>NC_141698.1:668788697-669388697 GCF_964263255.1 Lissotriton vulgaris
TCTACGGCCATCGCCCTACTCGACCTAAGTGCCGCTTTCGACACTGTCAATCATAACATCCTACTCCATCGTCTCGGAGAAATAGGAGTGACCGGGACCGCCCTCAGTTGGATGAGTTCCTTTCTGACTGACAGATCCTTCAAGGTTTTTGAGAGAGACTTCTCCTCTGCCAGTAGACCACTTAATTGTGGAGTGCCTCAGGGCTCGTCCCTGAGTCCCACCCTTTTTAATGTCTACCTGCGCCCCCTAGCTGATGTCGTCTGCCCATTTGGCGTAAAGATCATCTCCTATGCGGACGACACGCAGCTAGTGGTATCTCTGGACCCCCCCTAAACTCTCAACACAGCCTACACAAATGTCTGGAAGCAGTCGCCACCTGGATGTCCAGCTCTTGTCTTAGGCTTAATGGGGAAAAAACTGAGATAATGCTCCTGGGTAATAACATTGCCAAAACCATCGACCCCATCTGGCCCTCCTGCTTAGGCAACCCCCCGCAACCCAAGGAGCAAATCAAGAGCCTGGGCATCTGGCTTGACCACACTCTGTCCTTCAACCATCAGGCCACTAAGCTAGCTGCGACCTGTTTTGGCCTGATGAGACTGCTCCGCAAAATTCTCCCTTTGCTTCCATTCCACTCGAGACGAATCGTGGTTCAAGGACTGATCCTCTCCCGCCTCGACTGTGGAAATGCCTTATATCTTGGAGCACCCCAATCCACAATCAACAGACTCCAGGTTATTCAAAATTGCGCAGCAAGAATTCTTCTGGATATCCCCCGCCGAACGTCAGTAAGAGCCAGACTGAGAGATCTTCACTGGCTCCCGGTGAGATCTAGAATCGAGTTTAAGAGCATGTTCATTGCACACCGCTCTTACTGGGGAACAGGCCCCCCCATTAACTCTCCCCTTGTGAAAACCTACCAGCCCACTCGTTCTCTCAGATCTGCGACCTCCTACCTCGCCTCAGTACCACGCATCAGGAAGGCCAGATGTGGTGGTCGTTCGCTCTCCTACAACCTGGCCAAGATCTGGAACTCCCTCCCTCTCAATCTCAGATCCGAACCCAACCTCCTCACCTTCCGAAAAACTCTCAAAACCTGGTTATTCAGCAAAACCTCTGTTTAAAACCTAACCCAGCCTCCCTCTTCCTACCCCTCCGGATTAGCTTAAGTTCCCTACAGCGCTGGGACGCCCCTGGGTAGCCATCGCGCTCTACAAATCCATATATAGGTAACACCTTGCTTCACGCTGAGAGTAGCCACCCGAAATCACTCATACGCAGTATCCCATTTGGTGAGTTCCTCCGGGCTCGGAGGAACTGCAGTAGAGATGAGGACTTTACAATTGAGGGAGAAAATATGAAACAACGTTTCAGAGAACGTGGGTATAATCCACAGGTAATTGAAGCAGCATTTGTGAAGGCAAGCAATGTCACCCATGAATCCTTACTGGTCCCCAACGTCAACAAACCTGAGGGACAGGAGGTTATAAGGTTTATCTCTACATACCATGCAAGCTCATGGCAGGTACAGAACAGCCTTAAAAAACACTGGAATGTGTTACAAACTGAACACACGTTAACTGAGGTACTAGGCAGCAACCCCAGCATTACGTATCGTAAGGCTGATTCTCTTAAGGACATGCTGAGTAGAAATGAGGTTAACATCATACCTAGGAAGGTTAATGAGATTAAGGGCTTTTTCACTTGTATGAAGTGCAAAGCTTGCAAATTCAGCAGCAATGTCAAGTCAGTTTACTATCCCATAGAAGATAGGGAAAAACCTATTACACAACATCTCAACTGCCTCTCAGATCATGTGATATACGTGTTGGTGTGTCCTTGTGCCAAGAAGTATGTAGGGAGCACCATGTTCCCTGCTAAAAAGCGCATTCTTGAGCACATGAGGACGATTGATAACAGGGACCAAAGTTCGCCAGTCGCCCGTCATTTTGAAGAAAACCATAAAGGCAATCGCAACTTATTGAAATTCTTTGCTATTGATAGAATTCCCAATATGAAGAGGGGTGGTGACAGAATACGCAGGCTGCGACAATTAGAAAGCAGATATATTCTTGACTTAGACACACGTATCACTGGAGGGCTGAATTCTGAGGAAGAACTGAAATGGTATCTGGGAGATTAATCTGTCTAAGGTTCTGTCTACATAGATGCATGTATGTACATATTTTGTTGTTTGTCCTCTCGAACTCCTAGCAATGATTCTACTGTTTTTAAATCACTTCACTTTTATTTTGTTATACATGTCATGTTGGAGGCCGTCTTTGAGTTTGGTATTAGCAGTCCTGATGTGCCATTCTTGTTTCCCTATAGGTAACACAATACCGTGGAGATATGCCCGGGCAGAAGAATTGATTACCCCAAGGGGTCATATCAGTAAATTCCCACTTGGGATTCTTGGACATTTTTCATTTCATTTCATTGCGTTTGATATATATGACTGTGCGACTTATCATGCCTACTTAATTTATCACTTAATTTGTAGACAGTCCCCCACTTGGGTAGTGAAGGTTTATTTAGCACATCATTAGCACTGGCAGCAGACTGCAACAAATTGATATATTGTTCCATGTTGTCACTTTTTAACTGTCAGCGTGTGTATAACCTTTCTCACTATTGACCGTGGCAGTATCTGTTTGAAGTTTTCCCACTTGGGATATAAATATGATGATTGGTTTCTTTCTATTATGGTATGTTTATCAGGAACAGTACCAATACTGCCAGTAGATTGTAAAGGTTGACAGCATGCATATGCCTTATCACCTCAGAGTTTGACATTCTGATGTGTAATGTCCTCTGTTTCGGCACTTTATTATTTTACCATGCCAAAATGGCCGCTATGTTTACTTTGTGCACATTGTCCTTTGTTTATGTTTACACAAGGGAGTGTTTGAAAACTTTATTTAATGTTTTACGTTCTAAACACTATTCACCCGTGACCAAGGCGAGTGATCGCTGAAACGCGTTGGGGGTTTAGTTCCATGAACTGTCTTTCCATGCTGGAATAAACTGATGACCCACGAACTTTGTTGGATGGTGTAATTTTATGGTGACTAATACTGGACTTCGAGTGCATTTCACGCTATGGACTGAGCGTGTGGTGAAACGTAATATATATATATATATATATATATATATATATTTTGTAGCTATTCCCGAGCCTCTGTTTCGGCTGGCTCACGGCCGGGGTAGCCACCCCCAAAAATTCCACACGTACAACCCAGCGCAATCCTTCCAAGGATGGTCGAAAAGGAATCACACAGCCGCATTGAATTTGTGTAGATACTCAATACTAACCAGATGAATCTCCAATTCACACACCAAATCAGCAAAGAGACCATGGAATTCCTGGATCTCAAACTTGAGACTAAAAATAACACCATAGAAAGTTCTTTGTTCAGAAAATCCACGGCTGGCAACAGTCTACTCCATGCTGACAGTTGCCATCCACACAACCTTATACAGAGTATACCCTTTGGAGAGCTGTTGCGTGCTCGCAGAAATTGCAGCACAACTAATAACTTTGAAATTGAAAAAGCAATTATGAAAGAGCGATTCTTAGCACGTGGCTACAGTGCTAAAACTGTGAAAAAGGCCACTAATAGAGTTGATGCTCTTAATCGCCAGGAACTTCTATTTCCCACTGTAAATGAATCCATAAATACGTCCAAAGAAACTGTTAGGTTCATTACCACCTACAGTACACATGCATGGGAAGTTAGAAGGAGCCTCAAAAAGTTTTGGGAAGTCTTAAAAACTGACAATGACCTGAAAGAGTATATAGGAGATTATCCATCCCTTACCTTTCGAAAACCTAAGTCATTAAGAGACCAATTATGTAGTAACATGATCCCCAATCCTAGAAAGGACAATGCAGTTAAAGGCTTTTTTACCTGCAACCAATGTAAGGCCTGCAAATACAGTAACAGTATAAAATCTGTAAAATTCAGTAACAATGAAGCTCCGTGGGTTATATAAAAACATCTGAATTGTAATACGGAATATGTGGTGTATATTCTCAAGTGTCCATGTTCTAAATATTACATAGGGAGCACCATCCACCAAAGCAAAAAACGAGTGTTAGAGCACTTGAGGGCCATCAATAAAAAAGATAAAACCTACCCAGTAGCCCGTCATTTTCAAGAGAACCACAATAGTAATGCCAATCTTATCAAATTTGCAGCCATTGATTGTGTTTCCCCGAATGTGAGAGGTGGCAATAGATTGCTAGAACTCAGGATACTGGAGTCCAAATTCATCATTAGATTTAACTCCATGGTGCCCCATGGGTTAAATATGGATGAGGAATTATCAGTACATCTATACTAAACTGTCATTGTATGCTTGAGTCAAATTGGTTATGTATTCTGCTGCCTATTTCCAGTTTGCTGTTTTTAGAATTTTGTGTATGTTCTTCATTAACCTCTGTTGCGGTATGAAGATTTTAATAGAAATTTTGTCTTATCTTCTTCAAGGTAACAGATGCTTTGGGAAGAGGTGATGAATTGGCTACCCTTTGAACATTTGCCCACTTGGGCAGCACTCCGACAGTCCCCCTAAATTAGATTTATGCCCACTTGGGCGTCAATTTTTTGTGCTGACCGTGATATACGAGTCCTTCCTAATATCTTATGTTCCATGAACACTGTATTTGGTTACTTGCATAGTCAACTAAGAATTAGCTGACTTCACTTGCAAATACTGCCACTTTCGGGGTGGAGTAATATAAATTGCGCGTAGCTCCAGTGTTTAAATACACATACGCATTTATTTTGACTTTTGAGATGACGGGTTCGAATCTCAGGACGGTTGAAAGTGTTTGAAATGCTTTATTTTGTTTCCACAATTGCAAGTAATATCACATTTATTTATGTACATGGGCGAGAAGTATAAGAAGTGTCCCAAAACCATTAGAAAGAGATGTATTTTGTTAAACCCGCTACTCGAAAACCATGAGACAGCATCCTATTAATTACAAGTAATCTCAATTGAGACTTGGTGTAATTGTTGAAACTATGCTAGTCAGTCACCTTTGCCCTTAAATAAAACCTTGGGCAGAATATAAATTGCGCGTAGCTCCAGTGTTTAAATACACATACGCATTTGTTTTGTCTTTTGAGACGACGGGTTCGAATCTCAGGAGGGTCGAAAATGTTTGAAATGTTTTATTTTGTTTCCACAAATGCAAGTAATAACATATTTTATGTACATGGACGAGAAGTATAATAAGTGTCCCAAAACCATTGGAAAATGATGTGTTTTGTTAAAACCCGCAACTCGAAAACCATGTGACAGCATCATATTAATCAAAAATAATTTCAATCGAGACTTGGTGTAAATGTTGAAACTATGCTAGTCAGTCACCTTTGCCCTTAAAAACTATTTAATACAAACTTGAAATACTCATATGATGAAATAATATGAAGTAGTATTTTGTTTATGTTGATTGTATCACGTGACACGTTATTTTACTTTATTAACAATGATGAAATGCACAAAGTTTGCCTGTGATGAAGGAGTAAGCCTACTCCGAAACGCGTAGGACGTTGTGTCTGCAATAAACCTGCACTTGAATAGAGGCCACGGCTCCTGTGTGATTACTTTTCGACCATCCTTGGAAGGATTGCGCTGGGTTGTACATGTGGAATTTTTGGGGGTGGCTACCCCGGTCGTGAGCCCGCCGAAACAGAGGCTCGGGAATAGCTACAAACTTTGTGTTCATGTTGTTCAAAACCCTTGCCCACACGCGGGACACCACCTGAAAAACAGCGGCAGGAGGAGTGCGTAACCGGAGCACAAGTCGAGCAACGAGAGAGGGAAGCAGGGAGCTGCGTTCTCTCATCTCGGACCTGGCAGGTGAGTCGGGGAACACTCCACGGGAGCTGCAATCTTTGGTGGAAGAAGCATCGTGTGAATCGGATCGGCGCGTGAGTGATCAACGCTACTCACAGCGCCAGCGGAGGTGCAGCCCGAGAAATACATCGGGATTTACGTGTTTGTAGTGAACCGTAAAAATAAGATGGCAGACACAAGAAACATCAAACGGAAAGCGGCAAACGATGCAACTCTCTGACAAAACAGCCCGCACTGACGAAGGCGGTGAAAAGACCACCGCCCCTAACACGACGAAAGATAAGAGAAAACTATGGGACACGTTGTGGAAAGTGCTCAAGAAAGAGCAATCCAAATGGTGGGAAGCTACGGCTTTGCAACACTATGTGGATTGTAATCGCATACCTCGGGGTTGCGTATATTTATAACCCCAACACTCCAACAACCGGATCCAGAACTCATATCTGAGTGGATGGAAAATAATCACATTTGCTCTATGAACATGTTGAAGCTACTAATTAAATTTGATGAAAAGGAAAGTGTAAAACTAACTCAAGAAAGCGAAGAAATAATTGTGATGCTGAAAGAATTACTGAGTGATGAAGAATTCAATACTGAAATGGAGAAAATGAATAAAAGACTGGAAAAACTAGAGGAAGAAATCAAAATGAAGAAATTATCCAAATTTGAGAGAGACGAAATAGATTATAAAAATGGCCAGATTTTGACCTTTGGCAAGAAATTTGACAAATTGAGAAATGAACAGACGAGCCAAATTAAACACATTGAAACTACAACACAAGGAGCAGTAGGAGGGGAAGAACCTACGGCATCAAGTAGTGGCATATTTCAAATAACGGAACAAATCATGCATTGTGATTCTGAAACAACCAATAACGTGCAAGAAAATGAAGCGGAAATACTAAAAGCACGCTTTTTAAAGGAATACGAGTTGCTGACAAAAGAAAGGTCAAACACAATGACCAACAGCGACAGCCCGGCAAGAGGTCGTGGAAGAGGAGGAAGAGGAGGCAGAAAGCCAAACTATTCTAAACAGTCAGACAGCCCGGTGGGAACAAGAACAAGGGGCAAGTTTGCCAAGAAAACATGAAGACCAGAACTGTGGTAAATCTTTCTAATTACAAACTAAGTAATGATGAATTAGATGTTATAATGCTAGGCTTATCATTTTGCCCAACATCTAGCTTTAATTATACAGAAACTAGAATTGACTTATTCCAATATATAAGAAAGTTGAAATTGAAAAAATGGTTTTCGAATAAACCTAAAACACAAGACATTGAACGATCTAACGACCAATTGGATCTTCAAATAAAAGACATTGAGACTCTACACGTGGTTCAGGAATTGGCAGGAACAGCCAATACCGATTTACCTGTTGATTTGATGGCTGAAACTCCATTTAAGCCTAAATCGGTGTTTTTACCTCAAATCAATTGCGAAGCAATAAATTGTTTTGAGAAAGGGATGGTCAATGAATTGAAAAGATTGAAAAGACACAGGATACACTTAAGAACTAATTTAAATATTAATCAACGTCAAGCATTGAACAAACTTGAATCCAACCGAGACTTTGTTATTAAACAGAGTGATAAAGGGGGAAATGTGGTTATCTGGCCTGTTGACATGTATAGACAAGAAGGACTTTCACAACTATCTGATACCAGTAGATACTGCCAAACTACAAGATCAGTTTATGATCAAGCGATGACTATGGTTGCCAACCAAATTACTGAGTGGAAGGATGAATGCATACTAAGTTCAGATGAATTTTCCTACCTAGCATGCAAATACCCAAAATTACCGGTGTTATATTTGCTTCCTAAATTGCACAAAAATGCCCAACGACCACCAGGGAGGCCGATTGTTTCCTCCTGTGGGAGTGCTTTAGAGAATACTTCAAAGTATGTAGATTTCTTTCTCCAGCCCCTGGTACCATCTCTCCCATCATATGTCCTCGACACCGGTGACTTTTTAAAGCATATCACTGAAATTGAATGGTCCCCAAATTATCTCATGCTAGGACTAGATGTTTGTAGCTTATACATGAGCATTCCGCAAACTCTAGGCCTAGAAGCCTGTAAACATTTCCTCCAAAGTAGACCAGCAGGCTTTCTACAACATACAGAGATGTTGCTCAAAATGATTGAGATGTGTTTGAGCAACAATTTTTTCCTTTTCGATAAGCACATCTATAGGCAAATCCAGGGGACGGCAATGTGAACCTGCTTTGCCCCCAGCTTTGCAGGTCTCTACCTAGGCTGGTGGGAGGAGCAGGTTGTCCACAAGATCGAGCTATTTAAGAACCATGCCGTCCTCTGGCTACGCTATATAGATGATATCTTTTGTGTGTGGAGCGGCACTGAGACACAAGCCATTGAATTTGTGGAGATACTCAATACTAACCAGATGAATCTCCAATTCACACACCAAATCAGCAAAGAGACCATGGAATTCCTGGATCTCAAACTTGAGACTAAAAATAACACCATAGAAAGTTCTTTGTTCAGAAAATCCACGGCTGGCAACAGTCTACTCCATGCTGACAGTTGCCATCCACACAACCTTATACAGAGTATACCCTTTGGAGAGCTGTTGCGTGCTCGCAGAAATTGCAGCACAACTAATAACTTTGAAATTGAAAAAGCAATTATGAAAGAGCGATTCTTAGCACGTGGCTACAGTGCTAAAACTGTGAAAAAGGCCACTAATAGAGTTGATGCTCTTAATCGCCAGGAACTTCTATTTCCCAGTGTAAATGAATCCATAAATAAGTCCAAAGAAACTGTTAGGTTCATTACCACCTACAGTACACATGCATGGGAAGTTAGAAGGAGCCTCAAAAAGTTTTGGGAAGTCCTAAAAACTGACAATGACCTGAAAGAGTATATAGGAGATTATCCATCCCTTACCTTTCGAAAACCTAAGTCATTAAGATACCAATTATGTAGTAACATGATCCCCAATCCTAGAAAGGACAATGCAGTTAAAGGCTTTTTTACCTGCAACCAATGTAAGGCCTGCAAATACAGTAACAGTATAAAATCTGTAAAATTCAGTAACAATGAAGCTCCGTGGGTTATACAAAAACATCTGAATTGTAATACGGAATATGTGGTGTATATTCTCAAGTGTCCATGTTCTAAATATTACATAGGGAGCACCATCCACCAAGGCAAGAAACGAGTGTTAGAGCACTTGAGGGCCATCAATAAAAAAGATAAAACCTACCCAGTAGCCCGTCATTTTCAAGAGAACCACAATAGTAATGCCAATCTTATCAAATTTGCAGCCGTTGATTGTGTTTCCCCGAATGTGAGAGGTGGCAATAGATTGCTAGAACTCAGGAAACTGGAGTCCAAATTCATCATTAGATTTAACACCATGGTGCCCCATGGATTAAATATGGATGAGGAATTATCAGTACATCTATACTAAACTGTCATTGTATGCTTGAGTCAAATTGGTTATGTATTCTGCTGCCTATTTCCAGTTTGCTGTTTTTAGAATTTTGTGTATGTTCTTCATTAACCTCTGTTGCGGTATGAAGATTTTAATAGAAATTTTGCCTTATCTTCTTTAAGGTAGCAGATGATTTGGGAAGAGGTGATGAATTGGCTACCCTTTGAACATTTGCCCACTTGGGCAGCACTCCGACAGTCCCCCTAAATTAGATTTATGCCCACTTGGGCGTCAATTTTTTGTGCTGACCGTGATATACGAGTCCTTCCTAATATCTTATGTTCCATGAACACTGTATTTGGTTACTTGCATAGTCAACTAAGAATTAGCTGACTTCACTTGCAGATACTGCCACTTTCGGGGTGGAGTAATATAAATTGCGCGTAGCTCCAGTGTTTAAATACACATACGCATTTATTTTGACTTTTGAGATGACGGGTTCAAATCTCAGGACGGTTGAAAGTGTTTGAAATGCTTTATTTTGTTTCCACAATTGCAAGTAATATCACATTTATTTATGTACATGGGCGAGAAGTATAAGCAGTGTCCCAAAACCATTAGAAAGAGATGTGTTTTGTTAAACCCGCTACTCGAAAACCATGAGACACCATCATATTAATTACAAGTAATCTCAATTGAGACTTGGTGTAATTGTTGAAACTATGCTAGTCAGTCACCTATGCCCTTAAATAAAACCTTGGGCAGAATATAAATTGCGCGTAGCTCCAGTGTTTAAATACACATACTTATTTGTTTTGTCTTTTGAGACGACGGGTTCGAATCTCAGGAGGGTCGAAAATGTTTGAAATGTTTTATTTTGTTTCCACAATTGCAAGTAATAACATATTTTATGTACATGGACGAGAAGTATAATAAGTGTCCCAAAACCATTGGAAAATGATGTGTTTTGTTAAAACCCGCAACTCGAAAACCATGTGACAGCATCATATTAATCAAAAATAATTTCAATCGAGACTTGGTGTAAATGTTGAAACTATGCTAGTCAGTCACCTTTGCCCTTAAAAACTATTTAATACAAACTTGAAATACTCATATGATGAAATAATATGAAGTAGTATTTTGTTTATGTTGATTGTATCACGTGACACGTTATTTTACTTTATTAACAATGATGAAATGCACAAAGTTTGCCCGTGATGAAGGAGTAGGCCTACTCCGAAATGCATAGGACGTTGTGTCTGCAATAAACCTGCACTTGAATAGAGGCCACGGCTCCTGTGTGATTCCTTTTCGACCATCCTTGGAAGGATTGCGCTTGGTTGTACGCGTGGAATATATATATATATATATATATATATATATATATATATATATATATATATATACCTGCAGATGAAGGAGCCCGCAGAGATGTAAGAAATTGTCCTTCTTTATTCAGTGGGGTGAAAACACAGCCCCACAGAAGGGAACTGTTGCCAACAAATGAAGTCCTTTCCGACGCGTTTCGTGCTTGCCGCACTTCTTCATGGGATGGGCTTTCATTCAGAGTGACACCGTGGCGATTTGTGAGGCACCTTATGTAGTAAGTCCCGGCCACAGGGCGTCGCCGCCGCGTGGCTTTCTGGTTCTTGTGGTGCCGCAGTCAAACTTCAGCGAGTTGCCAAGTCTGTCATCCTTACTGATTAAACACCAAGTGGGTTGCGGAAACAGGGCTCCTGAAGTCCGTGTTCATGACTTCCCCCAAAGGCAACATCTCTCCCAACGCCGTCTCGAAGCTAATCATTTCAGCAGGGCTGCAGAGCGTGCAGCAGGGCTCACGACGCGGCTAAGGCGGTGCCGTAAACAATCCAAAAAGCAGTTGCCTGCAGATGAAGGAGCCCACAGAGATGTAAGAAATCGGCCTTCTTTATTCAATGGGGTGAAAACACAGCCCAGCAGAAGGGAACTGTTGCCAACAAATGAAGTCCTTTCCAACGCGTTTCGTGCTTACCGCACTTCTTCATGGGATGGGCTTTCATTCAGAGTGACACCTTGGCGATTTATGAGGCATCTTATGTTGTAAGTCCCGCCCACAGGGCGTCGCCGCCGCCGCGTGGCTTTCTGGTTCTTCGCAGGCAAGGCAAGGACTTCTGGAAGTCCTTGCCTTTCCCCTCCACGCTAAGCGATAGACGCTCCATCGCTAGGAGATGCCAAAAGAGATGAATCCATGAAAGAGTATCTGGTATAGTGGGCGTACCCCATAGGGCTAGAATGACTTGACGAGCAGCCAACAGTGCCAGAGCAATTTGCCTACCTCGAGGAGAATGCAGCGGGAACACCCTTGGGTGGGAGAGCCCCAGCAGAGTGTATTCTGGGGCGCAGGGAAGCTCTATCTGGACCAATAACCCTCCAGTTTCAGGCAATACCATAATAAATGGGCTAGTTGCAAGTAGATCCTCATCCCCTCCAGCAGAGATCCGTCTTGTTGCTGTCCCAAGAACTCTAGCAGGAGTATAGTACCAATATGTGATGACCTTAAAAGCAGATTCCTCCCCTGCAGTACTGTGTGCAGTGTGGTGTGCTCTGTTGGGTGATAGGGGCCTGCCCAACTCTGTTTCCCAACGCACCTGCGCTTTGGTACGCTGACTCACTGGGGTCACCATAAGCATGGATTATAGTTCCGAGATAAGTCTTTTATCATCCGCTTTGCACACTAGACACTTTTCAAAGGCCGTTAAGGGTCTGGACATGTGGGAATAATTATCAGGGGACGTCACCCAATGTGAGACATGCCTATACGCAAAAGCATCGTTAGCCGGAAGGTCATAGTCCTGTCGCAATTGTGCGAAGGGTATCAGCCCCTCCAAATCAAAGAGGGATTTGACTCGCTTGCACCCCTCTTCCCTCCATCTGTGAAATACCTCCCCAGGCGCTGGCTCCACCCCCCTGCTGGGTGTCTGGACTCCCTCATCCCGGACCTCCCGACCTCCAAGCGCGAGGGTCCGGACATCAAAGGAGACCAGACCTATAACTGGGGCAGCTCCAGAGCAGGAAGGCAGTTGTATCCTGGAGTCGAGAGACACCGAGAAGAACTCATCCTTGACGGACTGCTGGCGCTGCCGCAGCCCTGCCTTGTGAACCCATCTCTGAAGCCTGCTGGCGCTGCCGCGGCCCTCTGCAACGTGCACCTTCGCCTTGGCCTGCTGGCGCTGCCGCGGCCCCTCTGCAACGTGAACCATCATCCTGGCCTGCTGGCGCTGCCGCGGCCCCTCTGCAACGTGAACCATCATCCTAGCCTGCTGGCGCTGCTGCGGCCCCTCTGCAACGTGAACCATCATCCTAGCCAGCTGGCGCTGCCGCGGCCCCTCTGCAACGTGAACCATCATCCTAGCCTGCTGGCGCTGCCGCGGCCCTCCTCGTCGTAAAGCATTCGTCCTGGCCTGCTGGCGCTGCCGCGGCCCTCCTTGCCGAGAACTATCATCCTAGCCTGCTGGCGCTGCCGCGGCCCGACCTTGCAGACCCCTAAGCTCGAGGATTGTGAGCTCCTTCTTGCCGCCCCTGTACCGGACCGGTACCAAGACTGTACCGCTACCCCTTTCCCTACAGAGACTAGAATTGGGAGGATCCTCGTGTCCTGACCCCACTGTATCGTTGATAACCTTGCCTCAAGAACCTTATATAAAGTGTGTAGATCTTATCCTTGTGTGGTGTCCATCTGTGGGGGGGAAGTTACTTGTCTGTACGATCGCTGGAGACGGCCCTCACCGGAGGCCTCTCCCCCTGTCCTCGGCCGACCCTCCGGGTTCCCGTCTAACATTAGTGGCCAGCGGCGCGATCCGAACCAACCCATAATCGTACAGAGAGTAACTCACCCCACGACACAACCACAATGTCAACAAAAGAGAGCGGAACAACGGAAAAATTCCAGATGGAAAAACTAGAAGAATACAACCACAGAGAACTGAAACAATTCTGCATAGAACTAGGCATTGCTACCACAGGACTGAGCACGAAAGAGGACTTCAAACACGCCCTGGAATCTTGGGCGGAGACGGGTACGGCTGTACCCCAAAACCAAAGCCTCGAGGCACCCGAAACAAGCACCACGCCGATGAAAGAAAGAAGATCGGGTCTCTCCCCAGAGGAGGTCCGAGAACGGGAAAAAAGCAGGCTCCATGAATTGGAACTGGCTCGACTTCGTTTAGATGGAGAACTCAAATTGGCGGAACAAAAAATAACGTTGGAACACTTGCGGCTCCGAGAAGAGCGAGAAGAGAAACAAAGACAGAGAGAGTTAGAAGAGAAAAAGCTAGCCTACGAACATGAGCGCAACCTAAAAGAACTAGAGATTCGGAAACAGAACAAAGATCTCGGGGTCCCCGAGCGCCCGAACCCTCCTGCCACTACAGACCCCAAGGTCCACATCCCCAAGGATGTCATCAGAGAATATTACCAGAACGATGATATCCAGCAATGGTTCAAAGCCTACGAGGTAGCCATGACCTCCCACCGGATTCCCCGGAGCGACTGGGGAGCCGGGTTATGGGGGAGGTTTGTCAACGAAGGGCGAGACGCCCTGCTGCAACTCCCGGACCATCAGATGACATCCTACGACCACATGAAAGCCGCCCTCCTCACTCGATACGGACTCACGCCCGAGATGTACCGCCAGCGGTTCCGCGACTGCAAGCGGATCCCGGGTACAACCTGGGTGGAGTACGTGAACTTCTTTAGCCGAGCCTTCGAGGGGTGGATCAAGGGCAGCAAAGTGACCTCCTACGAGCAACTCTTCGACCTTATTGTGTGGGAGCACCTTTCTAACAACTGCTTCGTCGAGCTCAGGCAGCACCTCCTCGACAGTAAACTGACTGAACCTCGGCAACTCGCCGCCGAAGCTGACCGATGGGAAAGCACTCGAGTTGCCCGAAGCGGGCCCAGTGAACAGAATAGAACCACCCAAGGGCCCCATCGCCCCCGAGGGGGAGGAGGAGGCCAGGGTCGGGGCAGAGACACCGTCCCGGTGACTCCCGTCAGCAACGCCCCGCCCCCGGCCGGCAGGGGAAACCCCCCGATGCGTCCAGGTTTCCGGGCCAACGTTACTTGCCACCGATGCCAGCGACCCGGCCACTACGCCAATGATCCCAATTACCCGAAGAACCAGAGCCCTATGCCCCGCCAGGTCGCTGCCGCCGCCCTGGGGGAAGAGCAAACCCCGGAAGACCCTGAGGAGTACGAGCCCGACCAGCCCGAGTGGGAACCAGCCGCCATGTCCCTGGTCTGCCTAGGGGAAAGAGACATGATCCCGCGGGCCCCCCTTCCCGCCAACACGCAGAAATACAGCCAGTGGGTCAGCATTAATGGGCGCCGGGCTGAAGCCCTCCGCGACACCGGGGCCAGTGTGACCGCAGTCCGCTGTCATCTGGTGACCCCGGACCAGATCTTACCAAACATCCTTTGCCCCGTACAGTCGGCCGACAACTCAGAAAGCCTGTGTCGGATGGCCTGCGTCCCCTTCGAGTGGGGAGGAGTGTCCGGAATGCTGAAAGTAACTGTCCGCGATGATGCCCCCGTGGACTGCCTCCTGGGGAACGACCTCGAAAGTTCTCCCTGGGCAGCCATCGAGAGAAGAGAGCACCTGGGGATGCTGGGCCTCCCCGAATGGGTCTGCGTAACGACCCGGTCCATGACATCCCGCGCCATCGCCAGTTCCGAAGAACCCGAATGGCCAGAACCCCCTCCACCGATCGTCCCCGAAGGAGCAGCCCCGGAGCCCAGTTCCCCGGAGTCCAGCGAAGAAAGACTCGATCGGCTCCGGGACCTTCCAGAACTGGCCCAGTGGCGTCAAGAGGGTGGCCCCACTCAGGAACAATTCCGACAAGAGCAGAGAACCTGTCCCTCCCTCGAGGGACTCCGGCAGCAAGCCCTCGCCCAGAGCGCAGGAGACACCTCGGGGGCCCACTGGATTTATTGGGACAATGACCTGCTCTACAGTGAGCAAAAGATTGCTGAGCTGGGGGCCAGCCGGGTGCTGGTGGTATCCCTCCGCTTCAGAGACTTCCTCTTGAACTTGGCACACGATGTGCCTCTTGCCGGACACCTGGGGCAAGACAAAACGTACAGCCGCCTGGTGACCCACTTCTACTGGCCCAAAATGCGAAATGATATCTCCAACCACTGCCGGACCTGCCCTACCTGCCAGGCCAGCGGGAAGAGCGGCCGAAAGACCAAAGCACCCTTGCAACCCTTTCCCATCGTCACCACCCCGTTCGAACGGGTGGGAATAGACATTGTGGGGCCCCTGGACCCCCGAACGGCACAAGGGCACCGATTCATCCTGGTCCTGGTGGACCACGCCACCCGCTATCCTGAGGCCATCCCCCTTCGGACTGTGACAGCGCCCGTGGTAGGCCGAGCCCTGATGGGGATCTTCTCGCGGGTGGGCTTCCCCCGAGAAGTCGTCAGCGACAGGGGCACGAACTTTATCTCGAAGTACATGAAGTCCCTCTGGCAACAGTGCGGGGTCACCTACAAATTCACGACCCCCTATCACCCGCAAGGAAATGGATTGGTCGAGCGGTTTAACCGCACACTCAAGGGAATGATCATGGGCCTAGAAGAACCCCTACGTCGCCAATGGGACGTGCTGCTCCCGTGCCTCCTGTTCGCCTACCGAGAAGTCCCCCAGAAATCCCTGGGCTTCAGCCCATTTGAGCTCCTGTACGGACACCCCGTCCGGGGTCCCCTCAGCCTGGTCAAGGAAGGGTGGGAGGTGGCCCCCCAGAAGACTCCTCCAGATATATATAAGTATCTCCTGACCCTTCGCAACCAGACCCGGCGATTCAGGGAGCTCGCCAAAGCCAACCTTGAAGCCAGTCAGGAGGACATGAAGAAATGGTATGATCAGCATGCCTCCTCCATCGAGTTCGAGCCGGGACAACAAGTCTGGGTGATGTCCCCGGTCGAACCCTGTGCCCTACAGGACAAATGGACAGGACCCTTCAAGGTGATAGAGCGCAAGGGTCCCGTCACCTACCTAATCGACATGGAGTCCTCCCGGAACTCCCTACGGGTCCTCCACGCTAACATGCTCAAACCCCACTTCGTACGCTCGGAACTCAGCCTCCTGATGGCTACCGATAGTGGGACGGAAGAAGACTCCGAGCCCCTCCCTGACCTACTGAGGACCCTTGAGCAGGATGGCTCAGTGGAAGGGGTCAGACTCTCCGATGCGTTGTCCCCGGAGCAACGCCAAGACTGTCGAGCTCTCCTGCTGCAATTCGCAGACCTGTTCTCCCTCACACCCGGGGTCACCCCCTGGTGCCTTCACGACGTGGACACCGGGGATAGTCCACCTATTCGACACAGGGCGTACCGGGTGCCAGATCGGGTGCGCGCCTGCATCCAGAACGAAGTCACCAAAATGCTGGATCTGGGAGTGATCGAGCCATCTGACAGCCCCTGGGCCAGCCCAGTCGTACTGGTCCCCAAGGCTGCTGCCCCGGGCGTTGCCCCCGAGCTCCGGTTCTGTGTGGACTATCGGGGCTTGAACGCCGTTACCAGAACCGATGCTCACCCTATCCCCCGGGCGGATGAGCTAGTTGACCGCATGGGGGCCGCCCGCTACCTAAGCATCTTCGATCTAACAGCGGGCTACTGGCAGATCGGCCTCACCCCCGGGGCCCAAGAACGATCCGCCTTCTCTACCCCAGATGGCCACTACCACTTCAAGGTGATGCCATTCGGCATGAAAAACGCTCCAGCTACCTTCCAATGGCTCGTGAACCAGGTACTGGCGGGCCTCGAAAAATTCAGCGCCGCCTATCTGGATGATATTGCTGTGTACAGTCGCCACTGGGCAGACACCTCGACCACCTCCGGGAAGTCCTGCACGCCCTCCGGCAGGCCGGCCTCACCATCAAAGCCAGCAAATGCCTGATCGGCCAAGGGTCCGTGACCTACCTGGGACACCAAGTGGGGAGCGGTCTGGTGGCCCCCCTCCAGCTCAAGATCGCTGCCATCCAGGCCTGGCAACCCCCTACGACCCAAACCGAAGTCCGGGCCTTCCTGGGGCTCACTGGGTACTACCGGCGGTTTGTGAAGGACTATGGCAGCATTGTGGGGCCCCTCACAGAACTCACATCCAAGAAGAACCCCAAAACAATCAATTGGACTCCAGACAGTCAAGCGGCCTTCGAGAAGTTGAAGGCCGCCATGTGCACCGCCCCCGTGCTCCAGGCCCCCGACTACAGCCGGGAGTTCATAGTGCAGACGGACGCCTCAGATCATGGCATTGGGGCTGTCCTCTCTCAACTCAACGCCGAGGGAGTCGATCAGCCAGTGGCCTTCATCAGCCGACGCCTGCTGGCCCGGGAACAGCGCTGGAGCACTATCGAGCGCGAAGCATTCGCCGTGGTATGGGCCCTCAATAAACTCCGGCCCTATCTCTTCGGTACCCATTTCCGGGTACAAACAGACCACCGACCCCTGCAATGGCTGATGCAAATGCGGGGGAAGAATCCAAAACTGTTGCGATGGTCCATCTCTCTGCAGGGGATGGACTTCACTGTGGAGCATCGTCCTGGCCAGGACCACGCCAACGCAGATGGCCTGTCACGCTTTTTCCGCCTCGGCGAGGAGAGTACCCAAGAGGATGGGTGACTCTCCCTGCCTTCAGCTGGGGGGGACGCATGTTGGACAGGCCTCGTGGAAGGCCCGCTCCCTCCCCGCACGACAGGGCCCGGACCCCGGCTCTCCCTGTATTCCCAGCAAGCACCATTCCGGCAACCCACCGAGGCAACCCACAACCCGTCCCCAACGGGACTCCAGCTCACGAACACCCCAGTATCGGCTGGTCCGGGCCCCCGACAGCACCATTGCTCCGGCCCAGCCGCCATCTTTGGACACTGCATCACGCGGCCGCGTGGCCTCGGCTCGACCCCAACCCTGGGCCTGGCCAGGCCCCAACATCGAGGCACCACCATCCTCCCAGGAGGTGAAGAGACCACTTGGCAAGTCAATGGGAGAAGGAGTGTCAACGGCTCTCCCCCGCCAGGTGTCGATCGCCCCCGGCCTCCCCGGGCGCTGGCTCCACCCCCCTGCTGGGTGTCTGGACTCCCTCATCCCGGACCTCCCGACCTCCAAGCGCGAGGGTCCGGACATCAAAGGAGACCAGACCTATAACTGGGGCAGCTCCAGAGCAGGAAGGCAGTTGTATCCTGGAGTCGAGAGACACCGAGAAGAACTCATCCTTGACGGACTGCTGGCGCTGCCGCAGCCCTGCCTTGTGAACCCATCTCTGAAGCCTGCTGGCGCTGCCGCGGCCCTCTGCGACGTGCACCTTCGCCTTGGCCTGCTGGCGCTGCCGCGGCCCCTCTGCAACGTGAACCATCATCCTGGCCTGCTGGCGCTGCCGCGGCCCCTCTGCAACGTGAACCATCATCCTAGCCAGCTGGCGCTGCCGCGGCCCCTCTGCAACGTAAACCATCATCCTAGCCTGCTGGCGCTGCCGCGGCCCTCCTCGTCGTAAAGCATTCGTCCTGGCCTGCTGGCGCTGCCGCGGCCCTCCTTGCCGAGAACTATCATCCTAGCCTGCTGGCGCTGCCGCGGCCCGACCTTGCAGACCCCTAAGCTCGAGGATTGTGAGCTACTTCTTGCCGCCCCTGTACCGGACCGGTACCAAGACTGTCCCGCTACCCCTTTCCCTACAGAGACTAGAATTTGGAGGATCCTCGTGTCCTGACCCCACTGTATCGTTGATAACCTTGCCTCAAGAACCTTATATAAAGTGTGTAGATCTTATCCTTGTGTGGTGTCCATCTGTGGGGGGGAAGTTACTTGTCTGTACTATCGCTGGAGACGGCCCTCACCGGAGGCCTCTCCCCCTGTCCTCTGCCGAGCCTCCGGGTCCCCGTCTAACAACCCGAGATAGCCCCAAACTCTGTCATTTCGTCTAATAATGCTGGGAAGGTCGTCCTGGGCTGAGTGAGTGAGAGAATCACATTGTCCGCATAGAGACTGATCTTATGGACGTCCGCCCCAAACCATAGCCCCCTGACCTCCTGATTGTCTTGTATCCGCTGAGCGAAAGGCTCCATATAGAGCACTAATAAAAGGGGGGACAGAGGGCAGCCTTGCCTTGTCCCACGTTCAATAGAGAAGAAGAAGTCATATCTCACCCATTGACCCGTACAAACGCCCTGGGGGAGTGGTATATGCACCTGACCCACTGCAGGAACTTCTCTCCTACCCTAAACCTGTGCAGTACCGCAAATAAATAGTCCCACCTCACGCGGTCAAATGCTTTTTCAGCATCGATAGACATGAGGAAGGCCAGCCTCCGCGACCTATGCGAGCAATCTCTAAGGTGTAACAGGTGCTTGCTATTATCTCCCCCCTGCCTGATCGGGATAAAACCCGACTGATCAGGATCAATGATGCCCTCCATAAGAGCGTTGAGGCGTGCCGCCAGGATCCCTGCAAAGAGTTTCACATCCACGTTAAGAAGCGAAATAGGTCTATACGACCTGCATGCTTGTGCATCTTTACCTGGCTTTAGAATAACGGAGATGGCTGCTTCCGCCATAGACGGGGTCACCGCGCCCGTATCAAGAAAATAATTTAATAGGCGGATTAAAAAGGGAGCCAGCTCCACACAGAATGCCTTATAAAAGTAAGCCGTGAATCCGTCCGGCCCCGGTGACTTGGCCGGCTTCAGTTTAGAGATTGCAGAGATCACCTCCTCAATGCATATTGGCGTGTCAAGATCCTCTCTGGCCGTGGTGGGAGAGGTGAAATATCGCACGTATCGAGGTACGCCTGGGGGTCTACCGAAAGTGAATCTCTGCTGGAGTAGAGAAGGTGATAAAAATCGCGCTCAGTTCTATCCCTTTGTCATCCCGGACCGACTGGATCACAGTGGGCTTCGTCTTAACCCGAAGCCTCTGCACCAGCATTTTACCACATCGATCACTGCTAAGGTAAAATTTGTGTTTCAACCTAAGGAGAGCATACTCCGCTCTATCTAGATCCAAGTGCTTCAGTACGCGCCTACTGTTCTCCAATTCCCTTCAGATCCGTGGTGCCCCGGTACGCTTCTGAATCATTTCTAGCTCACCAACTTCTTTTTCTAACGCAGCACGCTTATCTCTATGAACAGCATTCTAGGCTGCTGCGATCACAATAAACTCCCCTCTAGCGACAAGTTTCAATGCCTCTCAGACTGATGACAGAGACATCCCTCCTGTATCGTTTACCCGCAAGTAGTGTACTATTGTGTCACACATGTGCTTCACCAATCCCCAGAATGCAACAGACTCTCGCTAAGCTGAAAGCTAGGGGAAAAGGCGCGCACACGCTGCATAGGCAAGAGGACAGAAATAAGCATGTGATCGGACGGGGAGTGGGGGGCAATGTCAGAGGAGAGGAGGCTGGACATGAGTGATGTAGAAGCCAAGAAATGATCAAGTTGCGCATACGTTTTATGAGCAGCCGAGTAGTATGTCAAGTCTTGGGCATTGGGATGCTGAGCACGCCAAACGTCACACAGCCCACTCTCAGCCAGCCACTTCCTTCCCCCTGCCGACAGCGCTCCGGTCCTGTGCATTCGCTGCCCCGATCTATCCCGGACCACATCCATCATCAGATTCAGGTCGCCACCCACCAGGACCGCAGCATCCGGTGAGGTAAGCACTGATGCCATGGCTAAAAAAAGAAAGGGTTCCTGCTTCTCGTTCGGGGCATAAATTGACCTGATTGTAAGGTGAGCCCCCCCCCCATAACACTTTAATGGCCAAGAGTCGTCCCTTAATCTCTGTCACTGTGGAGATGATCTTGCATGGACATTGAGCCCCAATCAAAATAGCCACCCCATTTTTCTTGGACGGTCCCGCAGACCATGCCTGTTGTGGGAATCGCCTGTCACGCACGCGCAGCACATAAGATCCCTGACCATCTCCCACCTGGTGAGGCGCCATGCAAACTAGAGCCGAGTTCTGCCCCAACCAAGAGGCAGCTTCACTACTCTGCTTCGTAAAATGACCGTCTCCCCTGGTACCTGAACTGATGCGAAGGTTCCCACCCACAGCCCCACCTGTCCCGTCCCCAAAATGTTCAAAACCATAACACTCAGATAGACAAAACAGTGGCAAACCAAATATGACCCAAGTCTGTCACATTGAATAACATTTGGGAGTTTGTGGTTGCAGTCCACCTCCCTCCCATTGGAGGATCGGAACGGAGTCTTCTTATCCATGATAAATCAACATGACCCAAAACCGGTCTCTACGTCCTTCCCTCCGACGCCCCTCCATGTGCCCACCTCCATGCCTCCGTTTACAACTTCATGGCGTAGCAGGGCGGTCCGTGGTTTGTGCCAGGGCGGAAAAGACTGCCTCTTTTTCTTTGAGCTGTGCGGCCTGGTAAGGTTTTGTGGCCGCGGGGGCCCTGCCCACTCGTTGCCATCCCGAGGTACGACGCACCCGCTGCGACTTGGGCGTTGCCACATCATCTACAGGCGCAGAGGGCTCCAGGCCCAAGACCTCCAGTGCCTCTTCAAGTGATTTGAGCTGTAGCAGCTTGCCCTGGTGTTTAAAAATCAAACGAAAGGGGTAGCACCAAGCATAGGGAACATTGTGCTCTCGTAGCTGTGTGGTCACAGGTTTGAACGCCCTCCTTTTGACGAGGGTAGAAGCCGCCAGGTCCTGATATAGATCCGGTTGGCAGCCACGGAAGTGGATAGGCTGGGCATCGCGAGCTTTCCTCAGTATCCGCTCCTTCACCTGAAATTCATGGACACATACTAGAATGTCCAGAGGTGGAGTCTTATTGCCTCGCGGGAGGCCCACCGGGTGGACCTTGTCCATCTGAATGTCCGCTGTCTCATCTTCTCCGAGGAGTTGCTGGAAGAGCTCATTGACAAACGATCGCAGTTCCTCTCCCTCCACCTTCTATGGGACCGCTCTGATGCAAACATTGTTTCGCGGCAAGCTATTTTCTAGATCCTCAGTGTGGACCTGAAGATTAAGGTTTTGCTCGCTGAGGCGTAGCACTTCTTGCTGTAAGTAATGGAGCTCTTCGTCTGTCGACAGGTCGTGCTCTTCTAAGGTCGCCACCCGCTCTCCAATTTCGTCCACGTCGCGGCGCACCTCCTTCAAGTCTGATGCCAGCTGGGCCCGCAACTCTTGTATATCCTCTTTAATTGCCGTAAAGAGCTCCACCATAAAGGCCTTAGTAGCCGGGGCATCTTCTCCTTCCACTGGGCCGCCCTCCCTGTCTCCCCGCACGGCAGCCTGACCAGACTGCTTCATCAAGAGGTCCTTCAAGGATTTCTCCTTGCGTGCTCTCGCTGCAGCCATGACTCCCGAGGACTGGCGCACCTCCCTAAGGTCCCAGCCGCCGCACCCCGTCTCTGCTCAAGCAGCACTCCCTTCCGGATACCTCTCCACACCAAGAGCCACCATCCGCCGGATTGCGGACCGCTAATATACCTCGCAGGGCACACAGGACCACCAGATCTGCTCCTCCTCTCAGGCAACACCTCCTCCCTCCCCCTCCCGCAAACTCAGGGCCAGGGATCTCTCCGCCAACTCCTGCACCTCCAGGAGGGCCCTCCACCAGCTGCAGGATCCCGGTCCACAGAACCCAGGGCAAGATTAGGGTGACCAACCGTCCGTAAATTTCACGGACCGTCCGTAATTGGGACCTCACGTCCGTTGTCCGTGAGGATCCCTTTTACGGACGCCTTTTGTCCGTAATTTTGGGTATTGCAGGGAACAGCACTGTTCCCTGCATGAAGCCTCAGCACCCTGATGGGGCGCCTCGCACTCCTCCTTGGAGCACAGGAGCAGCCCTACCCGCCCATTGTCATTCTGTATGGGGCTGAATGATGCATACATAATGACAAGGGACCCCTCTGGGGTGTTACAGCATGAGGTGGTCGGCCTCCGACAACTTCTGTCCAGGGCAGGGCATTCTGTCAGACAGAAGACTGCCTGAGGGGTGGGGGCGGCGGGGGAGTTGTTAATTGGCGTTTCCAGAAGAGTTTTGTTTTCACTCAGGAGGCCTCTCAGGCTGGCAGCGAGTTTGAGCAGATTAGAGAGGTAAATCGGAGAGTTAGTTTGGATTGTGTTGTAGGCAGGAGTTCTCAGTTTTAATTTTATTCTAGACAGAAGACAATGTAACTAGAGGAGGCTTGTGGGGACATTAATACATTTAATTGAAAATGGGATAAGTGGAGTGTAGAGCAATTTTGAGTGGGAGGAGTTTGGAATGGGTGATGCCCATTAGAGTGCCCCCTTAATTTTCTAAATACACACGCTGCTGAATAAACTTGTAATCATTATTGGCATCTGGGGTTTAATCCTCTGCAGTGAACGCATCTAATCCAGTGGTTCATGCACGTGTTCTCACCCCTAGAAAAACGACAGATTCTGATGAGACTCAATGGAAGAATGAAGATTTTTTAATAGTTCACATGTCTAGGAACTGCCATGTGATATGTGTTTTGGCCCTTCGACGATAGATTTTACCATGATAAAGTTTGTGTAAGGGACAAAACGTGTTGGCAAGGCTAATTCCTGTTTTTTAAAAAAATATATTGAGTCTATCGAATAACTATTGAATGAAGATTGGTTTTGCCATATTTTGTGAATCCAAGGAGAATTATTGATTATCTCTTCTCTCTTAACATTTCACCGAATGCCGAGGACTTGTAGTACATTGTGAAGTTTTGAGTATGCCACCGTACTAAAATATTATATTCTGAGCCATCCAGGTTTGAATGTTTACATGTACAGAATGGAGCCAGGTCAAGCAGTGATGAGGTTTTTACGGTGTATTTAGGTTGTTCTGGAAATCGTCTAGCTCCTTGGAAGGTTAGACCATGTATTGACCAGTTCTGTTACCAGCATTTGCACCCTTATACCATTTGTGGTGCACTGTACTTCTTTAGGATCGCACTATTCTTTCAATACAGTTGTGGAATTTTGACTGATGCATTGTGTTAGTAAAGCTTTGTTTGTCCAGTCTCTTGTGTAATAATTTTTTATATTGGTTAGTGTGAAAAATAAAAGGTGAGATGGTGGCTTTGTGGTGCACTGTGTGCATGGTTGCACGTGCCAAAGGATACGTTTATTTCATTCCACTGGGGTCAGAGGCTATTAGAGTGACAGTCTCGCCATTTTAGAACTGATGCATTTTCAATATTAAAGGAAGACATGATTGCTGCTTTTTTATTTTATGCAACTAACAACCAATGACAAAGCCAATAGTTCTGGCTTGTTGCAGGTGTAACGTTACTTGTTGTGTTATATGGATACAATGACAGAAGATGCAAAATACCAGTCAGGCGGTACACCATACTAAGCACAGATTTTTAGCTTAGGTGTTTAAAGCCGCACCCTTAATTACATCAAATATCCACTTTGGAGAGACCCCGCAGTTTTTTCATCCCACTTAAAGCCCTGGAAACAACACCATGTCACAGTCACCTCATGGCCTGGCACTGTGCATCATACACGACTCATGACTCAGATTGCCTATGTGCAGAGGCATAGTGAACCCTTCCCCAACCCAACCCTTGCTTTAGGAACTAGAGCAAGGGTGACATTCTTGATGGGCCACTTCTGTCTGCAACTCTGCAGACAAAGGCTCATTTCATCATTAAAATGAAAAGGTGGGTGTGTGAGTAAGTGAAGGGATGGGTGGATGGCTAGATAGATTAGTGAAAAGGTGAATGGATGAATGAGGGTGAATGGATGGATAATGAGAGAAAGGATGGATGGATGAGTGAGTAAGTGGAATGATGAATAATACAAAATGTAAAAAGATAGATGTATGGGTGGAAGGGTAGAAGGATTGGTAAAAGGGTGGATGGATGAGTGAAATGATGGAGGGATGAGTTAAAGGGTGGATGATGGGCGAGTGAATGGGTGGATGGATAAGTACAATGATTGATGGATTGATGAATTGATAAGTGAAAGGGTGAAAGGATGGACCAATGAGTGAAAGGGTGGATGTAAGGATGGATGGATGAGTGAGTGAGTGAAAGGGAGGGTAGATGGACAAAAGGATGGATAGATGAGTGAAGGAGTGAAAGGATGGATGGATGGATGACTGGGTCAATGGGTGGATTCATGAGTGGATGAGTAGATGGATGGATGGAAGGAAGGTTGGCTAAGTGAAAGGGTTGATGGAGAGAGAAAGGGAGGATGAATGGATGACAAAGGGTGAATGGGTGGACGGATGAGTGACTGGATGGATGGATGAGTAAATGAAAGGATGGCTGGATGGGTGAAAGGCTAAAAGGCTGGATGGATGAGTGAATGGATGGATGGGTACAAGAGTGGATGGATGAGTGTACCAATGGATAGGGTGAAAGGGTGGATGGATGGATATCTGAATGGATGAGTGAAAGGGTGGATGGAGGGATGGATGGATGAGTGAAATGATGGATGGAAGGATACATGCTGGATAGGTTTGCAAATGGTTGAATATGGATTAGCTTAATTATATACTATTGCGCGACCTCCTCTGATGTGTCTGAAAAACGTACCTTTTGTCCCGAAGGTTTGTCCTGAATTTTGACCTCCTGTCCTGAATTTTTGTCCTGAATTTTCACCCTTTGTCCTGAACTTTTACACTCACTGTCCTGAATTTGGACCATGCCAGTTGGTCACCCTAGGCAAGATGGGTTTAGAAGTGATTCACCAGGAGGCCCCTGTTCCGCCTCAACTGAGTTGGGGGTGCCAGGGTAGGGTCAGCAGCTCCCAGCTCCCTCCGGGCTCCGCAAGCCAGGCCAGCAACAACAGCCTCCCCTCTCGGGTGCCACCAAGGCGCAGTCACAGCAGGAATAAGTCGCTCAGAATTCAGCCAGCGGGAGCAGCGCCTGCACCATGGGCCTAGGCAGCCATGCACTAGCGCTGCAGGCATTCTGGCAAAGACTCCGCAGGTCTCGCTGTCGCTAGGGGATCTCACAGCCTCCGCACCCACACTCCAGTATGTTGAGCTTCTCTGCCTATAGCACGCAGCGCGCACCAGCACTCATGCCGTCCGCTGACCTATGGACGAGTCTGCTGGGACGGACCCTCACATCAGGCCTCACATGCGCTTCGGCTTACCGGGCACCCGCAGGCATCATAGCAGGTCAGGGCTAACGGTCCCACAACAACTACCGCTGGACGGTCTCCTCCGCCCGTAACTCTGCACCTCCTCGTGCACAGACGAGAGCACCTCCTGACAGGCTCTCCAGCGCTGAGGCAGGAGCAGCATTAGGGGGTAGCCCGCCGGGGGACAGAAGGAGGAAGGCTGGAAAGTGACAGTTACCGGCAGTTACGGTGGGCGCCGCAACGACGACCCCACCGATCGGCAGATGGCACGGGAGGCGGGTGCTATGTCAATGCTTATTCTCGGCGTTGCCTGAAATTGTTCAATAGATTTTATTTAAAACTATCTACTTCGTCCAAGTCCATCAGGAGGTTGAGTCCGAGAGTGTGGAGTGGTTGCCGACGATGAAGCATGCCACAAACTGTGTGGGAGGCTTCCTCTTCCTTAGGAAGAGTCTTTCCACATATCCCAACAGTAGTTCTATGACGTCCCGAATGGGACTGTTGTACTTTAAATAGGGAAACAGTTAATCTCTCTTCTATTGGAGCTATCTTACCCACTTGTGATTTGGTGTCTGACTAGGATGGGCATACGGTGGCCTGACCGCATCCCCTCCACTCCTGTATTAATAGTAATAAATATCTCTCCACTTATTGAGCCACTCACTATGAAGGCCTTGGTGATTAATCCACTTGCTGGATAAATCTGTGTGCCACAGGTTTCGTTGATAAAACATGCAGCTCATAGATTTGTATTTTAGTTAGACTGCTCAGTGGATTACTGCTTTTACTGCAAAGATTATTGTATTACGTTCCGGTCACAATTTATAGTTATTGTAATTGCTCATTGAGTTATGAACGATTCAGAAAAGGTCGGTGATGATGGACAGAGTTTCTGAATGAAGCAGAATACTCATACCCAGTCAAAAGATCAGGGCTTGATCCATCACCGTTTTTTAGCTCACTGCACCATCCCAGCTCAGAACCTGGCTACATGCAAATTAGTCTGTCCCTGTCCCAGTGCATCATGGGAACAGGGCAAACCAAACTACCAAGCCAATTCTTTTACTGGGAAGGAAACAAGCTTCCGGGGACCGGTTTCTGGCATTACAGCCGTCATCGGCCCGGCTTGCTTGAATCCTGATGGTGCAATGAGCAAGGGACTCACATCTGAGCATACCCTTCTACGCTTGTGGTGGACAAAACGATTCAGAAAAGGGGGTGATGATGGACAGAGTTTCTGAATGAAGCAGAATACTCCTACCCAGTCAAAAGATCAGGGCTTGATCCATCACCGTTTTTTAGCTCACTGCACCATCCCAGCTCAGAACCTGGCTACATGCAAATTAGTCTGTCCCTGTCCCAGTGCATCATGGGATCAGGGCAAACCAAACTACCAAGCCAATTCTTTTACTGGGAAGGAAACATGCTTCTGGGGACCGGTTTCTGGCATTACAGCCGTCATCGGCCCGGCTTGCTTGAATCCTGATGGTGCAATGAGCAAGGGACTCACATCTGAGCATACCCTTCCACGCTTGTGGTGGACAAAACGATTCAGAAAAGGGGGTGATGATGGACAGAGTTTCTGAATGAAGCAGAATACTCCTACCCAGTCAAATGATCAGGGCTTGATCCATCACCGTTTTTTAGCTCACTGCACCATCCCAGCTCAGAACCTGGCTACATGCAAATTAGTCTGTCCCTGTCCCAGTGCATCATGGGAACAGGGCAAACCAAACTACCAAGCCAATTCTTTTACTGGGAAGGAAACAAGCTCCAGGGGGCCGGTTTCTGGCATTACAGCCGTCATCGGCCCGGCTTGCTTGAATCCTGATGGTGCAATGAGCAAGGGACTCACATCTGAGCATACCCTTCCACACTTGTGGTGGACAAAACGATTCAGAAAAGGGAGTGATGATGGACAGAGTTTCTGAATGAAGCAGAATACTCCTACCCAGTCAAAAGATCAGGGCTTGATCCATCACCGTGAGCAGTGAGCTAAATAACGGTGATGGATCAAGCCCTGATCTTTGGACTGGGTAAGAGTGGTCTGCTTAATTCAGACACTCTGTTCATCACCACCCCCTTTTCTGAATCATCGAGTTATGAACAGCATCAGGAGCTGCACACAAACTGCAAGTCATAGGTGTAAAATTGTACCTTTGCTAAAAAGAGTTATAAACTATGATACTATGATATATATATATATATATATATATATATATATATATAACTTACTGGCGGTCGCCAGTAGGTATATATAGTTAGGACCTAGTTACCATAGGAAATCCCCAACATTCTATTGGGAATAACTTTGGCGACGATTGAGGAATCTGCGTGTAATTTCCTTAAATTTGCTCATCTACGCTCCGCTCCTTCCCTGAAAGTTTCGGGGGGATTCGTCAAGCGGGGGCCGAGAAAAAAGGGGGGTCCCAAAACGTGTTTTCCCCATGTTAATTTCCATAGGGACCTTTAGACACAGCTACAGCCCGAACGGCTGAATGGAATTATTTCAAACTTGGCAAAATGGTAGGGCCTGGTATGCAGATGTGCCTTTGCTATGTTTGGTGAAAATCCCTCCAGTAGTTCTTGAGAAAATTGAATTTGAATTTTTTCGAATGGCATTTTCTCTGGGACCTTTAGACACAGCTACAGCCCGAACGGCTGAACGGAATTACACCAAACTTGGCAGAATGGTAGGGACAGGTATGCAGTAGTGCCTTTTCTTTATTTGGTGAAAATCCCTCCAGTAGTTGTTGAGAAAATTGAATTTGAGCAAATTATATATCTATATGCGCTCAACATTCTATTGGGAATAACTTTGGCGCCGATTGAGGAATCTGCGTGTAATTTTCCAGAATTTTGGCCAGCTCCGCTCCTTCCCTGAAAGTTTCGGGGGGATTCATCAAGCGGGGGCCGAAAGGGGGGTCCCAAAACGTGTTTTCCCCATGTTAATTTCCATAGGGACCTTTAGACACAGCTGCAGCCCGAACGGCTGAATGGAATTACACCACACTTGGCAAAATGGTAGGGCCTGGTATGCACATGTGCCTTTGCTATGTTTGGTGAAAATCCCTCCAGTAGTTCTTGAGAAAATTGAATTTGAAATTGAAATTGAAATTTTTCAAATGGCATTTTCTATGGGACATTTAGACACGGCTACAGCCCGAACGGCTGAACGGAATTACACCAAACTTGCCAAAATGGTAGCGACAGGTATGCAGTACTGCCTTCTCTATATTGGGTGAAAATCCCTCCAGTAGTTGTTGAGAAAATTGAATTTTAACAAATTATATATCTATATGCGCTCACCGTACGTGCGCGTACCCTTACGTGCGCAAGCGAGTTTCTTGTTGGCTGGCAGTCGACTGTCAACATTCCAAACTGTCCAAACCAGGAAGTGTTGGCCACCATCTTGTTTTTCAGGAGAACTGAGGCACAAGAGAGCCCAAAACAAGAGTGGAAAACACGAAAGGGGGGCAGGGTAGAGACCCCCTAACCCTCTAGCCCTTCTCAGGGGGTCCCAGAAGGACCCCCAAGGGCAAAAAAAAAAAGAAAATATTCGAAAAAATCGAGGGGTATGCACACCGTACGCGTACGGTACGGGTACCGTGCGCGTACCCCTCGATTTAAAAAAAAAAAAAAAAAATTTTTGGTGGTCCTTCTGGGACCCCCTGAGAAGGGCTAGGGGGTCGGGGGGTCTCTACCCTGCCCCCTTTTCGCGTTTTCCACTCTTGTTTTGTGCTCTCTTGTGCCTCACTTCTCCTGAGAAACAAGATGGCTGCTCAGGTGGTCCCAGAAGGATAATAACATATATAAATGTTATCCGCTAATAGAATTAGCATTTACAAAACCTTTTAAATTTATTGAAAAAAAATATAGGTTTCACGCCTGATATAGTTGGGAATTAGCATTTAAAAAACCTTGCAAATTCACTGAAAAAAACATAGGTTTCAGGCTTTATATAGTTAGGAAATAGCATTTAAAAAACCGTGCAAATTCACTTAAAAAACCATAGGTTTCAGGCCTCATATAGTATTATAGTTAGGAATTAGCATTTAAAAAACCTTGCAAATTCACTTAAAAAACCATAAGTTTCAGGCCTTATATAGTTAGGAATTAGCAAAAACCTTTCAAATTCGATTAAAAAACCATAGGTTTCAGGCCTTATATAGTTAGGAATTAGCATTTAAAAAACCATTGAAATTGCTCCTATATAGTTAGTTGTACTAACTATATTTGGCGCACCCGCAATCCACTGCTGATGATGTCACATATTACATCATTCATGACAAGGTCAATGACATCACTGATGACATCTCAAATGACATCACTGATGACATCACTGATGACATCTCAAATGACATCACTGATCACATCACTGATGATATCATTCATGTGATAATACGATGCACCGCCTCACACTCTAATATAACCTTTGATACACCCAGTGTTAAATACAGACTACCATTCTTGAAACCATTGACAACCAATACCAGTTACTACATACGCACTCACTGATTCCTAGGTCTACACACACATTCACTCATTCACCCATAGAATCACTCATACATACAGTCACTCATCAATACAACACTATCATATGCACTCATACACCTATACAGACACTCACACACTGCCACTCATCCATGGAGTTACTCACACACCTAGTCAGTCATGCAAAGAATCAATCACACTTCCATTTCCTCAACTATACAGTTATACACACAGCACCTTACTTATTCAAACATATACTAACACATACTTACTCTCTTATACAATCACTGATACAAGTACACAATGATCCATACAGCCACTCGCACATTCACTGGCTCTCATGTATAGTCATTTATATATGCCAACTTTCACATGCACTGTGTTTTACATATGTACTTACTTGGACATGTAGCACTGAGATATCCATTCACTCACCAACACACGCATGCACACAGTCAACCGCCCATATAGCTGTTTCCACATGCACTCTTGAACTCATACACCTAGTGAATCAACTGCTCACACATCTATGCACATAGTCACACACCTCCCAGCCACCCACACACACACTCAGTCTCCCATTCATATACTTGGGAAACCAATCAATAACCCATATAGCCACTCATATAGCTACTGATGAACACATGTAGCAGCTTACACAACAACAGACATACTGATGCACACATTCAGACAGTTTAGTCACTAACCCATGCATTTAGTAAGACACATTTAATCACTCACTCATACAGTCAGTCACGCACCTACTAAATCCTTCATCCAGACACTTATACATCCACTCATTCTTCAATATGTAAAACATATTTAAACTTTACAGAAACACACAGTCACTGGATGATGTCATTAGTGATGTCAAATGAGATGTCATCAGTGATGTCATCAGTGATGTCATTTGAGATGTCATCAGCAGGGGTGTGGAATTTTTGAAAAAAAGTACTTGTCCAAAGGACAAAGTGCTACAGAAATCTTCTTGTCCTGTAATAAAATCCACTTGTCCCCTTTACTACCTAAATCCTTTAGCTGCTGCTTTCACTAATCGGTTACACCATCCTAAGTAAAATAGCCCTTTGCTTCTGCCCATCAGTAGTAAGCAACCACGCAAATTCCTTAACCGCAACCTATAAAATTCTATATTCCTCTCACCATTAAGGCTAAACACATCCCCTTTCCTCTCAATTACAGTCTATAACCCTTCCACTGACTCATCAAAGGCTCCATCCCATCACCCTTTGCTTCTATTCCTTCACACTATAAGCTTCATGTTGCCCATTTATCTCAATACAGACAGAATAGTGTTATCCCTCCTCTCTCTCATTACAGGATACAGGTTCCTTCTCTTATTCATCCACTACACAGAATACAGGTTTCATGCGTGGCCCATTTATCTCTAACTCACTACATGTTCTATGCCCCTAGGGGTGAGTAATGCTGTGGCTCGTGAGCATGTAGCATCAAAGACACTGGTGGCAGACTTACTAACCAGGAGAAAAGAGACAGATGGTGGTTGTAGTGAGTTCACAGAGTGGAAATATGTGGGACCTGAGTTGGAGATGCGAGGGCTACAGTGATGAAGTAGTGTACAAGAATGCAAGGAAGTGTGCAAAGAGGATGCTGGAAAGAGTGGAGGTCAGGTTTGTAGAACAGGAGTTGAGGCGCTAAGCAGGGAGTGAGCGGCAGAAAGAAAGATGAATGTGACGAGAAGGGACTATAGCCACTAGCAACTAAAAGATACAAGACAAACGCGAAGCATCTGTAGGATTATGGGTTCACTTTTCTTAGCAAGTAGGCAGGGGTTGGTTTAATCCGGACAGGAATAGAAATTTGGTTAAACCCCAATATTTTGGCTTATAGAAGCATCTTTCACCCCTGATGTCAGTAGGCCAACACCCTGGGAGGTTGAGGAAATCAGAACAAACAGGAAACAAAAAAAAGGGGGCCTCAGAAACATAAAACCCAATAACCTATATATATATATTCAAGGCAAATAACCTCAAAATCAAGACACAGTCAAAACTCGTAGTGTAACAGACATGCTCTGATCTTGATTATTCTGGGTGAAAGAACCAAAAATGCAAACTGAAATAGAAAAAGCGAAATACCCTGTCTATCTAGTGTACATTCGCTGTAAATTGCGGATCCTAGCACACAACTATAATATAATACAATGCACACTTTTACCACTTTTTGCAGCTTTAGTTATAGTTGATTAATCAGCATGCACTATTTTGAAATCAATTCATGTGTCCTGGGGTGGCTCATGATAAACTTGTTGCTAGCTAAATAGTCCCACTTAAGCGCAGAAGCTGCTGGCTTCCTGCATGGCTCCCTGCATGGCTCAGTAGTTGATTTTAAAATGTTTATTCCCCTTCCAATGGAATAACCGTTTAACCATCGTACTCTCATCCTCAGGGGAGGTACTGCTGCTAGTCTCTGAGACTGCAGAGCTTGTAACTGCCATCATCTTCAGGCCCTGAAGCCTGAAACATCAGATAACGAAAATAACCTGTCCCCACAATCCAGGGAATCGACAGGTACCTTAAGCCCACCTGTGGCTTACAGTTAAATTTTTCTGAGCCCCACCCCCCTACACACACACATATTAAGTATCCCCCATTGTAACCCATTGGCTCTGGGGTCTGGAGCCTCCTTCATTCTCCTCTAGGACTAGGAGCCTTTCCCTAGGCCCGTGCGCCCGCCCTCGCCTCGTGTCCCATCTCACTCATACCTTTTTTCAAGCTCTGATCTCAGCTCTTTGATGCTCTCGTTCTATAATCAAAAGTACCACGAAGCTGAGCACTTTAATCACTGAAACCCCAAGAGGAGGAAGGAATGTCTGCTGCTGGCTCCCTCATAAGACCACCTAGGACACCCCGCCCTCCCAGGCCTGGCTCCAAAACACATTAGCACAGAAGAACGCTCACTGCAGGCTTCCTGTCCCTCACACCAGTAAACATGGTGCCGGTGGTTAAACTCACTCCAATGGAAGTCAGTCTGGCCACACTTAGCATGCACTCACTGCAGGTTACCTGTCCTGCACACCGGCAGGCAGACGGGAGAGGGCTCAACTCACACTAGAGCAAGCCCATTAGCACCGTTTCCTCAGGGCGCAGCTTACTCCTTTGGAAACCATCTACGCCACTTCAGGGCGCACTTCCCGTGCTGTCTGCCCCTCACATCGATAAACTGTGCTCAATTCCCCCTTGTCGACGCCATGTAGGCCACACCCCAGAGCCCAGTGTATCCTGTCTCTATGAAAAGAGCCTAGGAGGTGTGTTTGTCCTTACTCAGTAGCCACCGGTCACAGGGGCACTTCTGACGCAGAGGGTATTCTCCATGTGGATACTGTCTGCAGTCACTGCGAGGCACTCCCACCCCAGGTTATACTGACTTACAGCTAATGCCTGCCAATGCCACCCTGGCCACGTGCTTGCACCCTGGGGAGGAGTGTCTGTCCCTCGACTTCCGCCTCAGGCTCTTAACCCGCTCTCTCTTCAGGCCTGCTCTCCCTGGGGTCACTCTGGTGCCAGAACTCGCATACAACACACATCTTGGAGCGAGCGTCAGTTCTGCACGGATCCCGTTCATCCCCCCCCCCTTCCTGTGGCCTACGAATATTTGCTCCCTGGACGTTGGCTCTTTTTGTCCCCCGGGCACAGTCATTGAGTTGGAGCAGCGAGCTTGAGGGAGAGACGTGCTTGCACCCCCACTCCACCGTTCTTGCTCTCCTATCGCCCCCGACATCCTTACCATGCCTGAAATGGAAATTTAGAAGTGCCAGTTTCCACTGTCCAATAGTGCCTGCTCGCTGCTGAGATCTATGTGATATGTGTACAGTGAGCGTAGGCAGCTGTAGCCAAATGTAGTGGAGCGCTGGGTATTGCAGCACTGCTGAGAAGTGACTGGGCTCGTTCTTTCAAACGTAGGAAGTGCGGGTACTCGGTACTGGGCAGTGCATGCCCATGTAAAGCACTGACCCCACTCCTCACTTTTGGGTCCTGCTGGCCGCCGCCACGGGAAGATAGACGCAAAGCTCACGTGTGTTTTGTAACGTGAGAGTTAAGAGCGTAGGGAGCTGCCCTTGTGTTCTCTGTCCCTCCCTGCCCCTCTTCTCCTGTCCATTCCCACCTACCTGCTTCTACGCATCTCTTCTCGGTATTTCTATCGTGTCGCTCGTGCCCTTCCTTCTTTTCTCTCTGTACTCGGTCAAATATAAATATGAGTTTTCTCCCTCCCTCAGAGCCAGAACCGAACTAACGTGGTTATAATTACTGGGGCGGGGCGGAGCCGAGCCGACGAGGGGCTTAGTGCAGGCGCCGCTGCAAAATGCAATATTATTGAGACTGGATTAAAGTGGTAGTAATAACAACATGAGGGGCCGTCACAACAGAATACACACTGACCTGAGACTTGCATGTAGAGGAGGGAAGACCGGGTGACTCACTTTGCAGCGTACCCGCTTTAGTGACGACTTGTGTGCTGCTTGCTGCTCCTCCAATGTGTATGATCCCCTGGGTGCTATCAGTGAATGTAACCACCACTCCGGGCTGACCCGTAGATTGACAATCTTGCCGGTTGCATAAGTCATCGGGAGAGGCGCGCTCTCAACAGCAGCACAAGCTGAGTGTAGTCAGTAGTTGGTTCTGGCCACCAGTCCCAGTAAATACATCGTCAATGGAAGGCTGCAGGCCAAAGCCTTAGTTCAAGCCATTCAGATTAGTGCCAATCAGTTTCCCCAGATACTTCATGCCGCCCGTGGCGGTTTTGGTGTTTCCCGCCCGAGGCCGCGCTGAAAAGGGCGGAGGGAGGGGGCGTTTGTCATGATTTCTCATGTGAGAGCTGGGGCGGGCGCATCTCCAATTTCCTTATGCCGGGTTTCAGCCTCCCCTGTCCGATGCCCTCCTCACGTGTGAGGAGCGTCAAACAGCAGACGCTTTCCTCCACCTGTTCCTGGGTTTTACAGGACGACTTCGACAGGACTGAAGAGAGTGGCTCCTTCTGGTTGTCATTTGATCTGCAGAGCGGAAAACTTCGTAAGTGCCGATAATTAGCATTTGAGCTGCCGGGCCCGCCAGTAACACAGACTCTGCCATTGATTGGCTGTGAGCCCCAGAGTGCTCCCAGATTGTTTATTATTTGTGATGTAATGTCTACTTGTCCGTCGGACAAAATAGACAGTAAATCATCTTGCCCGTCATAAAAATCAACATGGTTCGGGCGTCGGGCGATATGATTCCCCCACCCCTGCATCAGTGATGTCATCAGTGATGTCACTGACCATGTCATGAATGATGTAATATGTGACATCATCAGCAGTGGATTGCGGGTGCGCAAAATATAGTTAGTACAACTAACTATATAGGAGCAATTTCAATGGTTTTTTAAATGCTAATTCCTACCTATATAAGGCCTGAAACCTATGGTTTTTTAAGTGAATATATATATATATATATATATATATATATATATATATATATCTGGAAACCCTCAAACCACTTCCTGAGCTCTCCCAGTGGCAGTCAGGCGAGGAAAGAGACGCAGACCTCTGGAGTTTTTCAAGTGGGCAGTATTTTATTACAGTGACCCAAACACAACGCGTTTCAAGCTCGTAAGCCCTTGATCACGTGTCACTACTAATTCCTAACTATATAAGGCCTGAAACCTATGGTTTTTTAAGTGAATATATATATATATATATATATATATATATATATATATATATATATGTATATATATATATATATATATATATATATATATAACCATGCTGCCTGTTCGCTCTTTTCAGTCTGCTGTCAAAGTCACCTTGGTATAGCCAGCAGTTGACTCAGTGCTGACTGGATCTTATGGCGCTAGTAACTCAGCTCTGAACCTCTATGGGAGCATTAGAGCTGCTGCACTTGGGCACAGTTGACGACGGCCTCAGTCTCTGACTGTCAGTCAATATGCTTCACTACCAGTACCCACAGTCGCAGACAGGCGGGTCAGTTGAGCTGCACATTTTAAAGCAGTGCAGGGCTCGCATGATGGACCATACAGAAGTGTCTCCAGGCCAGACATGGAGGTGAGCAGTTCTTTCTAGAGTTTACCCTGACAGCAATTATGGAGCTGAGTGGTGGGGAGGGAGGGAGGTGGGTGGAGGGGGGGAAGGGCAGAAGGACAAAGCAAACATCCTGCCCGGGTCCCTGAGCATTTGAAAGTGGCACAGAAGTTGCGCATGGATGAGAAAATGTACAGGTATGGCAAGGAAAACCAAAGCTGTTGCCCACCTCCCAAGATGCCAATCACTACGTGAATTTAATCACAGTGGGATGGTGCCTTGTCTCAAAACAAAAACAGGCAAGGTGTGCCCACGGATCTGCGTGTGAGGGCACTGCCTGCTCCTGATTGGATTTTTTTAATGCCACATGCTGGCTCCAGGACCACATGGTAAAATTGCTGAAGCAAGAAGCATGTCCAGGCTGAAGCACCAGTGCGGCTGTGGCACCAAAGTAAACTACAATAGTGCTGTTGTCGCTGGCCTCTGAATAATCAATATTATTAGCCCACAGTGTATATTAGGCAGAGTCCACAGGCAGTAAAGAGCAGCACAGGGGGCTATCTTTAAATAAATGCAGCTCCATGTTGTTTAGCACCTCGCACAGTGTTGTCTCCCAGAGCGCTATGATTGCGCGATTGTTGGAAATGGGCCTTCCTGCAGGGTCACCCCCCCAAGTGTTTTGCCTTCGTCCCCCCATTTTTGCTGATTTTTTTTTGTTAGCTTTATCACTCTGCAGTTTATCACTGCTAACCAGTGCTAAAGTGCTTGTGCTCTCTCTCTAAAACATGGTATAATTGGTTTACACCTGTTTGGCATTTGAAAAAAAAAATCTCTTTATTCACATGTTGCAAATAATATGGTACTCACAAAAGGGTAAAATAAAACCATCAGGGTAATGCCCGGAGTCAGAACAAAGAAACAATCAAACAGATCTGCGGCATAGTAGTATTTTGTCTCCTTGGGGGAAGGTGGGTGTTGGGCAGTCGTCCAATATGGGTACTCCACCTTCGCTGAAGTAGAAGGAGGGGGTGGCGGGAAGACTGGGAAGCGACATAATATCATGCACACAAAATTACTGACACACCGTCTCCAACCGTCTGTAGGAGGATAGGGTAGTGAGGGGGGTGCTCAGCAGCACTGTATCATGCAACCATCGCATGTATTAAGCACATCACCCACCCATTCAGCCACTAGAATCCTCTGGGCTCACTAAAGGGTGGCTGCAGCCAAAACCCTCAGTGAGCTTGAGGCAGAGCCACCATCCACTGCCTTATCGTCTTCTCCCAGAAGATCTACCATGGCGCCCCAGATCTATAGGTCCCTTTGGTCATTATCATCTGAGTGGACCTTCGGGAGTGGACACTCTGTAGTTTCGCCCCCCCAATAGATTAGCCCTCCATTTACTCCTTGTCTGTGGTACTGGGCTGGCCCAGTGAATTACAGTACATCATCTGGCAAGTACTATTTCCAGCTGGGCAAATCTGTATCTCATCTTGCTTCCTTTTTTTAGGTCTCGCCTGAGGCAGCGCATGCGCTGCTCTGGCGAGACATTTAGTGAGTGGGCTTTAGAAATCCGACCACAAGCTTTTGCTTGTGACCTAAAGCTTGCATTTACGCGCACGGACACACCCACAGCTGCCATCTGGCTTTCCTCGCGGCACCCTTACAGCGCGTGATCAGGCGCCATCCAGCTTTCCTCTCGCTTGCTCTCCCAAGCGCCTCGCTCTGCCCCTTCCCTACCACAGAGCGTGTCTCGCTGCTGCGCGTCTTGTTTTTTACGGCTGTCTGCTTTTCATTTGGTTTTCTTTTCATGACCCTACTTTATTTTGCCCCCTCACCTTCCTCAAATATTTTGAATAGATAGATAAAGAAAGAGAAAGTGGTGTAAAATCTGTTTTTTTCCCCAGGGTGCTTTCCGCGCAAAGACTAGCATTGTTGATGCATTAAATCAATCATTCAGACTTGTTTTGTTGTTGCGATTATTACCTTTATGTTTAAAATACATTTTATAACGCCGTCCCCCTCAGTTGACCTTTTCACACCGAATATTTTCTACACTGGAAAGTGAGTAGTACTTTGTTTGCCATGCATATGCGGCAATAGTTGCATTGGCAGAATTGTCTAATCACTTGTGGCAGTTTCACCGCGTGGCCGAATATGGTGAAGTTTCATACATTAGCAGTAGAAGGATACAAGAAAAAAAATTCATTCAACCCGTTTCGTGTGCCCATTTCTTCACATACCCGGTACAAATGCAAGCAGTATTAGCTAATTCTGTAGGGGAACACAACATTTTTAACCCTGTTGACTTAATTTAGATTCATAGTTTTCTGGGGCCGGTAGTTTCCCATTATTTTACTCTTGGCTTGGCTTGGTTTTACTCTTGGCTTGCGGTCCGGGTGTATTTCTTCAGCAAAATCTTGTTTGATTCGGCACATTTTACATTATGGACTTCATTATACATTATTATAATGTTCAAAATTATCCCGTTTACAACATGCAGTGTTGCGGATGCTCCGCATTGTGTTCTCTGCTAGCATTAGTAGCAAGCCTCTATTAAGAGAGATGTTAATCCAAAGTCTAGATTTATTTTCAGGTGAGGCACTGGGCTTTAAGCACTTCTGCCGCCTTGTCCACACCCCTTTATGCCACATCTAAACATGCACCCTCCTACATTTGACATTCCCGTTTCTACTTTGCATGAGTAGGCATGTGCTTTTTGTGCAAGTGAAAGAATAACCTACTGGGCGCAGTCTACCTTATAAAAAGTCTCTTGGTGCTACCGCAAGAGCATAGAAAAATAGGTATTTATGTCTGACTAGAACCTGGTGAACAAATGTAAAATGCTACATTTTAGAGGAAGGGTATTTAATAAAACGGGGCATGTAACTAAAAATCTTTCTGTCTGAGTTTTCAAACTTAAACCTAGGCATGAACCTAAATGGCTAAATCATGACTATGCAGGGCATGACCAAGTGTGCAAGTTGATACCCTCTGGGTTAGAGAGTCGGGTTTTACTCGGTGTTGGAGTTTAAATATTCAGTATACTAATTTTAATCTGATTCAGTCATTGACAGAGTGCTTACACGCTCGAAGTATAAGCCATTCTGAGCTTGTAACACATAATCTCTCTTTAAACCGAACCACTGCATGGCCGTTCAGTTGTATATAATGCTTTCTTGGTCATATATAAGGTAACAAAAATGCTTCTGACACGTCTGTATTATTACTTTTAAGCATGCTGCAGACTTCTGTACTGCACAGTGAGGTCTCTCACTAACTATCTCCATCTCTATCTAACTCACTCACTCAATAACTCACTCTCCTACTAAATCAATAACTTGCAATAACTCTATATATACATAAGTAACTAAGTCTCGCAACCTGTAAAAATTAAACAGTGCCAGTTAGCACAGTGTATCTTGTATATTTACTATTCAAATATGTTTTCTACTACTACAAAAGCTATTATTCATATAACCTTGTATCAAGTTCAATTTGTTGTGACAAGTATGGTGTTGCTATGTACGTATTGCTAAAACGCTTTACAAATTAAATATCGACATTAATTATTCACTCTTGCACATTTGGAGGGAGTTCTTTATCACTGTAACTAGCAAATCCACAGTATCACTCTGCAATACCACATAATCACACAGCAACACCACAGCATCACTCAGCGCAACAACAGCATCATTCTGAGCCAGCACAGCATCACTCAGCACAACCTCAGCATCACTCAGCGCCACCACAGCATCACTCAACACCACCACAGCATCCCTCAACACCACCACAGCATCACTCAGTGCAACCAGAGCATTACTCAGCACAACCACAGCATCACTAAGCGCCACAACAGCACACTCAGTGACACCACATCATCACTCCGGGCCAACAAAGCATCAGTCAACAACACCACAGGATCACTCAGCACCACAACAATATCGCTCAGGGCCATAACAGCATCACTCAGCGCCACCACAGCATCGCTCTACAAAACCACAGCAACACTCAGCACCACAACAGCATTACTCAGCACCACCACAGCATCACTCAGTGACACCACATCATCACTCCGGGCCAACAATGCATCACTCAACAACACCACAGGATCACTCAGCACCACCACATCATCACTCAGCACCACCACATCATCATTCAACACCACCACATCATCATTCAGCTCCACCACAGCGTCACTCAGCACCACCACAGCATCACTCAGGCCCCGCTCAGCATCGCTTAGCACCACCACAGCATCAGTCAGCACCACCACATCATCACTCGGCACCACCACATCATCACTCAGCACCTCCATAGCATCACTGAGCACCTCCACAGCATCACTCAGTGCCACCACAGCATCACTCACCTTGACCACAGCATCACTCAGCACCACCACAGCATCACTCAGCACCACCACAGCATCACTCAGGAACACCACAGCATAACTCAGGAACACCACAGCATCACTCAGTACCACCACAGCATCACTCAGCAGCTCCACATCATCAATCAGCATCAGCCCAGCATCAGTCAGCACCACCACAGCATCACTCAGGGCCACCACAGCATCACTCAAGGCCAGCACAGGATCACTCAACGCCACCACAGCATCAGTCAGCACCACCACAGCATCAGTCAGCGCCACCACAGCATCAGTCGGCACCACCACAGCATCAGACAGCACCACCACATCATCAATCGGCACCACCACAGCATCACTCAGGGCCACCACAGGATCACTCACCTTTACCACAGCATCACTCAGTACCACCACAGCATCACTATGCGCTACCACAGCATCACTCTGCAGCACAACAGCATCAAACAGCATTACCACAGCATCAGTCAGCACCACCAGAGCATCACTCAGGGCCACCGCATTATCACTCAGGGCCAACACAGCATCACTCAACGCCAACGCTGCATAACTTACGGCCATCACAGCATCACTTGCTCTTATCTACCTTTGTTTATTTATTAACAGCGCCCATGTGATTTACTTTTTTCTTTGCTTGCCTGCAAAGAATACCCCTCCCAAACAGCATCGAGCAGCGATCACCATGGCCTTTATTTATTCATATAATATGGCGCCCATCTTGCCTTGCCTCAAAAGCATCCCCCTCTCATTTCCAAAATTGCATCCATCAGCCCTTTCCATGCGCCTTTATTTATTTATTAACAGCACATGTATGATTTCTTTTTTCTTACCGTGCCTACAAAAAACACCACTCCCAAATAGCATTCAGCAGCACTCGCCGTGCAACTTTATTTATTTATTTAATTAATTAACGGAGCCTGCATGCTTTTTTTATTGCCTTGTTTTGGTAGAGCTGCTATTTCAGTCTGAGGTGGATTTCTGTGTGTCAGCCTCCCAGCCAGAGTCCTATATTCATGGAGCTGCAATCTACAAGACCTAGGCGGGCAAGCCCACAAATTCCGAGAACGAGCCAATATCAAGTTTGGCTTGTCTTTAAAGCCAAAACACGAGCCAAGCTATTGAAAGATCTTCGGCATGTTGAACTTTTAAACAATTGTGAAGTAAAAATATTTTTCTTTTTTCTCTATATGTTTACATTTGTAACAATGGCGGCACGCTGCCCGTTCTGCCGCCATTACTAAAAAAGTCAATGAATAAAAAATAGTTTTAAAAAACGTTGCTTGCCCGCCTTATTCCTTTTCCATTTGCGAAGCCAGTAGCTCTGCATTTAAATAATGCAAGACCTATTGCTTTGCAAATGCTTGTTTTACTGCAGGTGCTTAGCACTAGCTAGACCTGTCCCACTGAAAATCTTGATTACAAGTCACATGCATATTTGTATTGTGTTCCACATAATGTGTTATCTTTTAACTTCTGATTTTTATCTGCAAACATTGTTTGACATGGATTTAGTTGCCTGTGTTCTCACAAATGGAGAACAGTTAAAGCTAGGGTGCCCAGCCTTTTTAATTAGGGAGGGGGTGGGAGCAGGTTTACATTTCTTTTAACAAGTGGGTCCCTTGAGCCTGGCTCTTTCACAGAGGGTTTGAGGGAGGGGTTCTTCCCAAAGATTTTTTAAAAATTATATGGCCACCTGGTGAGTTTCCGGGCCCATTATGAACGCATCTGAAGGGGCACTGCAATTGAAAACAGTGGTGCTTTATGAGAGCTCGGTTATGGGATATCCAATTCTGTTTTAAATACTTCTTGGGGAGCTTTGCATGACAGGGCTTCAGTTTTGTGTTGTGAATGGGTTCAGTGGGGGCTGGCATGCCTGGTAATTTATTTCTTAGCTCAGTGATTAGTCTTGTCTATTGGTACATCTATTTGTGGTGAATTTTCTGTGGTGATCTTAGCATACCAGTCCATCTATCGGAGTGCCTGTTTCTGCTTTGGAAACTTGCCATGCGTGTAACCTACTGGGTGTGATGGATCACAATCAAAAATTAGCATGCTAGTTATTTATTTCTGGGGATAGGAGAGATACTTCAGCATAAACTGGAATTCTGGTCCTTCTATATATGCAATCATGTCTCCTTTGTATTCTAGCTCCCCTTTTCTTGTGGAAGGTCTTTCGGTACCAGCCTGCTGTTCCAGTCCTTATCTTTTGTAATGAGGACATTCTGATGAAATATGCCATGCCATCTACATGGAAATAAAGGGACTGGCCTCTTTCGGAAGCCTACAATATTAGTTCATCTTATTGTTTGGCAAGTCCCACTGAAAGTTTCTTATGTTGCGTTGCTCAATTTTTTAGAGAATCATGTTCTTGGTATGCATATCTTTATACTTTTGTGGCGTAGTGTTGGAGACCAGAAAGGTGGTTCCTCTGTCATGTGTATATGCATATGATGGTTGTCATGGTTAGCCCTTCACACACCTGGTCAGTAGCGGTTGTGGGGAGCCTACAATGTTAGTCCTTCAAATTATTGTTTGATAACTTGTGTGAAGAGCTTTCTCAGGTAATGTATCTTCTGTTCCTATGCTTAACAACAGCTATGCAGTGCTAGCCACAAAGGCTTATTTTGTAGGGCTGGCGGATCCAGTCAGGATCTTGCCATGCTAGCCTTTATCCAATTCTGTAGCTCTGAGCAGAGCCTTAAATGAGCTTCCATTGTTGATGTCTTTTTAAATTAGCTTGTGATTACAGTCCTTATTTTGTTGGCTAAAGGCGGCATACGGTTACTCTGCAGGTTGATGTGCAGCAAATTACGATATGCTCGCTTTAGCTTTGCCTTCCCACCATCAAGTAGATTAGTTCTTTATGTTTTTGTTTAAATCTACTTGTTAGGCACTAGTACTTTAGGTTCAAGTATATTTATTGTTAACCGGGGTTGGAGTTAATCACAGAAACAAAAACTGTGACTCATTAGAGACCAGTGAAAGAAGTGAAAGCTGAAAGACAGCATACATAAGAGACCCCAACCTCCCTGGGCAGGTAATCCCAAACTCCATTCAGAATGGAAACTCTTTTCTGTCCCCCTCCCAAACTATTACAAGGCCCCGTGTCTTCCCTACAATAATGCATTCATCTAGTGTCTGGAATTAGAACATCAAGAAAGGCCTTAGCGGCTGTAGTTTAGGAGGATAAAATTAAGTTCCCTCCAGTTCAGAACTCATATAGGCTCATTGAAGGTATAATTCCTGCTAGCACTATTGTTTGCTTAAGCGCTAAGAGAACTTAACCCTTCCAGAATTACCGAATTTCCTCTCTATAGTTTCCTGCAGAGTAAGCTCTGTCAAGTCCAATGGAATCACAATCATCGTCTTAGGAAATAAACAAGACTACCCCTCTGTAGTGTAGTTCCGATAGTACCCTTTCATGCAGGGCCTACGCTGTTTACGGATAACATATACTGTGGGCTTGGTGGCAAACTGAGTCGGTACACCCCTACCGAATATGTCAGCCTAAGTTTTCGCATTAGCTAGCTCGCAGTGCTACTAGAATCTCCTGTTATCAGAGAGATTCGTTTTTGCAACTTCATAACATAATAACCTCAGACTCGTGGAAACAGTATACTACTTTTCAACCAGTCACTCATGCTTGCTTATTTTGCTCTCAGAGAGATTCACAGAAAAAACAGTTGAGCGTGTTTGCAATAAGAATTTATTATATCGTTGCTCTTCTCATGTAAAATAAGTGCGCTGCTATAACTGTGACACAGTAGCAGAGATATAGAACCAGCAGTACAGTGAATAAGAAGAAATAGTATTGTTCTACCACTTTGCAATAGTCATGAACACATACATGAATATGAGATGCATTTATAAAATGAAGTACGTACTCCTAAGATGCCTGTCTAGATGCACCTAATTGTACCTATCATGTGAGTAGGTGCGAAAGAGCCTAAGTCTAAGAACCTAAGTCTAAGTGCCAAGGTTCCCACTAGGATTTAGTCGAACCCCCATACCTGAATAGTGAGAGTATGGGACCTCATCCTGGACTTGAGTTGGACACCCCGCAAGGGATCGTCAGACCACTGTCAGCTGGAGCTGCAGCGTCTCTGGTCAGTGCACGCCCTTGAAGTCTCGGTCCCCTCCTGCGTACTGATACCAAGAGGTGCTGTATTTATACAGTCTATGTGCGTATGTTCCCCATTGTTCAGTATGAGGATGGCGTTGGGGATTAAACCTTGTGTGTTGATGGGAAAGCTGAAGTGGACCACCTGTAGAGTGTACTCATAAATTATTCATATGTGCTAAGGATGACGTCTTAGCAATATCGATTGCTAAAAACCCACGCTCTGCATTGAACTAGGTGAAAGGTTTAGTCCATTAAAGGCTACAATCCTTATAAGGCGTTATGTCCATTTAAGGCAGTCTGTCCTTATTTGGAGTTATGTTCTTATAAGGCTCGTTCATATGAAATGACGGGGAGATGATGTAGGGCGAGTGTACGATTTTCCATAGACCTTTATCAGGGTACCGATATGAAATATAACTCCTCAAACCAAGGGTACAGGTTTATTTAAACCAAATCACAAAAACTATTCTGACATTTCACTAGCTATCCATGACTCACAATTGATAGTATGTAGAGACATTCAGTGCCTATAGATTGTGTACACAAGTTGTTCTGTCAACTTGTTTTGGTGGAATATATATGTTCTACCTATTCTATTAATTGTATTTTTTTAGTAAGTTGGCTATTGTTTTAATAGTCAACATGCACTTATTTGCACTTTAGGTTTAGTAAGCACTTTAGTCCGATATTAGGAAACATAATTTTGCACTATGCACTTTAATATTTCAACAGACAACAGTAATTTTTTATGTTCAACGCATTGAATTTTCAAATGCTATTAGGGCACTTGCCCCGTATTGCTGATATGTATTATAAGCATATTAAGTGAAATGATTGATAATTTTCCTATATGGTGACAATTTGACATATATATATATATATATAAAACGATTACCCTGTGGGAAAAGTTTTTTGTCAATGAATATTGCAATTAAATATGGGACTCTAGTCAACTATTGGTTAAAATCAAAAGTCTGTTGTTTAGCTTCATGAACCAGCAGGGCGGCGATTATTTCTGTGCAAATGTATTTAAAGTCACCATTGTTCTCGACATGTCATGTGATTAACACCTTGGCTGCTAAGCAGATCCCCCTCCTGTGCTGAAATTTACAGAATCCCCTTTTACATGACGAGCTGAGCTCGTCATGAGCACACGAGAGGTGTACCTCATGATGAGCTGAGCTCATCATGAGCATCCAAGGGATTAAGACCGGGGTAACCCGGTCGAAACGCGTCATGTTGAAGTTTGGGAAATTAAGCACTCAAGAAATACTTACAGCGTGGTGGTCCATTCCTGCGTGGATGCTGGAGAATTTGCATGCAGTCTGTGAGTTATTTATATATATATATATATATATATATATATATATATATATATATATATATATATATATATATATATATATATATATATATATATATATATATATATATATTATTATATCAGCCAGCCTCAGGCATTTGAAAAATGTAGAGAACCTAAGGATGTATTTATATGTATGTAAAATTATATATATGTTTTACATACATATAAATACATCCTTAGGGTTTCTTCATTTTTCAAATGCCTCAGGTTGGCTGACTTCCCTAGATGCCAGCTGACACCAGGCCCAAATATTGCATACAGCCCTTATGAAAGATGACCCAATATGTGAGTTCCAAATTTCTGCTGTGCAAAAAATCTTATTTGGTTTGATTTAGAAGACTAAACGTTTGTTGCATGCATAATAAGAATCCAGCCATCATATAGGGTACACATGACCCCTGACTTGCTTCTTAGTTCTCTAATAGCATTGCCATCAGGGCAAGGCCTGGAATGTTTATCAGTTCATGTTTAAAAACTCACTTTTAATAAATATATTACTAAAGCATGAGGTGGTTGTGCACTGTCATTTGGAGATCGCACATTTTACATTGAAATGGCCAAACATGTTCCCTCTAAAATGCAGTTTTACTGATAAAACTATATAGTTTATAAACAATAATCAGTGGAAATTGGGTTTCAACAAATATATTTAGCATTTGCTCTCATTTGTTTTCATCCAATTAAATTATTTTTTCATCACATAATTACAAAACAAGGGCTTTTCGTTGGTACTAAAATGTTTTTTAAATGGTTGTACAGTTCATTTTTTAGCTATTTATGTGTGTTGGAATAAAACATGACCTTCTACAGCCTTTCATTTTACACTTGTTGTACAACATGTTTGTAAGACAGTTCAGGTGACAAAATCCTCCATCATTTCATCCAGTAAAAAAAGAAACTGTAGATGTAAATTGACGTTTGACCTCTGTACACAGAATAAATATGACAAGTTAAACAAGGTTTAAAGGCATCTTTAACGCTCCTTCTTTTTGTGAGCAAACATAACACCTGTTTCACAGCTCACCAGGAGGGGCAAGTAGGGCCTAATTATAGCTCGCCCTGATCAAATCTGACTCGCCATAGTGAGTGGGCTAGTAGAAGTGTGGAAGCCTGCCCATTCAAGAGACATAGATGAGCACAGGTGGGGGTCGAGCCTTGCCAGGGACATGTTACTGCACAAGTGAGGGTGAAGGGAGACACTAAGAAATCTAATACATTTCATGTTCCGTGTGTTCTACTTGCCAGACTACCAGGACAATAGAGGTCTGGTTTGCAACAATAGATGCCTTAGATCGTGCAGACTTTCCACACAGTCCTAGGTTTGATATCTGTCAACAGAAGAACAGTGCACCAAAACAGAGATTCTGCCACAATCTAGTGATATGTGCTAATATTGGATAACTGAATGTGTGGGTTACATTACTTAGGAAAACCTACATGTTTTTGATATTGTCAGTTTTCAGACATTCATGACAATATTTCCTTGGTTAGGGTTACGGAAATTATGAATTTTCTTGAGATTGCGATAAAGTATTGTTCACATGAGGAGATGTATATATTTTTTTAATTATATCTTCAGGGTGCAAGGTAAAATTGATGTAGTATTTACACCAATACAAAGGCCTGAATGGGCATGAAAAACAACATATAGTTTGTTTGGCTGCACACAGAGGCCAAAGAGGTACATAAATTTAAATAACCTAACCCCTATTTTTATTAAAAAGCGGCCACGAAGAACTGTGGAAACATGACAGCAGTGAAAGGGTTAAACATGGTGCCATCTGGACAGATCTTCAGTGCTGTGGAGAGAGCAGCAGCAGCTGCCGCGGTGGACCTTTTTACAGCACAGAGATCATTGTGAGGCATGCAGGTTCTATAAACTGGGTTGGGTTGACCAGGTCTCCCACTTGTGGATCCGGGACTGCCTCTTTGGTCTTGTAGCCTACCCAAAGTATCTCCGGCAGCCAAACTGAGGGCTGCACCCATTCATTTTCCTCAAGTTGTGTCAGCCTCTGCTTCTGGGAATTTGCTGTTGACATATGTGATTTTGAGTCCTCAATCAATTCCACCATTGTACCTTCTTTTGTCAGTCACCCACCCTTTTCTTTCATATGTAGCTTTACACCTCTCTTTATCTCTACCCCGTGACTGTCCACACCCAAGTACCACAAGGATCCATAGTTTAGATGCTGTTCCCAAATGCTTTACTTTGTTCATTCTCACCTTAGCGTTTTTAATGGTTTCTACTGCATAATGCTGATACTCTTGTAGCCTTCAATTTAGCAATCCAATTTGAGTATTCTGAACTGTAATTCTTCAGAACGTTCATATTCTGCCTCTGCCTCTTTGAGTCTCTTCACCTCCATTTTCTTCTTCAAACCTGTGATGTTGGTATTTAAGTTGTTCCCACTTTCAATAGAGGGCCTTGAAAAAAAGCTAGGATTCACCCCCCTCCCCGAACTATTGAGTACACTCTGCTCTTCTTTTCTTTAAGGGTGAGTAAGTGAATAGTGATCTGTTGAAGTGGAGCTCCAAGGTAATTGGTGCTTCCTTTTTGTGAAAGCTCTATTATTTTTCATTCTTCGAACAAGCTCTGCTGCATGTCCTTTGCTGGACTGTGGTAGCACTTTAATTCTGTGGCATCAGGAGGTCCATTTCTGCCACAAGGAGCACCCTCACATGCTTTACCTGCTTGAATCTGAGAGGGTACTGGTCTCATGTTGGAGCCTAGTCAAGTCACACCTCCACCTTGCTCCCCACCATGCAGACTTTAGCCTTCACAGCCGGTTCATGGTGTTGCTGTTATGCATATGCCTTACACCTCCTACAGCTCCACTCTCACAATCCAGTTTTCACACTCTTCTTGCTCCCAATTTCAAGATCGAAGATGATCCTACACTTGACTCTTAGCTAGTTTTTCCTGGCATTCCTGATTGTGTGTTCAAAGCATCAATTCTCCACTGTGAGCCAGGGAGGATCTCTAATTACGGTTCGTTATGCTTTCTCTCTGTTAAAACTTTAGCCTGCTCTTGCACTGTTTTTTATTATCTACCTTATATGGTACAGAGACCGGCCAATAAGTGGGCATTCCCCATGAATTACTGAAAAAGAGGACATTTTCTGGCCTGTTCACTTCTCTTCTACCACTCCAGACAGATTTAATACATTAAAGGTATTATTTGAATGTAACTGTGCATCAGGGTACTTAGGGTAAGGAGATGTCTCATTTATGTGATCCTAAGTGCACCTTTAAAATGTTTGCATTTTACTAGGTTGACACCTCCGTGTCTTAGTATGTATCTAAATTGTGTTCTTTTCTTTTTTTCAGAAAAAATCTAAGGAAGATACATGGACAACAGAGGAGCTAAAAAAACACGTAATGGTAGGTTGGTAGGTTTTGCTTTTTTACTTCACATTGACAATCATAGGCTAGATTCAGCAGGTAAATCCATTTATTAATACTCTGTTGATGGCAGTGGGTTGGCTTGTCCTTTCTTCACATTGCCCTTACTCTGAGGTGTTGTTTCTGAATCATTTTCAAATCTTCTGCTGTATGATGTAATAAAGAAAGTGCAACCTACTTCAACTTTTGCCATACTGTAGTTTTCAAGTGCCAGCATTGATTCTCTGTTGGGTTTTGAAGAGATTCTTGGAGCTCTGGGGTTTGTTACTGTTATTTCACACATACAAGATCCAGTATGGGCCTGGTCAGGGACTTTGAAACAAAAAAATGTATTACTGACAAAACCACACTTTTTGGGGTGGAGAGTTTTAGGTCTCGCCTACATAGGAGGAGACCTCTTGGAATCTATTTGCTTTTTAGGCCAAAAACGTGCATGCATTGCATTGCTTACAATGACAACACTTGCAGGTTTAGAGATTCCCTTGCGGGAGCGAGCTTTGGCGACATCTGTTTGTAATTAACTTGCAAACAGATGGTGCCCCTGCTCGCTCCTGCAAGGGAAACGCTTTGCGGGTCTGTTTTTTTTTTGCTCATCTTTAAAAAAAATGTTTTTGGCTAAAAAGCGGAGTGCTGCGCTTGCTTCAGGGACACTGCGCTTTATACTTTTGCTTTTAAAAATATATATATTTTCAGGGAGACCGCTTTATATTTAAGCTATTTTGGCTTTGGCAATGTTTTTTTTCTGACGCCCTGCCAGCTTTGCTTTGCCTATGGACACACACCCGGCGCACTATTGTCTATTGTTGAGTATTCCGGATAAACAACTAAGAGGCTGGACAATGCGTGGTGCTCATCTAATGAAACAAAGGTGCCTCCCCATGGCGCCAGTGACGCCTTCAGCTTGAATATGTGAAGCAAGTATATAGTATAAACACTGTTGTTATATAGTTCCTCATTACTAACAGAGTCTTTTGGGAGTTTAGGCACCTTATGCGCATATGGCAAACTAAATTGAACCACGTTTTCACTGATTCTTGGACAGCCGCTGTACAGGATAGGCCCCGGGGCATGTAAGCTTCCTTTCCTGTTTATGGCTGCTATTTCGTTCAGCAGGCCTTATCAAAAGCAATCTACAGTATGCTTTAAGGGCTGCTGACTACCCAGGAAGAGAATGAGATAAGGGATCGGGAGCTGAAAGGAAAATGGACTTTAAAGCCAGCGTTCCTTTATTTCAGCATTTCCTTATACACAGACTGGTCCCACAGAGATGTTCGCAAACTATCTGCGCAGCTAAAAATTCTAACAGATTCAGTCGCAAACCACCACAATGGAGGGACTGTCAGGTTTCCTGGCACTTGTTCCAGTTGTGTCACCTCAGAGGTTTGGAGGGGTGAGGGTACCCTAAGCCATACCAGTACCACCTGTTACAGCCTCAAGAACCCCCGGGTGGTTTAATAGATGATATTTATTTATTTATTTATAAAGTCTTATTTAGCGCGAACGTGACCCACAAGGGTATCAGAGCGCTTTACAGTAGAAGAATAAACAGGGGAAGAGGTAGTCAATACAAACAAAATGTTAAATTGTCATAATAGAGCAATAGCATCTGCAGAACAAATTACATTAGACAATGTGCTATCAGCCGCACAGATCTATATCCCACGAAAGACATTAATCAGCAAACAATTGTGGAGCAACAGGGGATGTGATAAAAGACATGCAGCCAAATATGACCCATACTTAGATTTAGGACATGAGTTTGTTCATTAGTAGACTTGCTATGTATGCTATGCTAGATATGCTATGTATAGGGACTTTGAACCAGTGGCGTAGCTAGCGACTTTGCCCCCGTGACAGTCCCTGCCTTTGCTGCCCACAGCGGCTGGAAGAGCGGGGGTGGGACAGTGGGGAGATTTTCCAGAGGCTGTAAGAGCGGGGGGTGAAGGGGGATGGCCGCTGGTCCAAAACTCATGCTGCCTGGGGCAGACCGCCCCCCTGCCCCGCTCCCCCTTGCTATATCACTGCTTTGAACTGATATACGTACCACTGCGCCAACCAGGTGCGCAACGCCCATTGGGCTCAAAGGGCTTCAGCCAACCCCCAACCCCCACCCCACTCCCTGTTGTGTGAGACAGCTTCCCGGGCACACAGACAGCTGCACCAGAGTACTTCACAGGTCTTTAAAAGACCATTTGCTTGTTAATGAGGCTTTTTTCTTTTTTGACCCCTTCTAGAGCCCCTGCAGCTCGACTCTGACTATTGCTGGGAAGAATTAGCCCCCCCCCCAAAAAAAAATATTTGGCTCAACCCAGGCAGTCTATTTCCTGCTAGCGAGTTACTTACTGCCCCCTGCACGGTGTCCAGCTTTTCCCAGGTTCACTATTTACTGTTGCTCCCAAGAGTCTGACTTTTGCATTAATGTGCTTCGAAAGTCTTCTTTATTTGTTATATTCAGGCTGATTTCCAATAAACCCTTCCATGAAAAACTAGATTCTCATCCTTCTTCTGCCTCGCCTCTACTGTGCCCTGTAACTGCTTCTGCCCTGTCCCTAGTCCTCCCTCCATCCTGTTGCCTCAGCCTCACTGTTCAACAAGCATTTGCAATGCAATAGGTCTCGCATTTACGCAAATTTAAGCTATTGGCATTGTAAATGACAATGAATTTTATTTATGTTTCAAAAACGAAAACATAATTAAAAGGCATTGTTATTTACAATTCCAATAGCTCAAACTCCCCTAAATGCGATGCCTGTTGCATTCCAAACGCTTGTTTTTAATTGTGTCACGCAGGCACGCACGGAGCCTTGCTCCCTTTATTTCTCTATAGCCACTTGAATGTTAATTTCAGCATTTACACCAGCAAAAACGATTTTGTATGGCATTTTCTTTCTAGTTGAAGAAACTATGTTACGTCTTTGTAAAAAAATTAATTTTTTATGTCATTGAAATGAGTATAATTATGCAAACAAGCTCTACATTTATTTTTATTCCCCAGTTATTTCACCGATTTACACAAAGGAGTTCCTAGTTGTTGCAAATGAAATAAACCTCTCGTCACTTTATCAGCATGTATTTTTTTAGCATTGCCTGTTTTCTATTTTCATGTCATGTTGATACCGGGAGGCAGTGGGCAAACCTTCAGACGGGCACAGCTTCTTATATTGAGAACCGTGAGGGTGAGGGCAAATTTGGACCCTCGTTGCACCTGCTTTTTAGAACTTTTGGTGTTGAGCACCAGCAGGACCCGGCCTACTTTAAGCCCTTGCCTACGTGATATGTCAGTGATAGTTTATTTATTTATTTATAAGTTTTGTATAGCGCGAACATGACGCAAGTGGGTATCAGAGCGCTTTACATAAGGTTGAAGAAGAAATAGGAACACAGCTCAAAGAGACAAAAAGGTACAAGTAGGTCAATTTGCCACAAGAGCAAAATTACATAGTGGAGGGAAATAGGGAGAAGGCTATGGTAGCAAGATAACCGTGCACGGGACATAAAGCAGAGGAAATGATCTTATCTATAGTGGCCTGGATGACAGAAAATGCTACCACGAGAAATGAACGATATGGCTTAAACGAGTGACTTGGAGGCACAGTGCAAAGAACTGTAATAACACTTGCAGTCCAAATTAGACCATCTTTGTGGCTATCCACAACACCTGGTATAGCCAATAGGTCTCGCCTTTGGGACCTTATAAGTGATTAGCCATGCAACAGTTGATATTGTTGCACCAAGGATATTGTGCTGGATAGCTAAACACTTAAAAGGTCCCAAAGGCGAGCCCATTGCTTGTTTTATTTGGGGGGGCTAGATTAATGCACAAGTGTGGTAGGAACGTGAGCATTAATAGATAGTTTTAAGTAAAAATTAGAAACTTTGGAAAGTGATATACAGGACTGGAATGATTTCTGAGAGAGGACAGTGAAATTGGAGGACACACTGATGTTAGTGGGGAAAAATGTGACACTGGAAGCTGGAGGAAGATAGAAAACATGGGGCCTTGGATCAGACAAGATGGCGCTCTAAGGAGATGAGAATATCACTTCAAGATATGTAAGGAAAGGAAGGGTCAGACAACACACATAAGGTGCTGGAGAGCTGAATAAATAAGGGAATTAAGTGAACTCTTACACTGTTGCTAATATGAAGATAAGCTTATTTTAATTGAAGTGAGTTATTTGTGAAATATTATGAAAAAACTAGAGACCCCTAAGTCCTACTATTGAAAACTCCCCTAAGTATGGTTAAGAGACTTGCACTGAGGGATGAGGCAGATGGGTAGAGGCTAAAATGGGGAGACGTAGTTTTGTTAAAGTCAAGTAAAAGAGTGCCTCCTTGTTTTTAGAAAGGAATTGCAGACACAGAGAAAAGTGCAACACAATAGTGAACTTTAAGTATAGCTAAGTCCTTAAAAAAGCAGATGTATGAGTGCCAAGGCTGCTCCCAGAAACAAAAAAGGGTACGGGCTAACAGTTACCATTATCAATGTGATGATGTTGCTGATGTCAATAATGTCTAATTCTGCAAGAGTTATATATACATATCTAATGACCCATTGTGTCTGTGTACCCAAGGTAATGATCTTTACACATGAAATGTCTCTAATACACATTGTACCATTTGCTCAATTAAAGAAAATGCAACTAAATACTATTAGAAAAAAAGGAGTAGGGTGAAGGGAAGCACATCACATAAATTGTAGAATGATGAAACTTGTAAAGGAAAGGTGGTGAAACAAGAGTAATTGAACTCAGACTGTGGAAAGTGCATTAGTGAATAATGCTCATGATGGGGTGGTCCACTGGGAGTGGAGAGACAGTGTGACGAGAAAGGTCCCCACTGTGCCCCCTTTCTCTGTTCTGGGGAGCCTTCTGCAACTGGAGAGAGCTGCTCACGGCCGGGCTTTGCTCCGCTGTCTGCTTGTGCTGGGCGACTTCATCGTTGGTGTGAGAGGAGGGCCGGGCTTTGCTCCGCTGGTGGCCTGGCCGGGCTTGGCTCCGCCGGGTCACAGAAAAACCACAACTCCCAGCAGCCCCTTGCGGCAAGGACGCCGCCGCCGCCCTCGGAAGCAGGAAGTGCCTGGGGGCATAAAGGACCACTTGCGAGGGAGTGCTGCGGGAGCCTTCTGCAACCGGAGAGAGCTGCTCACGGCCGGGCTTTGCTCCGCTGTCTGCTTGTGCTGGGCAGCTTCATCGTTGGTGTGAGAGGAGGGCCGGGCTTTGCTCCGCTGGTGGCCTGGCCGGGCTTGGCTCCGCCGGGTCACGGAAAAACCACAACTCCCAGCAGCTCCTTGCAGCAAGGACGCCGCCGCCGCCCTCGGAAGCAGGAAGTGCCTGGGGGCATAAAGGAACACTTGCTCCCTTGTCCCGCGGGACGCGCGTGGGCGCGCCCGGGAGAAGCCTGGGAAAAGGGTGGGGCCGTCTGCGGCCGTCAGAGGCCAGAGGAGGCCGGGCTGGGCCACGGACATTGGCTCCTTATTTCTCGACTATGGACTTAGAGTAAGCCCTATTTTTTAATCATTGTTTTATGTTTGTTTCAGTTATCTTGGTCTTATTGTCTTGATAGTTCTTTCCACAATAACCAGCGGCAGTTAATGAGGTTCGGACAATGGATAATTATCTTGTTAAGGTTGTTAGCAAAATTAACAAAGACAGGAGACTATCACTAAGTAGGGGTAGTCCAGATAGTTCTCCTACAAAGCTGAGCGCACCTACCACGCTGCTGCCTCATATAGACAGTGGTTTGCCCGCTCCAAATAATGATGACTCAAATAATGACGCTTCCATTATAGTGCGAACAGAGGAGCGGGAAATTGTAATTGAAGCTACCCCAAGTCAGAGATCGTCACCCTCCCCAAGGCCCTCACCGCCTCAAACACGGAGGATAGTGCGTGCTTGCAGGAAGGCACCTGTTAAAAGGGTGGTGGGAAGGAAGACCAAAAAGACAGGCCCAACACCACATAATAGGGAAGATAGTCCCGAGCCTGCAAACACAGTGGGTGGGAGCACTTTACATCCAGCCCACATTGAACTCCTGGTCACCATCATTGAGACAAAACTAGAGGCATTGATTAGACCATTGGTGGAAAAGTTAGATCTAGTTGCCAGTGAGGTCTCTAGACTTGGGGGTCTTTTAGATTCCCACATGACCCGGCTTCCTATCCAGATGAGTTCTCAAATTGGCCCACAAGGTCATTCGGTTAACACTACAGAGGGAGCTGTAGCTCCAGTATCGGCTAGCTCTAGGGTTAGTGGCTTAGAGGTTACTGTTCAGGCGCCCAAAGTTGTACATGCACCGAACATCCCAACTACAAACCCACCAATAGCGGCAACACCTATAGCACAAACACCAGTACAACCCCAAGTAGCACTAAATGGTAGCCAAAATAACTTATCAGGGGGAGACACTGCCGGGAGAAGCAGGATTAGGAGGAAGAACTCTGTCAACCTCCCACCGGAGTGTGTTCCATACACGGTGGTTTTAACAAATGTGCCTGAGGTTGACTCCTGCCTAACAGATTTTAGGCTAGAAACTCATGCTGCTTTAAAAAATAAAACCCTTGCCTGGTTGAATAGGAATTGTGGCTTTCCATATGCCTTTTCTAACGACATAATATCCACACGTAGAGTTAGTTGTATTGGCAATGGTAGGAAAAACACAAGCGGGGACTGCATTATTGTAAATTTTAAACATCCGCAACACGTTGCAACAGTCCTCCTTAGAGCTGCCTCCTTACCAAACCTTGATAACTCAGTATGTGCTAGACCTCTTGGCTTTTTCTATAATCACCTGGACAACTCCCAACATCAAGTGCCTCATAACCAAAGGTATCCTGCACATGGGCATGGGAGGGAAATGGCTGGTTGTGTGTCGAATGCCCCTTTGAATGTACCCTTGCAACGCAATAGAGTGGACTCTTACTGTTATCAGGTGGCAAACAGGCAGTTTGATCATACTTTACCTCTCTATAATCGTTTTTCTGCCTTGTCATCATTAGAGGAAAATGACTGACTGCCCGTTGTCCCGGAGAACCCTAGCCAGATACCATCTTCGACTTTTAAAATCGCTACTTGGAACATTGCTGGCCTAAAGAATAAAACTGGGAATGTTGATTGGCTAAAGTCTTTAAAATCCTATGATATCATTGCCCTACAAGAGACTTGGGACCAAACAAATAGTTTTTCTTTGGATGGATTTTGCCATTTCTTCAACTCAGCCAGTAGTAGTGTGGCAGGAAGATCTAAGGGGGGCCTGTTAACCCTTTTCAAATTGGACATAAAAGGAACACTAACCCAATGTTCTTCGGGCTCGGAAAATTGTCTGATTGTTGAACTATCTATTCAGGATAAAACCAAGATTATTTTTGTCAACTTTTATACCTCACATGCAAATGAGCATACCAGTCAAAACTTGGAACTATTGGATACATTTTTGTCAACGTATAGTATTAATGTAGATGCCTTTGAATTGATATTATTAGGGGACTTTAACATTCACCCATGTACACTACCATCTATTATTCATGATGATGATGGTCCCCCCCTCTCCTCACCTGTCCATCTAGAACATACCAGGCGAGGTGAGCTCCTTGAAACATTTCTTGCAAGGTGGAACCTACATGAGTCAGAATGTGTGGATGGAAAAGATAGGGCCCCTACCTTCAAGGGTAAAGACGCGGGTACTATTATAGATTATATTTTTGTGTCTTCTTATCTGTTAAACAATGTGATAAAATATTACACAGAGATGTCAGTTTTTAGCGATCATAACCCTGTTTTAATTGAAATGAAGCATTCAGATTTAATTTCTCTAAAAACTGTAAAAGTTAGAGGGGGACAAAATGTTATGGTAAAAGATCAAAACCGTAGGCTGAAATGGACAAAAATAGTCCCTGAAACTTTTCTTCGAGAGGTTTTGTCTAAAGTGGAGGATGAAGTTGCAATATGCTTAGCGAATAGAATAGAATGTAAGGATGTCATAGTAGCATTTGATAATATCTGTATAGAAATCAATTGTAGTCTGCAGAAAAAATCTAGGCAGCACCCGCTACTGGGTAAAAGATGGTTTGATAGGAAATGCTCAAAAGCGCATGGTGTGCTATTAAAAACCCTGAAAGCTATTCCTAAGAACCGTGCAGATATCGCTAATGCTAGGATTGCTTATAAAAAAACTATCCTAGAAAGGAAGAGGGTCCTGAAAGACAACGCTTTGGACCAACTTCTTGAACCAGAAACCCTAAAAGATAGTGGCCTTTTTTGGAAAATTATAAACCAGCCACTCTTTTCTGATGACGAAAATACCCCCCTAGAGGCAAATATCCCAGATGAGTGCTGGATTGAACATTTTAGACAAATATACTCGGAAGCTAGTAGTGTCACCACCTCTTTTCCTATTTCAGAAGCTGAGGAAATGGTACCACGCACCAGAGAAGATGCTGTTATCTTTGTGGCTACAGAAGTGGAAAAGGCGATAGATTTGACTCTAAAAAATAAGGCACCGGGTCCTGACGGGGTAACAGGGGATGTCTTTAAAAGTGCCCCGAAATTTTGGTCTAAAGTCTTATGTAATGTTTTTAACGCTCTTTCAACTGATAAAATCCCGGATTCCTGAAAAAAATCCATCATTATACCGGTCTTTAAAAAAGGTAACTGGCAAGACCCATCCTGTTACAGACCCATTTCATTGATAGACTCATCAGTGAAAATACTGGGCCGGGTTATTTTATCAAAACTGAATGACTGGTTAATAGAAAATAGGGTCCTATCAAACGTTCAGTATGGCTTCAGATCAAAAAGGAGCACAATAGATCAAGGCCTTAATTTGCATTTGTTGGTAGAAAAGTATACAAGGGCCAAAGAGGGGTCCATGTACTTAGGTTTCATGGATCTCTCGTCAGCTTTTGACCTGGTAAACCGTGCTAAATTATGGAAAATTCTGCTTGAGATAGGTTTAGATAGGGCACTTGTTTGCCTTTTAGCAGACTTACACACTGACCTAATAGCCTCGCTCAGAGTTACTCAGGAGGGGCGCTGCACGAGCCACTTTAAATCAGAAAGGGGGGTTAGGCAGGGGTGCATTTTGGCCCCCCTCCTATTTACAGTCTACATAAATGCCCTGGAACCAGCACTTAAAGAGGCATCCATTGATATTCCACGTATAGGAGAACTTGGAATTCCAGTTCTCCTATACGCGCATGACGCCGTCCTGCTTTCGCGTACCGGTGTAGGTCTCCAAAGACTATTAGATGCCTTTGAGGACTTTATGGGGTCGTTGGACCTAAAAATTAATGTAAAAAAGTCTCAAATAATGATACTGGGTAAGGGTACAAAAAATAAGCTCATAAAAACATTTACTTGTGGTAAACAAGAACTTTGCAGGGTTGCCTCCTTCCCTTACCTAGGTATCACTTTTGATGACAGAGGCACTTGGGGCCCCCAGTTAAAAAATAGGAACATCTTCCTTGCCAGATCTTCTTCTGCATTGCAGGGCTTTTCAAAAAAATTGGGAGCAAGGCCAGTAGCAACTCTTTTAAAAATGTATAAAGCTAAATGTCTTGCCGTTGCTACATACGGAAGTGCTATATGGGGATATTGTTCCATGGAAAGTCTACAGATTACTGAGAACAAATTTTTAAGAGCTGTTCTCTCTGTACCACTGTCCACCTCAACATATATTGTTCACACTGAACTTGGTTTAGGTTATATTTCAGACCCGATTAAAGTGGCCCCTGTTCTGGCTTGGTTAAAGATATGGTTGAACCAAGAAATTCCCCTTAACCATATTATCCTAAAAGACTGCTTGAAGCTGGATAGAGTAAATAAAATCCAGTGGCTAGCCTACATCAAGAACTGCCTTGTTAAAGTGGGGAGACCAGATCTCTTTTTTTCCCCGGCCTCTATAACTGTTAAAGACATTGAGTTAATTAAAGGCCTGATGGGAAAAGCGTTAAGTCTGGAAAGGGAACAAGTAGAGCTCGAAAAACCAACAGTGCGGACTAGTATTATTCTGAGTACTCATGTAGGACCTGAATCATATTTAACTATTGTAAATCAACCTTTTCACCGCTTTCTTTTAACGCGTTTTTGGTTTAATTTGATACATTTAACTCTCGGACATTTCACAACCTGGAGTACCCCCGAAAATGATATACCGTGTTCCTGTGATAACTTCTCGGTCCAGAACACTTTACATTTTTTAATGTTCTGTGACCACTACACGGCACCAAGAAGGAAATATCTGATCCCTATCTTAAAGGAGGCAGGTTTCATTCAGGTCAAGCCAGCGCTCCTGTTTTTACAGGTATTACTGACCCCCAGGACTATGTTCCATGTTGCGAGTTTTTTAGTGGGGGCTGTTAGGATTAAGAAAAGGATGTTGTCTGATAATCTAACTAATATGATCCTATAAGAGATGAATTCAAATACTGGTCATAGGAAAATGTTTACTTCATGAATTAATATCCTGAAATTCAATATGTATATATGGTTTTTATTTACTGACCTCTTTTTAATACTTAAAAAAAAAAATCTGAGTCTGTTAAATGATGGTGTTTTTTATTTTTTTATTTTTTGTAAAAAGTTATAGAATGTAAATTAATTAAGATCTGATTTTGTATAATTATGTGATGTTGATTGTATAAAATTTGTATTTGTGCCTATGTCTTTTTATGATATTAATTTATCGACAATAAAGTATTTTGACTGACTGTTCTGCTAAACATATGTTACTACCATCACAGAGCGGGTAGAAGTGGGAAGGTGGTTGAAAAGAACTCTCAACCCTTATCATGTACGATGGGTACCTGAAAAGCTTTACAAGAACATACCCAACTTTTTTCTGAAATACAAAAATGTATGTCTTGATGTTTAACAATGACCCTGAACTTATGCAGTTGATGGTTGAGGCAAATTTTGAGTGATTGCATCTTTTAAACCATTTGCCAGAAACTCATGTAAATTGGTCCTCACAGCTGATACTCGCACATCATTAGCTTGAAGTTTCCAGACTGATTGACAGCTTTAGGTTGCTCTCAATAAATCAGAAGCTGCCTCTCAGCAGGATCAAACTTTGAGATTGAGTGATATGTTTTGCATTGACCCTCGAGTGCAGTTTCTGGTAAGATGCATTTCATAATAAAAATATTAACGGGTACAGAAAATTAAACTAAAGCCTAATTTTTGTTTCACAACACTGCGGCTGGTACTGTTATGGCAAAGTATCCAAAGATTGAACAGGGAAGAAGATGCTTTCCCTGTAATAACATACAGATTGTAAGAGCACAATGCTGCCTATTGTGTAATGAGAGAATATTGCTTGGAACCTTGGTACCAGCCAAAGCTGTGATTATACAGATTTTCTTGGAGAGGCACTCTAACAGCCTTCAAGAGGAGGAGCATTTTTACAAGAAATGCTGAACGTTGTAAGATAAATCATTCTCACCCTTGGATGGATACGCATATAAAGGAGATAATAGGTATGGTAGCTGTGATGATCACAAAACAAAAAAAATACAGTAGGGAAAGATCCAGGCGGTTGTTTACCATTGTTATGGTCTTGAAGTAGGCTGCGTGCTTTAGAGCAGGCTTAAATTTAGGCTAGGATGTGTGAAGAAAGGAGTTTGCACATAGAGCTGCAACCATTTAATGCTTTTCTCGCACCCTTGTTGAGCATGGTGTCTTTGTTTTGGTTTTATGCTGGTGCAGAGAAGAAGATTTGATTACGTCAACAGCAATTTGCAGCTTATTTCAGCAAGGTGGCCTCTGTGATAAAATACACCTTGCCGCACATCAATGTCCTTAAATTTTGGTGACAGGCAATGCGTCTTTTGGGAAAATAATCTGCGCTATCTCAAACTTGTGTGGTTTTCTTTATTTGCCCTACTAGGCTGGCTGTATGAGAATTTAGGAGAAAACACTCCTGCCAACTAACCCCTGGATACTAAGCAGTTTTATCAGGAACTTCATGGCGAAAGAAATAAACATTGAAAAAAACAACTAAACTCTCAGGAGAACTAGATAGGCAGTGAAAAAGTAATATGTGGCGGCATGCCCATTAGCTGAATTACTGAGGCTGACAGTTTTGGCAATATATATTCAGGTGACTCCAGGACAAGCAATGGAGGCAGCAGTTATTATCGGGAGCCCACATCATTATCCAGAGCCTTTAACTGATAAAGAAAGTGAACTGCCCCTCAATTTAGAGCATACCACTGTATTATTGTCTGCCTCCTTTTTTAGACTACTCCTGTTTACCATGGGCATGCAAGTGCCCACCCCCAAAAACATTCACCCCAGTGCCCTTTGCTGTAAAGTATTTAACTTTGGAGATGGTTTGTCAGAAGATCTTCTAATTAGCTGGGTGGATTATTCTCCAAAGTTGATCCTCTTTTTGCTAGCAGTTGCTTCCATCTCCATATTTTCTCTCCAGTTCTGTTGCTTTCTTCTTGATACATCCTCCCCTTAGCCAGACACATCCCCAAACGTCTAATTCTCTATGAATAAAACTGCACAGCTTTGACTCCTGGGCTCTTATGAAACTTTTATCTGCCCCCTTTCATTCTCCCTCTTTCCCAACCCCCTCCCTTACATCCAAACACTTTTCTGCTTTTGCAGACCAACCTTATCTCAAATGTGCCCTTCTTAATGTCCATTCACAGAAACTACACGGACTTCTCACCAATGACCTAATAAGGAACATTATCCTTGACTCTTTCCTCATGGATCATGGTCCCTTCCAGAATGTACACCATCTTTTGAAGATGTTATTCATCCACAGTACTCTGTCAGACATGTGGGTAGACCTGATTGAAGATGTGCAGGCATTAGTACTGTTTAAAATATTTTTTTCAGTGTTGGAAGCCATCTTCAAGGAGCTCAGTATCATATTCTGACTTCTTCTACCTCTTCCTCTCTCAATTGTGATGCTTCACAACTGCACTTATTCACCACTCAAATAATGCACATCGTTTCTTCCTTGATTCTTTTTATTATTTACATGAATCCTGAGCATTATCCTCTAAAAATGGCCCCATTCATGGAGATTTCAGCATTTGGCTTGACTCAGTCAGTCAACCCTTACGGTACTGCACATTTTCCAGTGTTAACTCTGCATTTGATTTTTAATCTGACTACCTCATCCTCACCCAAGAAGGAACACTGTCCTAGCAGTGTAATCTTTAGAGCAAAGCAATTCGGTTTGCCTTTGGAATCCCAATATCCTAGACAGACCCTTTTCTCAGGTTTTTGTACTGCCTGACCCGAGGCACATTAAAAATCACCCACCCCTATAAACCGAAACTTGCCCCACAACAAAGTCCTACATTTTTTCTCCTTCATTCAAACATCTCCTTAATCACCCCATTCAGATTTCTTGGTAAATGTTAGACATTGAGTTTCTGGTTGGCAGAGGTAGGGACTCTATCCAAGCAGGAACCACATATCTAGTCGGGGTAAGTCAGTAACACACTTTAAATGAATCTGTGCTCTCCCTCTTGTAGCTTGACACAGAGCAGTCAGGCTTACTTTAAGAGACAATGTGTAAAGTATTTGTGCAACACTTCAAACAGTACACAATGAAAACACCACAAAAAGACTCCACGGCAGGTTAGAAAAATATTTTTATGAATGAAATAAGACCTAAACGACAAAAATCCTAAAAGTAGGAGTCAGGGTATACATTTTTAAAGAATAACTGTTCTGTGCTTAGAAACAAATAGCACCAACCAGGGCTATCAGGTCACGCTTGACAGGGTCAAATCCAAAGGTTCAGGCTGACCGCAATGATGCGCGGGTCGGATACAGGGGCCAGCCATGGCCCACTGAACACTGCCTTGGATGTGTCGACGTTCAGGGCAATGCAGGGACCAAACGAGGCGCAGCATCCTCATCGTTCTTGCAGATTAAAGCAATGCATCGGTTCCGAGCTGCGCACTGCTAAGGATGTGAAGAACATAGGGGAAATGCGTCATTGTTGAATGTCTGGGCTGTAATCGATTCAAACAGCAGGAAGTGATGCTTCGGCGCCTAGCTGCGCAAAGTAGGAGTTGGAAACTGGAAACGATGCATTGTACAGTTGGTGATGCGGAGTCCAAGGTCCGTGCAGCGTTGAAGTCAAGGGAAATCCGACGGTTCTGACTGGAACAAATGAAAATGCGTGGGTTTTTGAAGATGCAACACTTTAAACTCACTTCCAGTGGCCCAGGACTGAATTGGCACCACTTGGCAGAGCACGACATCCAGCAGACAGAGTACAGATGTTGTTTGCAGAGTGCAGAGAGAACTCTTTGATATCCCTGAGACTTCAGAAAACAGGAGGCAAGCCAACAAGTCCTTGGAGAAACTTAGGCTCTGGGATGTAGAGAGCAGGTTCAGTCCTTCTCACTCCCATGCAAAATGGCAGCAGACAAACACAACAAAGGAGTTCAGCAAAGTGGCAGTTCCTCCAGCAGCACATCAGTCCTTCTACCTGGGAGAATGTCCCCAGTGTCAGAAGTTTTCTGGGCTGGTGGTGTCAGAGGTCCATCACTTATACCCATGTGGGCCTTTGAAGTGGGGGAGACTTTAAAGAGATGCCTTTGAAGTCCACAAGTCTCTTTCTTTCCTGCCCTGGCTCCAGACTCACTACAGGGGGGTATGCAACCCTTTGTGTGGGGACAGGACATAGCCTTTCAGGTGTGTCAGCTCCTCCCTCCCATTTTGCCCAGGATGACCCATCAGGATTTGGATGGCCTCTTAGTCAGACCTAAGCTCCCTTTGTGCGTGTCTCTGTAGAGGAAATGCGCGAAGCCTGCTGTCACTTGCCCCAGATGTGTATTCCAGAGACAGGTAGAAGGCACCAAATGGTTATTGGGAGAAAATGTCATCTTTCTAAAAGTGACATTTTAAGAATTGCTATTTAAAATCTAACTTCATCATAAGTTGTGTTTTTAAATTGAAAATCCAGAGACACCAAAGTGGGGGTCCCATTTCTTCTCAACTGGAAATTACGCTTATAAAATGTATTAAAGCAATCCCAATGTTATCCTATCAGAGAGATAGGCCTTGCAGTAGTGAGGGACGAATGTAAGAGTATTTCACTACCAGGACATGTTAAACTTAAAGTACAGTTCTACTTTTTAAATTCAATGCACTCTGCCCACGGGCTGCCCATGGCCTACCTTAGGGGTGACCTATATGTTATAAAAAGGAAGGTTTGGGCCTGGCATGTAGGTTAACTTGCCAGATCAACATTGCAGTTTACAACTTCACACACAGACTCTGCAGTGGCAGGCCCATGTCATGTTTAAAAGGCTACTTAAGTGGGTGTTCAGTGCTGCAGACCCTCTAGTAACATTTAATTTTCAGGCCCTTGGCACATGTAGTGCACTTTGCTAGAAATCTATATGTAAATTAATTATGCCAATTGTGCTTGAGCCACCATTACCATTTTTGGCGTATAGAGCACATGCACTTTAGCACTGGTGGTGGTAAAGTGCCAAGATTCCTGAAGCCAGCGAAAACAAAGATACCAACAACAGTTAAAACAGGAGGTCTGAAGGCAAAACGTAAGGGGAAACCATGCCAAGGATGGCAGATCTAACAGTAGACAAGTCATATGACCGCTCCACCTAACAATTTAAACTTACCTTTTTGAAGGCCTGCATTTCTGTAGCCCTTCTGAGGTCAATTACATGTCAATTTTTAAATCCCAATTTTTCTAAATCAGAACTCAACACACATTAAGCCAAACATCTACTTCTTGGAAACATGACAGTGCCTGTTTTAGGTGGTGTCCAACCTCAATACTCTAAAGACAGCTCTCACGAAATGCTAGATAGAAAGGTTTGTCTTTCAACAAAAAAACTCTTCATGTCCTGTAGAATTTTCAAAGCCATCAACCAAACGCAGCATTGTTGAAAAATCCCTTATCTTGGCTGCGTCAGACCTACTGCAATCTGGATCTTAAGAACTCCCCTCCAATCTAAATAACTTGTTCTTGAACAAGGTACTTAACAAACAATCCTTTTGGATTGTATCACTGTGGTAAAAGGTGTTTGTCTGCTGATTTTAAACTTTCATTTCCATCAGATAAAAAGCATATGGAAATGACCCATTTATATGCGGGCCCTAGTTTGTATCCCAGTATCCTTATGCTGCATCTGATGAGATTGATCTGTGGAGAAAAAATATCATCCCCCCTCTCAAGCAGATGACTTTGAAGCCTTTCTTCATGACACTGGTCCTCAAGAGGCTTTCTATGAAATCTCTCACTACTGGGATCTTTTGAATAGTTGGAAGGGCTATCCCAGAGTAAACTACAGTGCATTTAAGCAGGTTATGTTTCTTTATACTACAACTAAAGAGTGACTGTAAATGTGAATATTAAGAAAAATCTCTTTTTTAAGTAAGCTACACAGTGTTCAAGGTGAGAAAAGCGAAGACACAAGGAAATGCAAAAGCAAAAAGAAAAAACTCTATTTCTTAAAAGAACCCTCACTCACCCTAGTGGTGACATGCTTCATCATGGGGTTCCCACAGGGGAGACCGAGTGTCCCCCCTGCGTGCTACGACGCCTGCAATTGCAGCGGAGCTGGTTTTATTGAAGGTTTTTCTTAGTGTATGTGCTCTAGTGCTGTGAGTGCAAAATTAAAAGATCACAGCTGTGCCCAAAAACCCTTTATTAGTGGGTCAGCTGTTCACATTAAAAACAAGTGAACTCCCCCGGGGCGTCCACGCTCTCTAAGGCGCGTCCACCCCGTGAGGATATGTATGTGAAAAAAATACAACTCGTATTCCAAAAAACTCACGGTTATACCCGTTTTGAAACGCTCCCAGAAGTCACCAGGAGCCAACTCTGTGAATAGACAGATAAACGAGACAAACATTAATAACACATAAATTTCATGTTTTCACATTATCATGCTTTGCCAGTTCCTTATGTTATAAAAGATAGAGCTGTTTGCTTTTACTATGGTTCCATCTTAGGTACATATCTAATGTACCTGCAGGATATCGTACTATCTAGTGTACCCTCTGTTTGCCCTTACAAATTCTCAGGGGGGTATTTTTAGGACCCTTATTAGTCCCAGTGTGCGCACATATCAAGACCCGTCTTATACTATATACGACTCTTGCCTGCGGCGCCACTTATACTAATGTGGTATAAAAATTCAGTGCAACACCCCTCGTAAAAGACCAAAGGTCCGCTCCAGGCGGATCAATAGGTTCAGACACTCAGACTCAAAGAAGTTTAGGCTATGGTGTAGTCTGTCATAAAACACCAGAATACTTACAACACACGATATTCAGACGTGCCACATGGGCTAACAGCGGGGCACTCTCTTCACGCTGCGCTCAGTCTGTATGTTTTTAACAAAAACACCGGAATTAGTATTATTGGCGATCGGAGCCCCGGTATACAGACAACCTTCAAATCAGAAGGAACAAAGGGGCATGAATACACTTACTTCAAGCGCAACGACTCGCCGCATTAGACCTAGTCGGTTCTTCACTGTTGCCTGGATATTACCTGCCATTAGCAACCTGCGGGAAAATAATGGCGAAGGGGCTTCAGGTCACGTACCCGGTCACGTGATTAGCGTACCGCGTATGCATCATGTGACCCTGGGAACGTAAATTGCGTCCCAAAGTGTGCAAAAAAGCTAGAACGCTACCTCAAACCTCTTCAGTATGGCAGCCGGGAATTTCGCGAGAAAACTTTATTGTCCATTAAGAATCCCACAACTTAACACTCTATATTTTTGGATACATGGGGCTAGATACAGTCCAGCCATATCGCACTTCCGATTATTATCTCAAAGTGCGAGTATAGAAAAGGCTAGAAACAGACCCACTTAATCTGTCACCAAAAAAGTCACGAGTACATCTAGAGGTCAATTTCGAAACGACCTGTCTGTACCTCGGACTGACCTACTTCATTAGTCAACTTGTCCTCAGTCACTATCATGTACACTCCTAACCTCTTAAACCCATCGTGTATTTAGGCAGAGGGAGATTACAGCAAGTTTGTAATATGTAGCACATACCTTTGGTATGGTATCATGCGGCAAGTCATTCATATCCTCCCCTGAATGGCAGCGTTCATTGGGATGGACCACATTGGGCAGGTTAACGTCTTAAGACCGTACCCCAAGGAATTTCATCATTTAGGCCAACTAAATAAGTCGAGAGGCGGTGAACCCACCTCTGCTCCTTTTCAAAGGTTATGTTTCTTTGCCACAACGTTCTGATCTGTTCGCCAGCTGCAGTGGCTGACGCAACTTACTCTTTACAGTCTCTATGCATTCTTCTCTAAATATGTGTTCATCTGACCTTCTATTTAAGCATAATGACATGGACCAGCTCTATGACTAAAATACTTTCTTTTTACTTCACCAACTCAATCACCTCTTCCCATTCAGTCCTAAATAACTGCACCACACTAGGGTCATCTTTATCAATTCAAAACTGTAATAGGTACCAGAATACCTAATGACCAGAATGCAGTGTGTTTAAAATCTAGTTTGTGGATGGATTGCTATGGATCACTACCTTTCCATCCCAGAGCCTCCACTGGCTACCTGTCTGGACTAGAGTTAATGTCCCTCCGCTAAAAGTGCCTGGCCAGTCTTGCATTCACATACCTTTTCAGAAAGATTATCCCACTAACACCTTCTCCTTGCGTTCCTCCAGTGACCTATTCCTGTCATTTTCCATCTCAGATTTTGCTAGAAGAATATTTTTTTGCTTCTCTGTTGTTGCGTTGATGCTATGTAAACTGTTTACCCATCTCATAATAATTCTAGCTGAAATTCGGAAAGATTCCCAAGGACTATGAAAATGTATAATGTACTGGGAAATATATTCCTCAGTTTTGCTTATTTCTGTTATGGTCGTGCTTGGAGATTTTTAGCTTTGCAGTATGTGCGCTATGTTTTAACCCTTGTCCTTCATGGCCCCCTTACATAAACCCGTCGCTCTACCATGGCCAGCTCAACCATGGTCATGCTGTTATATCTGTTTAACTGATTATTTGAGAAACTAAATGTATGAGGCATCCAAGAAATGCAAGCTGGATGTGGGAATGGATGTGTGGTTATTACAGTGAATGTCGGAGCATTATTCACCTGATGAGGCACATTTTAAATGTTGGCTCTATGGGCAAGTAACTTAGTGGCAGAAATAACTCATTATGTTAGCACTTGAAAAGATCCTAATGAGCATAAGTGGAAATTCGAGTTGCAAAACTGTACCATAATCTGTATATAGAAAAGGCTGAGAACAGAAGCCACTCAGATAACAAACAAATGAATGATATATCGCGATAACACTCATTTATTTTCATGTTTGCATACATCTGTATAGGCTGGAAAATCAAATGCTCATCTTGAAGACAAGAGGTTGAAAGAAAGAAGACATGGCCGGGAAGGCAGTTCTAGCCGGAAAAAAGCAGACCGAGATCAGAGAGATGAAAAAGTTATTCATAAAACTACTGACAGTGACCGTGAGAGACAAAGAGAGAAATATAAAGAGAAGGCTAAAGATGGTGAAAGAGAGAGGGATAGAAGGAAGGAAAAAGACTCGGAAAGGGTGAGAGACCTCAAACGAGAAAAAGGTCATGCGCAGGAGAAACAAATGGAGAATGAAGCAGAAACGAAATCAAAGCAAAGGGATATGTATGCAGAGTATGAACACAGTGCACAAATTTATGGCTACAAAGATGAAGAAGTACTTCGTTCAAGACAAATCAGGGAAGCATCAGGTACGTTAAAGCCTACTACACTTAACAAAATATGTTACTAAGACTTGGTGGTATTTACTAAGACTTTTCAACCAGTTCCCATGTGAGGTAACAGTTACAATGGATTTTCATCCTCATCAAAACATTGTCAGCAATGAGCAATATGTTTCTCTAACCACGATGTGGTATGAAATTAGTAAGCATGCTTCAAAACCCTTGTTTTAAAAGGGTCTCTGAAAGAAGAGAATGCTGTTTGATAAGGTGAGAGATTACAACCCTTTGTAGACTTTTGTGTCTACATGCCAAAATAGGCATTAGAATGTGTTGATCTTCTCGACTTTTATAAAATAACTCCGCCCCCCCCCCCCATTTAACCTATCAAATGCATGATGTTAGTGACTACCAAAACAGGTTTGCCTACATTTTTCATGAAAATTATAAAGTGCCTAGTGTTTAGTTTCATAGATTCTCAGTGCATTCATGGGTGTGCTGCATCCTGTCCTTTTAAGACTCCTGGATCTTTGAAGGGATAGAATTTATTTTTTATTTTTACTCTTGAGCCCAGCAGACTACATATATTTACATTACTTAGATGTGAAGCAGCAGTATGTGTTACAGATACTCTAATGTAGGTTTGGGAAGGGAGTTTTTTGAACTAGAAACAAACAGAATTCAGAAAATATTACATGCAGTGGTCTTTTGAAGGGCACTCTGCAACATACGGACCTTCAGGACACTTTTTCCTTTTTGTACTGATTCATGAACATATGAGTGCTTATTGTGTGTTGCGTAGGAATGATACAATATGATAATGTGTGTTGGAACAGGAATATCTCACTCTCCTGCATGGTATACATGTGTGTACCTGTGCCCTGAGAGCACAATTGCACATGAAACTGGCATCCTGACATTTTATTTCGGCCTCACTTCACACTAATTTAGCTTGTGCACAGAGGCCTAGACCTGTACTTGGGAATGCGAGGCCCAGAATCTATTTCTGTGACCTGAAGAATCGCACTAGGTGTGCCCTCATAGCGGGTCCATGTCCTTCATAAGTCACACAAAGTTGTGGTGGCAGCATACCATTTTTTTGTAAATCTTTAATATGACCAGACCTTTTCTGTGTGAGGGTTACTGACCGTACCAGTATAACGTTTGGCTTCAATCGGAACACAGACTGTGTGCTGACATTCCATTTGATATGTGTGTGTTGTGAGTACATGTATTTGCAGTGAATGTGTAGCACGTGGTTGGTTGTAGGCCTTTGGGAGTGGTGAGAGTCCGAGTACTGGGGCCAGTGGAATCTATTGTTGATGGCACCTTGTCTAGCAATGCGCAAAGATGAATGGTAGAGACAGTTTCCCCAGAGAATGGACATTTGATGACTGTGTTCCAGTGGCTTGATTGTGGAGACCCAGCCACTGAAGTGAGGAAGGATGGAGCAGGGCCGCGCTTATAAATTCAATGAGGCCCTTGTTAGCAAAGGGACACTGCTTTGTCCTTCATGAGCACTGAACTTTGAAAGATGGTAGGGCTGAAGTCAGGGGCTGCAGTTTCTGTTCAAAGAGAGAAAGTGTTTTGGCAGGATCTGCCCTTTAGCCTTTCCCTTATTAGTGCACCAGGAAGGCTGATGACAGCTAGGTTCATATATTTCACAGTTAATTGTGCCTTTGTTTTGGATACCCTTACTTGAAGCCAGCATCAGTGCCACCCTCTATGAGAACCATCACTTTGCAGATACACTTTGTGTGAGGAGCACCCCGAAAACATTTGCAAGAGAATCAACCCAAAGCTGTTCTGGAGCTTTAGACAGTAGATCCCCATCCCCTGTCTAGAACATTAGTTAGAAAAAAAGACTGAACCAAGCAACCCTACTTTGTTCCAGTTTCACGTTCTTGTCCAAGGATGGGAGTGCCACACTGAGTACTCATAGGCCTGCTGTGTGACCAGGGCTGGTGTTTTGCATGACAGCAAGTCTCCCAGAGGCCAGGGGACATTACCCGAAATCTCCAACTTACGCATAAATCTCATGGTCTGCCTAGAGCCCAGATGGAGGGACTGTCCAAGAGGAGAAGCATGGAAACACCCAAAAGTATCTGACAGCCCACAGGGAGATAAGCCATTGTTGATCACAATAGTGAGGGTTCCGCAATCCACCAGTTTATTTCCAGTGGCAAACTACATGAAGATGTTGATACACTAGAAGTCATCATGCTGCCCCACTATTCTGTTTCAGGCCCCCAAAGATCTTTTGCTGCCTCACCTGTGTGGAGCTGCTTGATCGGCTTGGAGGCTGCAACTGCTGAAGATGAGCAGCAGACTATATCAGCCTGGAGGCCACAACCGCTTAAAACTGGTGTCTGCCTACATTGGACCAGAGACCACAGTTATCAGCTCTGAAATTTTTTTCAACCAGTGCGGCCAACAGAGGAGAAAAGCTGCTGACCATGTTTCTCCACCAGCACGGAAACCAGAGGGTGCAATGCGGCTGACTGCACCAGCCAACCCTTCTGATCCACAAGGTCGTTGAGCAGCTAACCTGAGGCTTTGCTTGACTCGTGCAAAGGTTTAGCTGGCTGCTAGAATACTAACCTTGCAATTGTGATCTTTTTGACATCAAAACTATTATTAACGTGGCCTACAAACAGTCTGTTAGGGTCATTTATCTGTGCCTAATCAAAGCCTATACCCTTATCTTTGTCTAAGTTATCAAAGACTTCCGGAATTCGTATAGAGTGAAGGGAGGTATTGAAAGGCAAGATGGCGAACGAGTACCGCCGCTGCTGACTGGCTCCCTCCTGAGCTCCATTGTACTGGAGGGCTGAGGAGCAGAACGTTATGGTACAGGACTAGAGCCAGCAGAATGCGCCTGAGTTTTTTTAGTGTGCCCACTGGGGGTGGTTCTCATTGGAATTCCAAACAGCCTTTGAGGCGGGGGCTGTGTATCAGCTTGGCATCGGCAGGCACATTTGGCATATTAGAGAAGCCTGGATCAGCGCAGCAGCTTGTAGAGGGGTTTCAAGTATCAGAGGCATTCGAAAAATGGTGTAGAAGAATGCCACAACTGCCCAAGACAAAACAGAGAGCGTTGTCTCAGGATCCCGTGCGGTGTCAGGACAGGCAACAGCATCCAGCATGCTAAAATCGGATCGAGCCAATGGAGGCACTGGGGTGGCAGTGTGACCTCGGTGCTATCAGGCTAGCAGGAGGAGCATCGGTTGTAAATGGGAACCATGCCAGCGTCCCAGCGGCAGTGGAGGATTTTCAGAGAGGAATCGCGCAGCTGGCCAATCAGCCCAGCTGAGCAATCCCAGCCCACCTGCAGCGGCTTGGCTCAACCCTGTAACTCTATTAATAAACATATCACCCAGTAACTCTATAAATAAACAGTGATGCAAAAGCATATTCCAAGATTTTGGCCACTCAGTTGAGTCAAATTATTTCTAAAGTGGTATCTTCCCTCAAAATGGGTTCGTCCCTGGGAAAAGTACCACTGATCATATCCGTCAAGTGATTACACTCTTCGACGTACCAAGGTTGCAAATGAGCCCATGGCGGTGGCCCTGTTGGAAGCAGAAAAAGCATTTGACCGGGTCAAGTGAAAGTATCTCTGGGAATTTATAAGATTGCTTGGATTGGGGATACATTTTATAAAGGCAATACAGGCTCTTTACTATAAACCGGTAGCCCGGTTACTGATGATGGGTGGTCAGTCGGGGATAATTTGTATTGAGAGAGGAACAAGGCTGGAGTGCCACTGCTATGCCCCAATGTTTGCGATATATATTGACCCCTTCCTCTGTAGGTTAGAGGCTAATCCAGCTATAATACCAGTAAAACGCCATGGCTGGGAGCAGAAAATGAGGCCTATGCAAATGATATCACAGTAGTTATGGCTGATCCGGATGTCAATCTGCAGCTAGTGTAGGAGGAGGCCGCTGAGTTTGGCAAGCTTGCAGATTGTTCGCTTAAAAGGCACACAACCCAACTGGTGGTGAATCGGGTCATTACTACTTAGGATTTAAGGGTGGTTGAGCAGGCAGTCTATTTAGGTATAAAGATTAGCATAGAATTAGATCATCTAGTTAAGAATAATATTGGTCCGATACTTAGCAAAGCAGAACAGGACTTTGAGAGATGGCATGAACTTAATTTAACTATTGTGGGTCAGTGTAATATAGTAAATACATTATTTTATATTTTTTTATGTCAATCCTGCTGGAATTCGAAAATGCATAGTTTAAAGCTCTGGAAACTCTGTCCTCTAGATGATTCATATTAAAAAATAACAGATGATGGAGGGAATGCTGAATTAACCAAACATTCACCCCCAGTCACAGATCTGGGTTAAATCCATAGTTTTTTTGCACGCCTTTCCATTCCAGTTTAGACCCAGCCATATGCAAATTAGTCTTTACCCTGTTCCCCATGGGAACAGTCCAGCCTGAACTGCCAGGCTAGGTCCTCTCTGGACCAGAAACAAGCATCTGGGGAACGGTTTCGGGGTAACACCCCTCATCAGCCTTAGCGAGCACAGGCCCCCCTCGGAGCATCCCATTCCCACATTAGGGTGACAAATTCAATCAAAAAGAACAGATGATGGACGGAATGCTGAATTAATCAAACATTCACCCCCAGTCACAGATCTGGATTAAATCCATTGTTTTTTTGCACTCCACGCTAATCCAGTTTAGACTAGCCATATATGCAAATTAGTCTTGGCCCTGTTCCCCCATGGGAATGGGAACAGTCCAGCCTGAAATGCTTGGCCAGGTCTTTCCTAGACTAGAAACAAGCATCCTGGGACCAGTTTCGGAGTAACACCCCATATCACTCAGGCTAGCTTGAATCTGGTCGTCTAGCGAGCACAGAACCCATGTCTCGGCATACCCTTAGCACTTAGGGGGACAAATGCTAAAAGGGCAGATGATGGACAGAATGCTGAATTAATCAAACATTCATCCCCAGTCACAGATCTGGGTTAAATCCATTGTTTATTGGCTCGCCACGCCATTCCAGTTTAGACCTAGCCATATGCAAATCAGTCTTGACCTTGTTTCCCAGGGAAACAGTCCAGCCTGAACAGCCAGGCCAGGTCCTCCCTGGACCAGGAACAAGCATCCTGGGACCGGTCTCGGGGTAACACCTCCAATCTTTGCTGGGGTAAAATATACATCAAAAATAGTTTTGTAATGTTGCGCATGTAGCCCTGTAGAACAAAGTACAGCGTGGCTTAGTTCCAAAGATTCGTAAAAACTAAGATTGTCAGAACCAGTCTTTGCTGCCATTTGACATTATGTTTCTTTAAATCATCTGACACAACATCACCCAACTTAGAATTCATGGAACTTATAGATGATTCCTCCTCCCCTAACAGCATGCCCAAAAGTGACAGCCTTTAAAATCTCACCAGTCCCCCTCATTTTCTTCTCTATAAAATCATGGATTTGCAAGTTTTTCTTCAAAAAATCCCTATAACTCAGATCAAACCTAGCCCGAAGCTCCTCAAATTATGCCAGTCTCTGATCCTGGAAAAAATCCCCAAGTTTTGACAATCATTGCTTCTCCCATCTTAATAGGCATGTATCCTGGAATATCTCTGACAACAAAGGTTTCCTCTGTACTGGAGTATACCAGTTCAAACTCTCTAAGCCTACGTTCTTTCGGAGGACCACCAAGTTTTTATAAGCCGCTCCCAGCACCGTAATGCAACTTTTTTTGTAGTAGCTGGGTTCCACCAACAGTAACAGATATCCATTAGCCTCAGTAATACCTCATAAATTGAAGGTACACCCTGTATCGACTCATATATTCCATCGTTGTTTCCCATGAGAGTTCTCATATGCTGAAGAACAACGGCCAACAGGCAGAATTAAAAATTTGGGAAAGCCCAATCCCCCTGGGCAGAGGCAAAAAAGGAATCGTCCTCCTAGTTTTACCATATGACCACATGAATCTAGAGCAACAAGCACACAGATGCTGTGTGAAAAGGCTGTACTTGGCTGAGCCAAAATAAGATGAAACCCAGTACTTCACCAGTGGCAAATGAACTCACCACAATGGTTTTGGCCCAGTAGCTCATGTCTGCCTTGTGGTCTTGCAAACAATCTGACTTCCGGGGGGGGGGGGGGGGGGGGGGGAGAGGCTGATTAAACCACACCACAGATTTGTATGGGTTAAAGAGTGGTACACTTGAAGTTATGGTTTCTATTTTCTGTGACAGAATGCAGCAGTAGCCAAGGTGAGCATTTATTTTATATACCTCAAGTTTTCTAAACTTGATTCCTGATCATCGGTTTGGGGCGAAGTGCTGTCTGTTGCTTTCAATATAGTAAGTCTTCTATCCTGGTCTGTACAAGCCATGTCCTGGCCTGTAATTTCAGCTGTGCTCTTGACCACCATAAGTTGAACGGGATTTGCTGTTGGAGCGAGGTCCTTCCTCATGTGGGTCAAAAATACAACACCACCTCCTAGTACAGGACTTCTGTGCTCTGCAGGTCCTAGAAAATATCAAACCTAATTTTGCCATCAGTCCCCCATATAACTTTAGCAGACTCACAAACTCTTAAACACACTTAAAATTTGAGTAATTTGAAGGTTAAACCAAATGTGAGTACTTAATAGTACTCAAAGCCAGCATCTTCAACTAGTGAATAGACTCTCTCACAGCCGCTTCTGGGCTTTACTGTCTATTCCATCAGTTCCAAAGTGAATCAGTGCCATATGTGTATCGCAATCTGGCATATGCATTACAAAATAATTTTTTATGTTTCTCTGGCACACCAAATCAAGCTTCTTGCCAAGTTGGATTTTTTTTTCCAGATGCATTAGACACTACCTTCTTGTAACCTACTGTTAATCGGCTTGTCAATCCTTTGACAACTGAATTCTTTACCCAATCATGTAGCGTTCTTTAGGAACGCTAGAAAATTTTCCTTTTACAGTAGTTATTCTTTAAGGAGGATCATCTTGTTAGTTCATCTGTTGGTTGGTCCCTTATTTGTTTTGTTTTTGTTAGGTGTTTGATGTTGAGTGGACTTCCACTGATGAGCAGCGGGCCCATTTAAAAGTAGCCTTTTATTGTAGAAGGATTTTCTCATACAGGAGGTGTTTCACATAGAAAGTATGGTGCTCGGGGGGAATTTTAAACAAGATCAAAGAAATCATAAAGATGTGAGCTGAAGAGGTGAGAACGTTTGATTGGGGCTATACCCTGATTAGTTGTTTTTAATATTTTATAATACACATATTTACTCTTTGAGGTATTGAGAGATCAAGTGATTTGTTCAGAATACCATACAAGTTTGGTCAAGTGCAAGAGGGGGAATTAAATCAGTGCCGAATGTTTCCACTATAGAATTCAGTCACTAGCTCTTAATTTTCCTTGATGCTTTATTCTTTGCCCCTTTCCTATTGCATTAAGCATAATACAAGTATTATCTTGTAAACCTTTGATAAAGACCGACAAGGTGTTCCAAACGTCTCGGCCTGCTTGTTTGTCTTCTGACTGTGCACTGACAGTGCAGTTACTTACTATCTGGATTTTTTGGAAACTTTAATTAATGTTGATGCTGCAGATCTGTTTATGATAGAGCACTGGATATTGCCATGCAAGCTTCCCCGTGCTTTAAACACTGGTGAACCATTGGTATTTTGGGCTTTGTTATACCCTGTCTGAGTTTATTTTTTAATTCTGGAAGAGACAGACTGAGTGCTTGCTAATCCTCGAAGCTGAAAGGACTGTGTGATGCTACTTTAACAGAAGCGATCATTTCAGAGAAGGCAGTTTTTGTAAATGATGGCTACAGGGTCCAGAAGCACTGTTGCTTTATTTCTATAGTTTTTATTAGGTATTCAGGTGAAGGAAATTACATATGCCACTTGACTTACTCATGAGAATCCAGCTTATGCCATAGTTTCTTCCCCTTACATGTCCTCTTGACCTATATGTGCTTCTTGTGAATTTGACCACACTCACCACGCATGGAACAATAAGAGTTTGACGTTTTTCCATATTGAAAGAGTTCAGTTGAACCCATACTCATTATAACTTCTAAGAGGATAATATAATCTTTTCAAAGCTATGAGAGCAACAATGAGAGGAAATCCCCAAGGATGATTGAAGGAAGGTAAGAGGGTTATTCAATGTTTAGGTTATGTTTAATATATTATTTCACCTCAAGCCCAAAAGGTTTAAGAAAGGGACAATACATACTCATATGCCTGATGCCTCCTGTTTCACTAAAGGGACCCAGTATTTTCGTTGTCAGTTATGACTTGTTTGTGGAGTTTTGATGGAGTCCAGAAATGTTTATGGGCTGACCAGACTCCTGTAGGAGATATGTAGATGAGGAGAGGGCCTGCCGTATTTTCCCCCTTGGAATATTAGAAAGATGTTTTTTGGATGAAGGGCTAAAAGGTCCTCCAATTTGTCTTGTAATTTGAGAATAATTTTCGGTTCTTGAGGAGGTAGTAGCTTGTGTATCTGAGCTGGACTACGCCTTCCCCGGAGGAGTTATAGTGTTAGAGTGGGGTTAGGTTTGTGTGGAGATCGAGAGAATGTGACTTCGCATTTTAAGAAATTGTATAGCACACTGTAATCTAAATTGTGTTTTGCCTCGATGAATCAGAAAGTAAATGGGATCTCTTTAGAAACATTATCCCTTTTGTAGCCCATTCTTTATAATATAAAGTTTTCCTTACAGCTTTATTTCTTTGTTTTGCCGTAGAAAAGTGAATGTTTCATTTTGTCTTAGAACTTATTATCCAAAATGTGTGAGCATTAAATATTGCTGTTGATTATTGGTGTGTAGTGTTCCATTTTAGTGTGTTCCATTGTGATGGCTGATAGTAAACTCAGTGGGTGGACCAAGTTTTGTCAAATCGAGAGCCAGGTGGGGAAACTACGATTGTTGCTCACTAACCTCTGGATGCCCTGTCTCACCAAAAAGCTATAGGAGTCGGCCATATGCCATCATGCTGAAACTGCTACACTTATAGCGGTTTATCAATCAATCAATCAACCAATCATTGGACTTTTAAAGCACACAGCTTCTGAGAGTGTTTTGGTGTTAACCCGGTCTGAAGACAAATCATACACAAACAGGTTATCTACATGCATTTTCAAACAGCCAAGTCTTCAAATGATGTTTGAGGGAAAATTCGTCCTCAATTGAGCGGAGCTGCAGATGAAGAAAGTTCCAAGTGGTTGCTGCGGGGAATAAAAAGGATGAACCGCCCACTTTTTCCTCTTAGTCCTCGTGACCAATGCCAGCAGTGCATCAGAAGAGCGCAGAGGTCAGGCCGGCTGATAAGGCTTAATCTTTTCCATAAGGTATCGAGGCACAGAGTGGTGGAAGACTGTGAGTCAGAACAATACCCTTAAACCCAACTCTATTTTTGATGGGAAGCAGGTGTAGCTTCTTAAGATACTGCTGCATGTGGCATGTTTTAGGTACTTTTACAAGATGCCAACCTACCGTGTTCTGGACGACCTGCAAGCTTTTCAGTTGGTATGCCGATAGACCAAAGTAAAGTTAATTTTTAAAGTTACTTTAAGATAGTAACTTTGCCAAGGTTTTTTCCCAAACTGGTTCCACTCATCTGCTCTGCACCACTAACACAGACCTCAAACTTGGCCATCAATTATGAGAACTGATTAATTACAGGAAAGGAGGGCAGACAGATGACTCTGTGGCATCTTTGGGCAGATCTAAGGCACCATGGGTCGCTGGACGAAGGCTGAGTATTAGGTGATAAAATGAACAAAATCATGTCAAGCATACACTTCAGACCAGAGTAGCGCCTCCAGAAAAATATTCAGACAGGAATCAAGTTCAGGCATCGGTCTCTAGCTGGTCCGTGCTCAGTCTGCCGCTGCCATGTTGATCAGTGTGGATACTGAGATGCTCTAACTCCAAGGCAGGGAAACTCTGATGTTGCTCATCAGAGTGGTCAAGACAATGGGCCTAATTGTTGAGGGGTTCAGAGAGGTACCCTGTTACTTGTGAATCTGTATAATACCACTAGAAAGAGAAAGACCAGTGAATATAGAAGTGGGGTTCGAAACTCCACTACAGTGGTAATTTTCTCAGGTTGGGAGGCATCCCTCCTCCCCCAAAAGGAACTGTTTTTTAAAAAGTATCCACATCATTAACTTCTGTAATAAACAAAGGAAGCTAAATCCTCCTTGTTCATTTTCACACTTGCTTAACAAGAAGAAAACGGCCACTGACACATTCTAAGGGGCCGAGGGTGAGTGTTGGCTGTATCCAACTTCCATGATCAGTACTGAGACCCATAGCATGTTAACAGGATATCCACCTAAAATAGATTTACCTGTAGTGATGGGAATCTTTTACTTTCTGAGTTTCCTCTAAAATCTGGTTTAATTGTGGTCCTCAAGAAATGTACTTGAATATAACCTTTGTGCTGAAATGTGCATGAGGCTTCAACTAGAGTGGCTTTCAAAACACTGGTGCCAGTAGTACAGAGAATGTGCAACAATGTTCAGATGTCTTCCAAAGCCTTATTTGTCCCTCACCTTGAGGTGCTGCGGAAAAAAAGTTCCTAACAGAAGTAGCTGTTCATTCTGTGGTTTCTTCTCAGATAGTAATGATTGAGGTGTCCTTGAAGGACTGGGGTGCCCACATGAGAGGTCTCACAGCACAAGGTGTGTGTTCCCCGGTGGAGAAGTCCTACCACGTCAGCATATTGGAACTGAGAGTGGTGCACCTTGTATTGAAGTTCTTCTTTCTTTTGGTCAGGGCTGGGGCCTTCTGCAAGCGAACAAAATGTCCACTATGAGCCACCTGAAGACACATGAAGGGACATGATGTAGGATTCTCAGGCCATTTAGCGACTTCCAACCCCAAAATAGACACCATTTGTTACACACCAATCGCTGTTTGTTACATCAAAACAGATTGGGTCGAAAATGACGATGTGCTTGAAGATGGTGGGGAAAGTCCGAAAGTGGTTTCTTTGCGATAGAAGAAAATGCCTTCTGCATCCAGGTTTCTGAGGAAGATACCCTTTGTGTTACTTCTTCAAGAGGATTTCTGCATCCTTTTCGTCTGATCCCTCGTCTTTTCAAAGTGATCATGATCACTGATTTCAGACTAGGAAACTCCGAGATGAACCTGCTAGCTCCAAATTGGTGATATCAGTGGTGGTATCCAAAACCTACTTGTGATGTTCCTAGGACTACACAGGACAGGACAGGACAGGAAAGGACACATCTTCTTTACAAGGTGTTATTCAGAATCCCCAATTCCAGCATTTCACCCCTGAACTGCGGGGTTCATGAGATCTTATAATAGTGATACTTGATGCTTCCTGGCTATTGTGAAGGAGTCAAACATCCTTCTGCGAGGTCACTTTATACCTTAAAGTATGCTGTTTGGCTTATAGTGTATCAGGAAGCAGATGGCCCCAACAACATGCCATGAAAAACTGTACTACCATATTATCTTATCTGGCTAAATGAGGCTTACATTTTCTGATAGGAAGTGCATTTTGTTGCAGTAGCTTCTTACCTTGCGTCTCTTTCTTGTGACTCTTTTGCCACCTTTCTGGTGTTTAGGGATTTCCTGGAAGCATTTTAACCAAGTTTGGAAGCTGAAAACATTATTTTTCCACTAGTACTGTACGAGGATAACTGACAAAGTCACCTATCGAGCCTGTAATTGACTGACTTCCGAGTGATAAACTCTGAAATCTGATGTTTATAATGCCCATTACATCTGAAAGGAGATAAAAGGAGAAACACTTATTTTTGGCTCCTTTTTTTTTTAAAGTGGCAATAAAGTCGTTCTCAGAAGAAACTCAGATTGGTTACTTTGGTGGAATCTGTTGACCTTCATTTCCGTCTAATTGAGTTGGCCCTCTCTTTTCTTCTTTGTTTCCTTATGTCTTCGTTGGGGAAAGAATGCTCCATGAATTCGATGTTCAGAGATTTACTGCCCAAATTAATCAAGGATGAAACAATACAACATCTAGGCAGGTAGATGTAGTATTTGTATAAAATTGTTTAGTCCACGTGGTTTTGAAAAAAAACGGTACCCATACTTTTGTTTAGAGAATGAAGATTCAGATATTGTTAAAAGTTTATCAAATTAAAAGCCTCGTTTATCAAAATACTGTAAGAAATAAGGGCAACATGCATGTGTCCGGACTTGTGCACGGGCCAGATAGACTGGGCAAGTGAAGTAAGGTAGAATGTGAAGTGCTCTTTTGACCCCTGAAAAATTGCACAGCAGAGCAGGACATGCACTGAAATGAGAAGTGAGCATGCTTGCATCACCTGGTCAATAGAGAGGGGTAGGTCATACAGCCATTAGAAGTATAAGAAGAGCAGTCATAGCCTCATTAAAAACCACAACATAAAAAATAACAAATACAAATGATTGAACACATTTCTGTAGCTAACCAGTGTAAAAATGTTGTTTTCGCACAATAATGATTTACCCAAATTGTTTTTACTAGTAAAAAAATACATAGACCAAATAGTACTTATGCAGATGAACTATGCACTGAATTAGTTTCTTTTAATACCAATGGAAGAACCTTTTCTAGAAAGTTAGTGAAATGTTTGAAAGACTAGATGCGTGAACCATATACCCGTGTGCTAATATATTGCTAATCTTCCACTGTAAATTATCCCCATGACAGTGGGACATTGCCATGGCATGTAAATTCTTGTTGCAGGTAAGTAGATTTGTATTTTGCCTTTTTTTAATTGGTCTATTTTACGAGCATCCGATACGAAAAATGATAAATACTTTAGCTTCAGAATTATCCACTTAAAACATCTGTTCTTTTGTGTCCACCCCAAAATTAGTTTGAGCTATCTGGCATCTCATATCTGTCATATCGCGTTGTATTTTCTATAATAAATATTTAACAAAAGAATCAGATGACATAATGTTCTCTCCTATTCGTGAATATTGCCCAAATCTTCAATGATCCCATTGGAGTTCTGCCAGTAGATTGGTTTGCTCAAATTGCAATTCAGTATTCGTTAAACTATTTCTACATTCATTAAGTGGAAATAAATGATCAAATTTAACATGAATTTCACTATTTACCTGGTGAGGATGGAGAAATTTAATGTAAATTATTCTCTTTATTAACATTGAAACTTCAGCACGAAAACGACGAGTTGATGACCGAGAGAAAAGACACAGCGAAAGAAAAGAAAAAGATGAACTCTCTAGAGAAGTAGGTTTTTTCGGAGTTTAAGTTTGAATGTCTTTATATTGATCACACTTTGTTTGTTATAGTCTTATAAGAACTGGCTTTGTTGTAAAATATATCTAAGAGAATAGGGTAGACAAGAATTTGTTCAAAGAATTATTAAATTTTGTTTACTCCGCAAAGGACTTGTTCATTTCCGGGTTGTCATAATTTAGTTCATGCAGACAGAACAAGCATTGGTAAAGTTACTAGTTCTGAGCTTGTCAAGAGTGCAATTTTTTTCATGTAAGCACACGTCCAGCCGTTATTCTTAAAGACTCTTATGACGTTCTTTCTGCAGTGATGGAGTTTACACATGTTTTACAATTAAAGGGGAGCCCAGTGGGGAATGTGGCAGCCACACTCATTCCCTCTTGTGCCCACTGATACTCAGTTGCTTTATTTCGCTCAGTGAAGTAGCTGCTTTGCAATATTACATATGGCTTTCACCACATAATTCAAAAAGTTACCTTTCTTCATACTTTTGACTCGTTGTTTTATTTTTTTCTAGTGCCGCATGCTTGTTTGTGCAGTTGTTGGGTAATCTTCTCTCTGTACACCCAGTCTCTTTTACTTGTTTTATATTTAATTAAAAACAAAAAATAAAGTAGATTTTAACTGAAGTCTCTTTTTAGTTTCTCCATTATTGTTAGCAACTCATTTTACTTGTGTTCTGCTCTTGGCCATAACTCAACTACTCCTAGACACTAGTTATTGTCCTCAGAAGAATAAAAGTGCTTTATCTGCCTTTTTGTTTCTTTTTGTAACAGTGTTTGCCAATAGTTTAGTTTCTGGCGCCCTTGCCTTATACAGCCATATCACCTCTCCCTACCGCTCGCCATGTCTCCTTTCCTACTCCCCACTATGCAACCTATGGTTCAGTCATCTTTCCAGCCTTCTCTGCGTCTGTCCCCACACTGCCCTTTCCCTCCTACATTTTGCGGACATTCCCATGACTTCTAAACAGCTATAATGCTCATAGCCACCCTTTCTCGCTACAGTTCAGCCAGGCCCCACACTCCTTCCCACAAGTACATATGTGCTTCCCTTCATTGTTTCCTTTTGCAGGTATCCAGTCTTTCTTGTCCTACTCAATTCCTCTGTAGTTCTGCTTCTCTTTGAGTACATAAAATTAAGGCATTGTCCCTACAACCTTTGAACAGAAAGCAACATATATCTGAAATCTCTTATCCTTGCAAAGTCATGGTATTTTTGATAGACTCTTTCCCTTGTGCTAACATTGTGGTTATGAGAGGCGTGATGAGTGTAAATTGACGTTGAGAAATGTAACATTTTAATTGAGACATATTGAGAAATGCTAATGTTTGGTCCTACAGAATAGTGGAAATAAAGACAAGTACAGAAGATCTTTGGAGCATAAGGATGAAACACGAGAAATAAGGCGCAGAAGTATGACAGAGCAAGAGTTGATCTTAGCAAGTAAAGAACGGGAAAAGAGGCACAGAGAAAGGAAAGATCATGAAAATGCAGATAAAGACAGAAAGCAAAGACACAGAAATGAGGAAAAGGAGCGTCATGGTGAGAAAAAATCAATGGTTTTTAAAGATGCAAACCTGAACCAAGCTGACAATTTGAAAGAAAAAAACAAGGAACGAAAACATGGAGACAAAACCTCACTCGATGTAGGCAGAGAAAAAAGACAAAGGGAAGACAGAGATAGGATTTCTAAAGAAGAATATAGACGGAGTAAAGACCAAGCTGGGGTATGTACTTTAGAAAATAATGGTCAGTTATGTTTTACCACCAATCAGCTGAAATTGCAGACTGAATTGTTTACATTTGGTGGATTAGTTAAATAAAACATTGTATTTTCTGAATTCCTAAGAAAAGTATCCTTTAGGACGGGTTGAATTTTTTTTCAACTTTCTAATACTACTCTGCACCACATTCCACTGCTGTCGATGGTACCTCTGTGCAAAAGGAAATATTGTTTCACTTGTGTTTGTTGAAACTCCGATTCCAGTGTGCTTCTAATTTTTTAACTTTGTCAACTCCTTTGTGTTTGAAAGAACAGGATAGTTAAAAAAGAGACTAGGGGCGATCACCTTAAAAAACACTCTAATCTTTCCTCCACCCACATGCTCTAACCGTACTATCCTTTGTGCAGCCTTTTGAGGTCCCATTCACCAGAAGGGATAATAATCACTTTGCCATTTGCTATGAACTCTTGTTGGGAGCTATCATTTGGCTGTGTTAGGTGTGCCTATAAATCTGTGGTGCCTCTATTTCAATTCCTCCAAACTCCTTGTATATGGTCTCACCCAGGGAGGCATAGCCTGAGTCGCACCGACCGTGCCCACCACATTATTTGCATTCTTTTTTTATAGGTGAGTAGTAGGCAGCACACATCCAGTACTCATGTGGGAACTTGATTGTGACTATGAGTAGCTGGTATTGCATTACTCTTGCATAAATGGGGCTTGGTGCAAACCGGTATAGTATGCCTTCCAGTTTGATTTGCGATTCGAAAAGGGTCATATGCATCAGTGCTTTTGGGTGCAATCGTGGCACACTGATCCTCTTGTAGGCAGTTTGATTTTTGCCTTCCTGTGATTGAAGAGTGAGTTTTCTTGAAGTCTACACCTACAGCCATTCACCTACAAGAAAATGCAATATTCATGAAAACAAACTCGCTGAAAATCCTCTAGGTTTTCACTATTACATTTTTGTTAAGATCATCATGTGAAAGCTTTTGTATTGTTGTCTCTTCTGTAAACATATGTTGCAAGACAATACATATACATTACGAATAGGCATCCACACATGTCACCAGTGTGTAATGCTGATTCCCTTTTACAAAGGTATATGAGGGAATAATGATCTGAAAGGTATGTCTGAACCCCGAGCAAGCTATAAGGGAAAAAGTATGTGTAACTGAAATTGTACTCACAGTCAAATAATGACACAGAAAATAAAATGTAATACAGTAAAAACATTCTGTCGCCATGACTGAATGGGGGGGGGGGGGGGGGAGATGGCGACTGTGTAATTAACTGCGGCCATTGGGAATGTGCATCAGCATGTAACTGCGGCACCTTGTCCTCCAAGCAGAGCTCATGGACCGTGTGGTGTCTAGCTGCTGCCAGCGCTGTGGGCAGAAGTTTGTGGGGATGTACGGTTCTTGAGAACCGCTTTTGTAGCCTGCTATATGCGTGTGGCTGGAAAGAGGTCACAGAGGAATTCGCCACATATTGATGCAAGGATGGGCCCTAAGCCAGCATGAGTACCGAAGACCCAAGCGGCCAACTCCACTAGTGGTGTGGTAGGGCGAGGCAAGCCCCTCCCCAAGCGGGGGGCTAATGGGGAGGTAGCTCTGGCGAAGGCCGGCCTTGAGGATATGGATTCTGCCAGGACAGGCGCAGATATTTTCAGGAAAGTGGACCGAGGTCTGGGACCAGATCTAAACAGCGGAGACTCTACTCCGCCCCCCTTCCCCCCCAGTAAACTGTGGTACTGCCAGATTTGCTGCAACAGGTGTCGGTTGGCATAAATCAAAACATGGCCAGCACAAAGGAAGAACTAAGCGGCATAGAGACTGCAGCCTTGACAAATGTGAGTATTGCGGCACAATTCTGCACTGCGCTTTCCCAAACTGGTATCAAGGCCATAAATGTAGGCATGGGGGCTCAAGATAGTCCTATTTTGTCGCTGCCAGCTACTATGAAAACAAACAAGGGGTCGAATCCCTGAGAACTCACTTTCAGACCAGTCTGTTTGGACTGGGGATGACTCAGAAGTCAGACGGGGATGCGAGAGAGGCAACATTGAAAATTGCTGTAGTGATGAAAGTGAAGGAGGGGATGGCTCGGGAATAAAAGACTCGTGGCACACCATCAAAAACACAATTTCATTAAATGAGGAATTGGAAGTGAAAGCTGGATTAAAATGGGACTACTCAGCATTGCCATGGATGGAAGGACACACTTAAAGCATGCACTGAGGGTGATGGGATGGGGGGGGGGGTCACTCTTGCCAACTCAACCTGCTCTTGCAATCCTCCATGATATATACCAGGCCCATCGTGAGGAAACCAGAACAGACAGCTAATCAACTTCAGATCATGGGTAAGGGGTCGGAGTAGATTTTTATTACCAAAGGAACAAGAACGGGATGTCTGTGCTCACCCCAATAATATGCCTCATATATAGACCCCTTTATTGCACAATTGGAGAATAACATCAGGATCTAGTCTGTTTCGATAAGTCAGAGGGATTGTAAAGTATTGGCTAATGCAGATGATATAGCAGTAGTCACTGACAGCGACTGAAAACGAGGCTAGCGTGTTTGAAGCCATAGCAGGATACCACCTTAACAAGCCAGGTAGTCTGCATCAAAGGAATTAATTCTGGGGCTCAGCATTGGGTGAAGGATGCAATTTATTTGGGAGTGAGTATAAAACCTACCCTTGAAAAATCTAGCACCTCTGATCATGAAAATCAAACAGGATCTAGTCCAAATTAACAATCTGCACTTATCGCTGGTAGGGGGATGTAGTGTGTTAAAAATGCTTCTCCTCCAGAAAGTGTTAAATATTTTTAGAACCATTCCACTGGAGGTCAATAAGAACTGGCTAACCATGCTAGAAAGCTTGTGTTTTTTATGGTAGTTTAAAAAACCAATTCCTTAGTTTTGTGTTGTACTATTGGTCTTGCATGCTGCAGCATTTAGGTATCCTGATCAAGGGCAGTACACACAGTATCAACCGTGCTGAGACACCATCTATGTATCGGCTCACATTCGGTTCTGATGCCAAGAGTTTCTTCTTGAGAAACCTGGAAAGGAGCTACTATAAAAGATCAGGTTTAAGACAGTGGATGGGTCATTCAATATCTGGCAGCTGGTAAAAACGAGGAACAATATAAATAAATGTAACTGCTACACACACTTGCGGGGCTCTCCTGCCTTGCTTGGCATATTTCATGATGGCATGGGTAAAAAGGTTGGCATAAGTCGTATTTCAAGAATAGGGGACCTTCATGATGGTGATCAATTATGCTTCTTTGGAGAGATAGAGAACCAGTTTGGTTTGACAAGGGAGAAGTTTTTCAAATATCTGAAGATCAGAGATTTTATTAGCAAACTGAATAAGAACCAAATCTATGTTATAACGTACCCAGTCATAGAAGCTGTAGAGCATGGATGCAGAATCTGGCAAACCAATGATTTACTAGTACAGGGTCTCCCGGGTGATTTAGAACCCCAGAATGCTAGATGGGAATCGAGATTGGGGGTGTAAGGGCCACTACTCAAGTGCTCCCTGTAGATCTCTAGAGACACACTTTTGACTGCTGGATTGAAAAGCCAGCACTTCAAAACAGCTTTTGACATTTGTGATATGCCCGATAAGCTGTTTTAATGATGCAAAAAACCAGACTCGAAATGTCATAGGTGTGGAGCTGAGCTAGCGGAAATTGTTCATGTGTTCAGTGCATGTACTGGTTTATCTAGCTATCTCCAAGAGGTTGCAACCTTCATTGGCATGATCCTTAAGAAACAGATCTTGGTTACCCCTTCCGTAATATTGCTATGTCTTAGTGAGGACCACGTGCTCTCCAAAGGCAAAACGTATCTGATCTTTGTGGCTATGTCAGTAGCCCGTATGTGCATAGCCTCAGTCCTGATCCTCCCTCATTTGTAAAATGGAGGTCATGCTTTTTAGCTATGTACAATATGAAAAAGGGTCTATATGAGTATAAAGGCCAGAGGGCATGGAGACGGGGCGATTTAATCTGGTCAATTAGGGACTATATAATATTTTTTGCTTGGAGCCTGTAATAAAAGGCTGGTATTGGGGGGATACCTTTGGGTAGTTGAGGGTTCGGATCTGATCCACTATGTTTAAGTTCAGATGATGCATGTATGTACTTTAATATATGGGATGTCCTTGTTGGACCCTGTCTTTGAATTGTACAGAATTTTTTAGGTAATGTTAGAAGCTATATGTATTTTTTTTTTATACCTCACTGGGTAGTATACTATACTATTCTGTCATTATGTACTGTATTTATTGTATTATTCTGCTGCTAAGGTCATTTGACTCTAAAGGCACTGCTGTTTCTACCAATCTGCAGAATCTGATCATGTATCGTTTCCCATATCATAAAAATCAATACTACATGGGATTTAAATGGAGCCCATCTCTCCTTAAAGGGCGAACTCAAAACCACTGCTCACCAGCAACAGGATTTTTACTCTCAAAGAATTCACATCTCAAATACATCCCCTGTGTATTAGGGGTGAAGCTATCAGTGTAGCAGGTGCAACGTTACCTGCGTCTAAGAGTTTGAAGCGCAATGTACCCAAATAAGGGTTTTTATTACTGCCTAACCTGATGTAGGCTTCCCCATTTTAGTACCTTAGTTTATGACCCATGACATTCCTACTGCAGCACTTGATAATGTACATAGAAGAGTAAAGTTCTATCCTTGGAGTTTAAAATGATATAATGGTTGCATTTCACATGCCTTAAGACAGGCAAACCTCTGAGCATTCCCAAGGGGGCTTCCCATCACTGCAGTGGCCCAGTGCCAGCATGAATGGTAATTTAAATCAACATCTCTTTTAGTTCCCGAATTTAAATAACAGTGTTTGATTGGTTCCAAGATGCTGAGATGAAAAAGCTGGCTGTCTCATAGGGAAAACTTCCTTTAGGGCGAAGCTGGATTCACGCTGTGCCTTCACTGCGCTGGCAACAAAACAAAAGCGTCTTTAGCAAAGAGTTGCTCTGAATGTATTGGGAGAAAAATAGAAGAAAAAACATGACAACAACGCAAGTGTAATAAGATTGATTATAAAAGTTACCTCCTGTCATTGCGGCAAAGATTGAGGATTAGTAGGAAACATCTTGTCCGCATAATAAGGACATGGTGATGAGGAGAATAGTTTGTGAATAAGCATGATTTGCATTTATTTTTATGTTGGAACAATCCTTTTTTTATATTCCTATTAACAGTGTTTTTAACGGATTAAAATTGATGAGAACCGAATGGATAACATTACAAAAAATTAGTTATAATTTTTTTTTTTTAAGTAATGGATTGGTCATTTTCGATGCCATATTCACTTGGATACACTGCACAGTGGAAAGGAATAAAAGCACTTATTGTGAAGCTGTAATCACCAATATCACAAGGGAACGATTGGGTTAGGATGTGCATGTAATTAGATTGATACACCAAAATTTGTAAGGCATTCAGGGTGAACATGTAAAACTGGGCAAATTCGGATTGAGGTTTCAGGCAGGTGTTCAAGATGCATGCCTTTGCTATATTTTATATAAAATAAAAAAAGTTACAAATACATTATAAAAACGCAAAACGTTAGTAAAAAGAAGAAACGCAACAATGTTGTTAACATGATTATAGTACTGATTATTTGTATATGTAATTATTTTAGGCCAGGATGAACTAAAAAACGCCGGGATCACCCGTCATACCTCTTGTGGATCGATACACTCCTCTCGCTATTAGCACGCTAACTCCTTTATATGAAACCTCGCAGCCCCAACCTTCGTGTTCGACCACAATAACTGTATTGTTTACATGTCTATAATTCTCATAATTGTGCAAGTTGCGGATTCTGTTTATTCCATTAATGCTCATAATTGTACATGCTGTGTGCTGTGAAGCGCTCTGATACCCTCAGGTCCAGCTAGCGCTATACAAAACATCTAAAAAAAATGTGTATATATATATATATGACTGGAACTTCGGTATTCAGTAGAGGCCAAATAACGAAGACGGACCCAATGAGGTTATTTTAAAGCGTCTTTATTTCACACTGTGCACCCTCATGATTGCCATGACGCGTTTCGGGCCCTGGAGCCCTTGATCACATATATATATATATTGGTTGAAATGCGTTGACTGGGTCTGCTAAAAAATTATTGAAAACTAGTTAGTAATAAAGAACATTTAAAAAAAATTCCAAAGCATGGAGAATAATTCCCAACAGAAGGAAAGATTTTGAGTATAAACTTTGGATCTAAGGTGATTACAGCTATATACAAACAAATTATTGATATATAAATGAGCTAACAGATGGTTTGTTGCCCTCCTACTAAAAAGAGTTTTTGATTTATTGTTGAGTTTTGCAGGCAGTCAAAACTCTAGTAGTGGGCACAAAATACATGGGAATTTTGGGATATTGACTGGTGCAGTTTGAAGGATCACTACTGCCATTGTTTGGAATTTCTAGTTATAATAGATCATGCTACTCACTACCCCGAAGCCATCCCCCTGATGCAAACAACTGTTGGCCAAAGAGCTACTACTGACATAGAAGTGTTTTCCTTAATTGGGTTTCTGAAAGAGATACTTACTGACCAGGGTAGTAACTTCAGATCTAAATTGATAGGGAAGTCTGCAGTGAATTTGGCATTAAGCACCTCAGAGTATTGGCTTATCATCCACAAACTGATATTCTTGTTAAATAATACAATGCTACTTTAAAGCTAACTTCGAAAAAAAGTTGTGAGCTCGAAGGGCGAGACTAGGATAACATGCTTCCCTTGGCACTCTTTGCTATTAGGCGTCAGCAACAGTCTAGTCTCAGTTTTTCATCATTCGAACTACGGTTTACCTAAAAACCCCAAACACTTCAAGGATTAACTAAGATTGCCTGGTAGAATAAGCTAGAAAAGACAAGACCTTAATAGAGTTTGCTGCTCAGTTAAGACATTTAAGAACTAGCTGTAGTTAATTTGGTGAAGGCATAATGTATTTAGCAACACTACCTTGTTTGCAACACCGAATTCCAGAGAATTTATGGTAGGGGACTGGGGGTTACTTGTCATACCCTCCAGTGGTCGAAAAATGTTAGCACATTGGCAGGGACCATAACGATTGTGCAAGAAAGTTAATAAAGTAACCTATCAGCTAGAAATCCGAGGTAAAATAAATTCAAATACATTCTTTCACCTAAATGCTATAATTTACGTTCCGTCTGATGGCATAACTAGACAGCAAATGTAACCTTACTGAGGGTGAAAAATTGGCTTTAGAGAACACCTTTCAGCTTTTTTTATTGCAAAATCTCAAAAACCTTTAGTAAGACTCAAATAACGCAGTATTTTATCCACATAGAGCCAGGTTGAGTTATCAAATACGAACTGAGTCTATAAGACAAGGAATTGAGGAAGAAGTTGAGAAAATGGTAAAACAAAAAGTTATCAAACCCTTCAGTAGCAATTGGAGTACCAACGCCGGATGGAATAATCAAAATGTGTATTGATTTCAGAAACATGTATCAAATTGTGGCGCAGAGGAAAAGAAGTCAAGGAGACAGGGACTGGGTTGAAAAGACCAGGGTTTTTTTTGTTGTTGTTTTTTTTGTATGTTCCATCCGGACACAAGACCATAGGTAGCAATAGAAGCTTGCAAAGCCTCTAGACACAATCTTTACTCTCTTGCCTCGTGAGTAAGGTGCACTTGAGAGGTTCTTATGAGTTTTCTTTCAACAACAAGAAGAAGGTCGTCCGGTAGTGCCCAACAGTCCGTGGCTCAAAAATAATAAAAAAAAAAGAGGAAAGAGAAAATACAAAAGAACTTGTAAGAGAACGTTGTTTCTGACACGTAAGAAAACCGGAATGGGGAAGTGGAGGAGTAAACACCCGACTGCTACCAGTGACGCGCTATGCTTTCCAGTATTTACACTCACGTGGACCACGGCTCCGGTTATAGTGGCTTAACGGGTGTCCCGCCCTTTTCTCCCGCCTTCCCTTTTACCCACACAGCTCCCAGCTGGCCCTGTACCTTTGTTAGCCACGCCCCTCCGGGGCCGTGGCGGGCTTCGGCGTGTTGCCGAATCGGGTCCGGCTCCCCCTTTCCTTGATCCTTGTTGGTGGTCCTTCCGTCTGCTGGGCTGCTACTTCTGGTGCCGTGCTCGTCTCAGCAAGGCGTCGCAGTCCTCCTAACCCCGGTGCCACAAGGAAGGTCTGTACTTCGGGTTCCGGCTTCTCCAACGTAGGTAGATGCGTCCGCGCCGAATACACCAGTCCCTTCGCCTCTCCCTCTTTGAAGGAGGACCGTCAGCTGACCAGGTCACGTGAGCGGCCGGGAGGGCTAGGGAAAGCAAGGCCTTAATGGGATAGCGCGCCTCCGGCGTAGGAGTCTGAAAATAGAGGAGGAGACACGGTGACAGGTAAGGGGACATCTGATCAGTGAAAGGGGCGAGAGAGGACAGGTCAGCAGGCAGCGCTTCGCCACACAAATCTCAAACTTTGATGTGTTTCCCATGCAAATAATTGCCAAACTTATTGAGGAATTAAGGGAAGCTAAGTACACCACTACCCTTAATTTGGCAAAGGGCTATGGGCAAATTCAATGAGTCTGATAAAGACAAAGCAGCTTTCTCCACTCCAAAAGGATTGTATCAGATCACTTTCTTACCCTTTGGATTGCATGGAGCCTCCACAGCACTTCAATGATTATTAAATCAGTTGCTTAACAAACATCAATTCTATATCTTTGCATACCATACTGATATTTTCAGAAAGACCTGGCTGGAACATCTAAAACACATCAAAGCAATTCTTATGGAAATGAAAGATGTAGGGCCCAACACTAACCCAGATAAGAGTAGAATGAAAAATGTCCTAGCTTTCGTAACTAAAAGTTTTAATTCTATTAAGGACACAGAGGCGAGGATTAGGCATATTCTTTCTTCCTTTATTTTACAGCAGCCATTATAGAGCTTAAACTTTGACAGAAAAAACTTAATTTCCCAAGAACCACAGGGTAAAATGAACTGCAACAGTCAAACCGAGTCCACCAATCAAGAGCCAACAGTCCAATAAACCAATCTTGTCCCTAGTTGGAATCCCTCTTTCTTCCTCCGACCATGCCGACAGTATTAGATCTTTACTCTGGTTTTGTGGACTCCGATCCTGAAAAAGAGAGACTTGTGATTGCTGGGAAAGATTTTAGGAAAAACCTGCAAACCATCAGATCAGCATTTTCCATCATTACAGAGAAAAACCAACATGAAAATCAGTTACTTACATTCAGACATCGATCCGATAACCCGAGTGGGTCATTCTTGATCTCAGGACGGGCGAATCCTCGCCTCCGAGTCCTTAATAAAATTGAAACTTTACGTTACGAAAGCTAGGACATTTTTCATTCTATGTCCAGACCGGAGGCGAGGATTAGGCAAGTTCAAAGCTTGTCCACTACTACAGCTGCAATGGAGGAGACTGACTTAAAATAAAACATTTTGAATGTTGAATCTGATGACCAGTCTGCCACATTTAAAATGTCCTCCAAGCGAGCTCCCAAGACAAACGCTTTTGAAGCCATCGCACCCCTTGTTGAGTGTGCACCAAAGCCTCCGACATCAACCACCGAACCCATCTGGCAATGGTCGGGGATGGCATTGCTCTGAAAGGCTTTCTTAAAGCAATCAGCAACTGACGTTCCCCGTGGGGGTCGTAATTCGTCAGTCATGGATTCATAAGCCTTAATACATCGCACCACACACAATTTAGGCCCCTTCGGAAAGGCTGGGTAGGAAATCACCCACGATTGACACTTAGTCCTGTGTGAAACATGGAAGGTGACCCCATCAAGGGTCAAGGAGCGACCTGTGATATCTAAAGCCCAGACATCAGAAATTGCCTACACGATATCGAGCAGAGCAGTTCCCTAGTTTCACAGACAGGTGTGTACATGAAAGATACTTGTTGCTCAGCCAACAAATGTACAGCAAATGTAGAACTTTGTTCACGTCCCAGAGGACTGAATACCCCGGCTCCTGTGGAAGAGATAGCTGAATCCCCCGCAGGAGTTTCTTGACCAGTGGATGCTTACCTACCGGGAGGTTCGCCACATTGGCATGACCTGCAGAAATAGCTGAGCGAAAGGTGTTGATCGACCAAAAAGCCATACCCTCAGAAGCCGTATATGCCAAAATATTGAAGATATGGATAGCATCTGTCCCCCACACCCCCGCGCCGCACGGCCACCAGCTGCTGCGTGTGCCCCATTGCCTTGCCTAACTGCCTCGCCGCCGGCCTCGCTGCCGTCTTGGTTTTCTCTCCATTTGTTTTCTCCATTTGTTTTTTCCCTCCATTTGTGCTTGTTTTATTGTAATTTTTGTGCCGTGTTAACGGTTTCCTTCCTGTTTGCCCGCCTACCTCGCCGCCCTCCGCTCTCCCTCCCCGCTTCCCGCCACCGCCATTTACCCCGCCCCTTTTCTCTTCTGTACCCTCCCCGCTCCCGCTTCCCAGCTGCTCCGCCCACCCGCGCACTTCGCCTTATATGGCGACCGTGCGAACGCGCAGCGGTCACGCGCAGCGGGCGCGCCGATTGTGCGCCGAAGGCGCGCCAAAGGTAAGCCCGTCGGCGCCCGTCCGCGACCGGATCGCGACCAGCGCCAGGACCCCTGGCCCACGAAGACCCCGACCGACCCGCCTGACGTACTCCACCGCCACCCTCATCGCACTCAACACCGGCCGACTCCCAGGATGCCACCAAGCCACACCACGACGCACCCACGGACCCTTCAGCTGCCACGCCTGCAAATTCACCTGCATCCGGACCTGCCTCGTACCAGCACCCGCCAAGTCGAACACCAGCAGCACCCACCTCAAGTGCATCCTGCTCAACACCCGCTCCGTCCACAGACACGCCATCGAACTCTGGAACCTCCTAGACGCCACAGCCCCTGACGTTGCCTTCCTCACAGAGACCTGGATGAACGCCTCTTCAGCTCCCGACATCGCCATCGCTATCCCAGAGGGCTACAAGATCGTCCGGAGGGACCGCACCGCCAACCAGATGGGAGGAGGCATCGCCATCATCCACAGGAACACCATCCGTCTCACGACCAGCACCGACAACACCCTGACCACCGCCGAACACCTGCATTTCCAGATCCACACCGACCCGAACACCACCCTCAGAGGCACCCTGATCTACCGACCCCCGGGACCACGCACACAATTCAGCGAGGACATCGCCGACTTTGTCAGCCCGCATGCCCTCCCCTCCGCTGACTACATCCTCCTGGGGGACCTCAACTTCCACCTGGAGAACAACAACGACCGCAACACCAGCACCCTGCTCGACAACCTCGCCAATCTTGGACTCAAGCAGCTGGTGTCCACCCCCACCCACCTCGCCGGACACACACTCGACGCAGTCTTCGCTTCCAGCACAGACATCGACTTCAGCCACGCCACAGAGCTTCAATGGACGGACCACAGCTGCGTCCACTTCACCTTCAAGAGAACGACGACCCACCACCACCAGCAACAGGCCGCCCGCAGAAGCTGGAACAAGATCACAGCAGACCAGCTCGCCACCTCCCTGAGCCAGCACCCTCCTGCCAGCTCAGCAAACCCCAGCCAGGCCGCCGACAACCTCACGAAGTGGATCAGCATCTGCACGGACGAGCTCGCCCCGCTGAGGACCCCGCCCAGCAGACCCGGCAGCAAGAAAGCCCCGTGGTTCACCGACGAACTCAAGAGCTCCAAGAAGAACTGCCGAGCCCTCGAGAAAGTCTGGAGAAGGGAACCTACACCGGACAACAGGACCACCTTCAAGCTGGCCACCCGGAAGCACCACCAGCTGATCCGCGCCGCCAAGAAAACTGCATTCAAGGACCGGCTGGACAACAACGCACACAACTGCAAGGAACTCTTCAACATCGTGAAAGAGCTATCCAACCCCAGCGCAGGAAACAACGACATCACCCCATCGCAAGACCTCTGCAACTCCCTCGCTTCATACTTCCACAACAAGATCGCGGACATACACAACAGCTTCAACAACCAACCAACGCACACCAAGACCGAACAACCACCCCCCACCACCACCCTCCACGCCTGGACCCCGATCAGCACCGAAGACACCATCCGCACGATGAACACCATCCACTCCGAATCACCGACCGACCCCTGCCCTCACCACGTCTTCAACAAGGCCGACGCTGTCATCGCACCCCACCTGCGAGACATCATCAACACATCCTTCGACACCGCCACCTTCCCTGAGAGCTGGAAGCACGCCGAACTCAGCGCTCTACTCAAGAAACCCACAGCGGACCCTACCGAACTCAAGAATTACCGCCCCATCTCGCTCCTCCCGTTTCCAGCCAAAGTCATCGAGAAGACCGTCAACAAGCAGATGGCCGCCTTCCTCGAGACGAATGGATCCCTCGACCCCTCACAGTCCGGCTTCCGAGCCAATCATAGCACCGAGACCGCCCTCATCGCCGCCACCGATGACATCCGAGCCCTGATGGACAACGGAAAAACAGCGGCCCTCAACCTCCTAGACCTCTCCGCGGCATTCGACACTGTCTGCCACCGCACCCTAGTACAGCGCCTCGGCAACGTCGGAATCCTGGACAAGGCGCTGGAATGGATCATCTCCTTCCTCGACGGAAGAACACAGAGAGTCCGCCTACCACCGTACAAGTCAGAGGCCACCGAAGTCATCTGCGGCGTCCCTCAAGGATCTTCACTGAGCCCCACCCTCTTCAACGTCTACATGAGCCCCCTCGCGGCCATCGCACGCCAACACAACCTCAGCATAATCTCCTACGCCGACGACACCCAGCTGATCCTCTCCCTGACCAACGACCCCGCCGCCGCCAGAGCCAACCTGCACGAAGGGATGAAAGAGGTAGCCGAGTGGATGACGACCAGCCGCCTGAAACTGAACTCGGACAAGACGGAGGTCCTCATCCTGGGCTCTTCACCCTCCGCCTGGGACGACTCCTGGTGGCCTCCTGCCCTGGGCAACGCACCCAAACCGACAGACCATGCACGCAACCTGGGCTTCATCCTGGACTCTCCCTCTCCATGACCGGGCAAGTCAACAACGTCTCCTCGGCGTGCTTCAACATCCTACGCATGCTACGGAAGATCTTCTGGTGGATCCCCACCGAGACCAGGAAGACCGTCACCCAGGCCCTCGTCACTAGCCGACTGGACTACGGCAACGCCCTCTACGCCGGTACCACCGCCAAGCTCCAGAAGAGACTCCAGCGGATCCAGAACGCCTCAGCCAGACTCATCCTCGACATATCACGAACCAGCCACATCTCCGGACATCTGAGAGACCTTCACTGTCTCCCCGTCAACAAAAGAATCACCTTCCGCCTCCTCACCCACGCACACAAAGCCCTACACGACCAAGGCCCGAGCTACCTCAACAGCCGTATCAACTTCTACGCTCCCAAACGCCACCTCCGATCAGCCAACCACGCCCTCGCCGCCATCTCCCGCATCCGAAGAGCGACTACAGGAGGAAGGTCCTTCTCCTACCTGGCCGCCAAGACCTGGAACTCCCTCCCGACCGACCTGCGCCTGACCCAAGACCACCTCTCCTTCAGGAAGAAACTGAAGACCTGGCTGTTCGAGCAGTAGCAGCACCCCCCCCCCCCACCCCCAGCGCCTTGAAACCCTACGGGTATGTAGTGCGCTCTATAAATGTCATTGATTGATTGATTGATTGATTGATTGCAAACACCAACCCATCCAGCGAGCCCAGGCTGAACGATATTGCTTGATTGTTCTGTCCGACCATGCCCGAGAGAGGAGGTCTGCAGCATTTATCGAAAGGCCAGGGACTTGCCATCGAGTCTGGTAATCCTCCACGCCATGAGAGGGAGGGAACCGCATACTGCAAGCGGGTGAGGATTGCTTAGGAGATGAAGCAGCTGAGGTAGACTGATTGGCGAAGCCCAGGAAAGTTCACTCAGAACTGGAAACCACACTCTCGACCTCCACACTAGGGTGACCACCACCAAATCTGCCTTCTGCCTGCAAACCAGAGTCGTCAACCTCATGATCATGGCGAAGGGGGTAAAGGCATACTTCAGCTCTGACACCCACTCCTGGAGAGAGGCATCCGTCGCCCCCGGATCTGGTCTCCAACTTAAGTACCTGGGCAGTTGATGGTGTAGTCGAGATGCAAAGAGCTTGATCGAGAAGGGACCTCATAGCACCAACAGGGCCTGAAAACCCGGAGGCAACAGTTTCCACAGACTGGGGACCCTCAGATAACGGGAGTGCCAATCCGCCACCTTATTGTCCTTCCCCGAAAGATGCTCCGCCGCACCGACACCTGGTGTTCGAGACAGTTCTCCCAGAAAATCTTGGCCAGATCCGCCAAAGCTTTTGAGCACTTGCCTGCCAGATTGTTGATGTAGCGGACCGCTGATATGTTGTCCATCTTGAGCAGGACGCAGGCCTGCGCCCGATCTTTGGTCCAATAGCCGACCGCAAAAGAGCTTGCCATTAGTTCCAGGCACTTTATGTGCAGAGATTGTTCTGTGGCGGACCATCTGCCTCCAGTGTTGAATTCTCCACAGCATGCTCCCCAACCGGAGCCGCTGGCATCGAACTCGATCACTAGATCCGGTTGGGAACCGAAAATGGCACAGCCATTCCATGCCTCTATGTGGGCCAGCCACCAATTGAGTTCCTCCTTGGCTTCCTCTGACAATGGCACCTGCTGAGCGTACGAGAGACCCCTCTATAAGTGAGACGCTTTGAGCTTCTGAGGGCCTGAAAATGTAGGGGGCCCGGTAATATATTCTAATCAAAGAGGGGGGAGGTGGAAGGCTGATCCGTTCAGTTTCCAGAATATATATGCTAATCAAATGAGAAAGGATCACTTGTCCTGCACAACCATAAGTATGCAGGAAGAACGAGGGGTGTCCCAATATAAAAGACCCTCATGCACGTGATGGGTATGTTAGTATCTGAAGCGGTATATCTTGATTCTCCGCTCTCTAATCACGTGTGTGCATAATCATCAGGTCGATCAGGTTATGCAGCCTCCACCTGGAGGTTCTTACCCAGGTTGATGCAGTAGTGAGCCAGTGATAAGGAATATAAAAGGCCCGAAAAACCAGATGTAGGGAAATTTTATTTGGTCTGGTTTTGGGTCTGGTAAACTCTGGATTAGTGCATCTTTTGAACTTGATTATGAGTAGTAGGTGCACTCAGAGTATTGAGATTATAAATAGTGGGGGAAAAAAGTAAAAATTAAAAAATTAAAAAAATTATAGCCTGAATCGAGGCAGACAAGAGGCCGACCACTCTGGCAATACTGCACAGGGAAGTTTAAGGCTTCCTTAGCAATTGTCGTACCTCGTATCGAATCTTCGTTACCTTCCTGGAAGGAAGACTCAGCGTGGCCTTTATAGAGTCGATGACAAATCCCAGAAATGTGATTGTGCAGGAAGGCAAGAGGCTGGATTTGGCCGGGTTAATCACGAATCCCAGGGATTGGAGAAGTAACACCGCAGACCACACCTGCCGGCAGAGAGCCTGTGGGCACTGATTCATGAACAGCATATCGTCTACGTAAACGTATTACCTGTGCCCTGAGGTGTTCTACCACTGGATGCAGGATCTTGATGAAGCACCAAGGTGCAAAAGAGACCGAAGGGCAGAGAAGTAAACTTGAATGTTTCGTCCCCCCATCGGAACTGAAGAAAGTGACGATGAGGATGAAAAACCGAAATCGTCAGGTACGCTTTTTTAAGATCCAACCTGACCATCCAATCGTTGGGGCGAAGTATGTCTTGTAATAGATGGATTCCCTCCATCTTAAAGTGGCGATAAACCAGCCACTCGCTGAATTCCTGAAGATTTATTACGGGTCGATGGCCCTCATCCTGCTTCTGAACCAGAAAGAGGTTGCTCAAAAAACCTGCTGGATGTGGGAAGGACCTGCAAATTGCTCCTTTTTTCAGCCACTCCTCTCCCTCCCGCTGAATAGGGCAGTCTTCCTGTCCTGAGAACCGAAGCTGCCTGGGAGGCGCCAGTTGAATGGGCAATCCATAAATCTCTATTTGGAAACTCTGTACTGTCTGTAGGACCCATGCATCGTTGGTAAGGGCCTGCCAATTGTCGAGAAAGTGAGCCAATCGACCCCCCAAGCAAACACATGAGATAATTAAAGAACTCACCGTGGGATGTGTTGTTGCCGCCTCCACGCGGGCTGTTACCTTGTCCCTTCTGGTGGCCTCGCCCCCTGGTCGGGTAGAAACCTCTGAAGGGCAAGGAGTCCTGCCATTGTCCTCTCTGTGATTGCTGCCCTCTGCTGGAGGCGCCTTTTGAGGTAACGGCCAGCCGATCACCCCCTACCGCGGCGAGCCCCCGGAGGAAAAAGGCGCATTGAAAATGCGCTTTACCATAGATTGGGCCTTATCCAAGGAATTAAAGGTGGAAACAAACTGACTTAGTTCCTTAACAAAAGGATCTCCGAAAGCTGCCCCTGAGCGGCTTGGCCTGTGTCCGAAGTAGCTAATTTGCCCAATTTAGGGTCCAACTTGAAATGGAAGAAATGGCGCAATTGGCATTGCCCAGAAATATGATTGCTCTCCGGGCCCAACTGGAGAGGATTACTGGTTGAATCAGGGCTCCAGCGGCCTTGGCATCCTCCGCCTTGTCAAATATCTTGACTAAAGGACCTGTGATAGATAGAAGCTTGTCTTGGCAAGCCTGCAAAGACTGGTCAATGCCCTTCTTGGGGTCCGCGTCAAGGAAATTGGTGGGGGCATAGCCTGCATCTTCCGCAACTCTCTCACATCCAAACAATTTTCTTCAGCTAATCTCTCCTCCTGTGAATACTTAGGAATAGACATCACTAGTGCACACAGACCCCTATTCTCCCTGCACATCTTCTACCACCCCCCTGGTGATTACCTCCCTCTAATTTAACAAACTATGGAAACCATCTCCTCCAACCTGGGCCGCCACTGCCCACAGATCTTTCTTGGTGACTTAAACCTTCACTGGAATGACACGCATGATCAGGCGGTTAACACTCTCAAGAACTTCTTAACAGACCTCTCCCTATCTCAATTCTGCTTGACTTTGGATCTAATCATCTCCAACCCCAACACCATTCGTCTCGAATCTATTTTTCCCTGTGACTGGTCGGACCATCATATTATCAACTTCCGTATTCTTGAATGCTGGAAACCCAACAGATCACAACCACTAAAATTAAAACACTGGAAGAGATCGCTTCTCAACACTAGCACTAATGAGCTCATAGCGCACTGCAATGTCTCCCTACCACCACCACCTGCAAACATGACCGACGTGCACAACCTCACTTTGCACTATAACAATGCCTTGCTCTAGGCCAGAGGTCTTCAAACTTTTGGATGCCGAGACCCCCCTGTCAACATTTTCAAGCGTAAGGACCCCCTCCTGACAAAAATTTCTAAACGTCTAGGTTATGAGGATAGTGAGGACCAAATTATGCGACAGGCTTGACTAAATTGTGTGAGTAGAAAATGTAAATAATGTTCTGTGATGCTGCATATTTTGGGGTAGCATTGCTTTATTTAGAATTTTTTTAAACACAGTAATACTGAGGAAAGATTTCACCCCACCAGTACCAGTTTATAACCAAAATACAGCAATTAACATCAGAAAGATGTCTAGTCAACCTCTGTGAAGGGCCTCCCAATCCGCAGGAATACGCGCTGCCACATTAGAAGCTCACCTGGCCATGGCCGGGAGCAGCAAGGGTGCATTCAAACCGTGGCGGTCTTGTGCAGAGTTAAGCAATTTACCCATGCCCCTTTCCTCTCACCCCCTTCCTTCCACTTCCTTCCATCTCTCTCTTCTCTCCTCTCCCGGCCCCGGATCCCTCTCTCACATTGCAGGCAGATGGTTATTATTTATGACACAGCACAGACTCTAGTTCTGCAGTGCATCGAATTAGCTTTGACCCGCAATTTCTTTGCACATAAAGACCAACTGTTCCTGCAAACCTCAGGGACTTCAATGGGGGCAACTTTTGCCCCCAGCCTGGCATGTATCTATGTCGGTCAATTTGAAGCCAATCACATCTACCATGCCACCAATCTCTTCCAGGGGAACATTGTCCTCTGGAAGAGATACATAGATGATATTCTATGTTTCTGGAAAGGAACATCTGAAACACTAGATAACTTTCTAACATGGCTTAACACACTGGATGGATGTCTCAGGTTTACCTGGAATATAGACCGACACAAAGCCACCTATCTGGACCTGGACATCAGTACCATAGACAACAAATTGACAACATCTGTACATCAAAAACCTACAGACAAAAATTCGTTGTTACAGTACAAATCTTTCCATCCCAGGGCCTTGCGAGACAACCTCCCTGTGGGACAATTCATGAGGTACCGGAGAAATTGTACAACTACCAACAGTTACATGGAGCAATCTGAAGAACTGGCTGAAAAACTGGTCGCCAGAGCATATCCACGCAAAACGATAACACAGGCCAAGAAACGAGCACTAAATACCCCAAGAGAAGCTCTACTTGAGCGACAACCTAGAACGACTGAAGACTGCATTCCAGTAGTCACTACTTTTGGACCCCACTCCCCCAAAATCTGCCAAATAATGAGAAAACATTGGCATATCCTTAGCACCAACTCTATGCGAATGCCACCACCCAGGTTCGCCTTCAAGCGATCATCCAGTCTAAAGGACCGGCTGGTCCATACAAGACCACAAGCCAAGCTGCCCCATTCTAATCTTCCGTCTGGCCACTACCCGTGCGGAGAATGTACAATCTGCCCTCTGACTGTGAAAACAAACTCCATCATTAGGACGAACGGTAGCACATGGCACCTAAACAGCTTTAGTAACTGCAACACGTGTAACGTGATATACAGACTAACCTGCCCATGTGGATTGCACTATATAAGGCTTACCACCAGAAAAATCAAGGTGAGAATTCAAGAACATCTTAGCACCCTAAAGGCAGCAAAACTCTCAACCAAACTGGTACAACACTTTAGCAGCTTGAAACACAAACCAAGAGACCTCCGTTGGACTGTGCTAGAGAGAGTGCAAGGTGACATACACAACATAAACAATAGACTTTTAAGGAAAGAGGCACGATGGATTTATGAAGAACTAACAGCTGACCAAGGCCTCAACGATGTTATTGAGTGGAATAAGGTCTCAATGACCTAGATAGTGATCCTAAACGACCCTCCATCCAGTAAATATAAATAATATAAGATGTATGACCCAGAGGGGACCCTATGCAAGGGTTCCTACACCATCTGATGTCTTATCTATCCTTATTGCATAATAAAGACTGTGGCATAGGGATAATATGAGTATACACAGGTATGACATGTAATCCCTAGTTGACACTTTTGAGGATTATCCCACTGCATCTTTATGGCAAGGGTAGAATGTATATGGGAAGTGCCCTTCAATATGGCACTCGCTGTACTAATGTGACAATATGGCACGTTGTAAGGAGAATCACGTTAATAAGTTCATTTACGCTATTGTTTTAATAAAGCATAATTTCTGCGCTATATGAGTCCTGAGGGCTGGCTCCCGATAAATTATCGACACTAGCAAAGTGCATACAAAAGTAGCGCTCACAGAGCTCTCAGTATGTCATTTACCCGTTCAAAGATGGCGCCCGCGCTCCGAACGTGACGTGGTACGTCACGCGGCCCCACGTGACCCGGAAACGGGCTTCGTAAACAGCCGACCGGCACCGGCAGAACACACGAGGGGTGAGCCGAGACCACACCAGCACACCTACGCGGTAAGGAGTTTCTTAGCCAGGCTAATGGGAGTAGGGGCTGCAATTACATTGAAAGAGGGACCGCATTGAGTCACGTCGGCTCATGATCGAGGAGGCATAAGTTAAGCGATGTGCACTTCAACTTAATCTTCTTGCCTTGATCTTTTGCAACAGATACCGACCGTTTGGCGGTTCAAAGCGTCCCAGTACACAGACAGGGAATGATACTCGTGACGCAGTCTTCCACGGGGGCCGGGTAGGCTCATTACAGCAGGCCACCTGGTAAATCCATATAGCAGAATATTTGCCTTATGCCAGTGAGCCCCAGGTTCGGTGCTTTTCGCTGAGATTTTTAACATTTGTGTATGTCTGTCTGTTGTGTCCCACCACCCACTGCAGGTACAATAAGGGAAGATTCTGAAAGGTGCATGCTAAACGCTGACCCACCAACAAAACCCTGAAGAAATCACTGAAAGTAAAGTGATGAAACATGTCGGTTGACTTTTAATCAGAGTGAGCTAACAGCACAGAATAAAGCTATGAGTTGCCAGTTAGTTTTACTCTTTTTATAGTGATATTTTGTTTTTTCACTCATTTGGGCACAGCAATATCACATTGGGTTTTCAGCACTCACAACACCTCACGGTTGTTGGTCTTGTATGCACTGTCTTTATGTTTGTTTCTCCCATTTTCTTTAAGGTTGACAGTAGCCGATGATGAGAAGTGAGGAATCAGGCGAGTACCAGTCTGATACAGTCCTCCCCTTGGTGTTGCTTCCGTGAGGCACTGTCAACCTCCCCTCCCCTTTTTTCACGTATGGAAGGGAGGATATATATGTAGTGGTGGGTGACACCGATACACAAACATACACCTCGGCATCACTGCCAGATTGAAAATTACAACGTAGTGTAACACTGGGGGTAGAAGTCAGATACTCTCTCTACCTCATGAACAAAAAACCTTTTTACTCCGTTTAGCCGTCGAGCTGTTCAGGAGCAGGCCATTGTTGTTAGAGAGATTTTTGAGTGGGGGGCGGCCTGTCTCTGTTTCCCCCTAGGCTCCTGTTTTTGTGAGATGGTTATTAGCCCAAGGACACCTTTTGGTAACAGTAGCGCACTACAATGTAAATAATAAGCAGAAGCAGGGTATCCACTAGACCCGAAATTCGGGGGGGGGGGGTGGGGGCTTAACACTCCCAGCCAGGGCTTGTCCAAGCACTGTTAGCATACGGTGCAACAGTCTTTCCACCTTCTCCATGAATTCCCTCACTACCACTCACCAACAATACACCTCATCGCTCTATAGCACCTGTCTGACAAACATTTCATTTTTTTACAGCGCTACTCATAGTTTACTCGCACTCAGTTCTGTGATGTGCATGGTACATCTTCTTTGTACCAACCTTCTGCACTGTGTGGGTGACAAGAGTGCCCATGTGACTGCACAGTGAGCAATGCAACAGTGTGAGAGTAGGGTAAAAGGAGTGACTGCAGGGTGAGTGAGGTGACCATATGAATTTGGGTTCAGCGGTAAGTGCAGAGTGGGACAAATTAGTGCATGGTTAGTGATGGCCTTGTTTGAGTTAGCTACAGATTGAGCAGTAAGGGGGGGACAGGTGAGTGAAGTGTCACATGAGTGCAGGGTAAGAAGTGTGCTCGTGTGACGGCAGGGTGAGGTACAGAGTGAACAATGCAAGCGAATTTTTAGTTCAGTGATCACTGTGAGAGCAGGGTGAGCGGGTGATTGGTGTGAGTGCATGGTGATTGGTGTGAGTGCAGGGTGAGCGAGTGAATGATGTGAGTGCATGGCGATCATTGTGAGTGCATTGTGATCAGTGTGAGTGTATTGTGATCGCTGGGAGTGCAGGGTGAACGTGAAAGTGAAGGCGAGAATGGAAGTGAGTAGTCTAAAAGCAGGGTGCATTCCCAGAAACTTGAAGCGTAGGGTTTCAGATATAAGTTAAACTATTGCTATAATGGCATTAATCAGGGTTCGAGGGTGGAGGAAATAAAGAATGTGCTGATCCTGCAACAAACTTCCAGTCTAATGATTAGGGTTACCAGCTCATTATTTTGATGGCCCAGAAGTAAACAGTCACCTACAGCTGTATTTTTTTCACTTATCTGTGAATACTTAGAACAGCAAATATAAATAGAAAGCACTTTTAATTGTGTTCTAGGGATGCCTCAATGATCCATGACTAATAATTAAAGAGAATAAAGACAGAAAAGTCACATAACTAATTAATACATACTTTTTTATTTATAACTCAATTTAGTGTCAAGAGCAGGTCTCTTCAGGATCTTTAAACAACACATAGCAGGGATGTTTCTTTTGGCAACCCAACTTTATATTTCTTTTCATTAAATGCATTCTCACACTACAGCAGTAAGTGTAAAAATACAAATGTAAGGAATAGGCAGAGTGGGGGACCAGGGGGATCCCATTTAATGAGTGTCTGCCGTCTTAAAAGCGATCATGATATAACTTAATTCCCAATGCAGGTGAGGCACTTTTCAGCTCTCAGATAACAGCGGTTGCCGCACAGCTGGAGTCAATGTGTGCCACTCATTTATTAACACTTCGCCCCCACGCATGCAGGCTGTGGATGGCTCCAATGCAGGATTCAATCAACAAGCAGTAGTGGTACATAAACAGACTGTGATATCACTTCCTGAGTTTCCACTCATAGATCATGTGCACTTTTGTTTCACCCCAAACTCGATCTTCATTTAGAATGCAGAAATACATGCAGTCATTTCTTCTTTAAAAAACTATCCCCCGAAATCGCATTTCTTTGTCTGCTCCTAGCCATCCCCTCACCACCACTTCCTGCTGGTCAATTTAACTCCATCTCCCCTAAAGCATAGTTTAATGTGAGCGTGTTTAGCTTCGGCGCCTCGCTATGCCTTCCCCATCACTGCTTGTAAGGTGGCTGTTCTGTGTTTAAAAAAAAGAAAGGCACTGCTCTTCAAACGCTTCAGCAGGTCTTTAAAGACCATTAGCATATTTACATGCCTTTGTTAACTGATTACCAAAGCTTAGTTTTTTTATGGTTCCAGTACCCCCTGGGCCCTGGAAGCATAAAAAAACTAACCTTTGGTAATCAGTTAACAAAGGCATGTAAATATGCTAATGGTCTTTAAAGACCTGTGAAAAACTCGGGATGGAGATAAGACTCCAGACACTGCCCAGCCGAGGCCCCAGGAGCGCGAGCTGCACTGCAGCAGCCCGGGCTGAGACACAGGGTGGGGGAGGAGGGGGGCTGAAGCCCTGGAGGCCAGGGCAGAAGTGTCACTGTGAAGGCGCGACCCCCTTTGCATCGCTCCACGGCCCCCCTGGGGGTCGCGCCCCACAGTTTGAAGACCCCTGCTCTAGGCGCTGAATGCTGCGGCCCCACTTCAGTTAAAAATAATTCCCGCCAAGAATTCCAAAACTTGGTTCAACGACAACCTAAACGAGAACAGACGTAGCCTCAGACTAGCTGAACGCTCCTGGAGATCCACTCCCTCCACTCATCTGCTAAAAATCCTTAGACTCAAAAGAAGTAGATACAACAAACTCATCAGAACCACGAAACTCTCCTTCTTCAAAGCCCAACTTCACGAAGCAAGAAATCGCCCGAAACGACTATTTGAGCTGATTAAAACACAATCCAACAACGCACCCACCCATTCTCAACAATCAGCTCATTCACAGCCAACCTGCGAAGCGGTTGCTGACTTCTTCCTAGAAAAGTCGAATAAGATCGAATCTGACCTAAGGTTGGCTGCACTCTCACTCTCACCCCTTCCTGCCTCCTCCCTCTCCACGCCATCTCCCAACCAGGCTGTTCTCTCTCAAAAACAAGGCCTCTTGGAGCCTATTCCCTCACCTCCATGACATTACCATCCTCAACACACTCTCGACCATTAAACCTTCAAACCACTTCAATGACCCCCAACTTCTATAAAGAAATGATAGGCTGTTTAACACCGCTCTGGTCCAAGATTATCAACGCCTCTCTCCGGCAATGTGAGATCCCGGACTGCCTGAAGAAGGGTCTAGTGCTACCCATCCTAAAAAAAACCTTGACTGACCCTGAAGACCTGAATAATTACAGACCAATCACAAACATTCCTACCGTGGCTAAACTACTGGAGAAATGTGTTCATGAGCAACTGCGTAGACACATTGAACAATTCCAGCTCCTCGAGCAATTCCAATTGGGTTTCCGCACTGGCCACAGCACCGAAACAGCCATCACTCACATAGTGGATGGCGCTCGCACTTTACTGGACCAGAATGAAGCCTGCCTACTAATTTTTCTCGATCTCTCATCTGCATTCGACACTGTCAAGCATGACAATCTTCTCCACCTCCTTGAATGTAGAATGGGTCTATCTGGCACGGTCCTTAAATGGTTTGCCTCTTTCCTCAACAATAGAACTCAAAGAATCAAATCCAATCAGTCTCTATCCAACCCCAGTCCTTGCATGCTGGGTGTTCCCCAAGGGTCCTCACTCTCTCCCACACTCTTTAACATCTTTCTGGAACCACTGACAGTTATTCTTAAAGGCTCAAACATCCAATATCATATGTACGCCGATGACACCCAACTATACATCAAAATATCCTCCCCCGAAGACATCAATGCTCTCAACAAAACCCTGCTCAAAACCCTAAACTGGCTTACCTCCAACCACCTCAAACTAAACGCCCTCAAGACGAATTCCTCCTCATTGCACCGGCTAGACAAACCTCCACTTTTGTGAAATATCTCTCTAATCTCACCGCGCTCAAGTGCACACCTCACCTCATTGACTCCACAAAATCACTAGGAATTCTGCTTTATAAAAACCTAAACATGCAAGAGCACATCAGAGCATTTACCAAAGGAGCGAATTTCCAGTTGTGCATCCTAAGAAAACTCAAACCCTACCTGCCCCATGAGGACTTCAAATCGGCAGTGCAAGCACTGGTCATCTCCAGACTAGAATATGGCAGTGCTACTTTATGCAGACTGCCGAAACTCAGTTTAGCCCCTATCAGAGCTTTGCTAAATGCGGCTACGAGACTCATCACGGGTTCTAAGAAAACCAACCACATCTCGGCGTACCTGAAATCACTCAACTGGCTTCCCTTTGAGGCAAGGATCCAATTAAAGATTGCTTGTATGACCCATTGAGCTCTTCACTTCAATACCCCACTCTATCTGGCAAATAAACTGGAACTCTCTGGTGGATCCCGGTACACAAGGAGCACAGGCACCTTATTGCTCAAGCCAAAGAAATTCAATAAGCTTAAAACCTACAACCGTACATTCTCAGGCATTGCCCCGAGAATCTGGAACGCCCTTCCAGTGGAGACAAGGCTTATTCCATCCACCTTTGCTTTCAAAAGGGAAATGAAAGAACTACTAATGAACAAGGCGCTGATCTAGAAACTTTGGTCCTCTTGATTATCCTACCTATTACATGTCATCTTTTGCGTACCCATTGTTGCCCACCATAATGTCCCTTTTGTTCTTGTTGTATATTGTCCTAAATTTCCTGCTGCAATTGCCTTCTACCTATTTCCCTCCTCTTTGTAATTTTTACGCTTGTGACACATTGACCTACTTGTAACTGGTTATGTCTTTGAACTGTGTTCCTTTTTCTTCGTCATCCTTATGGAAAGCGCTCTGATACCCACTTGGGTCATGTTCGCGCTATACAAAATGTACAAATATATATATTTTTTAATATTTTTTTTTATTAAGTATAACAAGCAAGGCAAAAAACAATATACATAGCGCTTTGTTCACATGAGGCCAGATAAACAGTACATCAAATAATAAGCAATCATTATAAGGAAGGAGGAGTACAGGGACGAAACAGTAAGCAGACAATATTGCAAACATTGAATGTGGGGTCAGGGGGAAAGTGGGATATCTACTGCAGGTGGTGTACATATGTCTCCTCGATACCTATTCCACAGCCCCCAGACTCTATGCCATTTCCGGGGGCGGCCCCGGGCCAGATACACCGCTTTTCCCCGAAACATGCACCAGTCCATGTTTTCCTTCCACATCTCAACCGTAGGCGGCCTTTGGGACCCCCACAGTTGTGCGATATCACGCTTAGCGATCATGGCCCCCAGGGTCGCCACCTGGGTCTGGGCCACATTGTAATCTGTGGGTTCCCAGACATTTAGCAAGCAGCGCCTGGCCTCCGGTAAGAGAGGAACACCCGTAACTTCTTTCATTACATCATACACCCCGTTCCAATAAGCCGCCACTTCAGGACATTCCCAAATTATATGAAGAAATGTCCCCACCAGACCACATCCCCGCTTACACAAACCCTCCTCGGAAAAGCCCATGCGAATCAGACGGGGGCCCGTGATGTACACCCTATGAAGGATCTTAAGCTGGATCAGCCGAAGTCTCGCTGGAATCGCAACCTCCTTGGGAGAGGAGATCGCCGACTGCCAATCCTCGTCATCCAATTCAAGGCCGTCCCAGACCCAGAGGTCACACAAGGGCAACAGGAGATCCGACCTATCGTTGATCAGCTTTTTATAGACAAGGGAGATTGTACTGTCCGGAACGTGACCATCTAGCAATCTATCTTCAATTGGGGACGACTCGGGGACCGCCTCCCCCGTCGAAAAGACCGACATCAATGGATGACGGATCTGGACATAGCGGAAATACTCAGAGTTCCCCAATTCAAACTCCTTCTTTAAAGTATCAAACTATTTCACTTGTCCCTTAACCCAGAGGTCTCCCACCTTGCTAATGCCAATGAGGTCCCACTTATCGAACCCTTTTGTCTTCCACTGAGTACCAAGTCTATTCGAGTCGAAAAGTGGGGTCGCTAAAGTCAGGCGGTCCTTCCATCCCATAGAAGTAGTTGCATCTTGCCATACACGAACTGCCGTCCTTGTAGGCCCCGACAATGACTTGACCACTGATTTCGAGTACAGTGCCCTATAGTAATTGCCCCCCGGCAGCAGCCATCTATCCATAGCGAACGCAGGATTCAGTTCGGGACCATACATACCGTGATTATTGGCCCCCAACTGAGACGCCCAGTAATATCGCTTGATGTCCGGGAGGGCGATACCCCCATCGTACCACGGGAGCGTTAGTTTGGCCAGCGCAATGCGAGGTCGACCATCCCATATCAGTTTCCTCTGGAGACCCTCGACTTTATGAAAATAACTGGCGGGGACTATGTCAAGCGTGTTTTGGAGGGCATATAGGAAACGAGGCAGAGACATCATCTTAAGGAGGGCAGCGCGTCCCAACGGCGAGAGTGGAAGTCTAAGCCAACCCGCGACATCCTGCCGCAATCTAGTTAAAGATGGGAGAAGATTCAGCTCCTACCGAGCCACAGGGTCTGTGGAGACCCAGATACCCAGATATTTAAATACCGTCTGCGTCACCTGTATGGGGCAGTTACGCGGGAGGAGGGGGACGTCACCAGAAAGAACGTAAACATAGGATTTTGCCCAATTGATAATTAAACCCGAGTTTCTACCGAAGGAGGCCAGGACGTCACAGAATACCCTCAACGACTTCCTGGGCGAGGTCAGATATAGCAGAATGTCGTCTGCATAGAGCGAAATGCGATCTTCATAGCCGGGGGACCACCAAATACCCCTTATCGAGGGCTCCCAGCGGATCCAGGCGGCAATGGGCTCAAGGGCCAGGGCGAACAGGAGCTGTGACAGGGGGCACCACTGACGGGTACCACGCCCGAGACTAAACGGAACCGAGACTCGACCGTTCACTACAATTTGCGCAAGGGGGTCTTCGTAAAGAAGGCGGACCCAACCGATAAAACTGGGACCAAAGCCAAATTTAGCTAATGCAGCCTACAAATAAGGCCACTCAATAGTATCAAAAGCCATCGTGGCATCCAAGGACGCCAAAATGGCCGGCTCGCGCAGCGTCGCAGCCCTCGCGCAAACTCCGTGCAGACGCCTGAGATTCAACGCAGTGTTCCGATGGGGAATAAAACCGGACTGATCCGGATGGACCAGTTCGCTAATGACAGTAATCAATCGATTGGCCAGCACCTTTGCGAGAATCTTAGGCTCGGCGTTCAAAAGAGATATAGGTCGGTACGACCCACACTTGTCCCTCGGTTTCCCCTCCTTATGTATAACAACAATCGTCGCAAGTCGCTGATGTCGGGGGAGAGAACCACATTCACGAGACTCCAAAAATATATCTCTCAAATAGGGAGCTATCTTTTCGGGCCGCAACTTGTATTGCTCTATCGGCAGCCCGTTAGGACCCATGGCCTTACCAGACCGCACGGAGCGGATCGCAAGGGCAACCTCATCGGCGGTTATTGCGTCCGAAAGACTTGGCAAAGCAATGTCACGCAGCAACAAATGAGTCTTCCTCCGGTCTATCCGACACGGGGGAGTACACAGTCCGAAAATGATCAGCAAAGCACTCAACAGTCTCTACAGGGTCCGAGACCCGCACACCACTCACCGTCTCAATCTCAGGCACAACACGACTAGCTCTATCCCTCTTGTCCAACCATGCTATCAATTTACCTGCTTTATCTCCCACGTCATATAGACGACCCTGCTGCTCTCGACTCATGGCCTTAGCTGCATCCGTAACCAATGCCCTGTATTCCAACTGTTTTAATCGCAACGTATGTGTCTTCGCGTGGGTAACCTCCTGTTCCAGGGCTAACTCCAGGTCTGCTATTTCAGTCTAAACCTTCACTACTGCCTCATGTCTCTGTTTCTTAACGCCCAATCAAAGACAGAGCTTGACCCCTAAAAACTGTTTTAAAGGCCTCCCAAAGCGACACTGCGGACGAAACAGAGCCCTCATTCTCTGAAAAATATAGATCAAGTGACTTTATCAAATCGTGACGAGTTTTAGGGTTGCGGAGATACCAAGGGTTGATTGGGGCCACCCGCCCCTCGGTCCTCGAAGACAATTCATTTCGAAGCCACAAAGGAGAGTGATCAGAAATTCCCGAGCCATATGTTTAACCTCAGCGACAGAAGGCGCCTGTGCGGCAGGCACTAGGACGTAATCAATCCTCGAAAGGCTACCATGGGCACCAGAGTGGAATGTGTACTGCCGCTGAGAGGAGTGCAACAGTCTCCAACAGTCTACAAGGCTTAAAGTATCGATGAGATCATGAAGCCAGTTCTGCGCCCCCTTGAGCTCCCTAGGTGGGTGTCTATCAAAAATACCAGATACAACTGCATTAAAATCACCACCCAGTATTAATGATCCCTCGGGGAGAGCAAGAAGAACCCGCCCCAAATCTGCAAAGGTAGTGGATTGTAGGCCGGGAGGGACATACACGGAGACCAGGGAAAGGGTCCTGCCCTCCCAACGACCAGTAAGGACGACATAGCGCCCTCTATCATCGAGGACCGTTGCATCAACTTCCAATGGGAGAGAGTTCTTAATAAGAATACCCACCCCTCGGGAACCTGAGGAGAACCCTGCATGGGCGACTAAACGATACCCCTTCCTATTCATAGCATAGCATGCATTTCCTATCAAGTGAGTCTCCTGAAGTAGAACCACATCTGGGGAATGACGTTTTAACAGCTGCAGCACTACCCCACGCTTTATCCTATCCCCCAACCCATACATATTCCAGCTCAGAAGCCTCAACCCCCTACCCCCCATCCCATACGAGGAAGAGAATCCAACCCCAAGAAGAAACCAGCGCTTCAATCAGAAAGTCTTGCAATACATTGCCTTGCAGAAAACGAAACTGAAAAAACAACAAAACACCACTCCTCCCCCACCAACAGCCCGTTACAACACCCCCCACCCTGCACCCCTGCATAAGACTAGGAAGCCACCCCAACTTGCAGTGTGCCTGTCGCCCCCACATCTAAACTAATCTACAGAAAGTCAAGCAGAGGAGGAAAACGACCCCCCGATAGCACCGCAACCCCTCGAAATATCTCACAGAATCATATTACACAGTTAATGCACCACAGTTCGAAACCTCCAGAATACCCCAGGAACCAGTCAATGATAAGGCTTATTCCTGGTCCATCGATCCGCCCTCCGCACCACCCGTCCTGCGGATGATGGGCCGGAAGAGTATCAAGCCAGTCGGCCACCACGTCTAGTCTGTTGAAAAAATAAGTCCGCTCTGCATGTTCAATGCGCAACTTGGCCGGAAAAAGCATGGCGTACTTGAGGCCCATCTCACGGAGTCTCCTTTTCACCCCAAGAAAACCAAGTCTCTGTTTCTGAACAGCTTGGGTAAAGTCTGGATAAAAACTGATGGTAGTGTTCTCAAACTTTATGGGACCGCCTGCCCGCGAAGCCTGGGGGATAGCGTCTATATCACGGAAGTTGAAAATCCTTGCTATCTTAGGCCGCGGCGGGGCACCCGTCTTGGGTTTTCCACCCGGAACTCTGTGAGCTCGTTTCACGGTGAAAAAATTACTGCAAGGTGATTCATGATCAGGTTCTCCACAAAAAGATCAGATGCTGGATCCTCCGCCTTCTCCGGAACCCCTATGATACGGACGTTGTTCCGCCTAGACCTTCCTTCAAAATCCTCCAGACGATGCGCAAGGAGGTCATTGGAGGCCCTCAAATTGCGAACCTCCGTCTGTATCTCAACGACGTCGTCTGTCAGAACAGAAGTCTTAATATCCAACGATTTAACCTTTTTGTTGGTTTTCGTTAGGTCCGTGCGAATCAAATTCACATCAATCACCACAGTGGTTGGGAAGAGGCTCCCTGGTCCTAACCATCCGATGCAGGAGGCTCTGCCTGCTTGTCCGCTTGCTGGAGGGGAGGGTTCTAGTGTCTAGGAACGCTTGTTTGAGCCTGTCAAAGGCATCCAAATCTACCCCTTCCGGGTGGGCATGCTTGCGGGGGTACTCGGGGAGGATTAGAAGTGGCCCGCTCCTGAGGTTTGGGGGCTGAAGGCCCGGGAAGGTCTTCCCTCTGAGGGAGGGGTGGAAGGCGTCTTTGAGCCAGCTCTATGAGCTGCTTCTCAAGGGGGGGCACTGCTTCAGAAACTGCCCTTACTATACAGGTGTCCACCGCGTTACAGAAATCATCTGTAATAGGGTAGTACTGGACGTCCTCCTCCTCATAGTAATCCTCCTCCTCCATGGGGCAGGTTTAGATAATAGGAAGGAGGGTAAAGAGAGAGGGTGGCCACCCACCAGGTGAGATAGAGAGAAGCATCACTGGACGGAGCCCAGAAAGTACGGACTCCCCAAGGGATGAGGAAGGTTGGTTTGCAGCCTATCACTAACCGGCAGAGATAGGCCTCTACTTCAGGGAAAACCCCAGACCTATTGTGATGATGTTAAGATAATTGGCATAATGTCAACCTTTATATAAAACGGGCTGAACAACCAAACCTGGGCGTGTCTACTGTCACGCAGCGTTATCGCTGCGGTCCTACCCAGCGGGGTGTAAATGCTCCAGGCTAGCCGCGGAACTGACAGAAAAACATGGGTGGTGGTGCTCGGCTGCAGGCCGTAGCTGATGTGCACTCCGCCCGCCTCTCTCTCTGAGGTAGCTTCAGCAAGGTAGGTGCTCCCTCCAGTGGTTGTCCGCACGCCGCGCACTCCAACCCCCGGCACAAGGATGGCCGCAAAGTGACGATACAGCGTTCATGCGGCCTTCAGAGCGAAGCAGAAGCTTCATTTACCAGGCACAGAACAGTACAGGAAAAAACATTATTAGAAACGTGTATAACACCAGTAATACACAAAGAAAAAGGAGGAGCGAACTCCAGACTTAAACCAGGGGCGGCTTTAGGCATGTGCAAGCTGTGCACCTGCACAGGGCCACCAAACCCCAGGGGCCGCTACACCAATATATATCCTTAATATAATAATCCTTTGAGGATGGATACATATTTGCGTTTCGGCCCCTGGCAGCGATATGGCGGCCTCCGGCTCTGTCCACTTCCAAACAGCCGGACCCCTCCCTCCCCCACTCTCCACTGGCCTCCGCGCCTGCGTTCCTCCGGTGGCATCCTACCTACGCTCCCTGCCCAGGGCCGCCATGAGCCTAGAGCCGCCCCTGATTAAACTCTCATGGCTGCAGCAGCAAAGAAAGAGGGATTCTGACGAGGGACAAGATTAGTTAATGGGACTGTTGGCTCCTGATTGGTGGACTCTGTTTTATTGTTGCACTTTATTTTTCCCTGTGGTTCTTGGGAAATTAAGTTTTGTCAAAGTTTAAGCTCTAAAATGGCTGCTGTAAAAACAAGCATTTGCAATGCAATAGGTCTCGCATTAGGAAAGTGTGAGCTATTGGTATTGTAAATGAAACATTTTTTTCAATATGTGTTGGCTTTGAAAATATATAAATTAATAGCATTGTTATTCACAAAGCCAATAGCTTACACTTTCCTAATGCAAGTCCTATTGGCTATGGCAATGCTTGTTGGTAGCAAGCAAGGACAGTGCTGTTGTGGAGCAGAGTGATGATGTGGTTGGGCTGAGTGATGTGGTGGTGTCCCAGAGTGATGTGGTGGTGTCCCAGAGTGATGTGGTGGTGTCCCAGAGTGATGTGATGGTGTCCCCGAGTGATGTGGTGGTGTCCCCGAGTGATGTGGTGGTGTCCCCGAGTGATGTGGTGGTGTCCCCGAGTGATGTGGTGGTGTCCCAGAGTGATGTGGTGGTGTTCCTGAGTGATGTGATGGTCTCCCCGAGTGATGTGGTGGTGTCCCCGAGTGATGTGGTGGTGCCCCAGAGTGGTGCCCCTGAGTGATGTGGTGGTGCCCCTGAGTGATGTGGTGGTGTCCCAGAGTGATGTGGTGGTGTCCCAGAGTGATGTGGTGGTGTACCTGAGTGATGTGGTCGTGTACCTGAGTGATGTGGTGGTGTCCCCGAGTGATGTGGTGGTGTCCCCGAGTGATGTGGTGGTGTCCTCGAGTGATGTGGTGGTGCCCCAGAGTGGTGCCCCTGAGTGATGTGGTGGTGCCCCTGAGTGATGTGGTGGTGCCCCTGAGTGATGTGGTGGTGTTCCTGAGTGATGTGGTGGTGTTCCTAAGTGATGTGGTGTGCCCCTGAGTGATGTGGTGGTGTCCCAGAGTGATGTGATGGTGTCCCCGAGTGATGTGGTGGTGTCCCCTAGTGATGTGGTGGTGTCCCCTAGTGATGTGGTGGTGTCCCCGAGTGATGTGGTGGTGTCCCCGAGTGATGTGGTGGTGTTCCTGAGTGATGTGGTGGTGTTCCTAAGTGATGTGGTGTGCCCCTGAGTGATGTGGTGGTGCCCCCGAGTGATGTGGTGGTGTCCCCGAGTGATGTGGTTGTGCCCCCGAGTGATGTGGTGGTGTCCCCGAGTGATGTGGTGGTGTCCCCGAGTGATGTGGTTGTGTCCCCGAGTGATGTGGTGGTGTCCCCGAGTGATGTGGTGGTGCCCCCGAGTGATGTGGTGGTGCCCCCAAGTGATGTGGTGGTGTCCCCGAGTGATGTGGTGGTGTCCCTGAGTGATGTGGTGGTGTCCCCGAGTGATGTGGTGGTGCCCCAGAGTGGTGCCCCTGAGTGATGTGGTGGGGCCCCTGAGTGATGTGGTGGTGCCCCTAAGTGATGTGGTGGTGTCCCCGAGTGATGTGGTGGTGTCCCCGAGTGATGTGGTGGTGTCCCCGAGTGATGTGGTGGTGCCCCCGAGTGATGTGGTGGTGTCCCCGAGTGATGTGGTTGTGTCCCCGAGTGATGTGGTGGTGTCCCTGTACAAGTATGTAGTATGAAATTATGTAGGTTGGGTTGGAATTGTGTGACGGGTAAATGTGTGGTGTGGAGTGGATGTGTGTAGTGGAATTATGTGACATAGTGTGCAGTGGCATTATATGGATAGTAATTATGTGATTTTGAGTGTACTGGTATTATGTGTAGGTGGATTGTGAGTTGGAAAGTCTGGAAGGGCTGGGGCAGTATTAGCGGAATAGCAAAGCCTGCTTGACGTGCAACTCACTGCCACTCGAAAAAGTTGAAAACTGTGGTGCCTTCTAGTAAAAGTAAAAAATTCCATGTTGACATTTCAGATACACTGTAAGGGCTGGGGACAGTGTCAATGGCCCCTGCTTGAAGAGCAGCTCGCTTCCAGTGTAAAATACGAAAAATATGGTGGTTTTTAAAACTAGATATGCTATAAATGTGTGTCTGCGCTCAGACGCGCACACATGAAGGGCTGCATATTCTGTAATCAGTAGTTGCACACAATATATCTCTTAATGTAAACAATATATCTCGTAACACAGCTGTTCATTGCCATTCATGTCACAATGTGAAGTGACATTGAAAATGTGCTTGTTGATGGAAAACGATTTGACTTCAATATACAAACACTTTGAAATAGCATTTGCGCCTGACTAGATTTGTGCGTGTGTTATCTCCAAGCCACAAAACACGATGAACTTGAGCACTCATAAAACAAGATTATTTATGTGCTATAGTTAGAAGAGTTTGGGATCAGGGGCGAGTTCAATAATAAAAGTGGGCTCAATATTAAGAGTGAGTTGTTCACTGATCACTTTTCGGTCAGGAATTAGGAGTGTACTCAGTGGTCAGGTCACACCTAATCCTCGCCGGCGCGAGATCACTGGCCGACCTCATACAGTTTGTTGGCTTGAGTCCATTGCCCTGTGGTCATGTGTCCACTTGTGTAAAGCTCTCCTCTGGTTGGCAGTCACAGCAAATTGAATCGGAAATGTCGGACTGAGGACAGAATGCAATGGGCGCAGTGCACGGCCTTCTAGTTCAACTGATACAGAGTGAGCACTAGTGCGCGTGGAGAATGCTTTTATCTCATGCTGGTTTGCGGTGTGCAAACAAAGCCAGTCCTTTCCTATGCATGTGAGATTATGCCACTACTGCGAAGCCAGGAATTGAATGAGGGGGGAGTATCCCAAGGCCATACTCAATCTGTTATTTGTTTTTCATTTTATGCTTATGTGTCATGGGGGGCAGAGGCGCTGATCCAGTAATGCGGAGGAGGCGTGCACGGGGGTGCATGCAGGCTCCCCCTTTGGTTCACAGTGGGGAGAAGGAGAATTTGGGGGATGACGCCTGGTACCTGGCTGTGGACTGCTCCGTCCTTGGGGATGCTCTTGCAGGGATGCCGGCGGTTGGGGGGGTGGCTCCACGGTGACACCATCAGGTCAGTCGCGAGGGCATTGGGGTTCTGCCACAGGAGTTGCGGTGAGCGGTGATCAGCGGGCTTAATGGCTGGGGCAGGCCAAGTTTGATGTTCATGCAGCTCGAAGCGCACCTACGGAAGTGTCGGCCGTCCGTCATGCTGTGCAGAGCTCTGCCCCCATGTGCCTGCAGTTGTGGTGGCGTGTTGATGTGGGGGGTGCAGATGAAGCGCTTTCGGCCTGCAATGGAGCGTTTGCAAATAGGGTGCCGCCGTAATTCAATTGGTGCTGGTATCATGTTTTTGTTGCCCCAGCTGGTGTTTTGCTGCGTTTGTGACACTGCGGTACCTGTGGCACAGCACGGGGATATAGGGAGGAGGGGGAGCCAGCGTTTACCATAATGGATGACACACGCTAATCAAAAGTATGGACAGAGCTTCCACTCCACTGCCGAATTCGACTTGACGACAAAAGATCTTGCAGAAGACAATTTGCAACAATTTCACCTTTCTCTAATTTAGCCCCTGAGTGATGTGGTGGTTTCCCAGAGTGATGTGATGGTGTCCCCGAGTGATGTGGTGGTGTCCCCGAGTGATGTGGTGGTGTCCCCGAGTGATGGGGTGGTGTCCCCGAGTGATGTGATGGTCTCCCCGAGTGATGTGGTGGTGTCCCCGAGTGATGTGATGGTCTCCCCGAGTGATGTGGTGGTGTCCCCGAGTGATGTGGTGGTGTCCCCGAGTGATGTGGTGGTGTCCCTGAGTGATGTGGTGGTGCCCCTGAGTGATGTGGTGGTGTCCCAGAGTGATGTGGTGGTGTCCCTGAGTGATGTGGTGGTGTACCTGAGTGATGTGGTGGTGTACCTGAGTGATGTGGTGGTGTACCTGAGTGATGTGGTTGTGTACCTGAGTGATGTGGTGGTGTCCCCGAGTGATGTGGTGGTGTCCCCGAGTGATGTGGTGGTGTCCCTGAGTGATGGGGTGGTGCCCCAGAGTGGTGCCCCTGAGTGATGTGGTGGTGTTCCTGAGTGATGTGGTGGGGTTCCTAAGTGATGTGGTGTGCCCCTGAGTGATGTGGTGGTGCCCCCGAGTGATGTGGTGGTGTCCCCGAGTGATGTGGTTGCGCCCCCGAGTGATGTGGTGGTGTCCCCGAGTGATGTGGTGGTGTCCCCGAGTGATGTGGTTGTGTCCCCGAGTGATGTGGTGGTGCCCCCGAGTGATGTGGTGGTGCCCCCACGTGATGTGGTGGTGTCCCCGAGTGATGTGGTGGTGTCCCCGAGTGATGTGGTGGTGTCCCCGAGTGATGTGGTGGTGTCCCCGAGTGATGTGGTGGTGCCCCAGAGTGGTGCCCCTGAGTGATGTGGTGGGGCCCCTAAGTGATGTGGTGGTGTCCCCGAGTGATGTGGTGGTGTCCCCGAGTGATGTGGTGGTGCCCCCGAGTGATGTGGTGGTGTCCCGAGTGATGTGGTTGTGTCCCTGTACAAGTATGTAGTATGAAATTATGTAGGTTGGGTTGGAATTGTTAGTTAGTTGTAGAATTGTGTGACGGGTAAATGTGTGGTGTGGAGTGGATGTGTGTAGTGGAATTATGTGACATAGGGCCAGATGTAGGTAGGCATTTACCGGTCGGTAACGGCCGAATTCGGCCGTTACCGACCGGTAAATGCAATTTGAGATGTAGGGCCCTGTATTTTACAGAATCGGTAAATTTACCGATCGGTAAATTTACCGATTCTGTAAAATACCGAATCAGTATTTTTTCCGATTCGGTAAAATTGATATGTAGGTGGGACTCTTCTGAGTCCCACAAGCATTACAGAATCGGTATTTTACCATCAAATACTATTTGATGGTAAAATACCGATTCTGGTGTGCATGCACATGTGTGCATGCACACCTGTGCCATATGACAGGCAGACCTGCCCTTAGGGCAGGTATGCCTGCCACATGGCCCCCGAACCTTTTTTGGGGGTGCTAGAGGGTGTCAAAGTGACACCCCCTGCACCCTTGTCAGAATCGGTATTTACCGATTCGGTAAATACCGACCGGTAATGCCCCATTCATTCCTATGGGCTTCAAAGCCCATAGGAATGAATGGGGCATTACCGGTCGGTATTTACCAAATCGGTAAATACAGATATTTACCGATTCGGTAAAAGGAACATCTGGATGTTCCTACATATCCACCCCTCAGATTTACCGATTTTTAATTACCGAATCGGTAAAATTCGGTAATTAAAAATCGGTAAATCTCATTTACCTACATCTGGCCCATAGTGTGCAGTGGCATTATATGGATAGTAATTATGTGATTTTGAGTGTACTGGTATTATGTGTAGGTGGATTGTGAGTTGGAAAGTCTGGAAGGGCTGGGGCAGTATTAGCGGAATAGCAAAGCCTGCTTGACGTGCAACTCACTGCCACTCGAAAAAGTTGAAAACTGTGGTGCCTTCTAGTAAAAGTAAAAAATTCCATGTTGTCATTTCAGATACACTGTAAGGGCTGGGGACAGTGTCAATGGCCCCTGCTTGAAGAGCAGCTCACTGCCAGTGTAAAATACGAAAAATATGGTGGTTTTTAAAACTAGATATGCTATAAATGTGTGTCTGCGCTCAGACGCGCACACATGAAGGGCTGCATATTCTGTAATCAGTAGTTGCACACAACATATCTCTTAATGTAAACAATATATCTCTTAACACAGCTGTTCGTTGCCATTCATGTCACAATGTGAAGTGACATTGAAAATGTGCTTGTTGATGGAAAACGATTTGACTTCAATATACAAACACTTTGAAATAGCATTTGCGCCTGACTAGATTTGTGCGTGTGTTATCTCCAAGCCACAAAACACGATGAACTTGAGCACTCATAAAACAAGATTATTTATGTGCTATAGTTAGAAGAGTTTGGGATCAGGGGCGAGTTCAATAATAAAAGTGGGCTCAATATTAAGAGTGAGTTGTTCACTGATCACTTTTCGGTCGGGAATTAGGAGTGTACTCAGTGGTCAGGTCACACCTAATCCTCGCCGGCGCGAGATCACTGGCCGACCTCATACAGTTTGTTGGCTTGAGTCCATTGCCCTGTGGTCATGTGTCCACTTGTGTAAAGCTCTCCTCTGGTTGGCAGTCACAGCAAATTGAATCGGAAATGTCGGACTGAGGACAGAATGCAATGGGCGCAGTGCACGGCCTTCTAGTTCAACTGATACAGAGTGAGCACTAGTGCGCGTGGAGAATGCTTTTATCTCATGCTGGTTTGCGGTGTGCAAACAAAGCCAGTCCTTTCCTATGCATGTGAGAATATGCCACTACTGCGAAGCCAGGAATTGAATGAGGGGGGAGTATCCCAAGTCCATACTCAATCTGTTATTTGTTTTTCATTTTATGCTTATGTGTCATGGGGGGCAGAGGCGCTGATCCAGTAATGCGGAGGAGGCGTGCACGGGGGTGCATGCAGGCTTCCCCCTTTGGTTCACAGTGGGGAGAAGGAGAATTTGGGGGATGACGCCTGGTACCTGGCTGTGGACTGCTCCGTCCTTGGGGATGCTCTTGCAGGGATGCCGGCGGTTGGGGGGGGTGGCTCCACGGTGACACCATCAGGTCAGTCGCGAGGGCATTGGGGTTCTGGCACAGGAGTTGCAGTGAGCGGTGATCAGCGGGCTTAATGGCTGGGGCAGGCCAGTTTGATGTTCATGCAGCTCGAAGCGCACCTACGGAAGTGTCGGCCGTCCGTCATGCTGTGCATAGCTGTGCCCCCATGTGCCTGCAGTTGTGGTGGCGTGTTGATGTGGGGGGTGCAGATGAAGCGCTTTCGGCCTGCAATGGAGCGTTTGCAAATATTGTGCCGCCGTAATTCAATTGGTGCTGGTATCATGTTTTTGTTGCCCCAGCTGGTGTTTTGCTGCGTTTGTGACACTGCGGTACCTGTGGCACAGCACGCGGGATATAGGGAGGAGGGGGGAGCCAGCGTTTACCATAATGGATGACACACGCTAATCAAAAGTATGGACAGAGCTTCCACTCCACTGCCGAATTCGACTTGACGACAAAAGATCTTGCAGAAGACAATTTGCAACAATTTCACCTTTCTCTAATTTAGCAGCAAAAGAATGGAAATAATCCCTCTTTAAATGAGGCGGATTCAACATCTAGGTATTTAAGATGACCATTATTTACCCACTGCTTCATAATTCATTTGTGTTTCTGAAGTTACTGTTGTTGTCCCGATCTTGAAAGGGCGTCCGCTTTATAGGCATAATTAAAAATAATGAAACGCCGCAGCCCGGCTTCAACAGGAAGCCAGGCAACCTTTGTTGGGACGGGGGCGGGGCCAGACAAATTCAGGAAGCAGACGAGAGTCTACCTCGCGCTCCCGTGCCCGCCGGAAGATTTGCGTGACTGCGTCTCAGCGCGGCACCCGCCTGTTGCCCAGAATGACCGGATGGCTGCCGAGGGACACGAACGAAGAACCTGGTGAGTGGGGCTGGTCTGGTGCGGCGGCGGGGGTCTTGGTGCGCATGTGTTGTGGCTGTGTGTGTGTGTGTGCGCGCGCGTGTGTGTATGCGACGGCGGGGGTGGGTTCTCTGTATGTATGGGTGCGTGCGTGCTTGTGTGTGTGTCTCTGTGTATGCGTGTGTGTATGCAGTGTGTGTGTGTGTGTGTGTGTGTGTGTATGCGACGGCGGGGATGTGTTCTCTGTTGTATGGGTGCGTGCATGGGCGCTTGTGTGTCTCTGTGAATGCGCATGCGTGTGTGGTGCTTCCGAGGCAGGAGATGGGCACAGCGCAGTGCGCGCCCTCGAGGAGGAATCTGAGACAGCGAGGCTCGTGCCTGAACGCTGTCTCACATTCCTCCTAACACGCCAACAAAAGTTCATCGCTACGCTCGACTTAAAAAAGGAAGAAAGAGTTTGCCTAATCCTCACCTCCTGGCGCAGATTTGCTATGCACCAAGTTAAATCCTTGGGCGATCGCTTATGGAATGGACATATCAGACCATTAAGGGAAAACGTTGCAGCCTTAGACGCCAAGCCATTACAAAAAAGAAGCTTTGGCAGAACGAATAGATCTTGCCTTTGCCTATGGTGTATGACCATAGAAGCTCAAAGCGATTCTGTATAAATGTTCTGCAATATTTTTATTCTGTTTGTTTTATAAAAATATTGTTTTAATCTCCTGTGAAACGTACTGGTTTAAGTACGATACAAATGCTTCTGTGCCGCATATTGTTTATCAGTGGTGAAAACTAAAGTAAGGACAAAGGAGGAAGAAAGTTATTTTTTTAAGTAGCTGAATCTGAGCAGTGGAAGAACAGTAATAGAGCCATGTGTATGGAGTTGGGTGTGTTGGTGGTTAGGGTGTTTTGTAGGGTGGGGGTATGGTGGTGATAGTAGGGTGGTGGTAGTAGGAGGGTAGTTGATAGGGTGGTGGTATGGTGTTAGTGATGGTTGGATGTGGCAGAGTAGCGGAAGTGTGGTTGGGTAGAGTGGTGGTGGTAAGTTAAGGTGTTCATGGTGGGGTAGCGGTGGTGGGAGTTAGGGGGTACGTAATGGGGTAGTGGTGGTGGGAGTTAGGGGTCGTGTTGGTGGTCGAGAGATGGACAAGGTGGAAAGCGTAGGGTGAAGTTGTTAGGGTGTTAGTTTGAGTGGTAGGGTAGGTGCGGTGCTGGTAGTGAAGGGTGGCGCATGGTGGTTAGGGTGGTAGTGTTTAGCGTGGTGAGCAGGGAGGTGGTGGTGAGGGTGGGGAGAAAGGTGTTTAGGCCAGTGGGTGGTCGTGTGGGGGTTAGGGTGGTGTTAGGGTGCTTACGTAGTGTTGTGGGGTAAGGGTGGTTAGCGTGGTAGTAGTGGGTAGTGGAGGGGATCTGGTGTTTAGGGTAGGGTGGTGGCTCAGTTGATAGGATAGAGTAGTAATTATGGTGGTAGGGTTGGGTGCTGGGTAGGGCAGTGGGGCGTGTGGTGGTGGCAGGATGACTAGGGTGGTTGTGTTGGTAGAGTGATAGTTCGGGCAATCGTTACAGTGTTTGAGAGTAGGCAGGTGGTGGGCACAGTGGTGTCTAGGGTAGTGGTGTTGGGTACGGTGGGAGTGGGTGGAGTGCTGGTGGGTAGTTTGGTGGTGCGTAGGGTGCGGTGGTAGGTAGGACAGTGGAGAGTGAAGCGGAAAGTTCCAGAAGCCAGCATAATCCGATGATTAAGACATCAGCGGCGGGGACAGTATATTCCGTACAGATGTACAAAATGAAGGTGTTTTTCATACATGCCTCATGGGTTGTCCTGTGAAACACAGCATAGGTAGCTTAAGGTCGGTTCTTCTGTATCTATTTGTGGTCTGTTGCTCTGTAACATACCCACCTTGGAGCACTCAAGGGTTGCGGAAAAAGAGTAGCGCTTACACAATTGTAATACGCTTGTTTGCTAAAATGGTGTGCCAATATCGTGTTTGTTGTAAGGTTCTAAGGGAACGTCCAATGAAGACCTCTACTGCCTCGCTGGGTTGCAGCAACTGGCAAACCTAGGTGAGAGTCGGGTATCCTTCAGATGGGTCTTGGCCTACATAAAGGTAACACTTCTGTTCCACAGTGTGACGGGCTGTGACAGGTTCTAGAAGGTTGGGTCCCATATGTGCAAACACTGCTCACTATAGTTTGTATTCAGGTGGGTGTCTGACCTTCATGTCCCGATAAGTCAAATTCCAGAGTGCGGCCACCTAGCGCCTCAGGGACAGTACTTTTGTAGGATAAATATGAGCTGAGTGTGGCATTGCTCTGCATTTTGTGGAGGCTTTTGACAAGACCTGTGGATATGAGATTATAAAAGGAGAGTCAAGAGATGACTGCAGTGAACAACTGCGTCATTTTGTGCTTGAATTGCAAGAGATGACACACAGGAGCAAGGAAGAGGGACCCAACAAGCAACAACACCGACAACAGGAAAATGATGACAGCTGAAACGACCTCAATCCAACAGAGAGAAGTGGTGAAAAAACAATAAATTACTTAATTAGTACTTAGTCAATGCTCCATCAATGAGGAAAACACACAAACAGGAATTCTGTCCGGGACAGGCTGACCAATGAAATGCAGGGAAATGAGGGTGACCTTTAAGCCTACCAATGGTAAGTAACAGGTGGGCTCTAATCCCCTTTAAAGTTTCTTTTCTTTTTAAACAAAAAATAGACTTGCAGCGACCAAGTATACGCAGTATCAGGCAAGACTTAATATGATCCTTCTTAGTGTTCATAGGGTACTACAGGTGTTCACAGTTTTTTCAGATTACAGCCCCCTCTTGAAGACCTATTAAAACAAGCATTTGCAATGCAATAGGTCTTGCATTTGTTAAAGTTAGAGCTGTTTGTGTTAAAAATGAAAATCTTTTTTACTTATGCTTTCTTATACCAATGCAAACGCGAGACCTATTGCATTGCAAATGCTACTTTACGTAGACCTGTTGCAGGGTGCAGTACCATATGTCCAATGGGACCTCTTTTGGCCACATATGGCACTGCACTCTGGAACTTGGCTAGTTAGAGAAACATTTGCAAATTGATAGGTCTCGCATTTGTTAAAGTTAGAGCTGTCGGCTTTGAAAATGACAAGTTTTTTTACTTTTGTTTGTGTATTTGCAGTTGAGTAATTATATTTGGGTAGTGCCAATGCCATTGGAATAAAAAGCAAAAGTAAAAAACATAGTCATTGTTAACGCCAACAGCTCTAACTTTGCAAAATGCAAGAAGCAAATGCTTGTTCTTTCTTGTGCCTCTACTCTAACAGGCAACACCAGTTCTTCATTACATACACTTTCTCTATTGATATTTTTTCTGAAAACCAATTCTCATTTGGACTGTCACAACTGGTTTTATGACTTTGTAGCATATTGCGAAGGCCACATATCTGCTTCGGATAACCCCATATAAGACTAACTTAGTTTATTTCCCAATATTTCTTCTTCCACCAGAGTGTACCTAGACTCTAATTCAACTAATACACCCACCAAATCTCCACCAAGCATAATTTAAAATTGTGTCACAGAATCTGTGAACTTGCAATACTAAAATATTGATCGAATTGCATAAACTGCACGCATCCAGTGCCATTCTTATTACACACTTAGAAGAAATGCCCATCTTACCATGTTTAATAAAAGACCTCCAACCACGCACCACAGATAAAACTGCTGGCTAACTCTCACTGAGCCTAAGAGCGATACCCTTGGTCCCAATGGGCCATCCCGTCAATTTGTCTGCTATATATTGCCTATGGGATTAAAGCTTGCGATAATAAGTAAGACACAATCACTCTACTTGTACAATATAATAAGTCATATTTTGTGACTATCACTGATAATGCCATTTTCTCTTGGACTCGTGAAGCGTCACAGAGGACTTTCCAATAAATAGTCAACCACAGCCGCCATTAAAGTGAAAGGACGGCATGAGGCTCTTTTACAAAACAAAACATTTGTTTGTTGAAATCCTGGCTACACTGAGTCATACTCTTCCTTATCCCAGTTCTGATCCCCTGTCTCTTACTTTGGATTGGAGATCTTTTACTCATGTTTATGATCTGCTTAATGCTTTGGTAGCGCTCACAGAATTTGGTTTAGTTGGGTGTTCTTGTTATACCCAATGCCATTACAGTTTTTAAAAATGTTTCAGATCAGGCAACTCTTCGACCGTGAACACCCTCATGGTTACAGAGTGAAATAGGAACAGAAGGGATTAGCCTATCTCGAGTTGTACATAACGTGTGTGTGGCTGTTATGTACATTGGCTCCCCATTGAATGGAAATGCACCTTCAAGACAGCTTGTATCATTCACAAAGCCCTTTATACAAAAAACCCCCTAGAAGCCAAACTATCGAGAGCAGGAAGAGGCTGGGCACTGAGAAGCTTGAACTCACTTCTCATACCTCCAAAGTTGAAGAAAAAATAATTGCAGGCGCGCTCTTTCTCAGGGAATGCTCCTAGGATTTTTAACTCACTACCTAAGGACCTACACTGCAAGCCCTCCTTTTCTGGCTTCAAATTAGACCCCAATCTCTTCCCCTTAACTACTACTTCAACACGCTCTGTAATTGAGCTGCGTTTCCGAAAGATCCAACCACCAGCGACAGGATCCCTCAATTTGGTCACCTTGACTCACTAGTCTCCATTCTGTCACTATCCATGTTGCCAAAATGCTGTAATGGTATAGACGTACTTGACTGTTTTTGGCTACCTTAATGGTGTATGATTTTTTTTACTCCTTTGTTCTCGGTTTATGAGCCACACAAATCCTTGCATTTAGTTCAAGTAAACTTATTCACAAAACATGTAAAGCAGAAATGTAGTTCTAGCTAGCACTATATAAAACTCACAAATTAATAAATAATAAATGCAGAAAGGGTGACAAATCAAAGTATGCAAAAAAACAATGGATAAAATGCCTGGATTAATCTCAGCCACTGATAATTACTTGGGTCGCATCCTAATCTCTGGTTATTTTGCAAACCATACCACCTCAGTCTAGACCAGCCATCTGCAAATCAGTCTTCCCTACACCGTAACACAGGCATCCCATGGCCAAGCTCCAACTAAGGCGAAACCGGTCCTGGGTTGCCTTTGTTCTGGTTCATGGAGGGCCTGGCTTGGCAGTTCGGGCTGAACTGTCCCTATTGGAGCCGGGTCAAGACTGATTTGCATATAGCTAGGTCCAAACTGAGTGGCATGGTGTGCAATATATTGATAAGTCGGGATGCGGCCCAAGGATTTACTAGTGGATGAGATTTATTTAAGCATTCCACCCATCATTTTTTTATACTTAATTGTCATCTTTGGCATGGCTGACATTTGTTATTGCTTTTCAGAATAGATTCTACTTTGTTCTAGCCGTTTTGTCAGCCTCTTGGGTGTGCAACATTCGACACCATGTTCTTTTAACCCTCCTATTATACTTTGTTTTTTCAGGGCCTATTATTGAAAAATATTAGTATGTCTCACAGAATCATGTTCTTTTTAAAAAAAAAAATCCTTTATTTATAATCACAGTTAGAAAGCAGAAATAGGTATTAAAATTCATCAGGACAATGTCATCATTATAGATAAAAGAAAATAGAATGGAATACACAATAGTATAAATACCCATCCCCGACGAAGTCTAATTCTCAACTCTTGTTCCTAGCTATGACCCTCGCTGAAAACCTAGAACAGTAGAATCATGATCATTATTTTTTACTTTCTAATTACCGTCTTCCAGCAAGTAGTTAACCGAACACTGTCAGTGTGACCTGAGTCTTTAAAATATTTCTTGTCAAACACATATAAGTTAAAATATTGAAACCATTTGAGATTTGCTATACTGTTAGATTTATGATTGTAATAATTTTTTTTCTTTCCATTATCTTCTACAATTCCTGTTTTGCATTTAGTACATCAGCAGTCTGGTATAGGTAACTGTTGGAGTCCTTCCAAATGGTCTTTACTTTAGTCTTCGGAAAAGTGCTCATTATATATGTCATAGAGTGGCCAAATGTTGATCAGTCGTATTTGATCCAAACTCTTCAAACTTTTCTTATATAGGAACTTATTTAACTGATTTATGTGTCATTTGTTACCTTTTTATCTCTTGAATTTCCATGGCCAACTCGTCCTAGGGGTTGAACTGTCTGTTCTATAGAGGGTCTTTTTTATATAATAATTCAAATCCAATAGGAAGAGTTGCTTACCTGCACTTTTTATTTTCCTTTATTTATATCAAGATTAAATGTATAATCAGCTCACCTTCCTCTTGTCATAGCTAGAAGAGCGTATTCTAAAATAGTAATAGGGATCTTATATCTTGCAGGTAAAAAACCTGATTCTGAGTGTTACCATTCTGCATTCTGTAGTGCTGTGTCAGCCTTTCCCATCAGTGCACGTTTTCATATTTCTCTTTACTGAAGCTTCTTCCTACCAGTCTGTGTTCTTTTGAAATTAAAAGTATTCAAAGTTTTTTTTACATCCAGACAATGTTTTTTCTGTTATAAATTATAATTGCTGTTCTACAGACACTAAGGGATAATTTCTTTTTAGTTAGGCTGTGTAACATTATTTCCGTTTAAAGCAAGTTTCTGTTCTAATTAATTATTCATGGTATCCCACTCAGAGGTGGAGAACTGAAAGTTTTGAGGAAAACTAGAATTACAGATTGATTATTTTCTCCGTCAACCTCCTTCCAATCACTTTAAAGAATATTTAATTGCGTGCTTTTTTGCTGAAGCAATGACCAGTTCCATTTTGATCTCTGGTGCAAGTAGCAACATGTATTGGCTGGTATTTGTACCAGTTGGAAGTAAAACACTATCATTTTGGTGCAGTAGCGTCTGACTTGTTTTTCAAGTTTGATACAAAAAAGAGACTATCTAAATACTTTGCTATCTATGTGTTCTAGCCTGATAACACTGCTATTAGAATGGAAGCATCTGAATTTATTGGTACTATTTTTTAAATTCTATATTTGGTTGTCAAGAAGTTTCTTTAAAAAGTTTAACATTTGAGTATATTTCTAACTCTTTCAGGAAATTAAGCACAGAAGTGTTGAGAAACGTGGCAGTGAAAATGCAGATTCTGGTGCTTACAATGCAAGGTATGCAATTGTTCTCTAATCTGTGATGTACAACTAATCGAATGACTAATGTCATATTATCTCAATATTCGTAGAGATTTAGCTCTCATTGCTTTACTTGTGGAACACACCAGGAGAATTAGAACGAAACCTAAAATATTATGCCACATAATGCTCATTATCAATGAAAACACAGTCTCACTCCGCATCTTGGGACCTACTAAAGCTGCTGACAACTAAGCGTACAATCTGAATACCACATTTTCATACATAATACCAAAACAATATGTCAGTTACGGAGTCATTTATATTTTTTTCCACACAGGCAAAAAAGTAATTGTCACTCAATTTGCCAGAAAATCTGGTAGGCAGATAATTTCCAAATTACCACCCTCCCACATATGAAGTGAGTTTTCTCTAAAAAATGGTAATATATTTTGTTATTTCCTTCAAGTCAAAATCAAATTTGTTCAGTTTACCATTGTAGGCATGTGCCCAATAAGCTGGCAAGCTTGTAATAGAAATGTATTTAGGTTTAGTAATTTGTATCAGTTACAGCACTTAGAGTACATGTAGGTTTAGTAATTTTCACCAGTTACATTACTTCAATGCATTTATGTTAAATCGGTTATAAATAATAAACATAAGGTAAGGGCTTTCTCAATAATACATGCTTAAGAGGGTGCCTCCGCTATGAGTAGTTTTCACTGAGGTATGTAACTAACTGTCTATCTCGCTGAATAAGGACTGTGCAGTCAGAGAGATCTGTGTCCATTAATGTAGTAAAACCTTTCTTCAATATTTACATTTTTTTCACATTTCGGCTTCTTTAAGTATTTACTGGTGTGAGATTTTTATGTCAAGGACTAAGGATGACAAGTATGGTATGTCTAACATTGCTTTCAAAGTACTGCATGTGCAGTGTATCTCTATTTCAGCTATTAATTCAGAATGCATTGAGCAGCTAACTAGAGCCATTGTAGCAGCTGTTCTTTAGCAGGAGTTGGCCAAAGATGTTACTGTGGTTGATTTGACAGTTCTTAAATGTGTATGAAGACCATGAAGTGAACACCAAGTACCATCTCCAAAGCATATATTGTATTAGAAAAATCTTTATAAATTTTCGAGGGAGGCGTATGTCTTCCACCACTGCACTATGTGCAAATCCTCAAAGGTAGACTCTATTCACGTTATATATATATATAATCTTCTATATAAATAAAATTGTAACTGGTGGTTTGTTCAAAATCTCAAATTTCCGAAAGTTCTTCACCAATTGCTTTGAAATGTTGACACACGATGCATTCGAATACGCAAGTGTTTTTATATACACAAAGTTGGATTCGAATACGCGCGTGTCAAATACGCGCGTATTTTTAATCGAAAGCACAAACAGACACATAAAAATGTCAATGTGCGTTTGATAAAAATCTTAAATCTACGAAAGTTCTACACCGATTGATTTGAAATTTTGACACAACGTTGGATTAGATTAAGCTCGTGTTTATAAATACACAACGTTGGATTAGAATACGCGCGTGTCAAACACGCGCATGTTTTTAATCTAAAGGACGAACAGACCCTATCGATTGGGTTGCTGCACAACAACTACAATAGACGCATAGAGACAATAGTCTACATATATTAGGATGGACAGTTGGTGTCAGGATGGCAGATCGGGAAATGGGTGGAGGGAGGGGGGAGGAGTTGGTTCACTTGGCAACATTAAGAAAGGACACATAGAGACAATATTCTACATATATTAGGATGGACAGTTGGTGTCAGGATGGCAGACCGGGAAGTGGGTGGAGGGAGGGGGAGGAGTTGGTTCACTTTGCAACATTAGTGCGTGTTTATATATACACAACATTGGTTTCGAATACGTGCGTGCCCAATATGCGCATGTTTTTAATCGAAGGGCCGAACACACCCTATCGATTTCATTGCTGTGCAACAAATACAAGGTACGCATATAGACAATAGACTACATATATTAGGATGGACAGTTGGTGTCAGGATGGCAGACTGGGAAGTGGGTGGAGGAAGGGGGGAGGAGTTGGTTCACTTTGCAACATTAAGAAAGGACGCATAGAAACAATAGTCTAAATAGATTAGGATGGACAGTTGGTGTCAGGATGGCAGACCGGGAAGTGGGTGGAGGGGGGCAAGGAGTTGGTTCACTTGGCAACATTAGCGCGTCAAACCGGGAAGTAGGTGGAGGGAGGGGCGAGGAGTTGGTTCACTTGGGAACATTAAGAAAGGATGCTTAGAGACAATAGTCTACATATATTAGGATGGAGAGTTGGTGTCAGGATGGCAGACCGGGAAGTGGGTGGAGGGAGGGGGGAGGAGTTGGTTCACTTTGCAACCCGAACAGACCCTATCGATTTGGTTGCTGCGCAACAAATACAAGGGACGCATATAGACAATAGTCTACATATATTAGGATGGACAAAAACATATTGTATGTAGACCCACAAGCATTGTACAATTAAACATTTTAGAAACGTGCGCTTACTCTTTTCTTTCTCTTCCATTTAACCAGACTGAGCCACAGCAACTTGTGGCCGGGTACACCTAGTTATATGTAATTATATATATATATAATTATGCCATAATATATTTAATACATTGCCGTTGCATTCAGGATTTACATTGGTGGATTTTCAGTCAGTTAAGTTTTTTGCATAATGAAGCAGTTGACTTACTTTTATTCATTATTATGCTAGTTTCTAGTGCAAAGATAGAATCACTCATCAAGAAAATAATTTTTTCTTGCTCTAATAATTGGTGAAATTACAGTGACTCTTATGGGGGCTAAGCTGTCTACATCTTCAGTAATAGAATGGGAAAGTGGGTTGTTTGATAGTTTTGCCTTGGAATTGGATCTGGAAACTACTTTTCATTTACATGTTGTCATAAATAATCTTTTGGTTACTTATGCGTTATGTATGCATAAATCATCTTTTGTTGTTGCACTTTTTTGTGTTTTCTTTTCATTTTAAATATTTATTTTTGCATGGAAATAAACATGTCCAAAATTCATCTGCAAGAATATCTTCCTTTTCAAGAATCAGCTAGCATATGCCTCCACACAAACTGCTTTATTTAGAGTGTAGCCGATGGGATATTCCCACATACATGTGACAAAGGCTTTCATGCACTTGTAATACAGCAGACAGTACATCTGCCACGTTTGTGACAGAATATCCTTTTCACCAAGCTCTAAATAAGTCACTTACAATGCTATGTTTAGGTACAAAACACATAATTAGAACCACAGAATATACTACAACAACTGCATTGAATAATATAGTCTTCTGGGCATATGCATAGATGCCCGAGTTGCGACCTAGAATAGGCAACATTTTACCAAAGAGTGTGGTAATGTGAGGGTCTCTGAAAGTAGTAGGAGAGGGTCACTAATAGGTTGATGGATCTGACATATAGGAGGAGATTGCTTGATTCTAGTGTTTATTTTATGACTCTCATTACAACAAAAAAGGGAATGACAAATGTAATTACTGAACGTTGTGCTAATAATGGCCGAGCGGAAGATAGCTATGCCATGGAAATTGAGTCGGCCTCCCTCATAAATGGCGTAATATCAGCTTGAATCAGATGTTTTGGGGCCTTACAGTGGCACTAATCAAAGCGTCTACATGGATAGGGAGTAGAAGAGATTGGGCAGATAGGTCAGGTATTAACGAATGATGCAGAAAATTCAGCGACTTAATGCCTAATTTGAATATGATTCCACAGGATAGGTAGTACCTGTCCCAGCTAATCTTTGGTAGGAATTGCCTGCACAACACATTACTAACCTTTGCACACTTGATTTGACTGAATTCATGAACTGACATCCAACAGTATTTTTATGTAAATATTGTATATAAAAAGTAAAACTGATCTAATCTAGCGTTATCCACTGAAGAGACTTCCGATAGAGGGGAGGCCTGTCTGATCACTCATACAGTGAAAAATGACGCTCAACTTTGCTTCCAGTCTGTATAAAGTATGCATACTTTGTTATGAAATTCCGTCCCAAAGCCCCTCTTCTTCATGACTTACTGCATACAGTTCTGCTCTGTGGAAACAAATGACATTGTTCTGTCTTATAAGAGAATTCACACATGCCACAAGGCATGTTTGAATCACAGAGCATATGAAAGCCTTTACTAGGTCAATTCCTGTAGACCTCTTTGGTATGAACAGGGGCGGCTCCTTCGCCCACTGCCCGCAGAAGCAAACAAACAATAACATGATTTTAATGCAGAACATTTTATTTTTCGTCCTGAGTCTTGGGGTTGGGCCCACCACACTTCAGCAGGGAGAGGAGGAGTGGTGTGCCTCATTGATTAGATAGGGGATAACACACAAGCACTGAGATATTGACTGTTAACATTTCAGTAACATATGTCATGAATTCGAAAGCGAGTAACATTTCTTTCTTTGCTGTCATCAGGATATATTCTCAGTTAAATAACAAGTGCTCTTTTCCGAGCTTATCAATCCAGTTTTTTGGGCAAGTGTATTAGTTAAACTCATTACTATTTTACTATTGCATACCAGTGCGCTGTGTGGGCCATGGGTATGTGCACCTGTTATTGCTCTCCTGTTGACCCTCTTATGGTACAGAATGGGTCCCCCTCTGTAATACAAGAATATAAGAATTATGAACACTCTTTATTGGGAGATATATGTAAAGTACAGGCGGCGAGCACATTGCATGAAGAAGTATTTAAACATGACAAAAATATTGTGACAGCTTTGAAGCATTTATATCACGTGGGGTCTGAAGAGCCACAGGTTTGGATAAAACACTGTGACAAAAGTGATTGATCAGGACCTTAAGCATGGCCTGAACACGTCCAGTGGTGAGGGGGGAGGGAGTGTCCGGGGGGGGGGGGTTGGGAGAATTGGTAGTCATTCTGTCCCATGGCCTGCGTCCTGTGTATAAGTGTGAGCAGGTGAAGCCAATGCTGTGGCTAGCTGTCAAGATTGATGATTTGTAATGGCGGGTCATTTTGCAAGTCATGGAGAGGAGCAGTTTGCGCTTTCAGCGACCCCAAGTGAGGTACTATCCGCCAGATTGTGGTGGTGACAGAGGACCATTCTTTCGTGAGTGTGGGGCACTCCAAAGCAGATGAACAATGCCTCCCTCCATTGAGCTGCATCTCCAGGATATTTCAGCTGGAAGTAGTGAAGATTTACGAAGTCTTAGGGGTGTCCTGTAACCCCTGTGCAGCACCTTGAAATAACTGACTTTAAGGCACTCCACTGTGAGGTATTTGTTGTGGGTGTAGAGGAGGCTCGCCCAGTGTTCCTCTGAGTATATGATCTGCAGTCTGTTGAACCACCATTCCCGCATAGAGCATTACAGCGGAATTGAGTATTGTTGGTCTATCAATATCTGATACAGACTGGACAGTACCTCTTTGTGGGTGCCCCACTTCCGTAGGCAGTCCATCAATTCGGAGTAAGGCAGATCTAGGGGGGGTTCACCCATAACAGCTTGGAGACAATGTTGTAAGTGCTGATAGTCCCAAAATTGACAAGTATGCAAGTTATAATGTTCTTGGGGTTTGGCAAAATGTCTATACTCCCCACCCAGAGCTAGGTCTGAGAGCAGATGAATATCTTTAGATGCAAATGCTGTCCAATTGAGTTCCTTTCCATGGTCAGCAGTGAGGAATTGCACCACCGGGAGCCTGTGCTCGCCTGTGCTAGATCTCGTCTTAAGCAGTTTGTTGGCTGTCTGCATTGCATGAATGGTTGTGGCCAATTTTAGGTGCCATTTGATCAGATGAGACGTGTCTCTTGTATGCAATATTTTTACACTCCTGTTGAGACCCAAGATGGCTGCCTCGAACTGTACCCTTCTGGGCTTTTCCAGAGTGGTATGAATGACATAGCACAGGGGAGTAAGTTGGGACATAAACCAGAGCAACAGACTTTTCGATGCAGCATGCTGCCTTTTCCTTGGCTACGTACAATTTCCTAAGTTTTAGTCTTTGTTTTCAGGTTTTCTCAAGGGCATTCGTAAGGCGGTCAGGGATACGGAGTGGGAGCATGGTAAACACATAATTCAATCTGGGCATCATGTTCATTTTGAGAATCTGGGCATTCACCCCGACACAGCGAAAGGTTGAGGTGTGTCCATCTGTTCATGTCTGCCTTGATGTTTGTGTGCAATGGGTCAAAGTTGTGTTCCACCATGTGTTTAAGACCTGGGGTGAGTTCTATCCCTAAGTATCTCATGAAGGTGGGGGCACCCTTTGAAGCACAATCCTGCAATCACTGTTGTAGATGTATGGTCTGTGAGGGGGTGGGAGGTGTATTTATCCCAATTTACCTTATACTTGGACAGGGAGGAAAAGTATGAAATCAAGGTTATAAGGGCTCTCAATGCGCACACAGGGCGTGTGAGGATCAGCAGTATATCATCTGCATAGAGCATGATTTTGTATTCCCCACCCAGTATAGGATTCCCATGAATATCGGGGGAATTGTGAATCGTTATGGCCAAAGCTCTGATGCAAGGATTAAAAGAATGAGGGTTAGTGGACACCCTTGCCTACTGTTCTGTGAATGTCAAAGGGAGCGGAGGCATGTCTATTTCAAGTGACTATGGCTGTTGGGTGGAAGTGCAGTTTCTGAATCCAGGTCTGGAACACTGGGCCTATCCGACTTTGACGCAGGACTTGGAACAAATAGCTCCATTCTACCCTATCAAAAGCTTTTTTGAGGGATGCCACTAGCTTTCCGTAATTGTCATTGCATACATTCCAGAGGATGTGTGACTATGTACAGAGGTGAGATGCAGATGTTTGATTGGGGGACAATCCAGACTATAATGTTGTGTATAAGAGAGAGGACAACTCGTTTAAGTCTGTTTGCCATTAGTTTAGCTTGCACCTTCATGTTGACATTCAGTAAAAATATTGTCGACAGCTTGAGCAATGCAAGGGATCCTTGCCCTGTTTGGAAAGGAGTGTAATGGAGGGACTTTTAGCCTTGGTAAGGATGACTTGTGGGGGTGGGGGGTGCCTACATTGTTCATCTTGCTGTGCAAGGGAGCTAGAATGTCCTTCTGCAGTTTATAATTGTCATCCGGGTAACTGTCCATGCCCGGGGTCTTACCATACGGTAGGCTGTCTATCGCCTCAATGATTTCCTCAGTTGTGATTTCCATCTCTAGTGCCTGTCTCTGCTCTAGTGTGTGTCATGGGGTTTTATTGCTAGTCAAAAAGGTGTAATGTCTTCAAGAGTACACTTGGAGTCCAAAGTATAAAGGAATTCATAGTAGTTCCTGAAGAACTCTACAGTGTCAAGTGCGTGCGTTAGAGATTGTCCATCATCTCACCTAATCGATGGTATAAATGCGTGCAGAATCTTGCTTTCATTGCTAAGACACAGCCAGCCTTCTCTCCACTCTCATAATGTCTTAGTTTGAAGCTTAACAATGCTATTTCCGTCTTTGAAAGTGCGCTGATCTGGTCTGCAGTAGGGCCTGGAGTGTGGATTTTGCAGAGGATTGGGAGTATTGGACCATGAGTGAGGTTATGTTAGACTCCAGCTGGTTCTGCAAGTGCAAGGTTTCCCTTTTCCGGTGGGATGCGTCTCACATTATGTCCACCATAATTGTGACTTTTCCGGCCGTCCAAATGGTGCTCAGTGATTTGCAAATAAGAGTATAACTTTTCTTTGTTCCCTGGACCTTTGCAGTAGGAAAGATTCAGGCTCCAGCAGTTCCGGGGAGGGCTTAGTGTGCCCATATTAAGCCAGAGCTGGATAGCATCATGGTCCGAAAATCCCTGAGGGAGTAATGTCCGCATCTACCAGGAGTGGACCATGTACACAGGATTTGTAGGTGTAATCCCTTGTTATGGGGTGGAGCAATCTCCAGTGATGTCAGCAAAACGTCTGCTATTGTGTCACAGAGGCAGCCCCTATCCATTGTGTTGTGGCTAGGTGGGGTGAGCTGACCTATCCAAGTAGAGATCCTGAACTATGCTCCAGTCAAGCCCCCCAGGAGTAGTTTAGTTTTAGGGTGTTGTTTTATGATCCTTACTAGGGCAGCCAAGTGGCTTTCTTAGATTGAGTCAGAATGTACACAGAGCCAATGAGGAGCACATATTCATGTGTGAAAGCCTTAAGAAGTTATAATGCCCATGGTGTTCTCGCCCTATTTTGTGGGGTTTGAGCGGGATTGTTTAGCTAACATTATTGCAACTACTCTCTTATGATGGAGTATGCTGTATTGGATTTCACCAATCCCCAGTTCATTTTTACTTGAGTGGTATTCAATCCCCATCCAATCCCGTTGGAGTTTCTGGCTTTCTGCATCCGCTAGGTACGTCTTCTGTAGTGTCAGGCCGCAGTGATATGATATAGGTGAAAATCTTCTGTTTTGTGTAGTGTATTAGACCGTTGACATTCAGAGATATCACCATGAGTTGATGTCTCTGTGCCAATTACCCCAGACGTGTTTCATCAGCTGTGGTGTCTAAGGACAAGTAGGCCGGTGGCCTGTTTTGGAGGAAGTGGAGGGGAGTATGGGGGGGGAATTGGGTCAGGCGTGGAGTGATCTATGGTGGGTAGGGAGCCAGCTGTGTTCGGGCCAGAGGAAGTGCGTTGAGCTGTCAGAGCGTAGCATCAAAGGAACTCCTATAGACGCGTATGCATGTAAATATTGAGGGTTTGCAATAAACGTCCTTCCATTCAGTGTTTTCAACAGCCGGAGAGATGAAATGAGCGGTTACCAGGTGCATGGGGTGGTGCGGTGAAGCATGGTGCAACATCTATACCTGCCGTGCCTCCATAATGTCTCAGGGATGGTGAGGAGATACTATGGGTGTAGTGGGCTTCAGAGGGGAGCGTGACTATCCCTTGGTTATGGTTCTTTGCGGGCGGGCTGTGTTTGGGAACTCTGGACCATTATCTGGTGACCTCTTACAGCCGCTGCCTTTTGTCTGTGAACTCGCTCTGTGGGCCAATATGTCTGCTGGTTGTCTGTGGAGCTGGTCCATACTAGTTGGCGAGATTGCGTTCTGGTATCATTCCAGTTCCCCCAGTATTGGAACTTTCATGGAGTCCCATACTTTGTATCATTCCCCGTCGCAGTATGTACAGTAGAGAAAGTAAGGCCTAGGCCTCATCTCATTTTGTAGCCGATCTACCTCTTTTTGTAAAAGAGACCTAAAACTTGCAACAACCAATCAGATCAGCCTCACCCCATAGAACCCTCCTGAGAGAGCCTCAGATTTTCTACCGCACGTTGTGCTAAGGGAGTCTCCACTGAGTTCTGCTCATTTTTTCTCTTCAACTTTGGTTTTTTTCATCTAATCTCTCTTCCGGATGTCAGAAAAGAAAGCTTTGTTCAGAGCCTGTGCTACCTGCTCAAAGAAAAGACTATATATTGAAGATAAGCGTAAAGACTGCATTTATTGCTTATACCCGGATCACAAGGCCACTGATTGCAAGATCTGCAGAACCTTCTCCACCAAGACTCTGAGAGACCGGGAAGGAACACTTCTGACTTTTTTACAGAAGATGAAGTCACAGAAAGAGGTACTTTCTAGTGATAGTGAAGATTCTTCCTCAGCAACATCTTCGAGGAGGTCTGCAAAAAGGGGTAGGTCTTCCCCTTCTACATCTGCTGAACCCCCTGCTAAGGCCTTTCAAAAGACCTCTGAAAGGTCTAAAAGGCTTAGTCCCAAAACATCTCCTCACCAAGGTGCAAAGGAGAAAGAGGGACTTGTTCCTGAGGTGTTATCTGGTAAGAAGGCAAGCCAAGGCCCTTCTACTACCTCTTCATCATCTGAAAAACAGAAAATCTTCGAGAAACCTTCAAGTACACCTCAGGAGACAAAAGGAGAGAAGAAAATCCATCCGTCAACGACAATTTCCTCCGGTACGTCGACGTCAAAAATCCAGCCGGTTTCAATTTCTGCTCCGTTGTTGAGAGCTTCGCCGAAGACATCATCGACAAGGACTTCTTCGACGATGCATCCTACCTCTGTTTCGTCGACGAGACAGACAACCTCGACGTCGATGGTGATGACACCTGCGATGGTGTCGACGACGGCGATGTCGATGACAACGGCTACGGTGATTCTGACGTCGACCCCGTCGACGGTACCGTCGATGATCAGCCCACCGTCGACGACCATTCCACCGTTGACGAAAGTTCTATTTCCGGCGACGACGATTCCCTCGTCGACGATCCAAAAAGTTAAAATTTCTATAAAGAAAAGACAAATTACTCCGGAAATGACATCGCCCCGTAGGGTGCCACCGTTACCTTCAGCTCTTCTTCTGGAGGAGCAATATTCTGACGAGGATGAAAGTCCATATGGAGATGCTTATAGTCCATCTTAGCTGCAGGTGAAGTACCAGGACTCTGATTCGGATGATTATTACTTGGGTCAACATCATCCAGAAGCACAATTCACTCCTCATGATACACCTTAGGAACCATCTCAACAGGGTATGGTGGCCATGCCGTCTTCACTAATAAATGACCTACAGCTGATGGTGTTAAATTACAAAAAGAGGTTCCCATCTCAAACCTCTGAAACCATGCAACTCCCTCGCCACCACCTCTGCAGCCTCCTTCTACTTCTGTGGCATCAACATCTCAAAGGCATGAAGGACAACCTTTGACAGAAGTGCATGATGTAGTTACAGTACATAATGATGATGACTCTTCAGATGAGGACCAGAATGTGGAACATATCCAAAATCCTGACACAGAATGGGACGATTATGTTATCCCAGATCCGACTTCACCATCTCCGGACCCTGTGGATTCGCCTCCAGTGGTCATAGGGGGTTTCCATAATCTTATGGAAAGAGCATCTAAAAGATTTGGTCTTCCTGTTCCTGTGGTACAATCAGACTGTTTCCTCTATGATTTTAAGGAGCCTTACAAGAAATCTATCCGTTCCATACCCATAGTAGAGCATGTTTGGCGTGAGGGTAAGAAGGTGATGCAGTCTCCAGCTACTGTGATTCCGGTTCTACCGCTTCTGGAGAAACAATATAAGGCTCCGAACGACAGTCCTGCCTGTCTCATTCGTCAACCTAGACCAGACTCGGTTATCTCTCAGGCGGCCCAAAGAAAATCAAGAAACCCGACAGCACCCCTGGCTGCACCGCCGGACAAAGAGGGAAGGCGCCTGGACAATGTGGGCAAGAGGTCTTCCTCTACGTCTAGCCTCCTCGTTAGAGCCTTTAACGCACTAGCAAATTTGAGACAATATGATCGCCAAATGTGGTGCGATCGCTCTCCTTTTTTTGATCAGCTTCCAGAGAGTGCTAAAGCTGAAGCAAGAAAAATACTGGAGGAAGGTGAACGATCTTCAACGGAAATTATAGATTGTGCAATGAATATTGCTACAACGGCTTTTCGCGCCTTGGCAGGTTCAGCGATCCTAAAGCGTCAAGGCTGGCTGAGATGTACCTGGTTTCACTCTGAAGTGCAGAATAAAATTCTGGATATGCCCTTCGATGGAGATATGCTGTTTGGCAAGCATATAGATGACGCTTTACAGGACATTAAGAAATATACAGAGACGGTAAGGTCTTTGGACACACTTCAATCTTGAAAAGTACCTTTCCGGGGTGCAAGAGGAAAAGGTTTCTCTACGATTGGGGAAGGTTATTCACAATCCTCTCATTCATTCAAGCCTCAGTACTCTCAACGACATAGCCAATCGGCATCTTTCTCTTGCCAGTCTTCAAGAGGTAAACAGGGATGTCAGGGAAGAGATACCTCCAAACGTCAATAGCGGCTTCCTGGCTCTGCCTACTGGCCCTTCGCCCCTTGTAACATCTGTGGGGGGCAGGATAGCACATTTTCTCGATTGCTGGAATATCATAACATCTGAAAGAGACACGTTAGTGATAGATTCCTTACCTTAGAATATCCCCAGGCGTCAGACTGGATCCGGAAACTTTTGCGTAGCAATACCCCTGCGCGCTGGTAGGCGTCGTCTGCGGCTCCGCGTCCGTCGTCGGCGTCGTGAGCGCCGGGATGACGTCGTCGGAGTACTTAGACGGCGCCCATACGCGCTGACGTCAGTTCTTCTTTTTTCCGCGCCAGCTAGCGCAGATCCGGAAGAAGCTCTACCCCCAGTCACTTTTTGACTGAAAAGTTTTTGATCCTTTTTGATCTCTTTTAGTCGACTGTCTCGACTATCGGTGCCAGGGATGCCCGGGTTCAAGCCTTGTTCGAAGTGCGGCCGACTCATGTCGGTCACGGACCCCCATCGCCGGTGCCTGAAGTGCTTAGGCCTCGACCACGACGATCGAACCTGCGTCGACTGCCGGGCCCTGACGTCGAAGGCTAGGCGGGAGCGGTCCCGCAAGCGTCTCGAGCTGAGGCACTCGGCCCCGCGCCGCTCCAGGTCCCGGTCCCGGTCCCACGGGAGGTCGAGGGACAGGTCGCGAGGTCGGAGTCATCGACGTTCCGGAAGTGGACACCGATCGTCTGGTTCCAAGTCCTCAGGTAAGAGGCATGAGAGGTCGGAACGACACCATCGGTCCTCCGACCCGCCCCGACGCTCGCTCGATGCGGCCGGGGACTCGGGCGACACCGCCCACGCGGCTCCGCGGGAGTCGCAAGCGTCGCCGCCTGCCCCACACCTTCGGGTCCCTGGGCACGGCGCGTCGCAGGAGGAGGTCGAGAGGTACCTCATGGCCATGAGGGCCCTCCCTCCTCAGTCGGTTCCCGTGGCGCCTTCGGGCCGATCGGCTCCGTCTGGAGGTCCTTCCGGGTCGGGCGCTTCGGCCCCGACGACGTCGGGTACTTCGGGCCCGGCGCCGCTGGCGACTTCGGTCCCGGCGCCGCGCGACCTCGCTGAATCCGGCTCCGGATCCGGGACCTCGCCGGTCGACCTTACGACCTCGCCGGCGCCGTCCCTTCAGGTGTCGTCCCCGGCAGCCGATGTGGTTGCCGACCCCAATGTTTCCTACGGTCCTACTCAGGAGTCGGAGGGGCGCCGCTGGGCGCCGATTCCGTCGGCCTTTGGAGACTTCTATCTCCACGAGGAGGCCCTGGCTGTTAATCCTGGTCTCCAGGAGCCAGGTGACGAGGAGCAATGGGAGGGGTCCGAGGACCCTCTGGCACGTGATTGCCAGTCGCATCAGGACTGGACATATGAGCTTGGGGAGGCCAGTGGTATTGACACCTCGCCAGACACTGGATTTACGTCGCCCCCGACTGTGGCTTCGGAGGTGGGTTCTGCTTACAGCGTAGTGTTGACGAAGGCAGCTAAGGCCTTAAACCTTCAGCTCCCCGTCGCGGCCGTGAGGACTAATCTCCTCACTGAGGTCCTCAAACAGCAGTCCGGCTCCGCGGAGCCCCTCCTGCCGTTCAATGAGGCCTTGTGTGACGTTCTGCTGGGCACTTGGTCCAAGCCCGCCACAGGACCCCCTGTGGACAGGAACGTGGCCAGACGCTACCGCCCGGCACCGGGCGACCCTTGCTTTTTGTCCACCCATCCCACCCCCGAGAGCCTGGTCATCCAGGCCTCTAACTCCCAAACCGCATTCCCGTCGGCCCCGCCCGACAGGGAATCCAAGAGATATGAGCAGTTCGGGAAGAAGGTCTTCTCGTCTGTGAGCCTAGGGCTACGGTCTGTAAACACCAACTGTCTCTTGGGCCGCTACACCCACACTCTGTGGGACACGGTTGCGGAGGTGCTGCCACAATGCCCTGAGGAGGTCAGGGCTACACTCAGCCAAACCCTTGCGGACGGCCGAGATGCGGCACGCTTCTCTATCCGGTGTGGGCTGGATACCACGGACTCACTGGGCAGGGCGATGGCAACGACGGTGGCGGTTCGACGCCACGCCTGGTTGAGGTCCGCCAACTTCTCGGCCGATGTCCAGGCCACCCTTCTGGACATGCCGTTTGATGGCCGTCGCCTCTTCGGCGACAAGGCAGACCATGCGCTGGAACGTTTCAAGGACTCCAGGGCCACGGCCAAGTCCTTGGGCCTTACGGCCCCACGCCAGCAATCGGGTGCCTTTCGCTCCTTTCGTGGCCACGGAAGGGGCGCCCCACCACGGACCGTCAGCCACGCGCCGCAGAATGTTCAGCAACGCGGTGGCGGCCGTGGGAACCGCCGTGGCGGTGGTCGGGGCCAGCGGCGAGGCCAGTCCACACCTCCCTCAGCAGCCCCCGCCTCAAAACCTTCCTAGTCCGAGTTTTCAGGCCCATGTGACGCCTGTGGGAGGCAGGGTTCGCCATCACCTCTCCCACTGGCATTCAGTCACTTCGGACAGGTGGGTGCTGCAAATTGTCCGAAGGGGTTTCTCCCTCCCCTTCGAGTCTTCCCCTCCATCCATGCCACCTCAATACCACCGTGTGTCGGGGGATCACTTGCAACTTCTGCAAGAGGAGGTTTCGGCCCTCTTGGCCAAGAGGGCCATCGAGCGCGTTCCTGGGCCAGAAGTAGGACGTGGTTGTTACTCCCACTACTTTCTGGTACCCAAGAAGGGCAAAGGGGGCCTACGCCCTATCTTGGATCTGCGGAACGTCAACGGCTTCCTCCGGACGGAGAAGTTCAAGATGCTCACTTTGGCTCAGGTCCTGGCTGCCCTGGACCCGGGAGACTGGATGGTAGCGTTGGACTTGCAGGACGCCTATTTCCACATCCCCGTCCTGCCGGCCCACCGGCGTTACCTACGGTTCATGGTAGGCCAAGAGCACTTTCAGTTTACCGTGCTCCCCTTCGGCCTTGCCAGCGCCCCACGGGTGTTCACGAAGGTGATGGCGGTGGTCGCAGCCCATCTGCGCAGGCAGGGGATATCAGTCTTCCCCTACCTCGACGACTGGTTGTTGAAGGCGGGCTCGCCCCAGTCAGTCGTCAGCCACCTCCAGACTACGGCCGACCTCCTGCACTTGCTGGGGTTCTCCATCAATGTGCCGAAGTCACACCTGTGTCCCTCTCAGAAGCTCCTCTTCATCGGAGCGGTTCTCGACTCGGCACAGTTTCGGGTTTACCCACCCGAACAGCGGGTTCGGGATATTCAGGCTCTGATTCCTGTCTTCAGGCCGTTATCCCGGGTCTCGGTCAGGTTGACGCTGCGGCTTCTGGGGCTGATGGCCTCCTGCATCCTTCTGGTGCGTCACGCCAGGTGGCGGATGCGGGCTCTGCAGTGGGACCTGAAGTTTCAGTGGGCCCAGCATCAGGGCAACCTGTCCGATCATGTCCTGATCTCAGAGGGCACTGCGAAGCAACTGCAGTGGTGGCTCACGGACCGCGACTGGGTCAGTGGCAGACCCTCTCCCTACCCCAGCCGGAGCACGTAGTTGTGACGGACGCGTCCCTCCAGGGCTGGGGAGGCCACATGGGAGAGGCGGAGATCAGAGGCCTCTGGTCTCCGGCGGAGTCCCGGCTCCACATCAACCTTCTGGAGCTGCGGGCGATTCGTCTTGCACTGAAGGCATTCCTCCCCTCTGTCAAGGGGAGCGTAGTGCAAGTGTTCACCGACAACACCACCGCCATGTGGTACTGCAACAAACAGGGCGGTGTGGGGTCGTGGACCCTCTGCCAGGAGGCTCTGCGCCTCTGGCAGTGGCTGGAACATCAGGGCGTGACCCTGGTGGTTCAACACCTGGCAGGCTCTCTGAATGCCAGGGCGGACGAACTCAGCCGCCGGTGCATGATGGATCACGAATGGCGTCTGAACTCGGACGTGGCGCAAGGTCTCTTTCGACAGTGGGGAGAGCCTTGGTTAGATCTATTCGCCACAGAAGAGAACGCGCAATGTCAGCAGTTCTGCGCGTTGAAGTTTCCAAGGCGGCACTCGCTCGGAGACGCTTTTCGTCGCGAGTGGAGCTGCGGTCTGTTGTACGCCTTTCCGCCTATACCACTTCTGCCCAGAGTGCTGAAGAAGATCAGGCGCGACCGGGCCCAGGTCGTCCTTGTGGCTCCGGACTGGGCACGAAGATACTGGTATCCCGAGCTACTCAGCATGTCAGTCGATCCCCCGATTCGTCTGCCTCTTCGGGAGGACCTTCTGTCGCAGCAGCAGGGGACGGTCCTGCACCCGAACCTGTCCAGTCTCCACCTACAAGCTTGGAGATTGAGCGGCGGCAGTTGAGGCCATTTGACTTGCCTCCCGAAGTCTGTGATATCATTCTGGCAGCCAGGCGTCCCTCCACAAAGTCGGTATACGCCTGCCGGTGGAACAGATTTGTGGCATGGTGCACAGCAAAGGCTGTGGATCCTCTCTCTGCACCCCTTTCGGAAGTGCTGCTCTTTCTTCTTTCCCTTGCCCAGCAGGGCTCTGCTCTGGGCACTCTTAAAGGGTACCTTTCTGCTCTATCAGCCTTCTTGAGGCTACCAGATCAGCCTTCTTTATTCAAGTCCCCTATTGTGAGTAGATTTCTGAAGGGCATCACGCACATGTTCCCTCCTGTTCCCTTCGTGATGCCCCAGTGGGACTTGAATCTGGTTCTCACCTATCTGATGTGTGCTCCCTTTGAGCCGCTTCATAACTGCCCTCTTCGTCTCCTTACTCTAAAGACGGCATTCATGGTTGCCATCACCTCTGCCAGGAGGGTGAGTGAGCTCCAGGCTCTTTCTTCTTCTCCACCTTTCCTGTCTGTTCATCCTGATAAGGTGGTGTTACGTACACGACCTTCCTTTCTGCCCAAGGTTGTCACGGCCTTCCACATCGGGCAGTCCATCACTTTGCCCACCTTTTTTCCGCCTCCGCACCCCTCGAAAGAGGAGGAGAGGCTCCACCGTCTGGATCCAAAACGTGCGCTCTCCTACTACCTAGATCGCACACGCCAATTCCGGGTGGATGACCAACTCTTCGTTGGTTACGTGGGCGCGAAGAAGGGAAAGGCTGTGCACAAGAGGACCATCTCTAGGTGGATCATCTTGTGTATTCAAGCATGTTACTCCATGGCGAGGAAGGAGCCCCCGGCTGGATTGCGGGCTCACTCCACTCGGGCCACGGCAACGACAACTGCCCTGGGCCGCGGTGTCCCCCTGCAGGACATCTGTCAGGCAGCCACGTGGGCCTCGCTGCACACGTTCGCAAGACACTACTGCCTGGACAGTCAAGTCCGGAGGGATGGCTTCTTTGGCCGTTCCGTCCTCCAGGACTTTCTGGTGTGATATTGGTTCGCAGACCCACCACCGGGGTTGGTATTGCTGGGGTATCTATTCTAAGGTAAGGAATCTATCACTAACGTGTCTCTTTCAGATGCACAAGTTACTACATGTGTAACGATATATCTGTAAGAGACATTAGTTAGTGATAGATTCCTTACCGACCCACCCATCCTCCCCGTTCTGCGAACCGATATCTAGGGTTAAGGTCATCCCCTTTCAGGGCCCTAGTTTCATGGCACCAGTGTTAGTTCTATCATGGCTCTGCGTATCTGGCGCGGAAAAGCTGTGTTATCAGAACTGACGTCAGCGCGCATGGGCGCCGTCTAAGTACTCCGACGACGTCATCCCGGCGCTCACGACGCCGACGACGGACGCGGAGCCGCAGACGACGCCTACCAGCGCGCAGGGGTATTGCTACGCAAAAGTTTCCGGATCCAGTCTGACGCCTGGGGATATTCTAAGGTAAGGAATCTATCACTAACTAATGTCTCTTACAGATATATCGTTACACAAGTAGTAACTTGTGCAACTGATCCGTGGGTCCTAAATATCATTCAATTTGGCCATGCACTAGAATTTCAAGACCTCCCACCTCCTAGAACCCCTCGCGCCACAGAATCAAAACATCGGCATCTTCTCCGTTTCGAAGTTCGTCAACTGCTCACTAAGGGAGCGATAGAGCCAGTTCCATTCTCTCAAAGAGGAAAAGGGTTCTATTTTAGATTTTTCCTAATTCACAAGACGGAGGAAAAGTGGCGCCCAATCTTAGATCTGAGGGAGCTCAACACCTATCTCATAAAACTCTCCTTTCGAATGGTCTCTCTTCAAGACATCTTGCGTCTTCTAAACCCAGGGGATTACATGGCAACTCTGGATCTCCAGGACGCATATTTCCGTGTTCCGATCCACTAAGCTCACAGAAAATATTTACTATTCACAGTAGCCAAGAGCCACTTTCAATTCAAAGTACTGCCATTTAGGCTCAGATCCGCTCCGCGGATATTCACAAAGGTATTGGCCCCGGTAGCAGCATTCCTCAGGAAACAATCTCTAGAAGTTTTCCCATACCTAGACGATTGGTTGATAAAAGCTCTATCTTCTCTAGCAACGACAAAAGCAGTCGAAAGTTGCATCCAACTTTTCAATCATCTGGGTCTGCATCTCAACAAAGACAAATCAGTCTTTCTTCCATCCAGAAGGGTCAAGTTCCTGGGTTCCATTCTGGATACGAGCAGCTGCAAAGCTTTTCCTTCGGAGGAAAGACAGAAAAAGCTAATCTTCTCTGCCAGTCACTTACAAAAGAGACGGTCCCTGTCAGTTCGTCTATACAAATCTTTCCTAGGATCGATCTCTTCTTGCATACCATTAGTTCCGCATTGCAGACTACAAATGTGCCCCTTGCAAGAACAGCTAGACATGCAATGGCGCCAGGTGGAAGGTTCTTTCGAGGACAAGATAAAGGTCACTTCTCTCATGAGAAAAGCAGCAGTTTGGTGGGCTGTCAAGGAAAATATCTCAAGAGGTCTCTCTTTCAGGATGGCTCCATCCCCTCTGATTCTAACAACAGATGCCTCAATGGAAGGCTGGGGCGCAGTCTTACAGGACCTCCAGGTGAGCAGTCACTGGAACCCGGAAGAGCGCTTTCTCCATATCAATCTCTTGGAACTCAGAGCGATTCGTTTAACCTTGCAAGCTTTCCTGCCGAGGGTTCAAGGCGCAACCGCTCTGGTCAGGGCGGACAACACAACGGCCATGCATTACATAAACAAGCAAGGAGGTACGAGGTCTCATCTTCTCTCGAAAGAGGCCCAAGAAATATGGGAATGGGCGATTCTCCACAACGTCGTCCTTTCAGCAGAGCATCTACTAGGCACTCTCAACACAACAGCAGACACCTTGAGTCGTCTGAAGTCGGCCTGTCATGAGTGGGAATTGGATCAAGATATTCTGGACGAAGTTTTTCAACGTTGTGGCTCTCCAACCATAGACCTGTTCGCGACTCCAGAAAACAGGAAAGTCCAACTCTATGCAAGCAGGGATCACTATCAAGGGTCACTGGGGAATGCTCTTTCGATGTCTTGGTCAGGCACGTTTGTTTACTCCTTTCCTCCAATTCCCCTTATCCTGCGGCTACTCAGGAAACTAAAGATGGAACCTTGCAGGATGATCTTAATAGCACCAGCGTGGCGTCGCCAATTCTGGTTCACGGAGCTTCTCCTGCTTTTTCAGGACCATCCATTTCACCTATGTCCCATTATTCCATCTCTATTAACAATGTCCCAGGGACAAGTGGTACATTCAGATCCGAGCTCTCTCCATTTGAAAGCTTGGCTCCTGAGCACAGAGAATTCCACAGCTTAAATATCCTTCAGGACTGTAGGGAGATTTTAACTCAAGCTCGCGCACCAAGTACAAATAAAAACTATTGTGCTAAATAGAAGGGCTTCGGCCTGTGGAGTCACCGTGAAAACATCCATACGTTCTCTTCAGCTCCTCATCAGATACTGCCTTACATTCTGTCGCTGGCAAAGTCAGGCCTTTCTCATTCTTCCATCAAAGTACATCTGGCGGCTATTTCAAGATTCAGAAGAACAGCTTCTGGCCCTTCTCTCTGGTCTGCTAGAATTATCAAGCAATTCCTGAAAGGTCTTTTCAGGGTCTTCCCTCCAGTGCGGCCTCCACCTCCGGCTTGGAATCTCAATCTGGTTCTGGCTCACCTCATGAGACCTCCGTTCGAGCCAATCCACAGGGTGAACTTAAAATTTTTGTCTTGGAAGTTAGCTCTCCTTTAGCCCTCACTTCAGCTAGGAGAGTAGGAGAGTAGGAGGGTTGCAAGCTCTCTCCATTTTAGAACCTTTTCTACAGTTCAAAAAGGACACTTTGTTTTTAAGGACCAATCCGAAATGTATTCCAAAAGTCTCTTCGGATTTCCATTTGAACTAACCAGTGGTTCTGAAGTCTTTCTTCCCTCGACCTATGTCTCCTGCAGAACATTCTCTACATTCCTTGGATGTCCTGAGGTGTCACAAATTTGATCTTGAACGCACAAAGGATTTTAGAAAATCTTCCCAACTTTTTGTGGCTTTTAGTGCCCCTCGAAAAGGACTTCCTCTCTCAAAACAAGGAATCTCACGCTGGATCTCCAGTGCAACTCATTATTCCCACCAAGCGGCAGGAAAACCGCTCGAGAGACATGTACGAGCTCACTCCACAAGATCAGTTTCATCTTCAGCAGCTCTCTTCGCTGGAGTTCCTATAAAAGACATTTGTAGGGCGGCTACATGGAGAAGTGCCCATAAATTCACAAAACATTACTGCCTGGACTCTTTCATAAGGAGCAAAGCGGCAGTAGGTCAAGCAGTCCTGAGGACTCTTTTCCAATGAAAGGTGAGCTTTCCCTTCTATCCCTCCTTCCTATGATTGCTCATTTTGTATCACATAATCTTCCGATGTATTGTTACAAGGTATATGATTGTCATATGAAGATGGTTATACGGAGATATTTTAATACTCATGTAACAAAATGTGCACTTGTGGCTTATTGCTAGCTACTCTGATACAAAGCATGGGAATCTATGAAAGTTCCAATACTGGGGCAAGAAAACAAGTTACTTACCTGTAACTTTGGTTCCCCAGTATTGGTAACTTTCATAGATTCCCATGCGCCCATCCTCCTTCCCTGGGAAAGCTCAGCCTTCAGCAAAGGTGGTTACTGTTAAACAACGGCTGCGAAAATCTGAGGCTCTGAGTCTCTTTCAGGAGGGTTCTATGGGGTGAGGCTGATCTGATTGGTTGTTGCAAGTTTTTGGTCTCTTTTACAAAAAGAGGTAGATAGGCTACAAAATGAAATGAGGTCTAGGGCTTACTCTCTCTTTTGTACATACTGCTATGGTATTTTCTATTCACTGAGGCTCCCAGGCTGACGACAGGGAATGATACAAAGCATGGGAATCTATGAAAGTTACCAATACTGGGGAACCAAAGTTACAGGTAAGTAACTTGTTTTCTTCGTCAGGGTCATGAAATTCCTGTGTTTTTTTGGCATGGGTTATTAGCATTATGGCTTGGTCCAAACCCCATAACGGATGCCCAGCTGCTTAGTCGGGCGGAGTTGCAGGATACACTTCTTGTCGGCTTGAGTTTCTTGTGAAAAATCATGCGAGACGAATATCTTATGCATCTCTGACATGAAAGGGCTATTCTTTCTTGTCATTTTTTTTCACAATGGATCTGGTCTGTTGGTGCCACAGGAAGCATGTGAGGATCTGCCTCAGTCCGTCGTTAGATGGCAGGTGGCGTTGCTGAATCCTGTGGGCCCTTTGGAATGCCAGTGGATGGTTAAAGCTGAGGTTGCTGCTGGCTGGCAGAAAACGTTCAAGGAAGCCCATGAAGTCATCCCCTCCATCTTTTCCGGTACACCCGAGATCCGGAGGTTGTCGCGGCATGACCGGTCCTCCAATTACACACATTGTTTGAAGGTAGCGGTGGTCCCGTTCCCAGTCTGTTCCCAGCAGGAAGCCGATTGTCAATCTGATCGAGTATGGACTCAGCAGTGGACAATCTAGTAATGAAGGATGCAATATGCTGATGGATGCTCTGTGTGTCTTCTGAGGTTATAGAGGTGGTTTCCGCTAACTCAGAGAGTATGGTCTTGAGCGTCCTGAGTTCCCTCAGTATGACGTCCAGTGCAGAGTCTTGTTGTTGGTCATCTACTTGCTTTTCTTAGTTTGCTTCTCCGTCATTGCCTCCATGAACAGGAGCTATCATGAGGATTTCGACATGTTTGGAGTACCGTGAAGTCAGGAGCAGTGAGGCCAGGGTTTGAAAACTTGTGCCTCACAGCTGTGGGCCAAGGAGTAGAGGACTGAGATTCTCAGTCAGGCTGCGGGTCCTGGGTCCCTTAAGTGCCATACTGCAGCAGAAATCCAAATCTGTCGCCTTGGTAGGGTGTCAAAGGTAGAAGGAGTAACCCACAGTTTAAGTCGCAGAGTGCTGTTTCCACAGTGGTGTCTAGCTTGAAGCTGGCCCTTGCTGCATCCCCACTCTAGGGCTGCTGTATACAATCAGGTGCTTGTCCAGAGTGGTGTGTTTCCTGCAGATCTCTAGGCCCTTGGATGATCTGCACCAAGCTGTGAAGGTAGGGGAGAAGCAAAGCGTGTGCCGGTGAGCCAGGCGTAGAAGCTCCTCTCAAGGCCTTTGAATCCTGTGTCTGTCTGGAGGTTCTGTAGGCATCAGTATTGCGTGGTTATACAGATGACATGTGCACACGTGATTTCAATTAACAGTGTTAATACTGAGAGTATTTCAACAACAACACAATCACAAAATATATGATCCAGATGACGTTTTGTTTCTGTTAGGTTTATTAGTTTTCCAGGTGCCCAGCCAACACGTGTTTCGTCAGGGTGTAACCCAAGACTTGAATCTGAATTTGAATTTAAAATACTTATAGAGCGCTGCGTTCACCGTGCGGTTTCTTGGCGCTATGGAGACAAATTTAGCAGAGGAGAGGCAATGGATACTGGTGCAATGAAGGGAGCAAAGAGGATAATTTACAGAGGGAAGGCCTGATTGAACAAGAAGGTTTTGAGGTCTTTGCGGAAAAGAGAGTAGTGCTTAGCGGACCGTAGGTGGTCGGGGAGGGAGTTCTAAAAGGTGGGTGCCAAAGTTGAGAAATTGGCCCCTCCCCACTTTTTGCGCTTGTAGCGGGGAACTTGCAGAAGTGATTGGGATGATGAGCAAAGCTCTATGGCAGGGACATACTCCCTAATCAGGGAGGTAATGAAAGCGGGAGCAGAACCCTGGCGCGCCTGGAAGACCATGCAGCCAGTTTTAAAAAGGGATCGCTCCCTGACAGGAAGCCAGTGGAGCGCCTTCAATAAAGGGGTTGAGTGATGGGAGCGGGAAAGGCCGTACACTAATCGGGCCGCCTGGTTTTGAACCATTTGGAGCTTCCGTAGGCTGTACGCCGGGATGCCGTTGTACAGGGCATTGGCGTAATCCAGCCAGGAGATCACCAAGGCGGACATAATCAGTTTAAGTGCCAGGGGAGAAAAGAAGCGGGAAACAGTGCGAATAGTACGAAGAGTGAGAAAGCAAGAAGAGACAACAGAACTAATTTGTGAGTGTAGGGTGAGATGATTATTCATTTTGATACCTAAGGTCTTAACTGTGGAAGAAGGAGTGGGAGGGGGACCAAAGGAAGAGGGCCAAAATGAAGAGATCCAGGAACTGGAAGAACCACCCGTGAGAACCAACTCAGTTTTATCCGGGTTCAGCTTCAGATGGTTGTGGTTCATCCAGTCCCTAATAAAAACCATAATAGTCTGGAAGTTAGAAATAGAATAAGAAGAAGAAGAGAGGTTGAAGATGAGCTGGAGGTCATCCGCGTAGTTATATACGGTGACCTCCAGCTGCTGGAGTGCGCTGGACTTCTTCAGGGCTATTGGACAGATGGCTAGAATGTCAAGATACCTCTCCGCCGGTTGTACTTCCGTCCCGGCTGTAACGTCAGAAGTTTCCGAATAAGTAATTATGCAAAGGAGTAAATGGTAAGTACCAATGTGGAGCACTAATATTGCTCTCTGCCACGCGGTAAACGAGTTATCCCGCTGGTGGCGTGGTTCATATTCTGTTACCATACGCGTCCGGTAACAGAAAGAAAACATCATCCGGATCATATATTTTGTGATTGTGTTGTTGTTGAAATACTCTCAGTATTAACTCTGTTAATTGAAAGTTTGTGTGCACAGGTCATCTGTATTACTGTTTTGAGGACTGTGGTCCGATTTGGAAGTTTTGGGTTATCCTCTCACCTGTAGCACCGTTGAAAATTTGTTCTGTATTATATTGACGTTGAATTCAGAGGCGCCAATACTTGCCGCATAACTATCAACCCTATTATCAATATTAAAGTATTGCGTGGTTAGTTTATTGAAACAATAGAGAGTAACCCTCCAGGCCAAAAGGACTGGGTAGAAACCAATACTAATAATAAACTGTTCCCTTTAGATGTTATTCAACAAGTCCCTGTTCTTATACTGTCATACCAACACGTGTGCCCACTCAAGTCAGAAAATAAAGAATGAATTGCCTTGCCAGTACTATAAAAATAACTCGTATTTATTAAAATATCTCATATAGTTACAGTTCTTCACATTTGATTCATAATACAAATAAGTTAAAAGCATGATTTATTCATGGATACAAAAATCGTTTGTCTTTTATATGTCGTGAGTAATTTATGTTAGATAGTACATCACATTTCTTAAAATGCCAAATCTTTTAGTACATATCCACTACTATATCATGTACACAAATGTCATTAAAATCACACTTTAAACATAAATATATATATTTTTAACATACTCTAACGTTTTGTTGCTGCGTTCCAGTAGGAAAGACTGGTTAACACCACCTTCTTCAGGACAGAAAAAGCAGTATTGTAGAATCTACAAGTTTATTAGTAGTTTTGTTGTGGTAACCTGTTTGGTTTAGATGTATCAAAAGACTTTCTTAACATCTATGGCCACTTTTCTATTTTAGTAAAGCCAACTGTATGTTCTTGTTGAGGTTAATTAATTTCTCACTATTCGTGTATTTATTTAAAAGTTTAATCACTTCTGGTTGTGTCCCCGGATTGTAGTATATCATTATTCACTTTCTTGATCTTAAGGTATATATTATCCTAGAGGTTATTCAATTCCTCTATTTTGACTGTATTTCAAAGACCATTTTATAATTTCAGATTTCTTCCAGAGTGTTCTTTTTCAACTAATGTTGGAATGAATGTCCCATTTGCGAGGTAGAATAACTTTCTTTTACTTCTTCTCACCTTGGTCACAATATCATTCTTGCAGCGCGCTCCGCAGGTCACCTTTCCAGAATGTATTTTCAGTCCCTTAGAGAGGATTCTCTGTAATGTTGGGCCCGTTCTCCGGAGGCACAACTGATCCATCAGGTGTCACAGCCTTTTCAGTCAGCAAGGCAGATTGCAGGAGTGGCAGCAGGTGAAGCCTCTAGCAGCAGAAATGTGCTGTACCTGTACGTCGTTGGCACCCCCTGCTGCTGTTGCAGTGGGTGGGGAACCGCTCACCAAAGGTGCCCCAGATGGTTCCAATCTACTCAGGAGCCATATTCCACACCAGGCTGTGTATCCGGTGGGTGTTCCCAGCACTAGGAGGCAGTAGCCCTGGTGACCCAGGTAGGCAACCGAGTGACTTGTTTGGCTGTGCTGTGGCTGGCTGGTTGCACGGAGCGCTTTTGGGAGTGACCCTAAAGGGGGTGTGAGGCCTCCAAGATGTGGCCCAGCACACACTCTTCAGGGGCAGTGGGCCTAGTCTTGCTCAATAAGAGCGCTGAAGTCATTTTTTACAACTCCCCGTCATAAAGGCCGATCTTAGGGCAATATACCCTCAATTTGTAGGTGGTGGCACCGCTCCTAAATAACAAGAAAGAGCCCAGGATTCAATCGCCGGCCAGAGGGGCATCATCTTAATCCGGGGTCAGGCTCTATCCCACCAGCACTATTGTAAGAGGGGGGTCCCTCATATCCATCAGGATGTGTCCGCATGCAAGTGACAGAAACACTTCTCCTCTGCATCATATAATAGACGATGGCACGGAGGCAAGGAGGCCATCAGGAGGCCCGCTGATTGTGAGCCAAAAAAAGGTAGCACACACTTAGTGCTCCTCCTAAAGGAGGACCTTTGGAGGGGAGTAAGGGGGGCCAGTGGACCCTGGCATTCCCCAGCAGGCAGATGCAGTGAATAACTGGGGATCTCTGGCCCTAATATGAAGTGCAAGTGGATGAGAGGCAAAGTCGCTTTAAGGTGCTTCCCCAGGCTGTATTACAAATAGGGCACACTGTCCCTGTTCTTCCGCAGCGAACCTTCAGATTGGTCTGCTGGGCTTAACCACAGACAGTGCTTTTGAATACAGTCTACCCATGGCAGATGCAAAATCGCACAGTGAGACCAGCACAGTGAGCAAGGGTTGCCTCTCTGTTTGCAACTTGAGAAAATGGGAGTTATATGTTGGAAGTTTAGACCTCCCATGCAAAAAAACAGATGATAAGCCTATCATTCATGATACAACACCAGGTAGATAAGGCTGCATTTAGTGTATACTCTTGTTTTCAGAAAGCAGCTTTTAAATGTTCTTTGGAAATTGTATTTATTCAAACAGTTTCCACATAACCCTTAAATGTTTTCAGCCATTACTGCACTTCTTCACTTGGAAGATTTTACCTTTTGATAAACAGCTATATAACATGAATTTATAGCTGTGTTGTATCCATCTGAGGCAGAAATTTGGAGCCATATTACTGGCATTTCTTCTGTCTTACCACATAGAAGTTATTTCTCTACCTTTGATTGCCTATATGCAATCACCATCTAAAATACTCTGTGTCACTCAATAGGATCATTGTTGTAAGTTAGCATAGCACTCTAAAGTGTTTTTACTTCAGTTATAATACTGATGTAATATTTTATGCATTGCTAATTTGTGTTATGCAGTTGCTTTCCCTTTCTCCTAAATGCCATAAATACATGTTCTTAATTTGTAGAATATTTCAAATTAATGTATTGATACATTGAATCATGGAATAGCCTAAAATGATGAGTCACTGATTGCACAGTTTTATATTTAAAAGATATGGTTCATCTATGCAAAAATAACACACATTTTTATTTTTAATCTAGAGCACATTGTTCTCTAAATGAAGCACAATGTTTATCAATATTTTTGCCTCAAACTTGACTGTTTGTTCTTTGTAGGCAAGGAGAAAGCGAACAAAAGAGTCATTCCAAGCAAAAGGAGGGCAGACAAAAGTCGGTAAGGAGCTTTGTTTATGGCAGAAAACAGATCATTTTCAGAGAGTTCAAATAATGTTAAAATGCATGGCTTGTATCTTGTCCTCTTGGAATGTTCTATTTATCTTCCTGTATTCATGAATAGATAGTCACAACTCTGTAGCATTTTATATATATTAGTCATCAAAATGTCTCAGTATTAACTTTTCATGCTTATCTTTTATTAGGGCTAATATTTATGTTATTGATTTTGATTATTCACTACTATTATATTTCTTGATGATGTCCTTTATAGGTTATTAGTGCATGATTTATAGATCACATGCAATATAGTTATTGTATCTATGATGTTGACTATTTGACCTATTCTTAGATATTTATATATTTCAAATCCTATTTCTTTATCAATATTTAGTTTACTATGACTTAAATCTTCTAATATAATTCCAAAATGTTATATTATAAATGTTATGCTCTCTTAATATGCTATCCTTTAAAGGGCAGATTTTATATCCCTTCATATTCCTTACCAGCTGAGTTCATATTTTCTATTTTTACTTCATTTTCTTCTCTCAGGTTTTTCTTTTCTAGCTTCTCATATCAATGTTATTGGCCACTTTAAATTGCCTTTTTTTCTCTTTTTTCTCTCTTTAAATGTTCTAGCCCTGGATTTTCCTTATTAATGGATTCCCAGACCCGCAGTTAAAAGTCTATTGTTATTCTATTATACTCTTTCTATTATTCTTTTGTAGTCTATAAATCTTTCTTTATTTGCTTTCTATACTTAATCTTTATTTATCTTTCTTATTGGTGGGATTTTTCCTTTCCTCTTCTATACCCATTTCCATCACATCTTTTAGCAAGTCTCTAATTTTTTTTCTTTTCTTTTTTTTTTCTACCATGGTCCTTGCTCATGATTTATGTGCTATGTCCTGGAATGTCAATGGATTAACACACTATATCAAACAGAAGAAGGTTCTTTCCTATTTACAATCTAATGTGGTTGTGGCTCTTCTTTAAGAGACTCATCTTAATACACTCGAGTCTGACAAACTTCTTAGAGGTTGGGTGGGTAAAGTTATCCACAGTAGTATCAGCAATGGGACTTCTTCAGAAGCAGGTCCTACTCGAAAATGTGGGGTAGCAATCCATATCAGAAAAACATTACCAGTTTGTGTACTTAACACCTTGGCTGCTGTGGCTATTTTTCCCCTGTGCTGGAAAATCACTGATGCCATATATTCATGACGAGCTCAGCTCGTCATCAGCACACGACCACCGTGGCTGATGACGAGCTGACCTCGTCATCAGCATCGAAGGGGTTAAAACATGCGAAAACTCACAAGGCAGATATGTTTTTGCAAAAATGTGCATTGGTGATATTCATATATGTGTGGGTTCAGTTTATGCTCCTACTGGTGCTAAAAAAGATTTTTTTCTACGTTTAAATCGTTTGCTGTCGGAGATTGATGTCTCACAATACATCATCGGAGGCGATTGGAACCTGGTGAGAGATCCAGTTTTGGACAAAACTGGATCTCTTGATAAGAATAATGCAGCAGACAGAGCCCTTATGAATGATCTCATTGCAGACAACGACCTTATAGATCATTGGCTCTTATCACACCCAACTGATGTTGAATATACATTCACATCTCCCTCCCATGGCACCTTATCGAGATTGGATTACTTTTTAATTTCTCAGGGAACGGTCCAATCAATCCAAGTTTCTTGTATTTTGGAGGCATCCATCTCTGATCATTCTCCGGTCCTCTTGTGTCTACAGACTGGGACACCCAAACCAGGTCGTTAGCCCTGGAGAATGAATATCCAATGTCATAAAACACCCCTTGGTAAAAAACAATTGCAAGAACATCTTCATGATTATCTCTCATTTAATCAAAATTCAGTGGATTCTCACAGGGTCATATGGGCTGCTGCTAAAGCTGATATTCGTGGTAGACTTATGCCAGATGCAGCCCAGTTCAACAAACAAAATATTGCTAAACAAACTCAATTGGAACAGGACATTACCAATTTCACACGTTTATATACTAAATGCCCTACTTTACAAAGTCGATAATTACTGGAACAATCACGCATGGCATTAAATTCTCTTTTCACCTCTAAGGCGGAATATGCCTTACAAAAAATTAAAGGGAGGCATTATGAACAGGGTTTAAAAGCGGGTAGACTTCTACAGGGGTGTGGACATTTTTCAAAAATCTACTCGGCCAGGGGACAAAACGTTACAAAAATCTACTTGTCATGGGAAGGTAACTACTTGTCCCACCTACTCCATAAATCACTATGGTAGGTCTGCACAGAGAGACCCTGCACTGCAATCAGTGCAACATACTGTGCAATATATATTTCAAGGGAAAGTCCAATTATGCAGTGCATGGTCATGCACTCTTAAATGCAACTGTTGTTCTGGCTGGCTGTACAGCATGTGTACAGTTGTGTCAGTGTGCACTGCACCCAATTATAAACTATTTTGCATGTAACACATTTTCATATGTAGAGAAATAGTACCTAAAGGCAAAGGGCAGACTGCATTTCTTGAAGTGTTTTTGGCACAGTCCAGACTGTGTCGAAATATGAACCTCTAGGACAGAAGGGTGTTCTCCATTATAGAGCCAACTCATAGCTGTCCAGCTTCAAAAATCCTCAGATGTGATGCGCTGATAAACGTGTGGATGGGAATAACTGCACTTCTTGGCAGAGTCTATGAACGGTTCATGGGGCATCAAAATCAGGTAGCAGATGCGCTATGGTTCACTGAGGTAATATCCACAAGTACAAATACACAAGAGGCAGGTGTGGTGTGATTATATTATTTTGCACTCACTGCTACATCTCAACATTCTTCTCCCACACAAAGAACATATGCAGCACTGGCAGTAGCTGTACAGGGTTCTCTCTTGCAATTAGTAATGGCTTCGGCAGAGTAAGCTTCCCTAACATGAAGAGGTGCAGATCAGCAATGGATGTTCAAGTTTGTCTCCTTCAGATATATAGGACATGTAGCAGTCTCACAGCTGAAAAGCAAGCGTTAGTTTCCCAGCGAAGGGAAGGACTGTTAAGTTGAAAAGACACTAAATCTAGAAGTGGAGAGCTGAGCATCATTGAGACAGGGACTAGTGAGTAACTGCAATCACTCAACATTTCATTTCACACCCATGGCAGCAAGTCCTGGATACTGTATTCAGAGGGTAGTGTGAGTGCAGTGCTGGTAGCAGGCGAAGTGTGCAAGGCTGGAGTGAGTCTGGGGGCAGGGTCAAAGCAGTGGCTAAAAAAAGAAAATATGTTCTAACTTTTTGTGGTCTTTCACCTGCAGGTAACTACGTGTATAATAATGGGCAGCTTTCATTGAAATGAAAGTTATGTTGATCAGTGGGAAAAGCTGCATGAGACATTATGAACCCTCGATGAGTTCATGCACCGACCAAACCATGAACATTTAGTACAGCAAGCAGGAATCTCTGACAGGCTATCCTAGACACAGGCACCCACATGTGCAGACTACACATGCTTCGGCATGCACTGGTGGCTGTGCAAGTTTCGCTGCAGACTTCTGCTGCTAGCCACAGGCAGCCGGCTTGGAGGCCACTGAACTCCACCAGAGACAACATCAAACTGTCAAAGAGCTGGGTCAGCCCTTGAGTACCTGGGGTAGAGGAGGAGGCTGTGAGATGCCTGCACACTGGGGCTCTGCTGAAAGACGTTCTGGTCACCGGAGGTGGAAATGGCAGGTTCTGCTCACATTCAATGAAACAGCTCTGTATCCATGGGGCCTGTCTTGGAGGCTTTGATGCCTGCATGTTGGCTGCACAGGAGGCATGCAGCGTTTGGAAGAGACACCCCAGCACTCTGTATTAGTGTGTCCATGAGTTCCCAGTCACGAATCGCCTTGCAGCAGCCGAACTCCGGTACTTTATCATAGTGAAATTTACTCCATTCACTCTTGTAATCTGCGCACCTTAGTTATATTCTGCTCTAAAACGACCCCTCTCTCGCTCCCTACAGCTCAAACTGTGTGTGTCATAAACTAACTGAAAAATATCAACACGAAAAAAAAATGTGTGGCTTGCTAAGTTTCACAATTTTTTTTTGATAACCAAATTTTATTGAAATGACAAAACAGGAATCATCCAATACGACGCAGTCAATTAATACGTTTCACATTTTAAGGTAGTTGGTGCAGTTAAGCCTAAAATGATCGATGAATTATTTTCAATCAGTTGCTGTCTGTGAATCTCAGAAATGAGATAAACTAAAAGTAGTGTACATTGGGAGTTGGAAATGGAGTTAAGCATATGAGTTTGTTTGGAGTCTGCTCACATTTCTGGACTTGGACAAGAGATTGTTCCATTAATATTTTCTGTTAGAAGAGATTTTCTGCGCTAGTTTGAGCATAGTGGGTTGAGGATCTTATGAGTCAGGCACACATTTACAAAAAGGAGCTAAGTTTTGATGGCCTCTGATCTCCGGCCAAATGTAATTGCTTTCACGGCCTGCTCTGTCTCATCATGGGACATAACCTCACAACCTTCTCAACTGAACGGCTTACGTTGGCATTGTGGGGTACGAGCCATGACCTGCCAACTTAACACTCCTCCTCAAAAGGCTTCATTGCGTTATAGTAAGGAGGAAGTGACTATAGGGTTAGCCAAGTGCCTAGACTAAGAATAAAGGTTATCAGATGGAGATTCCATTGCCCCTGGTCATTTTCGGTATCCAAGGAAAGTGTACCTATGTCCAGAAGACTCTATATTATAACTTCCTTGTTGAGGAGTAGACTCTCTGTGCCAGACATCTTAGTCATTTTTTTCTAGTTATGATCACCAAGAATGATGTGATTATTTACAACATCAGTTGACTCTGTGTCACCAAGGCCCCAGCTAAGTTGTACATGATGTAAAGATGTATGTGGGGAAAAAGTGTGAACCCACTTGCTCTACGGCAAGTAGACCAAAGTGCAAACCCTTACTGAACTTAAGAACTATGGACCAGATGTACATAGCTTTATTTAAGTCGCAAACAGCCTGATTTGCAGAATTAGGCTGTTTGCGACTGCAAAAAAAGAATTTCTTTTATATACAGAGCCCTATTTTGCCATTCAGTAGCTTATTATAACCCTTATTAGTTGATCTAGTATTCACCTCTTCTGAGCGCTCCTTAAGTTGTGTTTCATATCCTTTCAACAATTCTGAAAATGAGTGTATCTTCTGAAGTTGCATTAAAGGTTGAATGTAAAGAGTGTTCAAGTTTGATTCAGAATTAAATACAAATTCTGTGCCATTTTCTGAATACCCAGATGTTAGCCAAATCTTCATAACTGAGTTTAATTGCTAATGAATATATCATGCATTTTGAAAGTGAAAGTTCTAAAAATACAATCTAATTGTGTTGACCCAGTGTTTTTTGAATCCCTGAAGTTTATCACACCACTCACTGTTATTTGAATTTGATTTTAAAAACATTTATTAAGCGCACGTATACATAGCGGTTTCTTGGCGCTGAGGATGCAAGTGAACCTGAGGAAGGAGTGTGAGGAGTTTAAGACGAGAAAGCTTGCAGGAAAACATGCGTTTTGAGCACCTTGCGGGACTCAATATACGAAGGTATAGATCTAATAGTGGGGGGGAGGGAGTTCCAAAAGGTGGGGCCGAGGACAGCGAACTTCATCCCCCCCATTCTTTTTTTCCTGAAGCGTGGTACGGAAAGGAGGGACTGGGTAGAAGAACGAAGTTCTCTGGTCGGTATGTATTTTTTGATTTCGGAATTTATGAAAGCTGGAGCAGTTCCAGCTCAGGCCTGGAACGTGGTGCAGCCAAGTTTGAAGAGGGCCCGCTCTCTGATGGGCAGCCAATGCAGGGTCTTTAATAAAGGAGTGGCGTGATGTGATTTAGAGAGACCGTGGATGAGGCGGGCAGCTTGGTTCTGGACCAACTGGAGGCGTCGGAGGGCATAGGCGGGGACACTATTATACCGAATGTTACCGTAATCTAAATGGGATAAAACCATTGCCATCAGGATGAGTTTTAAGGCAGAAAGGGAAAAGAATCTGGAGATTTTTCTGATGGTGCGAAGAGTGAAGAAACAAGAAGATACCACCATACTGATCTGGGAGTGCAGAGTGAGATGTTGATTCAACGTGATCCCAAGTGTTTTAACTGAGTGGGAAGGTGAAGGAGGGGGACCAAGTGAAAAGGGCCAAAACGTGGGGGTCCAGGGACTGGATGTACCACCAGTAAGAACCAACTCAGTTTTGTCTGGGTTAAGTTTAAGGTGGTTTAGGTTCATCCAGTCCCTGATGAAAATCATAACTGATTGAAAATTGTGAATGGACTCAGGGGAGTGGGAATGGTTGAAGATGAGTTGGAGGTCATCTGCATAGTTGAAAACAGTGACCTCCAGTTGCTGTAAAGCAAAAATGAGGGGGAAAATGTACAGATTAAACAAAAGTGGAGAAAGGGAAGAGCCCTGCGGGGCACCGCACTGCACCTTGCATGGGGGGGCAGAGAAGTCTGCCAGATGGACGGCCTGGGTTATGGACTTGCTCCTGGTGCTATGGCTTAGTCTTGAAAGACACCACCTCCGTTTTCAGCATAGATTGAAGACTCTTCTGTTTCTCCAATTCCTTTGCGCGTATGAGCAGGAATCCATATTCTTTGTACCACATACCCCCTGACCGCACTTTATATCACCCATTTCTCCTACCTAGCGCTGCATCAATCTCCCTCACAACTGGACAGGCACCTGATACCAACTTCATCACCCACTCTCAAGCAGGCACAATAGTAACACCAGTGTGCCTCCCAAGATGTTTTTTTGTCAGCTTGCACACCATGAGTCATTGTACCAATTATTTTATTTATAAAGTTTTATATAGCGCGAACAAGATCCCAAAGGATATCAGAGCGCTTTACAAGAGGATGGAAGGAAGGACATTATAGCAATATCGACATCAAGAAAAAATACCAAACAGGAATAATCGCATAATTACAAGACAAATAATTTAAGGAGAGTAATACAATAAACAGGTATATAGCAGGCTATGAAGGAGGGCACACAATGAAGTAAAGAAGAGCAGCATCAAATGTTGGTACAACAGTTGTAGGATCAATGACTTCGAGAAGGTGAGCCTAGCCCACAGTCACCGCTCCACTATGTTGCGCTTTAGGATGTACTTTTCAACCAAGACACACTACTGACATTTTCAATCACTGTATTCTTGATCATGAATGCAGCATGATGTCATATGCCGTGCTTTTCGAAAAATAAGTTGGTAAATGTAATTGAATTATTAAATTGCATTACTTGCACACAAGAGTTAAATTGATGAGCCTCAGATCCGTGTCTGGCTGGTCGAGGAACCTGGTTACTCAGTCAGCCAAGCAAATATTACTGCCAGTCACATACATCTCTATTTGAAGGTGGCCATGTTATGTCTAAGCTGATCAAAGCTGGAGGTTCTAGTGGTAGGAGAAAGAAGCAGAGATTCACCACTTTTTTCTTTGCCCCATTCCATCACCTTTGTTTTAAAAAGCAAGAAACATATTCACTTGGCTGATCTCCATATGGTTACAACGCAAAATTCTACCTCATCCTGAGAACACGCCTATAGCTGGCCAATGGGGACGGGAGAGAGAGAGGGGTGGAGGGGTTGTTGAGAGGCTGTTAGATTTTGTAGATGTTATTGGGGATGGGCAGACAATGTATGTTATAAGAGTTAGTTACAGTGGTGATGCTGATGTATGTTCTTCCTCTTGGTAATCATTATTATTATGATGATGTATCTCACTTGTGTGGACTAAATTTGATAAAGTTCTTGTTTAAAAAAACAAAAAAAATTAAGGTATTTTTCAAATAAAGTCTTTCATTCCCTGTTGTCATGGGAGCAACCAGTGTTTCCACAGTTCCCCCATTAGACTGTGCTCAGTAGATTAGTGACATTGATACTGGACTACAATAACACTGTGTACAAAGACCTACCCAGAACGCATATGGAAATGCTGCAGGAGGTGGCAAAACAGGAAACATTATTCTGCCTAAATTTGAAACCATAGATAACACCTACTTTGAAATGGCATGATTGGATCACAGTAGAATACATGATCAAATTAAAGTTTCTGTGTACCATGCACAAAACCACTTGGAGTAATTTCCAAGCATACTTTCAGACTTACTAATACCACACGAGGGAATGAAAAGATTCACTCCGCCTCCCGTTGCTATAAATATTCGGCCCAAAAGTGAAAGAACCTGTGATTTTGAAAACCTAGCCTTATTGTCACTCAACTTCTAATGTCGGTGTGGGGGGAGAAAACCTCTTTTTTTAAAAGGACCCTCACTCACCATTTACACCGGTGGAGTGCTTTATCCTCGAGTTCTCATCCATGATACCTCGTGCACCAGGATGGGCTCAATGCTCTTTTACAGTGGAACTCTCTGTTAGTATTTTTTGAGGGATTAATATTAAAATTGCTTGCAGGTATTCTAAATCCTCTGTGAATTTTAATTTTTGTTGAAAGCATTGGCAAGGTTAAAAACAAGATCTGATGTGTTTGGAGTTTCCAGTGTACTCTCGCATAAAGAGGTCTACATGTTTCAGTCACAATAAATCACCCAGCAGTGGGTCTGCATGGCTGTCTTCAGGACCAAAATTATAGATCCCTATCTACTGTAATTAGTAATCAGACACTCTGTTTAGTAGTTATCAGTGAATATTATTCATTCTACATTTATATTGCATCCCTTACAAACCGCATATGGGGCATTGCCTCATTGGAGAATCTGCAACAACAAATGGAAAGAGAGACTTCTTTATAACTGGAAAAGTTTCTTTCTTTCTTATGTCAGTGTCTTTTTTGTGAAATTCACTGCACTTCTAGAGTTAAGGTGAGATCTATACACACGTAAACATGCTGAGACACAAACTGATGTGACACAACTGAGCTATGCCCGTTGCCCTCATGCTACAGTGAGAAACGTAAAATGCACACAAAAATGGTGGACTCGTGTTCAATCAAATGCAGTTTTCATTGAAGCATATAGGCATTCTTTTGTTTAGCAAGCTCTAGAGCCGCATAGGGTCTTGGAGGCGGATGGATCCTGTAGTCGCACTCTGTAAAAAATGGGAGAACTTGCATGTAAAGCAATGCTTATCGCGTTTCCCCTTCTCTGTACGTTAAATAGACTCACAATTGTTTAACCAACAAAATGCAGTAAGAACTGGTCCTTAAAAGAGAGGCCCCTGGTCCTTTCTTCTATGGACTGTGTTCTTCTGGTAGTTTGTTGAGCCTATAATGCTCTAGAATGTGCTAAAAAAGTACTGTTGTATGCTTCAGTGAAAACTGCATGTGATTGAACGAGTGCACAATTTTTGTGTGGATTTCACGTTTCTCTCTTTAGCATGAGAGCAACGTGTATAGCTCAGTTGTGTCATTTTAGATTGTGTCTCGGCATGTTTATGTGTGCATAGAGCTCACCTTAATTCTAGAAGTGCAGTGAATTTCACAAAAAAAACTGGCATAAAAAGAAATTAGCTTTTGAAGTTATAATCAAGTCTCTCTTTCCGTTTGTTATTGCAGATTTTCCAATGAGCAATGTCCCATATATGGTTTGTAAGGTATGCAATATGAATGTAGCATGAGCAATTTTCACTGATAACTAATCCACAAAGTGTCTACAAAATACATTAGATAGGTATCTAGAATCATGATCCTGAAGAAAGCCAGTTGACCCCATTGTTGGATATTCATTGAGGCTGAATCATTTATTGTGGATTACCTCTTTAGTATTAAATCTGTTTATTCAGAGCAAAATATACACCAACCTGTGCTCAAAGGCGCACCGGCCACTCCCTTACAACGCATAGTCGAAAAACTTTATGGGCACAGTAGACAATCCGAATTTTTAAACACAGCAAGCCGCCTACAACCCAGAGGGCCGGCCGCGTCAAATAGCAGTGCCATGTGTTGGAAGCTGAAAGTAGCTGGGTCATCAGTACAATCCCCCAAACAACCCCCCCAACCAACCCCCCCAACTCACCCAAACTGTCCCCCCCCCCATCCCACCCCCGCCCCTTTCTTGTCCGTCTAGTGATCCAGCCAAACCCCAACTAGCCCTGGCATCCACAAAGGACAGTTCTTAAAGTTGTTCCTTCTGAGTTCTGCGCCGGCCAGGTCTCTTTTTACACTCTGGCAGCGGGGTGTCTGCTAGGTGTAATAGTCTCAGGTATCGGGGACAACTCAGTTCCCTAAATTCCCCGGTGAGTAACGACAAGAATGGCCTCCAGATCTCTGCAAACTCCTCTCCCCGTCCAGCCGCTGCCAGGGACAACTTCTCCATCCCCAAAACAGTCCTGTGTCCTTTAAAAAAAAAAAAGAGTTTTTCTCCCCCACACACACATTAGAAGTTGAGTCACAGGGAGTCTAGGTTCTAAAAACCACAGGTTCTTTTTCTTTTAGTCTGAATATACTGTCAGACTTTGCCAACCTATTTAACAGCTCCCAGAAATCTCAGATACTGTCACTACTGTATTGTTGCACCCACCACAGTCAAAAACTGAAAGGTGTTGCCAGATCCACTAGGGTAGAAGAGGGTCCCTAACTCCTCTGGAATTCATTTAATATAGCACTGAGATGTTATGTGTTAAAATATTTGTAAAGCGCAATGTATACCCTAAGTTGTCTTGGCGCTGATTCAGTATGCAACAATAGGCAAAGGGAGGACCTACTGGTTGAAAAGCCAGGTTTTCAAAAGTGTCTTGAACTGGGGTAGGGAAGGTTCTGACCTTAAACTGAGTGGAAGGAGATTCCAGGATGTGGCTGCTTTAACCGAAAAGCTGCTACGACCCCATTTAGATAGTTTATTCTGCAGGAGCCTGCTGACCTTAGGTTTATTGTTGGAATGTATCAGTAAGAGTCTGACTGCTGAATTTGGAAGTTTGTTAAGGTATCGAACTTGCAAGCCAATGTAGAGGCTGTTGCAGTAGTCAATCTTGGACAATACCAAGGTGGAAATAGCTGATTTCATAACTGCAATGGGCAGAAAGACTGGAATGTATTATTCTTAAGGTATTATACGAAGAGGAGACCACTGCGTGGATTTGATTGCCTAGTAGTAGACAATCATCAATGATAACACCTAAGCTCTTGACCTTACTTGTAGGAGTAGGGAGGAGGCCCATGCCAATTGTCCAGCAAGGGGGAGACCAAAAATTGGGATTGTTGCCAAATAAGATCACCTCTGTCTTTCCAGCATTGCGCTTTAGTCAGTGTTTGTTCATCCAGCCATCAATAAAATTCATGCAGTCGTGGATGCAAAGACAAGTGTGATTGGCATTGTTAGAGGCTGCTAGCCCGATTTGCGTGTCATCCGCATAGGACGTAAGGGAGAAGCCGAAGGATTAGACCCGAGGAGCCAGATCAGCAATGTATATATTAAAAAGAGTTAGGCTCAGGGAGGATCCCTGCGATATGCCACAAGGCAGGCGGAATGAGCTTGAAGAGATCAAGGTAAAATGTTGGGAACCTCAGTAAAGGTGTTGAGATGGTAGTGCTAACTTAAGCCTTCTGAATGTAGACCTATATAGTCAACTCTTTACCTCTTTAGACAGTGATTGTACATTACATTTAAAAGCATACTGTTTCTGATGGACCCCATTAGATCATATAAAGGAGATGCCAAATGCTCAGCCAAATCTGACCATATCTTTGGAAGCTGGACAGCAGTTATGTAACCTGAACCAACTGAACATCCGATATATCCTCTGCCACAGCCTAAAAAGACTGTTTTAAGCTTAAGTGCCATGAAATGACGGTGCACACTTTATCAGCAATGTCTTCTGTGCAAGTTAAGGCCCAGCATATTATTTTAGCGTTCTTCAAGAGCTGCAATGTTTTACTGTAGATTTCCTTATTAAATAAAAAGTTTTGAACATTTTATATCCAGTCATATATGTGACTGATTTTGATATAGTCTTCATTTACCTCATAGATTTAAGGTCTTCTTTTACTATGATTTGAATTATTTTCAATGTATTTGATAAAATATTCTTACATTTTTTGCAAGCCTTTTTAAACAGTTTTTGTGTTATATCTTGATTTGTTAGCATAATGGTGATCATACCCAATCAGCATGGGCATCCATTCACAGACAAACAAGTGATGAAGAAGAGGTAAGAAAAGTACTTTAATTTTAATCCACATCCTCTTGCAGGCTAGTATCATGGTTTGTTAAACGCTATGGAAAAATCTCTGGTACCCATAATTTTATGTGAAGCCCTTTCTTTGATACACCTTTGACAAATCCTTGGAAACAGGCATAAAGTTGTCTTTAAGAGAGTCAACTCTCCTGCATTGTTCTTCTAAACCACACAAATTCCCTACCTACCTCCATCTTTAACAGGCTGTATCTAGTTCCATGCCTTCATTTGAAGCTGTGCTACATTTTGCCTTTTCTGGCTGGCCCTCACAGACTGGCGACTCATTCCTTCACCTTCCTCCTTGCATGACGTCAAAATGACAGTTGTGCTTGAAACCCAGAGATGTGCTCTTTTTATAGCCGTAGGAGGCTTCTTCCAATTCTGTAGCTTCATTTGAGGCTTTATCAGGTTTCCCCTTCACTATGTGAAAAGTGCTGTGAAGCTGGCTGCTTGTTCTTACATGTTCTTCTTTGCCTACCTTCCTCTTTATGCCCTCAAAACGGGGGCTGCTCTCAAAATTTGAGGATAGCTACATCTCTTCTGTATGATGATGTTCCACCATTATCCTCCAAGAAGTGGCTGTCAAGAATATTGTGCCCTCACCCACCATACCTCGTTCAGAATGCCTCAATGTCCATTGCTGTGTGGTTGAAGTAAATTGCAAATTATAAAGGTGATACCCCTGTACACGCTATCCTATTTGTCCCAGTTCTGACAAGGGAAGGCTGAAGTCCAGAATGCCATCACTGATGCTCTATTAACACTGACAGGATAAACTCTCAAGTCCCTATCACTACTAATGTCTTTTTTCTCACATGTTTGTTTTCCTCTGCAGTAAGCAAATGTTAGGGTCGTGGCTCACCCAATAAACCCTCTGGTTAATGAATTGTGTTTTTGTGTGTGCTCCCTAACAAATTCTGCTTTTATTTATTTATGTGTAAACTATATATATATATATATATATATATATATTTGTACTCTGATGTAGGCTGCACTAGATGAAATGTACTAATATATATGCTCCTTGATATCTGCTTTGAAGTGAATTGTGATATTATATAACCTTTTTTATTTGCTCCCTGGTGCCTTCTGTATTTGAATAAGCTTTGTTAGTATACATGCTCTTTAATGCACATTTTAATTAAGTAACAGTTGGAACCTGTGCCTCCTCATCCAATTGTGCTAGCATGTTTGAACTCTGAAACCTTACCTGCAGTAATCATTTCTGACTGCCCTAGCTACCCAAGTCAAATATAATACATCACTTCACTGCCCTCAAAACATAAAACCATGGGCCTCTTCTACCCATCAACATTCTATGTCTCCATCATACACAACTATCACAGATTCAAACACCCCTGCATCACAGGTGACTTCACTATCCTAATAAACATCCTCAATCGTCACACTACCCACCTCAAAGTGTCTCAATTATTTTCATCACCTCCCATTCCACCCTTGCGAAATTGATACAGCTGATTTCCTCACCCCACACCTGCTTTGTATGCTTTTCATCACATAGACTTTGACATTATGCTATGCCATTGACAATCTCATCCTGGATTATTAGAGCATCTACTACCACTTTCCCCATTCACATAATAATGGCAGTTACCTCACCATCATCTATACACTACACTCTCCATCACCTTCCTTCCTTCCCATAAATCATGCACCTTTGAATGCCTTTCATCCCTCTTCTCCCTAACAACACACCACATTCCATCTCATATGTGTCCTCTCTAGACCAGGCAGCCAATTTTGAGGTCACTTCTCTGACCTCGTCATCCCAACATCCCTCTCCACCAAAAACAAGAGATATAGTTGACCCTGCTAACTATAACTAGGGAATTTTTGTGGTTCAAAACGTTAATGTTATCACTGACATATTTTCCTAATTATAACATCATATTTTTCAATACATTTCAAAGGTTTTAAAAAAAAAACAGGTCTTTCTATCACACCGAAATATATACATATATATTGCATTTAGGTATGGTAATGAAGTATTACTTTGTGTTAAAAAAAACTAGAAATCCGCTGGAAAAACCAAAGGTTAAAGTAATGTTATAGTTAGGTGTGATAAAAGCATCTTTTATTTTTTTTAAACAAAGAATTCACCAGTTCTAGTTAGCAGCTCTAACTATAACTTGTACCCCGCCGTGCACTTCTTATGACTAGACGTATGACATCACTCATGACATGTTCTATGACATCATTTATGACATCACTGATGCCCATTGTTTACATCTGTCTGAGAATAGTTCCTTTCTCCTCTATGACAGTTTTTTGAGAGTGTGCTTTTCTACCCCATTTAGATGCCGATTTATTTTCCATCTCTTTATTGCCAAACCAATAACTTTGCTTAGCCACTGTTTGTGTCTCTAGTGCTCCGCATCCAAAGCTCTGACAATGACATTGCAACTCAGGAAAACCTTTGCTTAAACAGTACACTGAGTAGAAATAATTTTTGAATCAAAACATGAGAGGATAATTATGTCCACTTTCCACTTAGACCTGAAAAATACCGTTGCCGATTCTATTGTGTAAAAACAAGTTGCAGAGTGCACGCCCATTTTATTCCTTTCTACATTTCACAGGAGTTTGTTTGAATTTTTTCCCGCCTAGGAAATAGAAAAAGAACTTAATGATGGCCCCATTTATCGTGATGCAGAATATGAAGAATCATCCACAAACTATGAAGAGGATTTTGAAGTATGTACAGAAATAACATAAATAGAGATGCATGAATATGTGTGTGTATATATGTGTATATCTATTTATGTATCTATCTATATGAATGTGTGCATATATGTGAATTTATATATATGTATGTGTGTGTGTGCATATGTATGTGTGTGTGTGTGTATATATGTATCAGCATGGATGGCACTGTGCTAATCCTATGCTTAAAGACTTTGATAGAAAAGCAGACATTTGAGGTGAGCAGATCTAGGGTGTTGCTGGTGTTGAGGGTGCTCTATACAAGAGTTGCTTTCCACCCAAACTTGAGAACTACCCAGAGTTTGCTGCTTCTTTTTTGTGTGTATATATTTATATATATATGAGTCAACACCCATTCTTACCAAGGGGGGCTCACCAAAAGAGTCAAACAAATCAGAGGATTCTTTGATTGTAAAACAGATTATGCTGTCTACGTGCTCCAGTGCCCATGTGGCCTGAGGTACGTAGGCAGCACTATCCATCCGGTGCACATGCGTATATTGCAACATATGCGAGCTATTCGAAATACGGACCCATCATACCCGGTGGCCCGTCATTTCGAAGAGAAGCACAACAAGGATGAAGCAGCGCTCTGCTATTTTGTAATTGACCACGTCCCCAAAAATGTGAGAGGCGGTGATAGACTAAAACAAGCACTGGCGTTGCCAATAGGTCTCGCAGTAGGAAAGTTGGAGCTATTGGTTTTGTAAATGACAAAGCCCTTTATGTTTTTAAAATGAAAACAAAAAAAAAAAAGGCATTGTTATTTGCAATTGTAATTTGCAATGCAATAGGTCTCGCATTAGGAAAGTTTGAGGTATTGGTATTGTAAATGCCACATTTTTGATTTATGTTTTGGTTTTGAAAATTGCGAAATTAATAGCTTTGTCATTTACAATGCCAATAGTTTTGACTTTTGCAAACGTGACACCTATAGCATTTGTACTGCAATATGTGTTGTATTTACATGACTTAGATGTATTAATATTACAAATAACAATGGCTTTTATTTTTTTAATAATTAATACTTAAATAAAAGTTATTGTAATTTATAATGGCAATAGCTTCAACTTTTGTTAATAACTTTTGGGAAGATTATGTTCAGTGCATTTTATTGTGATGAAAATCCAAGAACAGAAGTGAAATATTAACATCTTTTTGTGACATTTGTAACAAGATGGCAAGAGAGAGAAGGAAGGGGGGGAGAGAGAGAGGGAGGAGAGGGAGGGAAGGGGGAGAGAGAGAAGGAAGGGCCGAGAGATGGAGGGAGGGAAGAGGGAAGGGGAGAGGGAGCAAGAGAGAGAGAAGGAAGGGGCGAGAGAGGGTGGAGAGAGGGGAGGTAAGAAGGAGGGGGAGAAAGAGAGAGAGAGAGGGGTTGGAGGGAGGGAAATGGAGAGAGGGAGAGAAAGAAAGAGAGGGAAGGAAGAGAGCAAGAGAGTGAGGGAAGGAGGGGCGGGAAGAGGGAATGGGAGTGGGAGAGGGAGCAAGAGAGAGAGAGGGAGAGGGAGAGAAAGAAGAGAGGGGGGGGGTCTAAAAAAATGAATCTCTCCATCAGAAAATACTTAGAAGGTCCCAAAAGCGAGACCTATTGTCTATGCCAATGCTTGTTTTATTTTCAGTGGGAAGAGGCTCAGAGGAAGCAGCGATGGAGGAGCTGGGTGTTGGGGATGTAAACAAATGAGGGGGGGAAGCATTTGGTTGGAAGAGTAACATAGAGAGCGGGGGCAGGGATGTGAATGGGCAAGCAGCAGATGGCGAGGAAAGAGCAAAGCCAGAATTGCAGAGGAGCATACAAACTGTCCCTGAGGTGAAGCCGGGCACAGAACTCTACCATGTTTTGTCACAATCATCATCTAAGCTGGGTAGCAGTGGTTATTTATGGCGCTTAAATAGGGAGAGTCTTGCACCAGCGTTATATGTAAATACATTATTCTTTCTATAATGCTTGGTTACCGCCGGCTTCCTTTGTTAACACAGAGCACACTGTCTGCTCGTGTGAAATGGAATATTTACTAACTCTCATCTCATATAAACATAGCGTTAAATTCCCTTTCATCAACACATAGAAGCTGTTTCATAGGCAGCGCCTAGAAAGCAATTTTATCCATGCAAACTCTGTTTCAAAACATACTGTATTTTAGATTGTCCTTGCTGCCTCTGGGCGCTAGCAGGCGAAAGGAGATAGCTGATCTCTCTACCTTCTCCCAACCTTCCTTATATCCATATGTTGACGAGTCGTAAGAAGCGCCTAAGGTTGTCTTTAAGGCAGTTTGGGGAAGAGCGCTTGTGTACAGCAGAGTTCTTCACTGGGGGTGTCACTGTGCGGGGGAGCACACCCGCCTGGCAACATTTCCCATGCAAATATGATTCGATCTGTAAGGGGCTCTTTGACAACTCCGAGCAGCGCTTGGAAGGCCTGCCAGATTCCGGGGAATTATGGGGGAGGTTAAAGGCGGTTGTTGATAAATGCGTGAATGAATCGGATATCTTTTAAAGTGTGTATTATACTCTAAATAAAGGCGGCCTCTTAAATGTATTTATTCACCTATAAAGTAAAATACAGCAACAGATGTTCATACAGCCACAAACATAAAATAGGTACGTTTGTTGCATTTCCTCATGTATTCCACTGTTCAAAACATAAATGCCAAAGTACTTAGCAGTATTCGAACCGTGCCATTACTAACGAGCATAGCACGGAACAAGAATGCAGTATCAGCCGTAGACCCCTTTGAGTTTCTGACACCACAACACAAGTGACCTTCCTTCAACAAATGTCCCACAAAGAGCAGCGGAAACTGGCTTTGCTGTGGGGAGGGGGCGGCCGTGAAGTGTGAAACAGTGGGTGGGGAAGCAGATCCCTTTGAAGCTCTCGGAGGCAGGAGGGGGGGGCAGGGATGTGAATTGGCAAGCAGCAGATGGCGAGGAAAGAGCAAAGCCAGAATTGCAGAGGAGCATACGAACTGTCCCTGAGGTGAAGCCGGGCATAGACACACCAGTCAGTGTGGGGGGTGTGGCGTACGTGTATTGAATTAAAGCGCTTCAAAGCCATGCCAGGGGTAGCGAGCGCTATATGAATGCAATTACAATACATGTACGTAGAATCAAATGCTGCTTTGTTTCTAGCATTTTAAACATGTACAGTAACGTCGTACTGCAGGTGTGAATTATAAAAAAAGCCTGTAGGGTACAGGGTACTTACCTCCGGGTTGCAAGCCTCGCTTTGGCATTGCCCCTGTAAGGGCCTTTATGCTGTGGTGTAGCGCTCTACATATGCTCGCATTGGAAGTTAGCCGCCCATTTAAATGGAGGTATAAAGTGAGGCCATTCATTCGATACTGGCGTGCTATTACCCACCTCGCGCCCACCACCGTAGGCGCACAGTACAGTTGTGCTGGTGAGCTAATGGCCGGGGTCGATGTAATCACAGTATACGCTGACCTCTGGGGAGTGCAACGGGAGCCCCTCTAGGACTGTGCGTTGCTGACCCCGGTAATTACAGGAGGTCAGATCTCTGTAGTAGTGAGGAAAGAAGTTGAAGGCTGTGCTTAAAGTGAGCTAGCAGCTCGATCGGACGGACAAAATATAAAAATGTAAAGAAAAAACTAGCGCTGCGCGCCTAGGGATGCAGGGTCCCGAGGCACCCAGATTCCTTATGTTGCAGCACCACTGACCCATCCTAGACAATCCCTAGTGTGGGGTTGTCTTGCAGCTTGGTGAGCAGAGACCTCCTGTCTCTCTGTGTGTACCATTGAGCACCGATGTTGGGCTTTACCTCTGCCATGTGCAGTACACTGCACGGCTCTGCTGTTGCGCCCCGTGCACACCGGATAACTTTATCTCTGCTAATAATTGCCTTTTTATTGCAGCGCTTTCTATGACTTCCTGTTTCCTCCTCTCCCTGGGGCCCTGTCTGCAGGGCTTCTTTCAGTGACCCTGTCAGGCTTGTTTTTTTAGCAGCTGAGAAGAGGCTTTGCGAGAAGGATGACTGACTAATCATCACACATTTAATGCTCCCAGGGAGTACACCACTGCTGAACAGAGTTTACCTGTGCTACAAATAAGATAGTATTCTCAAAAGAAGCCAACAAACGTTGTTGTATTGTAAGTGGTGAACATAAAATGCAGTCAAAGAAACATAGTAGGCACTTTTAGCCAAGGGCCAGTAATATAACATTTATAAGAAAGCATATGTGTGCGCACATCATTGCTCTATGGAAAACAAGGTAAACAAGACGGAGGGAAGGCAGAGAAGGGGAGGGGGGAGGAGAAATGCGACACGGTGTGAAGCAGCAGGGGCCTTTGAAGTGAAGCTAAGCTTCACTTCAAAGGTGTGGGAAGAGTGCTGCTACGGCCTGGGGGAAGCTGGCTGGGGAGGGGGAGGAGAAATGCAAGTTAATGGCCCAAAAGCGCGTGCCTGTGCCAAGGGGACTCGAAGAAAACCGCAGCAAAAAGCCTGTGGTTTCACGAGGATTTTGAGCACTTGAATTCTCGCTCCCTCAATGCGCTTGCGCGCATTGTAGGTCACGAGACCTAAAAACTAAGACGCCTCGAGTCAAGGTAAATTTTGGAGCTCAATTCCAAGTCCCCAGGAGGGCTTAACCTTGAAGAAGATCTGAGCACACACCTATAGTTGGCAGTTAAGGGCTTGAATACCACTAACCTGCCAAATTTTGTGTCAAATTCTGTGTTAATTGAGAAAGAGGATGCCGAGCAGCGGTAACCTCGTTTTAATTATCTATGTCTGTATGCACAATGTGCCAGAGCACCTTGTACTGTAAAGTCACGGCACTTTTCTTCCCCTCTTTTCCTCCCTTTTACCCTGCTATCTCCCTCTATCCCCTATCCTCTCTTTCTTTTCTCCTTGCCTTATCTACTCCAGGGGACAGTTGTTAGTAACTTGCCCACTTGGGCTGTATTATGCAATGTGGTGGAACTTAGTACACTTATGGCCGAGCTAATGCGGACTTATATCATGCTCACTATGGGCGAATGCAAGGCTTATCAGGCGTATAATTAGCAGCGCGATCTATGAATGTTATGCACTGAAGCATTTATTATTGTTCAGAACGCGCGCGTAGAAAATTGTGGACGTGTAATTAAATGCCAGTTATTGAATGAATTAATGATGCTATTATCGAGATAAGCATTAATATGTTCTGCGTTTATACCCAGGCCGAAATGTATGAATATGATGGGTTCCACAGAGTTTCAATTGTAACTCATGTTTTGCATTAAGCACGAAAACTACGAGTCTTTCTTCACTGTCTGCAAGGTTGTAGTTCTAATCACATGACCGATTGTGTGTGCACTGTTTAAAATGGCGACTGTATTGTATTGAAGCATCGGTGAACAAGCCTGGTGGTCAGGCGAAACGCGTCCGAGGGCGACATGAAATAAATATTTTATGGTCAGCACACAGTCTCGTCACCTGTAGTTTTTCTACTTGAAAGGTGGAGTGTTGTCAGGACCCGACTTCGGAGGTCCTTCTTTTTGACGAGACGCCCGCTGTTCTGGCAGGCGGCAGTTTTCTTTCTGAAGTTAAGAGGAGTAGAATATATATATATATATATATATATATATATCTCCACAGAGCTTCACCTTTAAAATAAACATCGGCACTCGCATGCAGTGTCCAGTGACATTTATTACTGCAAACAGCAGATGTCTCATGTCTACACATTTCAGCTGCACTCCAGCCTTGGTCACAAATGTATTATTGATATGTCTAATTAGCAATCTTTTGGTTCTAGTGCTTTGAGGCCCAGACGGGGTGACGGCTGGCTTTTTTGGATCAAACCCCTCTTTATGGACCCCTTTACTTCAAAATGTTTTTAGATCTTTAGTGCACAGGCCGATACCTGAGTCCTGGAAGTCCGCTATCATAGTCCCTTTTTTTTAAAATGGGGACCGGTCTCAGATGACTTGCTACCGGTTGATCTCTCTGATCTGATTTTAGGTTGAATCTCATTGTCACACCTCAAAGACTGGGCTCTTGCAAATAACATCTTGTCAGAGACCTAATTTGGTTTAAAACGCGGTGTGGGGACAATTGAGTAATCCCTAAATCTCTATTTAATTTAGAGGAAGTATGTGAAGGCTAAGAAAGGCTATTTGTGTCTTGCTTTCATAGACTTATCCAATGCATTCGATCTTGTGAACCGCACAAAGTTGTGGGATTTAATGGGCGAAATGGGAGTGGAACACTTATTGACACTTATTATGAATTTACATCTTGAACTTATTGTTAGTATACATTATGGTCCATCAGGTGAATGCTCCCCCCACATAAGATCGACTAAGGACATTATGCATTGCTGTATCTTGGCCCCTTTTCTTTTTCTGCTATATATTAATGGTATTAGTAACTATTTAGTAGAATATGGCAAAGACGTACCTCGTATTGGCCAAACCTATCCCCATTTTATTATATGCGTATGAGACCGTTCAAATTGCACGTACCGCAAATAGTCTTCAGTCCTTTTTAGAACCGGTTTTAGTGTATATGGAGGACCTGGATCTAAAAAGTAAATTTTCGAAGTCTTATGTAATGACGTGCCTGCCCCAGTATCAACTCAAAGACATTTAATAAGAGGGACTCTGTCATCAAAGGTGAAAAAGTTTAATTATCTAGGACATTTTTTTTAACCAGTCACTAAGCTGGACCCTGCTTTTAACACTTGGGTGCCAGACTTTTAACAGGAACATTAAAGCCATCTTTAGATTTCCCTTTTAAGCTCCAAAACAAACCAATCCCAGGAATGTTGAATCTATATAGGAGAAAGTGTATCTCAGCGGGATATATGGTGCTGGCCTCTGGGGGTATAATAAAGCAGATATTTTACAACAAGCAGAAAATAAATTTTTGCATAAGCTACTGTAATATGGAGCGCCAGACAGCCGAGTACTCCAAGATGGTGCCTAGCCCTTGACGATCAAGTGAGGAAGTCGGTGGTCGCGAAGCACCAGAACACAGATGATGTCACACGTGGACACGCTGGCCTGAGAGAAATGGAAGGCAGAGAACAGCGGAGGGAACTAGCCCGTAGGTGAAGACTGGTGAGGAGCGAAATGGACCAACGAGGGAGAAAGACCAAACGAAGAGGATACACGGGAGAGTCAACCAAACAACCCAGAGGGAGGAGAGACCAGCAGAGAGACTGAGGCTTGCCCAGAACAGAACGCTGAAGTATCCGGACAACCCGGAGGGAGCCATGACACCGTGGTATCCCCTGATGGGGTCCCGGAGGACCGTGGCCCCAGGCAAGTTCCTCTCCTGCAATATTTAAAGAAACCGCCGGGGATGTGAAGGGGAAAACGGTTGACTGGGGCACGATCATTGTTTAAAATTCCTCATCCCATTTCCTTCACACTGGTAATGGTGCTGCACAGGTGAAGGGTAGTGTATTTATTTATTTATTTTTAAAATTTCTAGAGCGCGCAAATACCTTCCGGTGTCTCGGCGCTAGTGTGTACAGATTACATGGTTGTGAGAAGATGTTACTGGTTAAAAAGCCATGTTTTAAGATGTTTTCGAAAGGAAAACAGCGAAGTATGTTCCTTGATCTGAGAAGGGATCTGGTTCCACAGTTTGATGCAGCCACTACAAATCGTCTGTCTCCCCAAGTTACCTTTTTTGTTGGGGGAATTTGGAGCTGTTGAGCTGTGGATGAGCGCAGAGTTCGATTGGGTTTGTAAATTTTGTAGGCGTTTTTGAAGAAGTCGGGACCGTTATTGTTCAAGGCCTTGTAGGTTATACACATGGCCTTGAACTTTATCCTGCTTCTTATGGGTAGCCAGTGAAGCTCTCTAATTATAGGGGAGATAGAGGCGTATTTTGGTATCCCCAAGAGGACCCTTGCAGCAGCATTTTGAACAAGCTGTAGCTTATTCACCACTTACCCCAGAGAAGTTAAGCAGGAGACTAACCCGTGCTTTGTTCTTGTTTCGTTTGGCTTTTTCCTATTTTGGACCACTTGAGAATCTACTGAAGACAGCCGGGTCCTGAAAGGTGACCTACTTGAAGGGGACCTGACAAGAAGGCTTATTCAGCATGAACTGGAACCCCAAAGACTCTTGAATTACCCCCTTTCCACCCAGCAGGAGCTGCACCCCAGAGACATTTGTGTTTCCCCTTTTCACCCCGCGGGTACTGGAGACTTATGAGATTTACCTTACCCTGTTAAGACATTGTTAACTACCTTAATCAGAACTCGCACAATAAAACCTTCTAGACATGACCAAGCGCCTCATCCTTTAGCCACAGGTTTTTTGATGTCTTGCTTTTATAGGACCTGTAAGTCCCTTACCACCTTTTTTCTAGGATAGGAACTTACAATGGCTACTTTCAGTCCCAGGGGGCACAGCTACCTTAATATGCCATGAGGAGCTTGGGGTGCCTAATCTGGAAGATCTGATTGGATTAGCCTCCTCATTATTAGGGGTCAAAATATGGTCATCCTTAAAGGCTGGTCTTATTAGACCGCGCATTTCAAACTGTCTGTTATTAGATGTGGCAGATGAGATACAATGTTTAAGGTTCTTGAAGGTCACCTTTGATAGACAAGGCCTCTTTGATCTGTATAAATCCCACCAAACAATTGTCCCTAACCATAAACTATGCATTAAAGAACTGTTTTTAGAGCGTTGTATTAATAAATGCTTGTTCACTGCCCAGGCCAAACAAGCAATCGTAAATTATACCACAGTTTAATCAACTTGGGGTTAAGAGGCTTATCTGAGGTGGTGTACTCCTCCGTCATATCGTCACTGGCTGACCTTGTTTATACTCTGCACTTTAAATGTGCTTTGCCATTCCTGGGGGCAGGGCAGCAGTACGTATCTCTTTGCATATGTAATAACTTTTTGACCCAAAGTACCACCCATTTATTTCTGTTTTGCTCTTTGTCTCAAGAGCCAAGACACTGTATTTTGGTTGCGTTTCTGCATGAGGCCAGTGTGATACGGCGTAGGGATGGTTTCATTTTTCTGCAATTTTAGGCTCACCTGGAATCTGTTTTACAGTTTTAAATTCCATAAAATCAGTGTCTCACATTAGGAAACTACATGAATTTTAAGGGCTAATTTTAAAGTTCTAGACATAATTTAGTCCATTTTACTTGGCTCTTTTATCTCAGAATCGTTATCTAAAAATTAGGTATTGTTTTTTTTGTTGTCAGATTACATTTTTTAATTTATATTTTCTACTTTATATGTGTTTTAATGACCTTTAGCCGAATAAAGTTTAGTTTGACTTGAGTATGCTGAGTAAGGTTGTGCTAGTGGTCTTATCCAGCAAATTTTCAAATGTCATGGCACAATATATTGCACAAGTTATAAATACATTAATAAGCTTGTCCTGCAGCTAATATTCTGGAAAATATTTATGGTATATGGTTAATTAAAACCTTTACAATGTGCAATACCGTTAAAAACTGATTAAATGTATAAAAGAAGGCACAATTTTGGGACATTATAAAAGAACCAGATAAAGAAATGATAAATACATGAATACAGAATAATCTAATAAGGGCATTCAAGTGCTGGCAGCAAATTGATTACGTCTGGCGACTTTGAGAAAGTGCGGGTGCTTAAGATTATCAGCTGATTGTTCATTAAAAATAAGTAACATTTACCTTATTAAGCACCACGTAGCAATAAAGCAGCAAACAAGTTATATCCAGCACCTTTGCAGAGGTGCACTTCTGAGCGATAGGTAAGCACCCAAATAGCAGCTTTCGGCTCCCCTTCCATGGGGTACGGACTTGTAAGGTGTAGGGCATAGGGGATGGGCTGGGCAGAGGCGCATTAATCAAGAAACATAATAGTTGGAACTGCAGAACGACCAGTGGGCCACCTAAGCTCCTAAACCTTTTGTATACAAGGAGGACAAATTTAGTCAGCCTGAAGTTGAAGGCAGTGTTGTCTGTATTAAGTGCACCTATAATGCCCTGCCGACAAGATCAACCTCCCAACCTATTCCACTCTTCCCAGATCGCTGTTTTACACTAATCTAAAAAGACTGGGCAGAGACACAGAACATGCTCAAAGGATTCGTCACACTGACCACAGCCCCTGCATTTGATCCCCTCCGTTGGACGGCATCAGTGGTGAGGTACTTCAAAAGTAGCCACTCACCGATTGTGAAAGCCATGAATCTTAGCTTCAGATGATTGGAATACTTGTAGGCCAGGTATGGGGAGAGGGATGCAGGCTGATATGAGTTGATAACCACCCATGTATGCTTGCGTTTGGCTAAAATTGCTCTGTCGTCATGGAAGGACCAGAGACAAATGCATTTTATATTAATATTCAGTTTGAATGCCCGTTTACTCTGATTTAAGTCCCACAGTTTGTTCGCAGACAGCACCTGCTCACAGTCTTTTAAGAATAGGCATGTGACCCAGAGGGCCCGCTGGTGCTGATGTCTGTCCATAACAGGTCCTCAAGAGAGCCAGCTCTGGGCCCTTGCAACTTGTGGCACAGATTAAGAAAGGCTGCAGCGCCCACCTCTCGTTGGTCAAGAAGGCCAAGTTCCAGAATGATCTGAGCAGGAGATGAAGAATTTGACAGCCGCAGGAAGCATTTATAAATCCTTGTGGTAAGTTTGTTCAGTAAACTGCTGTCCTTGCCCAAAAGGATTTTGATACTGTCAGACAATGTAGGAGAGACCTTGTGTGAGAGGCTGGCTTGGTATATGATGTATTGAAAAACAGAAGAGGGACCCTGAATCTAAGAAATTACTACAACAGGGGAACAACCCGCCAGGGCGAGAACAAGAGGGAAAAACATGAAAAGGGGGTGTTCCCTTAAATTACAGAGATCAAAGTTAAACTCACATCAGCAGCTAACCCACACACCACAAAGAGAATAAATTTATTCAAAAAAGTTTTTAATTTTCATTTTTTATATATATGGTTATCAACATGATTTTCTTAGATAAATAATTCCATTTGGACAGTAAAAAACATTAGAAAGAATTTACATAATCATATACAAAAACAGTCTAAAGCCTAGGACACGCAATGACAATTCAAAAAAGGCACCAAATACATCCACTCATACCTTCAAACATCCCTTTTATACAGTCAAATTCATACACACGCATTCACATCCATATCACTACACACAAGGTAAAGAAAAGCGCCGACGCGCGTTTCGGAACAAGTGCCAGATAGAGGCTTCCTTCATCAGGGCGCATTTGGGATATAGCACAGGCAGACAAAAGTGAATAATGTCTGAGACACGGTCCTGAGAAGCGGTCCTAGTAACAGCAGGGCTGGGGGTGGGTATTCTGTGGGCAAAAAGAACAAATTAGGGACAACTAAGGATAAAATTTCATAAACAAGAACAAGGTGGCCTGAAATAAGAGTCAGCAAGCCGGAAGAGTTCCAACCAACCAGGTACATACATATCAATAGAGGTAAACTCTCCTTATATCCCAGAAAGTTACAGGCACCGAGAAAAGTAATCAAAAGTTAGCAAAGTGTTTAAAAAAATCAGAACATGCATAGATCGGTTTTCACATTAAAGGTGCACCTAAGACCAGAACCAGATATCAAGAAATGGCAGCCTACCTAAACCCCCTACAAAAACGGAGCCCCTTTAAAAATGTCAAAAGGTCAGCAGGTTGTCAAGGATCATGAAAATGCGGAAAGTACTCTCAGGGTACCACAGGTCAAGATCTCGCAATTAGATCCAGGCGTTCAAAGGGAGCAAAGATGCTGAAGCAGATCAGCGGAACCCATCCAGGTGTCTGATAGGGACATAAAAATAAAGACAGGTGTAGCACATCTATACATATTACACTAGGGCAAAGCAGAGAGAAATAAGTGTAGTCTAAAGAAGGAGGAACTACCTCGAAAAGAATAACAAAAGCTGATAAAATACATGTAGTAGCGCAGGGGCCAGGAGTGAAGTTAAAAACGACCTGTAAAACAATAAGGCAATAATAAGCTTCACAGTACATGAGGAGGTCGTGCTTTTAACACGGTACAGAATAGACGTGCAACGAACTAAAACATACCTCAATTCAAAGGTAATGAGAAGCACTTTCTATGTGGTGAAATGGAGACGGAGGACATCGAGATAAAGAAACACTTCAGACCCGGGGGATGGGGGGGCCTAAAAAAACCAATGGTAAAAGTATTTTCTTAGATGAAATGAATTCAGTGGCTTATAGAGATAAATGAGCAAGAAAAAGGTTGCGTGGAAAGGAGTCTCGGGAAATGAAAGCCACAAGACCTGCAAAGGGTAGACACAAGACCCGGTGAGACTGACCTGAAGCGACCCGAAGGTCTGAGTTTAAATGGTGTCCTTGATGACAGAAGACGCCGGACTCCTTCTCCCTACGGCGCAGGGGTTCGTCGGAAAGGGAAAACGGAGGGGAAGGCAGGATTATATACAGGTGCTTGGAAGTGGAAAATGAAGGGCACCTGAACGTAATGGAAGTACAAAGTGGACACGCCGTGTATTCAGGGAAGGAAGATAGACAAAGGACAAAAGATAAACAACACCACAGTAAATAAACAATGAAGACAGACTATAAAGACCAGATACTGGAAGAAATATAAATGACAATAAACACAAGACACGATCAAAAACATAAAACACCAAAAAAGGGGCAGACAAATTACCAAAGAATAAAAAAAATAAAAAAAATAATAAAAATTTAAAGAAAGGGATACAAGAACCATAAATATAACCGAAAAGAAAAATAAATAAACAATATAAGAAAATGGAAGAAAAAATAAACCAGATATAGAACAGAGAAGGATATGTTTGAAGCAAAGCCAAAGGTGAATTACGGCGAGAACACTCTAACCCGAAAGGGAGCTTTCTCATAAATAAGTCTCACACAGAAACACTGAACAAATATGGAAGAACATGAAAGAAAGCGCAGGAGTGCTACGTCTCCAGGCAATTTACTGAATGGCATTCTCCCAGGGAATGGATTCGTTTAATCCGGAGACAGCCGTCTCAAGATGAAAGATCCAGAAGCCTTCTCTTTTGGCTCTGATGGCATCAGTGTTGCCATCCTTAGGGTGTTTTATTTTCTCCAAAATAAGCCATTTGAGATCTTCCAGGGTGTGATTAAGGGCTTTCCAATGAGCAACAAGTGGGGCTCCAGGGCGTAGGTTTCTGATGCATGATTTGTTTATCTTTTGTCCTTTGTCTATCTTCCTTCCCTGAATACACGGCGTGTCCACTTTGTACTTCCATTACGTTCAGGTGCCCTTCATTTTCCACTTCCAAGCACCTGCATATAATCCTGCCTTCCCCTCCGTTTTCCCTTTCCGACGAACCCCTGCGCCGTAGGGAGAAGGAGTCCGGCGTCTTCTGTCATCAAGGACACCATTTAAACTCAGACCTTCGGGTCGCTTCAGGTCAGTCTCACCGGGTCTTGTGTCTACCCTTTGCGGGTCTCGTGGCTTTCATTTCCCGAGACTCCTTTCCACGCAACCTTTTTCTTGCTCATTTATCTCTATAAGCCACTGAATTCATTTCATCTAAGAAAATACTTTTACCATTGGTTTTTTTAGGCCCCCCATCCCCCGGGTCTGAAGTGTTTCTTTATCTCGATGTCCTCCGTCTCCATTTCACCACATAGAAAGTGCTTCTCATTACCTTTGAATTGAGGTATGTTTTAGTTCGTTGCACGTCTATTCTGTACCGTGTTAAAAGCACGACCTCCTCATGTACTGTGAAGCTTATTATTGCCTTATTGTTTTACAGGTCGTTTTTAACTTCACTCCTGGCTCCTGCGCTACTACATGTATTTTATCAGCTTTTGTTATTCTTTTCGAGGTAGTTCCTCCTTCTTTAGACTACACTTATTTCTCTCTGCTTTGCCCTAGTGTAATCTGTATAGATGTGCTACACCTGTCTTTATTTTTATGTCCCTATCAGACACCTGGATGGGTTCCGCTGATCTGCTTCAGCATCTTTGCTCCCTTTGAACGCCTGGATCTCCTGCGGGCTTATCTATAATTGCGAGATCTTGACCTGTGGTACCCTGAGAGTACTTTCCGCATTTTCATGATCCTTGACAACCTGCTGACCTTTTGACATTTTTAAAGGGGCTCCGTTTTTGTAGGGGGTTTAGGTAGGCTGCCATTTCTTGATATCTGGTTCTGGTCTTAGGTGCACCTTTAATGTGAAAACCGATCTATGCATGTTCTGATTTTTTTTTACACTTTGCTAACTTTTGATTACTTTTCTCGGTGCCTGTAACTTTCTGGGATATAAGGAGAGTTTACCTCTATTGATATGTATGTACCTGGTTGGTTGGAACTCTTCCGGCTTGCTGACTCTTATTTCAGGCCACCTTGTTCTTGTTTATGAAATTTTATCCTTAGTTGTCCCTAATTTGTTCTTTTTGCCCACAGAATACCCACCCCCAGCCCTGCTGTTACTAGGACCGCTTCTCAGGACCGTGTCTCAGACATTATTCACTTTTGTCTGCCTGTGCTATATCCCAAATGCGCCCTGATGAAGGAAGCCTCTATCTGGCACTTGTTCCGAAACGCGCGCGGCGCTTTTCTTTACCTTGTGTGTAGTGATATGGATGTGAATGCGTGTGTATGAATTTGACTGTATAAAAGGGATGTTTGAAGGTATGAGTGGATGTATTTGGTGCCTTTTTTGAATTGTCATTGCGTGTCCTAGGCTTTAGACTGTTTTTGTATATGATTATGTAAATTCTTTCTAATGTTTTTTACTGTCCAAATGGAATTATTTATCTAAGAAAATCATGTTGATAACCATATATATAAAAAATGAAAATTAAAAACTTTTTTGAATAAATTTATTCTCTTTGTGGTGTGTGGGTTAGCTGCTGATGTGAGTTTAACTTTGATCTCTGTAATTTAAGGGAACACCCCCTTTTCATGTTTTTCCCTCTTGGTATATGATGTACCCTTATGTAAGTGGACACCCTGCACCTGTCCAGACAACCCTTATGGTGATGTAGCAGTGCTTAGACAACCATAGAAAGCTCTCTAAGTGGTAGCTGTGGAGAGCAGTCTTTAGGCATAGTCCAAAAGGAACTTGTTTTACCAGAATGCAATCTATAGGTATAGAGTAAATGAAAAAGAACCACACAAGGTATTTATAAAAATATGTATTTATTATATAATACTCTCTAACACGTTTAGATATCTCCTACCAAGAGATATGCAATATGCACACAATACTCTGCATAGAAATCACGTAAATAGCACAGAATACACAGTGCACGCCAGGGGGGGCCAAACCATATATTAAGAAAGTGGTATAAGAACCACAACTCGTGTCAAGACAATGCCTTGAGGACGTGGAAGGGCCGGGCCCTCAAAGAACCACCCAAGGTGAGCGACTAGGAACCCCACGGAGATCGTGTCCAGTGTGGGAACACGACTGCGTTCTCTGTACAAATCAACTTGAAAGTCATAGTTGCAATTTTAAAGAAAAATGACCCTTCCCAGTGGACTCTGAATAAACCCTGTGAAAGACCGAAGGTTGGAGAGGCACCCCACCCGATGATTCCCTAGAACCCACCGTACCTACACCAGGGAAGCCGGGTGCATAAGTGCGAAGTGGTGTCGGAAGCCGCTGTCTTTTCCAGTGGTGGACTTCAGAAAAGTGCAGCTGCCTGCTGGAGAAGGAGAAAGTGTCCAGTGGAATCCAAAGGTGGATTCTAGTTGAGAGGTACCTGGAAGCAGAGGGGACTGAGTCTATATGACTATGGAGTGACCCAGAGACATGGAAGATGAATGCTCACCGATGTCCGGTGTGGCAGGAGAGTTGGCGGTGACTGTGACTCTGCAGCTGTGAGAACCAGGCAATGCTGAGGAAGACTAGGAGCTGTGCACAATCCGTTCCACGTCGGATGTCGAGTGCTGAGGGGTCGTTTTCTGTCGTGAGGACCAACAAGCCTTGGCACCTGCAACCCAGAAGTCGAAGAAGGTGCAATTCGGGAACAACAAGACCCAGGGAACTCACCACAAGCTGGGGAGTCAGGGCAGGCCCTTAGCAATCAGGAGAATCGAACAGAAACAAAGATGACCCTCAACAGGACCCACAGGCCGGAGGCACGGGAGTCCAAGAGGACCTTGAGCAGCTCACCAAAAGATGCAGGCCACGATGCAATGAATGCAGTGTGGACGAAGATTATGGTCACAGGGGATGCTCGAGGATGGGGCTACTGGAAGCCCGAAGATCCTGATGGAAGCAAGCCAACAAGCCTTTGCAACAGCAAGTCGATGCGGTGCACAGGGATTCGGTTGCTGTGGCTCCCAAGGAAACTGGCCTCAAACTTGGTGAGAGGACAGGGCAGGTCTCGAGAGCTGTGGAGAACCACCACCTGTGTTGTTGAACCTTTCAGAGTCCGTAGGAGCTCAGGATCAACAGACTGGTCAGCTTGGTTGCGGTGCCTGTAGATGCAGGGAAGTGACTTCTTCACTTCAAGGGAGATTCCTTCAAGTGTCTTGGATGCCCACAGGCCTTGGAAGGTTCCTATATGGTGCACAAGCACAGACGATGCAGCAGACTGGAAGGGAGACGAAGTTGAGCCTAAACGAAGTCTAGCGAAGTCCAGAGTGCCCAGACGGTGGAAGTTGAAGTGGTGTCTGAATTGAATTGTGTCCCACGACAAATCTAGGGACCCACCAACAGGTAAGCCCTTAAGTACCGTAAGGAAAGGGTTGGGACGATTCAGGGGACCCTCCCAGGGCAGGGTCCGGACAGTGGGGAGGTTACTCCCATGTCCTATGTCCAGTTTCACGCCAGATCAAGATACAATGGCTCCCAGAGCTGGTTTGATCTGGACTATGCAAGGGGGCACAAAATGTGCGTCGCATGCAGACTGAGAGGCGCTGGCAAGCACAGCCACCCGGCCCCAATATACTAAATCCTGTCTGGGAGGTGGTCACACCTCCCTGTGACAGGACACCTATTGTTCTGCCTTCCCTTGTTCGAGTTTGGCTCAGCAGCAGGAGGGCAGAATCGTGTCTCTGGTCTTCAGCAGCTATTTTGTGCTGTCCGGGTCTAGAAGACTGGCACTGGGAGCATGGAGAGCCTAGCGGAGGGCTCTTCCAGTGCTTGGAATCATACCTCTCACACGTATGATTCCAACATGTTTGATACCAAACATGATAGGATTTGTTGCCACCAGTTTAGAGATGGTCATCATGTAATTACACGGTGCCCCTGTATGGTATATGACTGCTTCACTTACAACCTGGGAGAATAGACTTTGTAGGCTGCAGGGGTGTTCTGCTCATGCAGGGGCACCCTCACACTCAAGCACCATGTCTGCAGGATTGCAAAGGCCTGCTGTAGGGGTGACATATAGGTTTTAAGTGCAATTACACTAGATATAGGAAACCTATATCTTTAGTAAGTGGTGCTAGAACCATCTTCCACAGTCTCCCATGGGTGGCATAATACAAGCTTCAGCCATTGGCGGACCTCTGGGGGACCTATGCCCTGGGTACCTTAGTACCATATACTAGGGACTGATAAGGTTACCACAGTATCCAATCTGGGCTGTGCTTAGGTACTGAACATAACAATTTAAGGGAGAAAGCAGAGAGAATGGGTTCCTGATTAGCAGTATCCCAGTCAGACTAGTCAAAAACAGCTTAGCACCAGGCAAAAAGTGTGGGTAACCATAAAGAAGGATCCTACCTTCCTACACCTTGGCACTCATGACTTCCAGCAATGGGAAATGGTTGGCCCTGATTTTGAGAGTTTAGATAGAGTCGCTTGAAGGGTCACAGCCTTTCCAGTGCTTGGTGGAGGAAACCTTTGCGTCAATGTGTACCCCATTATACTTGTATGAATGATCCTCCACGATCTTATGGCTATTATATGTCCCTCTGCCCCCTGGTATCTTTTTCTGCAAAATGTGACTACCTCATGGTTATTGGTGATTGTATAGATGTGCAACTGATGAAGCAAATGTTGCCAACCTACCCTCGGGAGGCTGAATAGGGCAAGGTCGCCAGCACACAGAAGGATGCTGGTCTGAGCTCCACCAATGCGTGGGTGATTGTAGTTGACTGAATCAACAAAATTGTGGAATATCCGTAATAAACAGATTAAAAAGTAGGGGGCTAGAACTCATCTCTGTTTAACGCCTGGTGTGTTGGGATTTGCATGACAGATGTGAGCTATTCCCTAGGTTGACTCAGATCCAGGTGTTGGCTCAAAGAGGTTTGAGCAGATTACCTACTTTTTTTGTTTGGCCCAGGTGCCCCTCTCAGTACACGATCAAATGTTGCCTTGAACTCCACAAAGCAGCAATCTAGCAGTGAGTATGAGGAATTTGCCTTGTCCATCAGAATTGATAAAGCTAGGAAGGTTAGTTAGTGTACCAGAGTTTGCTGTGAAACCAGTTAGATTTTTTGGGACACGCCTGTTCAGCTCCACTCACTGTTTCAGGTTATCCAAGAGAAGGCTGGCATACTTGGCCTTGTTGTCGATTAGAGAGATCAGCCTGTAGTTACTGGGGTCTTATCCAGAGCCCTCTTCGTGGATGGGATGACTTATTGCTCCACGCCTTAAATCAGGTACGGTTGAGATCCACAAGCAATAATCAAAGAGCTTGGTTAGCCACTTGGCTCAGAACAAGGTGTTCAATTTAAAAAGGGCCTGTGGCAAGCCGTTAAGTCCTGGAGCCCCACCTGTTCTTGCCTTTGATAATACCAAATCCAAACTGCTTGACAAAATGTGTATATCTGAAGTGGAGGAGGGCTGATGGTTCTCAACTTGAGACCCGTGCTCCGTTGGTTTTGCATATTGGCTTGCGGTACTATAATTGAGAGAGCGATCTTTTCCTTCACTGGCCTGGAAAAGTTTTACAAGAAATTTGGCCCCTTCTGACTCTGTGATGTTCGCACTACCCACACCACGGTTTCCATGCGTTTGTTTGTTCACCAGGGACCAAACGTTTTTAGAGTTGGGCTGCCTACTCGAGCATAAGAGAATGCACCAAAAATGTTGGAGTCGAATTTTGTTTCTCTGAATGGATGGTATGTCTGTAGCTTTTTATTGCTGATTTGTATACAATGATTAGCGGTGTCCCCTGGATTCTTCTGAGCATCTCCCAGGGCCTTGTTGCGTGCTTTCTTTTGGTCGAATGTGCTGGTGGGCTGCCTGTTAGAATTTAAGGTGCAATTGAGTACGAAGAGTCGACCATTCCAATGTCTGAGATCTGGAATCTGACTTGGCTTGGACAGTGACCTGCAAACCCCGCCCCCCCCCCCCCCCCCCCCATGATCATGCTGCTGAGAGAGGAATTCCACTTTAGACGGTTTAGATTATAGGAACGGACATCACGGTGCGTCACCCTAGCCAGTAAATGATATGCTGGATTGGGGTGATGGTGATTATCTCAGGACGATGGTCACTCTCTATGCGAGGAACAATGCAGTCGCTTTCGATAAATGGGAACATTTCTGTATTGCAGATGGTGAAGCCTAAATAAGATCACAATTTTCTGGTCAGTTCTTGTGCACATAGATTTATTATTAAGAGCTTTAGCCTTGACTGCTTTGTCCTTGCACTGGGGTTGATATAAATGTTGAGTATCAAGAGGGGGCGCAACGATCTCCAAGTGGTGATTTTAATTCCTAAGAGCCAGCTCTGTTGAAACGTCATCAGTTCAACGTTGCTTTGCAGATTACGTGAGCTGTATATAGATAGGCCACCCTTTGGTCTGCCAAACAATGATCTCTGAGTGTCGGCTTCTGGTGTTCAATAAAGCCGGTTATGGGAAGACTCTGCTCGACTCATGTTTCCTGTAGTGCTGGGATGTCATTGCCTGTTAGAAAGGCGAGTTGATCAGAAGAGTGCAGTTTCTGCAGGAGTCCAATGATGTCCCAGGAGCACAATAATAGCGAGAGCGACATCGAGCATTTAGGAGCAAGATGTTTGGTTCATTCTTAATGTCTGCTGGACAAGGCTTCAGGCAGCCAGTTTCAGTCATTCTCAAAGTGTGAAGTGCCTGTTGTATTTCAAGGTCTGCTATTTGTGACCTCATGGCCTTAAGTGTTTTTTAAGATCGAATATGGTTCGTTTTTCAAAGACTCAAGGGTGGCGTGTGATTTGACCAACACAACTGGGTAGCCATCACGGTATACGGGCGGATTTTAATGCCCCATGGAGTGAAAGTCTTTGAACGGTATAAAATAGTTTGTGCCCAGGTGGGGGAGTTGAATTGTAGTGTAGCTTCTGAAATTTGAGAGCCCGGGGGGTGGGGTGGAGAAATTCGATCGACATGATGCATGGTTCTGTACAGCTTCTGGTGGAATTTGTGGTCCGTGGAAACAGCCGCATGGGATCCGTCTTAAAGGTCCTGAGAAGGAGCGTGCTATGGCTGGGAGGATCCACTCTGTTCCACGTTCAGCCTTACAGGCTCTGTACTTATTGTGGTGTATATGATTTGATGAGTGATTCTCTGCTTGAGTGTTCATTCATGAGCATTGGAAACAATTTACGAGGTGCAGAGGTGGTGTCACCACCGCTTTTGTTTAATTGTTTCCGGAGTCTTCTCTTTTCCCTCTTGCTGAGTGAGTGTCAGTAACCGGAATCTTGTGGGTTGGTTTAACAGTAGGGGGCTAACTTCCAGCTTTGGGTGATTGAGTAGGTACCACTGCTGAGTCTGTGATCACGTCTATTGACTAGGCAGATATATTGCTGAAGTGGCAAAGCTGTTGCAGATTGTCAGGACCACTGTTCTCGGGGGCAATGTTGACAATTGAGAACCATGCTGGAGCCCACGTCCACAGTTGCCAGGGGGCTGACCGCCGACCCCTGAGTCATGGGCCCAACACTTAAGTGTCCATTAAAGGTTTACTGTCAGACGCCAGCGGTGTTTGCGTAGAGGCTATATGCATAGATTGTGGGTAGTTACCAAGGATACCAGACAGTTCTAAATTTCATTCAAAACAGTGTCAAGAAACATTGAGCATAAGAGCAAGCTGTCTATGATGGGAGAACAGCAGCAAACAGACTAAATGAAATTAGTGGCTGATTGTGCTCTTACAATAAGTCTGTTTAGATTGTCCAGCTTGTTGTCTATTCCTACCGTAAATACTTCTAAAGAGTTCAAGAGATCAACTTGTTCATCCAGTGTGTCAGAATGATAGTTTAGAGCTGAAACAGTGGACTGGAGTGTTCCCGGCAATTTTGGTCAAATTGCGCACGATGAGGCTGAAGTGTTGTCGGGCTAGGTTTTGCTTCCTGATTGGGGGACCGAACGGTCTCAGTGAGAAAAAAGAGACATCTCCAGAAGGGACACCAAGTATTTGGATGCGATCCCCTGTACCATCAAAATTGGGTTAATGAATGAATGAACAACCAACTTATAAAGCACAAACAAATGCACAAATGCATCAAGGCGCTAAAGCGGTTCCACTGCCGGAAAGGAACAGAAGCCCTTAGAAAGAGACAGTTACAAAGCAAAAAGACAGGTCTTCAAGGACTTGCGAAAAGGAAGATGTGACTGAAGTCAGGAGATCAATAAAGGGAGAGTATTTTTAAAGCTTAGAAGCTGCTACAGCAAAGGCTCGTCCTCCCCTCCTTACCCTCCTAAATCTTGGAACAACCAGTCTATTTTAATTGGCGGAACGCAGTTGTCTGGTAGGGACGTAACGTTGGAAGAGGTGTCTGATTCCCTCCGGGCCCAAGTTATGAAGCGCCTTATGGACAATACATATGGCCTTAAACAGAATTTGTTTCTCCGCTGGAAGTCAATGCAATTTCTGTATCGCAGCCGAAATTGAGGGAGATTTCAGAACGTTCAAGACCAGTCATGCTGCCGCATTTAAAAATCTCCCAGAAGAGTAAGACATTGCTTCTCAAGGTGAGGCTCTACAAGTTAGGCAAACTCCATGATGAAGGAGGACCTAGGTCCCCGAGGCTGGTAAATCAGGACTCCAGCAAATGTTTCTTTCGGAGATACTTTTAATATGAAAAATAATGCTTCACAAGAGTTTGAAGCTGTAGTCAGTGGTACATTATGTCAGGTGTACAAGTCCTTATATATAACAGTTAACCCTTCGCATTAGCCTATTCAGTCATATCGGGAACGGGTATAACCCTGTGGAACAGCATCAACCAGGTCGCGACCCGATGATTCCTTAGCCCAGGTTTCTGTAATGAACACCCAATCCGGCTTTTGATAAAAGACAAAGTCAGAAAACTCGACTTTATTTCTAATCATAGATCTGGCATTGATTAGAAATCCGGAGAAGGTGGTCCCACATGGGCCATGAGGCGAAAGGGGAGGGTGATCAAATGTAGATTCCGGTTTGCAGGAATTTAACTGAAAGCAGCAACCAGGGCAGACAATGATACTGTCATTCATGAGTGCTTCTGGACGTATGCGGAGCTGACACCCAATATTCCCCTGCTCCCGCAAGTCAAAAAGTTGTTTTTTAGAGTAGCCATGTGAATACCAGTTTTCCCAGGTATAAGAAGCAGGGGTTCTGGCAAATGGCTCAGTCCATGCACGAACGGCCGCGGACAGGCTTGCCTTTGGCGTGCCTGTGGCACACCGGCAGCTCTTGTCCAGCCCATCATGTTTAATTTATGAGTGGTGCAGTCTTGAAGCACTAGGCTGCTAATCCAGCCAGAAGTGCAGTAACCACAAGAGAAAAGGTATTGATTCCCTCCGCTCAATTGGAAAAATGCTGTGGCAGACCGGGGACGTGCAACCAAAAAGGTAAGAAGATACTACATTAAGATTTAAATGCAGCAGGGAAATTGCTAGGATCAGCGCAGGAATAAAATATAGTTTTAAAATTAAGCAGCAGGGGAAACACAGATGCAGCCTACCAGCAATTTAACCGGGGAGGGGGCGTAGTAGGCGAGAGTAATATTATAATCCCCATCAGAGTGCAGGTCCATTGGGATGCTGACGGACTGAGACTATCCGTAGCACTGGAGGGGATGATAATGCGGCCTTCGCTTGTCGCCACCATTGAGGCAGGTTACATTTTTCTTGCTGGGTTCACTGGTTTGGGAGCTTTGTTCATCCTGTGGGCTGGGCTGCTTGATTGGAAGAGCAGTTTCTGGGAAAACAGATAGGAGGTCAGATGGACTACTTGATGATGGAGGGTAGTGGTTGACTGTGGCCACCCAAAAGAAGGACCATTGGCTGTTCTACTGATTGGTTGGTATGGATGTTGGACTCTGCGGCTATTGCCGTAAGGTTTTCCATTTGAACATTGGCGTCCTACATTGCCAGTCTTGTGGAGGCACGGGCGGACGGGGCACAGTCGGGGCACATGAGGTGCTTAGGGCTGAGCTGGAGCCTAAGCCATTCCCCTTCACAGATCACCAGCGGCCACGCTGGCCGGCCGGGTGTGGGTTGGCTGAGGTCTCTGCAGCACATGCGTCCCATTCCGCTTTCTCAGTACGGCTCACTGCCTGCCGCCCGCACGGCCCCTCTAACCCTCATGTGGTGGTGTGGGGGGCCAGCCGCGACGGACATTGTTGGCAGCAGCTCAGCTTAGCAGGCTGGGCAACGATTGAGGTACGAGCGACAATTCCTTCCCCACCTCTTTCTCACAGACTGAGTCGCAGACGGTACTCACCAGGATCTCGCCTCTACTGTCACTTCTGCCCGCTTTGGTCAGTATATGCAGCTAACATTGTTTCTGGGTGTTTCTAAGTGTCGAAATTGACATTGCAAACTTTGCAAAGACAAATGTTCCCATTCATCTTGGTCTGTCAATATAATTCAACTTGGGAAATTGGCAACATTCCATCTCAATCAGCACTGCAGAAGGAGGCTAAAGTGTGATAGAAAAAGATGGGCAGCCCTTTCGTGATGCTTCTCCTTCTTAAAGGCAAATTAATTCAGCCACAGTTATGCTTCTTACAATATTCATATCTGGGAACAGATTGAGGGGTTTGCAGAAACTTTTCATCTTGAAGTAAGAGAAGATATCTATTTTTTTTAACTTGAAGCCGAGGAAGTGTCTTTACCATAACTCCAGGTCTATCAGGACATGATGGTTATTCAAGCCAGAGCCATGAAGGGTTCGGGTTACATGCACTGACATGATTGGCTTCTAACTGTGTCTCTTCGTGGATATTGTAGACATTGTAATACCCTCTTTGTTAAAACAACAGCATCCTATCTCTCTCCACCAGCCAACAGAGAGTTTCTGTCAATGTTTGCTGATGTTCAAAACCTTCAAAGCCAGAATGCTGCTAATAGAATATTACCTTCTGCTTAAGGGCAACTCACCACCCCATAGACCAATAAAAAAAAAACTTGTTGCATCCCTCTAGGGCGTGCTACTCCTGGCTGTAACATTGATCAAGGATAATGTTTCCTTATGAAAAGGTTAGTTGTCCTCCTTTCAAAGTCAGTGGATCTTTATTACTGATAAACATTGATTGTTGAACATAGGTTCAGGGGGTTTTTCTCTACACCTGCCACTATTCCTTTCCACTTCAGCACTGAAAGTTCAGATCTCACATCTATAATTATGTACATAGATGCTTGAATATCTACACCTGAGACCCATTCACTTGCTTTCAGTTAAAGAGACTGGCCTGCAGTTTCAGAATTTATACATTAATGAGTGTGAATGAAATTGGGCATGAGGCCTTTGTTTTACGTTTTTTTTTATTTCTTTATTGCTGTTTCATGGTACACTCCACATGTTTAAACAGTGATATCTCACATACAACTCTGGACAATAAGCAGTACCGTCCCCGTTCAGCAACAATTTATCCAATTTGGGTTACCTCTTAAGTATTAGTATTTACCAAACCGACAATTAGTATGATCATTATCAGTAGTAACCATATTAACTTGTAACTGAACACCCCACCCCCACGGGGCCCGCCCACCTAGAGGTCCATCTAACATCAGTTCAATCAGGGGTATCTTCCCGCCTCTCCCCTTGTCTGAGGGATTCATTTCCCGCGTAACTATCACCAGTCAACCCTGTCTGAGTAGAATTGGGGTAGCTTCTCCCTATCTCCTGGACCATTAGCCCCCACGTCTGCAATACTTCCGGGAGTTTGGCATCCCTTCTCCTCCAATGCCCATTCCTTCAGGTCCGCTTTCCAGTTCACTATCAGCGGCCCATGTTGTGCCAGCCAGTGGATCGCTATTCGCCGCCTAGCTGTCACAAGCCCCAATACCAGGAACGTCCTGCTGGTTTTGCGTTCAGGGTCTCGGGGAATCAATCCAAGGAGACAAGTACGCACCTCTAGGGCAACCCTCCATCCCGTTATTCTGTGCAGGTCCTCTAGGATTGCTGTCCAGAATACCTGAATCGTCGGACACGACCAAACCATGTGTGGGAAATCTGCCTGTGCATAGTGGCATTTGGGGCAACTTGGGTCTCTCAAACTATCAATAGTGTGTAGGCGCTTGGGCGAGAGGTATGTCATGTGGACCATGTGTATTGTATCTGCTTAAATCTATTGGAAACCGCCACTTTGCGTACGCCCTCATTAATCTTCTGCCATTCCCGTTGTGTAATCTCCTGCGGGCTCACCTCCTGCCATCTACCTTCTATTTTGAGAGTGTGCCTTTTCTGTCTTCCCTTAACGCCCTGTACAGGCGGGTGACAAGTTTCCGACCTCCCGCCATGGCAATCATCGTGTCCAGGGAATGCGTGTGTTCCGGGGCTTCCGGGAATGTAGGCCATAGTTGTTGTGCCGTTGCTGCTATTTTGGCGTATTGCAAGAATTGCCCCGATCCCAACTCAAAAGAGTCTACCGCTTCTTGATACGTTAAAAACCGTTGTTCTATGTAGAGGTCCGACAGCATAAGACAGCCTCCCACCTTCCATTTGTCGGTAGAAATGACCCGCTCAATGAGTACGAAAGGCGGCACCAGCCAAAAGTCTGCCTCCGGGACAAACGGTCATACCTGGATAATTCTTTTAACCACCCTGGCCCAGATGGCAGCCAACAATCCGCCCAGTGGAGGACATAGTTCCTGGTGCCCTTTCATGCGCCATAGGAGCGCGCCCAACTTTTGATCCCCATATGTGTCCGCCAGGAGCGAACGTTCCCATGAAGGGTCCGTAATGAGCCAGGCCACTGCGTGCTGTAATTTGGACGCAAAACAATAAATTTCAAGGTCAGGGATTTCCAAACCGCCCCTACCCCAAGTGCGTTTCATGACTTCCAGGTTCACCCGACATCGTTTTCCATTCCACATTAGTTGGATAGGCATTGCATCGAGGTCCTTGAATACCTGGTGTGGGAGTTCAAAGAAGGATCCCTGCAATGTGTAGAGACATCGAGGCAGCACCACCATTTTAATCAAGGCGATCTTCACCATCAATGAGAACCTGAGCGTCTTCCAGAAGTCAATACTGCCTCAGAGACCTCTTAGTTTTCTCCCCATATTATGGTGATAAAACGTCTCTGTCCCTACTTATCCATCTCCTGAGATAGCGCAACGTATCTGACACCCATGGAAGCCCCATCTCTGGGAGTTGGACCTCGCCCCTTTCAGCCGCCGACCCAACCGGATATAGTTGTGATTTAGTATTATTGACATAGAGTCCAGAGGCCTCTGCAAACTGACCCAGAGCGTCAGCATTATCGGAAGCGAGTGGGTTGGCTCCCGCAGGTACACCAGCGCATCATCCGCATACAGAGACACAATATGTTCCAACTTCCCGATTTGATTACCCTGCCCCTGGAGGACCCTACGGAGATGGCACGCTATTGGCTCCATCGCCAGGGCGAACAGAAAGGGGGAAAGTGGACACCTCTGTCTCGTCCCCCTGGCTATTGACATCACATCTGAGACATAGTGTCCCGTGCAGACCCTTGCCACCGGCTGAGTATAGAGGAGTCTCACCCAGTTCACAAACCCCTCAACGATCCCCATTTTTTGTAGCACCTTCCATAGATATTCCCATCTGAGCGAGTCGAACGCCTGTTCAATATCTATGAATACCAAGGTATTCTGCTCGGCCCTGCCCTCTAGTGATTGCATGACATGGGGCAGGTGGCGGATATTCCGCAGCATGTTTCTTCCTGGAATAAAAGCAGACTGGTCGCCATGCATCAGTCGCCTGAGATCTGAAAGAGACACGTTAGTGATAGATTCCTTACCTTAGAATATCCCCAGGCGTCAGACTGGATCCGGAAATTTCTGCGTAGCAATACCCCTGCGCGTCGGTAGGCGTCGTCTGCGGCTCCGCGTCCGTCGTAAGCGCCGGAATGACATCGTCGGAGTACTTAGACGCCGCCCATGCGCGCTGACGTCAGTTCTTCTTTTTTCCGCGCCAGCTAGCGCAGATCCGAAGAAGCTCTACCCCCAGTCAATTTTTGACTGAACTTTTGATCTTTTTGATCACTCTTTTTCTATTGAGTCCTTGACTCTATCGGTGCCGGTAGGGATGCCCGGGTTCAAGCCCTGCTCGAAGTGCGACCGACTGATGTTGGTCACGGACCCCCATCGCCGGTGCCTGAAGTGCTTAGGCCTCGACCATGACGATCGATCCTGCTCCGACTGCCGGGCCCTGACGTCGAAGGCTAGGCGGAAGCGGTCCCGCAAGCGACTCGAGCTGAGGCAGTCGGCCCGCGCCGCTCCAGGTCTCGGTCCCGGTCCCACGGGAGGTGGAGGGACAGGTCGCGAGGTCGGAGTCATCGAAGCTCCGGGAGTGGACACCGGTCGTCAGGTTCCAAGTCCTCAGGTAAGAGGCATGAGAGGTCGGAGCGACATCATCGTTCCTCCGACCCACCCCGACGCTCGCACGATGCGGCCGGGGGCTCGGGCGACACCGCCCACGCGGCTCCGCGGGAGTCGCAAGCGTCGCCGCCTGCCCCACACCTTCGGGTCCCTAGGCACGGCGCGACGCCAGAGGAGCTCGAGTGGTACCTCATGGCCATGAGGTCCCTCCCTCCTCAGTCGGGTTCCGTGGCGCCTTCGGGCCGAACGGCCCCGACCGGAGGTCCTACCGGGTCGGGTGCTTCGGCTCCTACGCCACCGGGTGCTTCGGCCCCGACGCCGCCGGCAACTTCGGTCTCGGCGCCGCGGTACCTCACCGGATCCGCTTCCGGATCCGGGTCGTCGCCGGTCGACCTTACGACCTCACCGGCGCCGGCCCAACGGGTGTCGCCCCCGGCGCCCGCTGTGGACGCCATCCCCAATGCCTCCTTCGGTCCAACTCTTGCGCCGGAACGGCGCCGCTGGGCGCCGCATCCGACGGCCTTTGGAGATTTTTATTTCCACAAGGAGGCCCCGTCTACTGATCCTGTTTTGCAGGGTACGGGTGACGAGGAGGAGGATTGGGAGGGGTCTGAGGACCCTCTGGCACTAGATTGCCAGTCTCAACAGGACTGGACATATGAGCTTGGGGAGCCAGTGGTCTTGACACTTCGCCAGACACTGGATTTAGCTCCCCTCCGACTGTGGCTTCGGAGGCGGGCTCTACATATAGTGTAGTGTTGACAAAGGCAGCTAAGGCCTTAAACCTTAAGCTCCCCGTCGCGGCCGTGAGGACTAACCTCCTCACTGAGGTCCTCAAACCGCAGTCAAGCTCCAGTGAGCCTCTGCCGCCTTTCAATGAGGCCTTGTGCGACGTTCTTGTGTGCACTTGGTCCAAGCCCGCCACAGGTCCGCCTGTGGATAGGAACGTGGCCAGACGCTACCGCCCGGCCCCGGGCGACCCATGCTTTTTGTCCACCCACCCCACCCCGAGAGTCTGGTCATCCAGGCCTCCAACTCCCAGACCACATTCCCGTCGGCCCCGACCGACAGGGAATCCAAGAGATACGAACAGTTCGGGAAGAAGGTGTTCTCGTCTGTTAGCTTAGGGTTGCGGTCTGTGAATACCGCCTGTCTCTTGGGCCGCTACACCCACACTCTGTGGGACACGGTTGCGGAGGTGCTGCCACAATGCCCGGAGGAGGTCCAGGCTAAACTCGCCGAAACCCTTGCGGAGGGCCGAGATGCAGCACGTTTTTCTATCCGGTGTGGGCTGGATACAACAGACTCACTGGGCAGGGCAATGGCAACGACGGTGGAGGTTCGACGCCACGCCTGGTTGAGGTCCCCCAACTTCTCGGCCGATGTCCAGGCCACACTCCTGGACATGCCGTTTGATGGCCGTCGCCTCTTCGGCGACAAGGCAGACCATGCGCTGGAACGTTTTAAGGACTCCAGGGCTACGGCCAAGTCCTTGGGCCTCACGGCCCCACGCCAGCAATCTGGTGCCTTTCGCTCCTTTCGTGGCCACGGAAGGGGCACCCCCCCACGTACTGCCAGCCATGCGCCGCAAAATGTTCAACAGCGCGGTGGCTGACGTGGAAACCGCCGTGGCGGCGGTCGGGGACAACGGCGAGGCCAGTCCACACCTCCCTCAGCAGCACCCGCCTCGAAACCTTCCTAGTCCGAGTTTTCAAACCCATGTGACGCCTGTGGGAGGCAGGGTTCGCCATCACCTCTCCCACTGGCGCACAGTCACTTCGGACAGGTGGGTGCTGCAGATCGTCCGAAGGGGCTACTCCCTCCCCTACGAGGCGACCCCTCCATCCATGCCACCGCAATGCCACCGCGTGTCGGGGGATCACTTGCAACTTCTGCAAGAGGAAGTCACGCCCCTCTTGGCCAAGGGGGCCATCGAGCGCGTTCCTGGGCCAGAAGTAGGGTGTGGATGTTACTCCCACTACTTCCTGGTACCCAAGAAGGGCAAAGGGGGCATACGCCCTATCTTGGACCTTCAAGATGCTGACTTTGGCTCAGGTCCTAGCTGCTCTGGACCCGGAAGACTGGATGGTAGCGTTGGACTTGCAGGACGCTTATTTCCACATCCCCGTCCTGCCGGCCCACCGGCGTTACCTGCGGTTCACGGTAGGCCAAGAGCACTTTCAGTTTACGGTGCTCCCCTTCGGCCTTACCAGTGCCCCACGGGTGTTCACGAAGGTGATGGCGGTGGTCGCAGCTCATCTGCGCAGGCAGGGGGTGTCAGTCTTCCCCTACCTCGACGACTGGTTGTTGAAGGCGGGCTCGCCCCAGACAGTCGTCAGCCACCTCCAGACTACGGCCGACCTCCTGCATTTGCTGGGGTTCTCCATCAGTGTGCCGAAGTCGCACCTGTGTCCCTCTCAGAAGCTCCTCTTCATCGGAGCGGTTCTCGACTCAGCGCAGTTTCGGGTTTACCCTCCCGAACAGTGGGTTCGGGATATACAGGCTCTGATTCCAGTCTTCCAGCCGTTATCCCGAGTCTCGGTCAGGCTGACGCTGCGGCTTCTGGGGCTGATGGCCTCCTGCATCCTTCTGGTGCATCACGCCTGGTGGCGGATGCGGGCTCTGCAGTAGGATCTGAAGTTTCAGTGGGCCCAGCATCGGGGCAACCTGTCCGATCATGTCTTGATCTCGGCGGGCACTGCGAGACAACTGCAGTGGTGGCTCACGGACCGCGACTGGGTCAGTGGCAGATCCCTCTCCCTACCCCACCCGGAGCACAGGGTTGTGACGGACGCGTCCCTCCAGGGCTGGGGAGGCCACATGGGAGGGGCGGAGATCAGAAGCCTCTGGTCTCCGGCGGAGTCCCAGCTCCATATCAACCTTTTGGAGCTGGGGGCAATTCGTCTAGCACTGAAGGCATTCCTCCCCTCTGTCCGAGGGAGTGTAGTGCAGGTGTTCACCGACAACACCACCGCCATGTGGTACTGCAACAAACAGGGCGGGGTGGGTTAGTGGACCCTATGCCAGGAGGTTCTGCGCCTCTGGCAGTGGCTGGAACATCAGGGCGTGACCCTGGTGGTTCAACACCTGGCAGGCTCTCCGAATGCCAGGGCGGACGAACTCAGCCGTCGGTGCATGATGGATCATGAATGGCGTCTGAACTCGGAAGTGGCGCAAGGTCTCTTTCAGCAATGGGGAGAGCCTTGGTTAGATCTATTTGCCACAGAAGAGAACGCGCAATGTCATCAGTTCTCCGCGTTGGAATTTCCAAGGCGGCACTCGCTCGGAGACGCTTTTCGTCGCGACGGGAGTTGCGGTCTATTGTACGCCTTTCCGCCTATACCACTTCTGCCCAGAGTGCTGAAGAAGATCAGGCGCGACCGGGCCCAAGTTATCCTTGTGGCTTCGGACTGGGCACGAAGATACTGGTATCCCGAGCTACTCAGCATGTTAGTCGATCCCCCAATACGCCTGCCTCTTCGGGAGGACCTTCTGTCGCAGCAGCAGGGGACAGTCCTGCACCCGAACCTGTCCAGTTTCCACCTACAAGCTTGGAGATTGAGCGGCGACAGTTGAGGCCATTTGACTTGCCTCCTGAAGTCTGTAACATCATTCTGGCAGCCAGGCGTCCCTCCACAAAGTCGGTATACGCCTGCAGGTGGAACAGATTTGTGGCATGGTGCACAGCAAAGGCTGTGGATCCTCTCTCTGCACGCCTTTCTGAAGTTCTACTCTTCCTTCTTTCCCTTGTCCAGCAGGGCTCTGCTCTGGGCACTCTAAAGGGGTACCTTTTTGCTCTTTCCGCCTTCTTATTCAAGTCCCCCATTGTAAATAGATTTCTGAAGGGCATCACACACATGTTCCCTCCTGTTCCCTTCGTGATGCCCCAGTGCGACTTGAATCTTGTACTCACTTATCTAATGTGTGCTCCCTTTGAGCCGCTCCATAACTGTCCTCTCCGTCTTCTCACCCTGAAGACTGCTTTCCTGGTTGCCATCACCTCTGCCAGGAGAGTGAGTGAGCTCCAGGCTCTTTCTTCTACTCCACCTTTCCTCTCTGTTCATCCGGACAAGGTGGTGTTGCGTACACGACCTTCCTTTCTGCCCAAGGTTGTCACGGCCTTCCACATCGGGCAGTCCATTACCTTGCCCACCTTCTTTCCGCCTCCGCATCCCTCGAAAGAGGAAGAGAGGCTGCACCGTCTGGATCCAAAACGTGCGCTCTCCTATTATCTAGATCGCACACGCCAGTTCCGGGTGGATGACCAACTCTTTGATGGTTACGTGGGCGCGAAGAAGGGAAAGGCAGTACACAAGAGGACCATTTCGCGGTGGATCATCTTGTGTATTCAGGCATGTTACTCCATGGCAAAAAAGGAGCCCCCTGCTGGTTTGCGGGCTCATTCCACTCGGGCCACGGCAACAACAACTGCCCTGGGCCGAGGAGTCCCCTTACAGGACATTTGCCAGACAGCTACGTGGGCATCGCTGCACACGTTCGCAAGACACTACTGCCTGGACAGCCAAGTCCGGAGGGATGGCTTCTTTGGCCGTTCCGTCCTCCAGGACTTTCTGGTGTGATTTGGTATTGCTGGGGTATCTATTCTAAGGTAAGGAATCTATCACTAACGTGTCTCTTTCAGATGCACAAGTTACTACTTGTGTAACGATATATCTGTAAGAGACATTAGTTAGTGATAGATTCCTTACCGACCCACCCATCCTCCCCGTTCTGCGAACCGATATCTAGGGTTAAGGTCATCCCCTTTCAGGGCCCTAGTTTCATGGCACCAGTGTTTGTTCTATCATGGCTCTGCGTATCTGGCGCGGAAAAGCTGTGTATCAGAACTGACGTCCGCGCGCATGGGCGGCGTCTAAGTACTCCGACGTCATTCTGGCGCTAACGACGCCGACGACGGACGCGGAGCCGCAGAAGACGCCTACCGACGCGCAGGCGTATTGCTACGCAAAAATTTCCGGATCCAGTCTGACGCCTGGGTATATTGTAAGGTAAGGAATCTATCACTAACTAATGTCTCTTACAGATATATCGTTACACAAGTAGTAACTTGTGCATACGGAAGTAATCTGTTTGCCAATACCTGACTAATGATCTTAAGGTCCACATTGAGCATAGAGATTGGCCTGTAGGAGGCCGGGTGTAAGGGGTCCTTCCCCGGCTTGGGGATCATCACAATCAGCGCTTCACGCATGGAGGCAGGTAATAGGCCCGACACCGGCCTCCATAACAATGTCGAGGAGCCTAGGAACCAGGACTTCCCCAAATTCTTTATATAGCTCTGCCGCCAGTCCATCCATCCCAGGGGATTTAGCCGTTTTCAAATGAGCGATCGCCGCTCTTACCTCCTCCCCTCTAAAGGGCGCCTCCAGGCGTTCCTGACTTTCCGGGTCAAGGCAAGGTAGATCCATCTCAGCACGGTAGGCCTCCAAAGCCTGTGAGGAAACCTTGGGCTTGGGCTCTGAATATATTTTTTGGAGGTATGGGGTAAATACCACGTTAATCTCATGCTGGGTATGAACCAATCGACCCTGATCGGATTTAAGGGCCAGTATTGGGATAGGCTGAGTCCCCTCCCTAATCAAGTGCGCCAGTAGGCGTCCGGCTTTATCAACCTCAGTGTATCAACGATATCTACTCGTGGACTGATTGTATTAGCCCAATGACTTCCATAGATCACCTATCTTTTGTTGTTGCTCAGTCCATTTGGCCGGTCTCCCTGGGTCTGTGGGAAGTTCTGCCTCTAGAGTCTTTAAGCATTCCTCCTGGTTTTTTAGGTCCGGTTCTAGCACTCTCCTCACCCCCACCTCAGTGGAGATACATTTTCCCCTCAACACCACTTTCAGCGTGTTCCATTCGAACGCCCTCGAGCTGGCCGTGTTCCAGTTCACCTGAAAATAGCCTTCCAACCCTGCCGCGATCATACCTTTATAAACCGGATCGGTCAAAGCCTCGGAGTTAAGTCTCCACAGCGGTATTATTAAGCGCTTGCGGCCAAAAGTGGAAGTCACCAGCTGGGGGGAGTGATCGGACAAATATCGGGCCAGGTTCTGTGTCTCTAGAATCCGACCGGCCGCCATTTCCTGTATACAACAATAGTCCAGCCTGCTGTACGTAATAGCTGCCCGAGTATAACAGGAGTATACCCGACTATCAGGGTTGCGGTGCCGCCATATATCGAGCAAGTGGTAGTTGCTAATCATCTGTCGCAGGTCTTCCCGTGTCTTGGGTTTAGCATCCACTTTTGGGGGGTGCCTATCCCGTTCCCTATCAAAGGCACAATTAAAGTCTCCTGCTATAATCAGGTCCACGTCGGGTGCCAAGTCTAGTTTCCCCAGGACCGTACCCAGAAATTCCCCATCATCGGTGTTTGGGGCATAAACCCCTCTACCACCACGTAGCGCCCATCTGAGTCAGGACTACATTTTAGAAGTTTAAAGGGGACTCCAGGCGCCACCCATATAATTACCCCCCTGGCAAACCCCGAGTAGGAGGTCACAAAAATCTGGACCCTCCACCGCCGTTGGACATATTTCAGGCAGTCCTCCCACAGATGTGTCTCTTGTAAAAAGGCCACACTTATCTTATACCGCCTAAGATATGTTGCTATCCGAATCCGCTTTACCCTGTTGTTGAGCCCCCTAACATTCCATGTTATAAGTTTATAGGTCTGTTGATCACCTGCCATAAGTAGAGAATTCTGGGTGCCCATGACCCCTGATGTAGAAGTGGGATGAACTGCAAGGCGTAGTGTTGGGAACCCCCCATTTCCCTCCAAAAGCTCTCATGACCTCTGTTGACCTGGCATAAAACATTCCCATCAGAGGACAGTAAAACAAAATGATGTGAACATTCTCCCCTCCCTCCCACCCCCCTCAGGCAGTAGAACCTCATTCTCATCGCCCAACCGTGGTCTGATGACTCAGGACTCCGCCCCATAGCCGCCACCCTCCCTGGAAAACCCCTGCAACATTGTAAGCAACAATAACAGTCAGTAAACAGCAAATCCCATACCTTGTTGTACAACCAAACTGCCTGACACTGTGCAGCCCCGCCCAACCAACGGCCTAGCCAGGACGGCACGGCCCACTACAGTTGGAATGTCTAGACTGCAGTGTGGCGCAATAGCGCCCGCCCCATCAACTACACTCCAACCCACCCTATGGTCCCTGCAAGTGAGGATCTCCCTCCGGTGCTCCGCATTAGAGTCGGGTTGCAACACCGATGAGGTCCATACTTACAGTGTCTTGTGCATCCCTGCGACTAACAACCGCTCAAATGGCAGTCCCCTTACATGTATTTAGGTAGCTCATGAGATGCCAGTGATTGAACCGGCAGTACCTTCCGGTTCCGATTGAGTTTCTTGGACAAGGCACAATGGGGAAAACTGGTTTTGTGTCGGTATGCCCCCCAACTCTTCTCTCAGGGGGCATCGGGCTCCACCATGATGCGACCTCCATCTGGCTCCCCCTGTGACCCGGATCGTTGTCTTCCAGAACGGCGATGCTGGTTCCGTTGTCAACCGCTCTGTCTCCTCTGTTCTTGCCATCTGTGCTGTTGATTCTGCCCCTCCAGGCCCATTGAATCCATCCATTCTGTGGCCTCTTGCGGGGCATTGAAGAAGTGGACCCTGTCTGCATATTGCACTCTAAGCCGGGCCGGAAACATGAGGCTGTATTGTATATTGAGATCCCTCAGCCTCCGCTTCACCCTCAGGAAGTCGTTCCGCAGGTCTTGTACCTTTTTCGTGTAGTCCGGGTAGATATGGATCTCTTGGTTTTCGAACCTGGAGGGACCGCTCTTGCGGATGAACTGCAGGAACAATTTAGCGATCAGAGTCCTAGGTGGCGACCCCGGCTTTGGTGGGGGGGGGGGGACCAAGGGAGCGGTGGGCCCGGTCCACCGCAAACATCTTGGATAGTCGAAGACCCGGGTAGGTGGAACGATCCATTCTTCCAGATATAGGTCCGCCGCCAGTACCTCCGCCTCCTCTGGAATCCCAAAAAGCGGAGGTTGTTGCTCCTCGAGCGCCCGTCAGCGTCTTATGCCCTGTCCTCGAGATGAGGTGTGCTCCTTGAGTGCAGACACCGTCGCTTGCAAGTGTTGGACCTCCGTCCGCAAGGAGGCCAGGTCCCCCTCCCTGGTAGTGACTCGATACGCCACTTTCCGTAGGTCCAGGCGCAAATGATTTATGTCCATGGCCATACCGTCCATTTTCGATTCCAATGCCGCTTGTGAGTCTCTAATGGCCTCTAGGATGTCAGCCTTATCTTGGGCCGCTGATCCCTGCGGCGGTCCCTGCTCAGGGTTTGGTCTGATGCTCTCCGCCGACATTGGGCCTGGCACTTTATACTGCATAATCTTGTTTGCTTGTGCTCCTTTAAGGGGCCTATCTTTCCCCATTTCGGGTGCAGGCCTGCCAAGGCTGTCCCCGGGGCCCTCCACTCTGCTACCCCAGGCTCAGAAAACTGTCATGGGTCAATCCGGACCCAGGAGACGCGCGTGTGGGTCCCCCACTGCACCTTAGTTTACCGGTCGACTGAGTGTCGTCTGGAGAAGTGTCCCGCGGAACTCTTCACGCCAGGCCCCAAGGCAACCGAGGGCCGGTGCAGGAGTCCCAGTCTAGCAAGGGTCCACCTGTGGCCCCCCGAGTCTTCCCACCGTGAATACAGGGTGCTCTCCTCGCCAATCTCCAGGGTGCCACCGAAGGCTGTCTCAGGAGTGTATGAATCAACTCCCTTTGGGAGTGTGCCCGCAAGTAGAGGTCCAATCCCCTTTGTCCGGCAGCCTGCCCACGCAGACCATACAGCGCCGACAACTGTCTCCCCAGGCGGGATCACAGCCTTAGTAGGCCAGGACCGGCACTTCTGATGTCCCGTGTGTGCGTGGAGCATGCTCCTGGGTGCCGTCTGACACAACAGGCCATCAAGTCGTCACGGACATCCCCCCGGATGTCAAACCTCTCCGGACCCCCCACTCCACAAGGCAGGAGTCGGGCCTCCGCCGGCTCCTCAGCGCAGGTGTTTCCAGCAAGGCCTTGCCCCCGCCGCCGTCTCCAGGAGCAAGTCTCAGGCGTCTCTGTAAGTGGGCCCCCCCGTAGGTATTCACGCTTTACTGCACCAGAGTCCACACTCGCGGACCATGCCACATTGTCCCTTGACCTCGCTGGGAGGAGCTCAGTCCAAGTGGGCCTACCTCGGCCCTCCCGAAGCCCCGAGGTCGCGTCAGGCAGCACCAGGCAGGCGTTTGTGGGACCTCACCCCCGGGTCAGAGTCCCCCGAGGGCCTTTCTCGGTGCGGCAGGAGTTCCGGACCTGCAATCGGCCCTGTAGCACTGATCCCCGCAGCAAAGCCGACCCAGAACAGGCGTCCGGAGGCATTTCAATCAGGCAGTTGCGGTCTTCACCGCCATTTTGCGGGAAGAGAAGCTGCCGCCGCTCTAGGGGAGAAAAGTTAGTTTCTCAGTCTGCTGGCAAGTGGAACTGCACACGGCCCGGATTCTCTGGACTGGGTGGTTCCGACCCCCTTTTGTATTAGAATGGGCATGATTCTGCCAGGATACAGGTAGGATTATGCCTTACAGGGCAGGAGCTGCACTTATCAGCGACTAGCCCGTCATGCGTCCAAGCCATGCCCCCGGCCTTTGTTATACTTGCACGATATAAAACAGCCACTTCTGTAGGACATGTTGCATTTGGTTATCCCGCCTTAAATCTGGGTGCCATTTCATCCTTGCGACTGACTAGAATCTTTAGAGTTTCAAGATGCATATTTTGATGTACCAATCAAGAATGAATGTCCACACTTCCTTCAGTTTACTATTGGAAGTCTACATTTGGAATGCAGACCTTTCCCACTCAGCTACATTGCGACTCTAAGCCCTAAGGATATTGGCAAAGGTACTCTTTGTACTGCCTTCCCATTTTGCTTACAGGAAACATCTTTGTTTGGCATTTTAAATCAACTGCATGTGGATATTTTTGGGGGATTCAGGTACCCTTGAAATAGTTATAGTATAATGTTTTAATTTTTTGTACAATTTAATTGCTTAGTTTATTTTACTGAAAAATATGTTTTTTCTTTTGTAGACATTAACTGTTAAGCCTCCTAATGAAGGGTCATTGTTGGTTCAGAAAGTAATTCTAATGAAAAAGATTTAGGACCTGATTTAGAACTTGGCGGAAAGGTTCCTCTGTCACAAATGTGACGGATAGCCTGTCCGTCCTATAACAAGTGTCTTAGGAAATAATGGATTTGTAAAATGGCATATAATATGGGATATCTGCCACATTTGTGAAGGAGTAACCCGGTCCACCAAACTCTAAACCAGGCCCTTATTTTAAGCAATGAAAAACATGAAGTATATGCAGCAATGAGGAATTGCTCAAAGACCATATGTCAGAACCTCTTTTAGAGGGCAATGGGGCACGCAGGGTTACTGGGCCCAACCGTTGAGGTTGAGGCCTTTTACTCCTGTTGTGCTGCAATTTGACCTACTATGGATCCTGTGGAACTGGGCCAAGTACCCCTTCTGCATTTGACCCTCATTAGTAGTTGTGGGCGAGTAGTCAAATACTCCCTCTGGAAGGTGGGGCTGTATTGAAGTATAGATACAGGTAAGTGAAGACAACTCATAGCTCAAAGTGTGCACAGTACAAACAATAAATAATTGTGAAGTCAAATACTTACTTTTGTAGGAAAAAATAAGTATTTTATTTTTTTAACTCTTCTCATTTAAAGGAATAATGACATTCACAAGCAATAACCCAGTTTCCTTCAGGTCGGGGTTCTAGTAGTTGTCTAGCAAATCCTGGTCCTACTCACTGGCTTATAAAGTGGTTTGGAGTTATTCCCTTCATTGGCGGCCGCATACAGGGAATTCCCACCAATAGACCCTACTCAAGAGTTCCCCTTTGAATCTTAGGAATTAGTCAAAAGTGTCTGTGGTGCCACAGCATCTTCTGCAGCAAATTCCCCTGGGCACACTGGCACAGTTCAAGACATATCTGCTCTGGCAGCACAGAAACATATGGCGTTACTACGGGTACCCTGAACTTGGGCACTCTGGAGTTCAGATCCGGAGCGGCGCAACCGGCCCAGCAATCGAAGCAGCTTCCATATTGCGAAGACTCGATAATCCAATTTCCTTCAGCTCCCAACTGTAGTCCAGCGAGGTTGCAACATCCTCCTTGGCTCTCGGGGTCAGTCAGGGCAGATCTCGTTGAGCGGGCTCGACCCACTAGTTACAGCCTCACTCTAATCCCAGGCTGTGGCCCGAAATCCTTGGCAAATTAGTACAGACAGCCACTCTTGACATACAGGGTTGCTGCAGTACCTCTGGACACAACGTAGGCACCTCTGGTGCAATCGCCCACACCACAGCGGCCCCTCCTGGCGCACAGAATCATTGCTAAGGTGTTCACAGTCCTGGCAGGCTAGTTACACAATTATTTCCATGGTGGCCCCTTCTGGCATCGATTGGTGCACAGCCTAATCCTCACATTTCAACCAGAGAGTCCTCATAGTAGGGCTTCCCACTGGTCCTTTCTCCCTCCAACATTCTCCTCTTCCTCACACAGCACACTGGTCTTGGCAAGCAGGCAGAATCTAGTAGTCTGGGTTCCAGGGCTGGTGTTCATGGTTTTGTTTGGGTGATGTTCCTTCACCCAGCAGGCGGACTAGCAGGCCTTGGCCCTCAGTCCTGGTCACAGGCAGAAGTTCTACAGATCTTACCCTTCTCACACAGCCTGTCTGGCTGCTTGGCAGCTGACAAATCTTGGGGTCTCAGCCTCGCCTTTTTACAGTCCTTTTTGGCTATCAGAATATTGTTTCAGATCCTAGGTGTAGAGATGGATATGGCCTGTTGCTTAGCTTTGCTTTCTTGCACTTCTTCATCTCCAGTCTGATAGTGTCCTGGTGGCTGGTGTACCGAGTGCCAAGTGAGCTTATCTGCCAGATATGCAGGTGCCTGGTTGTGATGGTTTTGTAGAGGATGCAGCTGGTTTTGAAAATGATGCTGGCTGTCAAGGGAAGCCAGCGGAATTCAATTAGTATGGTAGATATGTGGTCATATTTCTTCAGGCCCTCCATGAGATAAGCGGCAGCATGTCAGGTGCCTTTAAGTGGGCCAATCTGGAGTCTGAGAGGCTATGGAGCATAGCAATGCTACCATCCAGATGTGTGTAATTCAAATTCTCTAAAAACTACAAATATAATAATGCTGGCTTAGCTTGATGAAATTCAAGGGTAAAAGAAGGGGACAAATATCCTTATGTCATAAATGTGCCCACCTTGGACAGATAAGAGTAATGTGTAAAGTGTCTAGTGCAGTTATGAAGTCACTTTCTGAGAGGAATGGGTTACCTTTCACAAGGAAAGACAGATGATACCAACATGTGATGATTTTTTTTTCTAAGCAAATTTGATTGTTTTACTGTTTTCACTAACAAACATAAACATTACCATAGCCCATCGAATCATGTCACGGTAAACCACAAGGCATATTCGAAAATTAGTAATTTCCCACATTCAGCCTGTGATGTTCCCATCGTTTGTCCCAAATCTTCTCATGTTTGCATTGGCAACCTTGATCTGCTTAAATGGGCCGCTCTTGTTGATCACACCAGCCTACCCCATTTCGCCCCCCACCTTAGTAGGGGTGTTTGAGGACCTCCAGTTACATGTGATATCACCTTTGGCAACCAACATTGTGACCCCAATAAAGATACGCTCCATTCTCTGACCTCCTGCATCCTCCAGTAACCCCAGAAGGGGGACCTTAGGGTTAAGTTCCAGTGGCTAATCTAAGACTGATGAGAGTTCTCTGCCCATTTTCTAGCAGTAGGGGACCAACAAAGTGCAGGACAAGACCATGTAGAAGAAGTCTGCATTTGGCGAGGAGCATCGAAAGCAGTTAGCCTGGGCAATTTTTCCAGCTCAGTGTAGCTGCAATGAGGGTCCTATAGTAAGGTGCAAGCAGTTGAATTGGATAGGTCCAAGGGGTGTGGAAAAAGGTAACTCTCAGAGAGCTATTCTGGCCTCCCTTCACTCGGAATCTTCAAGCTCCCCCACCCAAGCCTCCCATTTCCATCTCAACATGGGGAAACGATCCGGGACATTAATGACTAGGGATCAGAAAATCGGTGAGATGGTTCGCTTGTGAAGCTTCCCCGACAGCATTTTGGCCTGGAGAGGTCTGAAGTCCAGAACATCTGTGTATGGGGGAATATTAGCCAAGAGTGTGTTTCGTAATTTCAGGCATTTATTACACTGAGTACAGGACAGCTGATACTGCTCCTCTATCACTGGATAAGTCTGTATATGGTTATCCACCCAGATGTCCCTGAGATGGGTGAATCCTATCCTGTCCCACTTTGCAAAACCCTCTATACCTGCGGTGTGGTGCAGCCATATCCCCTGCCAGACAGGGCTTATCCTCGTGAGCCTGTGATCTCATCCCGTAAGGCAGAGAGCCCCTCTCCAGCTGAGTAATTTCACCCAGTTGATCTCCGGAAGTAATCAATGGATTGAGGGCCTGTAAAGCATCCCCATGATCCTGTCAAGGCAGAGCAAGGTCAACTCAGCTCAGTATGTCAGATCATCCCAACCCCCATTAAACCAATCATTTATCACAACCAACAGTGAGGCCATGTAATAGCAGTATAAGTCTACCATTCATCATAGGGGGGCTGTCAGCAGTTCACTTGAGCCATTAGAGGGTGACCTTCTGCCCAAGGAAGGTACGGATTGTAGATTTTTGGATGGTAAAAATTTGGAGAAATAAAGAAATTGGGGCAGAAGCATCATTTTGAAGAGGGCCACCAGGACATGGAGAGGTAGGCACCGCCACTTCTGTAAGTCCATTCTTATTTTATTTGCCATAGGGGTCAAATTGAGGCTCCTCGCCAGTTCTGTTAGGCAAGAGATGTAAATGCCCTGATATTTGAATGATAGGTGTTACATGAGGATCATGGAACGCCAAAGGCAGGCACTTGAACTGCCTGTTATTGGGACCAGCAGGGATTTGGTTTTGGTAGGGCACACAGGAGAGGGGAAAGGGGGCAACCTTGCTGGTACCTCTGCGGATAGGAGAAAAGAAAGAGTCCTGTTAACCTGGACTTGAGCGGTTGGGCAAGTGTACAGAAGTAAATCCCCAAACCAGTTCTTTCCAGCACAGCACTTAGGAAGGACCAGTCGATCATGTCAAGGGCCTTATCGAAGTCTACTAAGAGAAGAGCCGAGAAGTAGCGGAGTTGGTGTGCCTGGGAAAGAGCCACCTGGACTCTCAGGGTACAGTACTTGCAGCTGCGGGTCACATAAAGCCACATTGGTCCAGATGAATCAAAGAAGGCAATGTCCAGCGTAGCCAGTTGGCCAGGAATCTGGCAAACACCTTGATTTCGGAATTGGTAAGGGAAATAGGCCATTATGAGGTATATGTATTCAATGGTTGACCAAGCTCAGGGATCACCACAGTTGTAACTTTGTCGAGCTCTGAGGAGAAGCCCCCCAACTCCGCCGCTTCAGTGTACAGTGCCAGTAGATGAGGGAGCAAAAGACTTAGGAATTTCTGATAGCATTTAACAGGAAACTTGTCTGGGCCCTGCGTTTTACCTGGAGACATAGCTGATAACGCTCCCCCAGTTTTTTTGACTGTGAGCGGCTGATCAAGGTCCTTGGCCAGCGATAGGGGAATTGTGGGGGTAACGAGATGTACCGCAACACCAGGTGTGCTACTTCGTCGGGGCCTGGGACTATACTCGTATAACGTTTGGTAGTAGTCAGCGAAGACTTGTGCAATCTCTCTGATGGTCAGCCAGTAAAGGAGCTTCCCCTACTTAGCCCCGTGTTCATAAACCTGCTGGGTCGACGCCCTCCAACATTGCCACGCCTCTTCCAGTGAGATTTGTTGCACCAGAGTACGTGCCAACACCAATCAACGGTCAAGCTTGGTTGAAGGTCTCAGAATCGCCCAATGTTCCAAGGCAATGATTTAGGCCTCTCAAGTTGTAATTTGCGCTAATTTCTTCTGCTCCCTGTTGCAAATGTATCCCTTAACTAAACCCCTATGTGTGGGTTTGCCAGATGGTCTCTAAGTAGGATTGAATCTCCAACTCTTTGCAGTCAAAGCAATCTTTGTCAGTTAGGTACTAAGTGGTGAGAGTTGCCCCATAGGCTGAAGGTAGGATCAAGGTATCCCAGCTGTAAGCGAAGTGGAGTGTTATCCGACATCCCCCAGGGTAGGGCTTGAACCTGAGACAACTGCAGGATGTCCGCAGCTGGGAGCCAAATCAGATCAAGACGCTGCATGGTTTTGTGAGCCGCCCAGGTGTTAGTATGTGCAAGGTCTATGGGATGCTACTCATTTTACGCATCACAAAGTCTTATAGAATCAATCCAAGCTGGCAGGAGCATGCCTGATGCCCCGGCCTTAGGGAGCCGGGCACATTCATCTCTTTGTGAGGAACAGCATTGAAATCCTCTCCCACTACAGTGACGCCTTGCAGGAGTGTTAATAGGAGGGACCCGAGGTAGTTTGGTGTGCTAGGATGCTGCTGTTGTGGGACGTAGACTGATAAAAAGTTGTATTGTCTGCCTTGCAGCTGACCTTCTACCCCACAATTTCTAGCTTGAGGGTCTGCATGTGAGTTGATCACCACCAACAGAAAACCAGTGCAGTAAAATGGCTACTCCCGGGTGACCCTGAGTGATAGATACTGTCATAGCCATGGCGGCGCAGGAAAGGGCAGTGATCTCCCAGTAATCGGTTTTCTTGAGACTGAATCTTTTTACATACTGGAAGATGACAGATCTTTTAATGCGATTCACCAATCTGTTCATATTCCAAGACTTTCATTTAACTCCCACCGTAAGGGTTGGGAATCAGACTGCCCAAGCTCGGGTGGCTGGAATGTGTTCAGGGCCTGTGTTAAAATAATGACTTGCCTTGTGTAGGAATCCGCTATCTCAGTAATAGTGCATCTTAGTGCGACTGTCTTGGTCAGTGAATTGTGTGTTCAAACAACTTGTAACAAATATAACTCCCCTTTCCTCTAACTTCCCCCACCCCATACTTATATACTGGAAGCATTTGTTGCCCTAAAACTGGTCATAACTTGGACTAAGGCAAACCCCTAGGCCAAAAGCCTAAAGTAGGGCTCCTCTATTGTAGGATTCATGTGCCTGACATCTACTTTAGTCTCATTTGTGTACAGTAGTATCATTCCCCCATCTGGAGAAATTGTCACCAAGACAGACTTGCCAGCCTGCATATTTCTTTATTGGAGGGCACATGGGCCCTTATCTTGAGACCCGAAGAGTTTGGGTGTGTCCATCAACATGTCTTCCTGACTGATCCCTCCTACTACCAGAGTCTCTATTTCCAAACCATAGGAGTCCCGGCATCCGCGGGGATTCAATCATTTTTTATGTGATCGTGCTCACTTCCTCCTAGGTGGTTTGGGGGGAGGACGGGTAGAGCTCCCTATCACTCTGTGCTCTGGCTCCCCAGTTCCATTAGTCAGACGGAGCTCTCTCCTCTCTGCCTCCCACTCCCACGCCTGCTCCATTGTGTCAAAGAAATTAGTTTTAGAGTTAAAGATCACCTTCAATTTTGCAGGAAAGAAGAAAATGTACTGTAGATTGAGGGCACAAAACTTTTGTTTAACGTCCTTGAAAGAGTGCCTATGCTGCTGAACTGCTTGCGTGTAGTCAGGAAATAACATAATCATGTCACAGTTGTTAAGAATCCAAGTGATCACCAGGCGGGCTGAAGCCTCGGACGAGGGTCGGTGGGCCAGGGACTTATGTGTGTGTCCCTCCACAAACCATGGCAACAGCTAATCGTCTGGGTCTCATGACTGCATCCAATCCTCCAGGGAGCATTCCGCTTCAGAGGCCGTGGCTCCCTCGGGAAACAAACAAATAGGAGGTTGTTCCTGCACAATCTATTTTCAACATCTACAGCAGGTTCCCCAAGCACTACCATTGTGGAAGCACTTGGAGACCTGAGTTTTAAGAGTGGCTGTTTCGTTTTCCACAGAGGAATCCGGCTTTCCGCCTCCATCATCCGATTGGCGACATTCCTGAGGTCTTAGCACAGCAGTGAGACATCCACTTTGACTTCTCTCCACGGCTTCCCTCGGGTCCTGAATTGCAATAAGGATTGTTGCAAACTTGGATTGTGCAGAGTGCCTCAGCAATACCAGGGGGTTCCCAGTGACCCCTCTGGCACTCGAGGCCGGTGTTGTATACTGGTCAATCTTAGTCTGGGCCCGGGCAGTGGTTAGGGGTTTGTCTTTTCCCATATTGTCCAACACACCTCAGGGTCCAGTGCAAAGTTGCCAATCTCCGTGACGTAGCATGCTTACCTCCTCAGAACAGCATGAGCAGCCACGGCTAAGGCCTTCTTCGTATACGTTTTGGGTGCAACTAGAACCAGAAAGCCAGTTGGAGGTGGCAGGGCAGGTCGTAAGTCGAGATTCTCAAGTCAGCAGATCCCCGCCCCAGGCATCTCTCACAACAGCAGAGCAGGCCCAACACAGTAATCATATGTGATATCCAGGAAAACATAGAGCAAAGGCTCGAGGATGCAGGAGTTCACTCTAGTTGACTACTGACCTGGAGGAGGCTAGTTCCCCTGTCCAGCCACACAATGAGCAACCTGCACCCATAAGTGCCAGGTGACTATCCCAAAGGCTTATGTGACACTGCACTTGACACAGTTTTGAGATCAGCAGGAGAGCATAAAGCTGATGGGGCAATGGCTGTCCAAGTACTGAGCCAAAGGTTCAAAGTCATTCCAATGTCCATGGGAAGCCAAGTCCTAAGATGTATTCTTACCCAAGGGGTGCACACCCAAACTCACACTCAGCATCACAGTTTGTGCAGGGCCTCTTTGACTGATATCTCACAGTGTGACCTTTACGGGTACAAAAGGCCTGTCCATCGCTCTCTTGAGTGGGCTCCACAGTGGTCTAAAATTCCCTGCTCCTCCCACCTCGGTCACTGCTCTCCGTCCAGCCTGTGGACCGAGGAGTCCCCCACCAGGCCCCTGTTGAGTTTTTCTACCTGGCCTCCAGAACCACACGTCACCTTTCCCAGAAGATAGAAGTGCCAGCGTCACAGGAGAATTCGGGTGCAGCCACCACTCGGCCGAGGCTGACTGGTACTGAAGCTCAGTATTGCCGCATGGCATGGTGTCAGCCATCTCCTGCTCAACGGTCTGCCTTCACTGGGGCCCTTTCTTATGGCCCACTCAGTCCCTCTGTCCCGAGGTCAGTCGCCTTTCTCTTCAGCTCTCCTGTAGAAGCTGGTCCAAGGCCTCACATATTCACATCAGATTTGTCGCTGGTACAGGCCGCCATCTTGGAAGGGGCCAGTTGGCAGCCTGGGGTTCTCCCTGAGTCCAGGGACCAGGCACGGCTAAATCCCTAGTCAGTCAGAGTTGTCCACATCCTGGGACCTTGCTGTTGATAAGAAAGGGGGGTGGGTACAGTGTTCTGACTCCGGATGTTGATAGATTGCAGGGAGTCTTGGGAGCATACATAAACTGCGACCTCCATCTTGGCTGCCTTCTCCAAGCCAGGATATCTTGATTTTATCGTTGTGTTTCTTGAGGATGAGATTGGTGTCCTAAGTGAATCTGAACAGCTTAGCATTGGTTGAAAGTTGGCGTTCAAATCCGTTCAGGTTCATGCCATTGCACCAGGTTTGTACTAGTTCTGTGTTCTTCGTCACAGACCATATGAATTCTCTTTTGGTGGGATTAAACTTATATTAGTGTTGGAAATCCAAGTCTGGATTAGGTTTAAGCAGTGTTTGAGGAGTTGAAAGTCTGGAGCAAAGGAGACTTTCAAATATAGTTTTGTGTCATTGATGTATCTGTGAATGTTGATATTAAATATGAGCTGAGCAGTGTGCCAGGGGGCTGCAAGAAGAGGTTGATATTGAAAGGGCAAGATGGAACCTTGGGAATTTCCACAGGTCTTGGAGATATTCTGGGAACTTGAGGTGCCCTTATAAACTGACTGTAGTTGGTTGGATTGGTAGAAGGAGAACCAGTGAAGGATGATTCTAAGGAATTCCATGCAAGACTTCAGGGTATGGATGAGTATGGGGTGATCAACGGTGTCGAAGGCAGTTGAGAGGTCCAGTTGTTTTAGATGGCAGAGTTCATCTTTATCTTGTGTTCAGCATGCTGTCTTCTATGGTTTGTAAAGTTACTGTCTCTATGAATCCGCATAATCTGACCCTGGATTGATAATTGAGCAGGAGATGATTGACAATGATGTGATCTTGATGTTGTGAATACATAACTTTTTCAGTGACCTTGCTCATGAAGGAGAAAGAGTGATATGCCAATAGGTCTCGCCAATGTGAGATCTAATTGCTTTGTCAAGGTTGTTGTTTTTAAGCCATGTTGTGCAACTGCTGTGCAGCATAGCGGTAAGTAAATAAAAAAGTACCATGACAAGGTCAGCGCTGGCCGCTTTTTAGCTCCTTTTTTTCACTTCCAACCATGCTGTGCAGCAGCAACATAGACAAGTCCAAATAGCTCAACTAGAAGCCAATGTCACAATGTAAAATATATATTTAAAAGGAGTACTTTTTCAGTTATCATGGTACCGAAACACGATGGGATGTTCATTGTGAAATTCTAGAGCATTTTTGATGCTTCTAGTGGACGGCAAGAATTAAGGATTCAGAAGAAGGTACAAAGTGTGGGGGTGCAAGCAAAAAGATGTGTGCATAGAGGGTAGAGATGAGAACAACAAACATAAACAACAATCCCTTACAGAAGTGAAATAAATCTGTGACCAAAAAGAATGTGGCCATGGAGAATAAGGAGAGAGTGAAAGATTAGGAAAATATAGCACTGGGGTAAACAATACTTTAATGAAGGAATCAGCATGAAGAGGGCCAATGGTGGAATGATAGCTGTGACCAAGACAGAGCCCTGCCGGAGTGAAATCCATAACATGAAGGACGCAGCCATTGCGGAGAGAGTTGTGAATCTGAAAATGGAAACTCGATGCAAGCAAAGGTTTTTCTAATGTATCCAATTTATCTTACCTTGGTAGAAAACCTGATGTTCCAACATGCTAATTACTTGTACTTTTTCTTCAAGGAAACAAAGTATGTAAACACAATTAAAATGTGAGTAGCAAGCACAGCATCTTAAAACACCCCTTTTTCCGGTAGACATCATTATTGTAACGAGATATTTTTTCTTTCATGCAGCAGTTAGAAAAGGCTGGTGAAGTATATTCTCAATCGCAGTGTCAGCCGTGGAAGGACACTAATCAGGATGAAGCAAAGTACTTGGTTCATGCTCATGGCGAAAGAAGAGGAAGTGAAACTAAGATGTGCTGCCTAATTAGGAGGCTTTGAATGGCAGTGACAATGAAGTCAACAGATGGGGTCCAAACCTCTTCTACTAAACAATATCTTTTGTAAACAATAGTACAAGCACTGTCACAGGTGACACCTAAAAAGAGCATTGTTCTCCCATTCTAGGGATGTCTAGTCCTGGAGTTGTCAGAATCCTTCAATATTGTGATCTGGCAATTTTTGTTTTCAGCAGCTGGGACCTCCAGCCTGTGTTGCGGCCTAAAGTACCCTAGTGGCAAACATGTGCAGGCTTTACTTTACGCTAATGATGCGGTTTTGCTATCACTAACACCTAACAGTTTACGGGCCTTATTGATGCTTTTGTTAGATACATGGCGATTGAGATTTAGAGGTTAACAGGGTGTTTGGTGAGCCCCAGAGTAAACCCGGACCCATGGTGATAAAGGGCCAAATGATTTGCAAGGTTAATGAGTTTTCTTATCTAGGGGTAACCTTTGATTCTAGGGGTAGCTGGTTACCTTGTATTTTGAAGGCCTGTTCCCGCTTCTATACCTCTATGGGGGCTTATCTTGGGCTTGCATCTAGAATTTGTAATAAACTGATTTTGCCCTTACTGGAGGTGTACAAACTAAAGTGTCTACCTGATATAACTTTTGGGTCTTCTTTATGGGGGTATCAGGGCTGCCACAGGATACAGCAGGAAGGGAACTGCTTGGGTTAGGGCCCAGTAGTCCTCATTTATTTTGCATGAAGAATTTGGTCTAAAGTTTGTGGAAGACCTCATTAAGCTTGCACCTCTTCTTGTGGTCTGGGGGAATATGTATACTGCATTTAATAGGGAGATCATTTATGACTGTTTGGCATGTGATTTTGATCTTAAAATCCCCTGGTTAAATTATATTAGGTACACTGCCAACAGTTTGGGAAGGCCTGAGTTGCTTTTATTACCACACTTATTGAATAAAAGGGAGTCCGGCTGGGCCAAGAAGGAGTTTTTGAGACTTTCAACTGCTGCCAGAGAAGTGAAGAAACTAGAGAAACCATCTGTGAGAGTCTACAATGTATAAGACATGTCAGAGCACTGAACCCTATCTTTTCCAGGTTAATAATGTTTGGGAAAGATCACTCCTGACCATGTTTCGGCTGGGCTATATCAGGTGCAATTTCTGTTTCCCCTTGGGACAGTTTGACTCCAAATGCTTACTTGTGCGCCCTTGTGATGGTACCTCCCTTCAGACTCTGATGCATTTGACCCTATTCTGTAAATATTATTAACCTTATACGTGCAGATTTTTATTACCTATTTTAAAAACTTTGGGCTTTTGTCAGTGTAGACCTGCATTTCACGACCTTTGTATGGTAGCCAAAACTGCTGTATTTTTTTCTGTGGGAGCCTTTTTTAAAAAAATGCAATACGTTGGCGTAATTCTGTGAATTTTTGATATTATCTGTAATTTTTATACTTATTTATCTGATGTCTGTTGAACATTTTATGTGATCACTGTTTTTTATGAATATTTTAATAATCAATTTAAGAGAATTTATTAATCGATTGATTGATACCCTAATGGTGTTATATATATATATATATATATCTTGGAGCAATCGATTTTGTGCTAAATTTAATAATGAGTCCATAGACGCCACTCTTTCACACTTTGCCGGTTTCTTACTCTTTATACACTTTTTTGTGTGGATTTTTTTTAATATCCCACGTTTGGTTTTGTTTTGCGAAATAACTTTTCTGTAGCCATCAACTGTGTGTAAAGAGTGAAATGAGTTCCAAAGAGTTTGGTAACAATAAACATGTTATTCAGTACCAAAATACCCTTCTACGCAAAAGTACGCTTTACAAATACCCGCTATGTTATGTAAGCTATCAGCAAAATAAAACTATATAAAGGGAGAATAGAACTTCTCTGCGGCAAGGAAATACTCTTGAATAGTAATAATTTATATTTATATATTAATCCCTGGCCATGTGTTAACTTAGGGCCAGATGTACTAACATTAGGATTTCCTATTTCGTAAATAGACCCATCTCATGCACATTAATGTGGTAGGTTGCAACTTGCGATCCATTAGGAATCACAGCTATCACAGGGATGTTGACCTGTTGAGGTCAGCACACCAACATGTCTCTAATTGTTTTTTCATAAAGCAAGCTTTTTTTTGTTTTCTTTGTTTAATGCAGCCCGTTTCCCTTGAAGAAAAACGGGATGTGTTTAAAAATAAAAAATGAAACATTGCAGTTTCATTTTTTTAAGAATAGGCAGTAGTCCGTGGGACCACTGCCTACTCTTAGCTCTACAAAAAGTTATAGCCAGCTAAGGGAGACCCGCACAAAATGTACTGTTTATACTTTGTCTATGCCAGCGGCGGTAAACCCATATAACAAATGTTTGTAGTATGTATATAAAACTCATTAAAAAAAATTATTTTATTAATATATTTGTTTTCCATTGTCAAAGGGGAATTGGTTACCACCTCCTTAAATGAGTCAGTAAAATATGAATGTTTTGGGACAGTAATTCGGTTGCAAAACACTCACACATCTTCAGATTTATGTATTTGGAAGGAACGCTATGAACAAACCCCTTCCAAATACCAAATTCCAAACACAAATTGCGATTTCATAGCATGTTGCTGAATCTCAATTTGTGTTTTGAGCATATGTGAAAGCATTTTTTGCGGTCTGAAATGGGTCAATCGGCTGTTTCCGACTACGAAAATGCATACATGTGGCCCATAGTTACAGTTAGATTGCCGTTACTTGGGAAATTGTGAGCCTTATTTGGGGGCTTTAATTTGAATAGGCTTCTTGAATAAATATGTTTACAAATGTTAAGTGTAGAGAGCCTTCTTGTAAGAAAACGTGCTGTAAGAGACTATATAAAAAATGCAGTTTTGGATCATGTTTTTAACATAGGCTCCTCCATGGCACACCTTTTAGGCCATAGTGAGTTGAAGAATCAACATCAAATTCAGCATTGGAAATGTTGCACGCCTTGAAAATGGTCAATGTTGGTGCTGGCTTTTTATAGATAAAGCACTTTAAACCCCATCTTGATTTATTAATGATGTTGCCATATTCAGTCAGTTAGACTCTGTCAAATCGTGACAGGTGCATTATAGAGAAAGGCCAGTATGGACTACCTTATAAAATACAACATAAGGCAACAATAACCACCCTCATTCGTATAAATAAATGCATATTTGACCTTCGGATGCATATAACTAAAATAAAACCTTTATGAAGCTATATTTTTCATTAATATTGTTCTGTATAAGCCATTAATGCAATGTGCTAAATGTATTGTGCTAAAGAATCACTTCCCACCACTAAGACATGCGTTGTACCAGGACGAACAAACGCTTTGACATGTACCTTAACACTAACAAACAAAATAATGTATCAGGGGTTTAAAAATTAACATTACACACTTTATGACTATTGTTCGCACAAAAAAGAAGAGAAAAGAAAACAGAAGGAATCAATGTAAGAAAACAACTTTTCAAAGGGTGTGAAGGTTGCAGTAGTGCAGACCGTTACAATCTAAAAATAGTCTCTGCTGTAGGGAAATGCTAATGATAAGGTACAGTTTTAAAAAGTTACCGGAAGTCTCAAATATTATAAAATGCTAAATGCATTGTGCCACTTTAATGCTCCAAACTCACCATTAAGAATCAACATTATGGGACAACATCCTTAATAACACAGTGTATTATTGATGGTGAGTTACCAATGTATTTGTTTGCTATGGATAATTATAGAGCTTTTCCTGAGTTTCCAGTACTAATACAACCCATTGACATCGTCATTCCACAACATTTGAGACATGAGAACTTTTTCTAAATGCACATTAATGTTTACTTAGACTTCATCTTATTAAAATTGTTTTTATAAATGTATTGATATTATTTTCAATATATCAATTCAGAAGAGGGAGGTGGAAGAGATTGTAAATGTTACAGATGATTAACTTACATGCATTTTCGTGAACTTGGAAAGACAGGATTTATTTACTTTGAGAAAATATATTATTTCTCCGTATCTTGTTTAATTCTTTTACAGATTGCAGTGTTTTAATATCCTTAATTATGAACTGCTATATTTCAGCTATTCAAGTTGCTAAAGTACTTCATGTTTCTCTCTGCAACTTGATGTGACAGAACTTTCACCAGTACTTGATGGTTTACAACAGCAAAATGCCTTTACCCAGTATAAGTTAAAAAAAATTGCATTGGTATATTTCTTCCATTTATTGCATGTGTAAGACAACACTGTTTACTCATTAATTCATGAAATGCTATTGTAATATCTTAATCATCTTCAACGGGTTTTCTAAGTGTTCCTTTACGCACATTGACATGTTATTAAACATTCAAATTTTTCATAGGCATATGATGACGATTTCGAAGATGAAGAGGAGGAATTTGAGCCGGGAGAGGAAGTAGTAGTGTCCAGAAACCCGGAAGTTGAAGAAATACAAAGGGCTATCAGTGCAGAAAATGATAGGGTTGCCTCAGTTTCCTCAAGGCACAGTCTGAAAGGATATGAAGAAGAGCAAGGAAAAGGTTTGAAATATTTCATTGTATTTTAATGGTCAAGAATTGTTTTTTACCCGTCAGGTTTTTCCCTCAAGCAGTCAAAGGAGCATTAATGATCTTTTGATGCACATTTGAAACATTTTTAACTCATATGGGCTTAGGTCCGCTTAATAGGCTTTGTAGTTCTTGGTGACAGCAGTCTTTCTAAAGCAATTGTTTCCAATACTTAATAGATACTTAGTGAGAGCTTTGGGTCAATTTTTTGCTCATGATTGAATGACATTGCTGTCGCTTTGAGGTCTCTACTCTTGATTTGGTGGCTCTCCTCCGTATTCTTGTGTTTGTCCCGCCCAGGAGCATTTACATTTCGATTTCACAAAGTTTTGGTTGAATGATTTGTATCCTTCCATTGCTGACATAATGCATTTGGTGCTGCATTTTGTGCAAAATGTGTCCTGGTGTCCACTTTGAACATGATTCTGCGCTTTTCGTAAAAGCACCGAAGAACAGCTGCTCGCACTCTATTCATGTTGTGTCTGTGTGTTTGTGGTCAGCGCATTGGCTTTTGAAAGTTTTACCACGAATTGTATGAAATACATGGTGATATAATAACATAATTTCGTAAATTTGACATAATAAGCATAACACTAAATTACCCTATTATGTCGGCATATTGCCAATTTTGCCTAAGCCTACTAAAAAGATGTCACTATTAACTTCCGTTTCAAACAAATCAATGCATGAAATTGGCGGCAAGCAGTTACTATAATCTTGTAATGAGCTATATATTTGCCTTATCTATTTTACGGTTTAAGTCTCCAAACACTACTGTATCCCCACTGAGCAGGTTTGGGTGTACCTTGCTTTTGAAGGCCATTAGCAACTTCCCTATTGAGTTCAAATCTTATAAGTGTTTCAATTGGCTCAAATTTGTGGTGACACGTGGACATCCGATTAATAAAATATACAACATAATTCATAAAAATTAGTGTTGTTTTATCTTCCTGAGATGTCTACCGATGTGCTATTGTACTCCCAAGCTCTCTTCAGCTTAGATCCTTGAAAATTTGCTTGATTACCTATTGTATAAGAAATAATTCTGGGCCACTTGACCATGGAGCCTTGACTAAAAAAACGATATGCCCGAGTGTAAACTTATTATAGATACTTTACACTTTTCGATGTAATCTCCCCTGCTGAGAACAGATTTTTCAAGCCCATTGAATCTTTTTTTCTGCAGTCTCTTGATTGGGAGGTGGGGGAGGGCGATTGAGACTGTGATTTTACCTCCTTTACATTGTACTCTTGAAGGCATAGAAGTCATTGTATTAATCCCAACAAACTTTTGTGTAAGGATGGAAGAATTAACTCTGGAATCACACTGTATCACACTAAATATGTCTGCTACAGAAAACATAGAAGGGAGGGGGAGGGGTCTGCTTGACTGTACTTTTTAAGGGTCATCCCAGTCCTTAGTCTGACCATAACTATCTATATTAGCAGATACTGGATTGTCCCCTCAAAGGTTTCAAGATCTGTTGACTTAGTATAAGTATTAATTCCATTGACTTGCAATATCAAGTTACCCTCCACGAAAAACAAAAGCCTGCAAAGAAATGCACATAGAGCAGCTTTACAGAAAGTGATCCGGGGCTTTTGCACTTCAGCACCTTGTTTTCATAGATGGGGCTGCAGACACGCCATATCTTTCTGTAATATGGATCGCAACAATGCACATTTTGCAGCAGTGTGTTCTCAATTGGGCATTCCTTTGTCTGCATGGGAGTATGGATCCATGTAGATAAGGGGACTCCTCTACAGCGGACTCACATTACAGAAGTCAATACTGGGACAAATAGTCCATCAGGAGGCACACTAATTGTGCACTAAGTGGGAAATGGCACAGTCATTAAGCCCTCTGGGGATGTCTTTTGGGCGGCAGCCTATATAAACGTCTCACGAGCCCTCAAATTTCCCCTTGGAAGAGGGTACTGTCACACACTGCATTTACCAGTTCGATTAGGGCAATCTCTGCCCGATTACTCAGCATGCTTTTGATCCCTGTGCATTAACAGGCAAAGCAGCAGTTTAACTGGCAGGTGCACCTTTCCTAGTGCAGCCCTGGATCAGGGAAAAAGAGCAGTCCTGGTGTTGTTAGACCTGCCGGCTGCTTTCGACAGTCTCACATGCCATTCTTCTAGACCGTTTGGCATCTTTTGGCATTTCTTGTATTGTCCTAGCTTGGATAAAGAACTTCCTGCAAGATCACAGACAAGTGATCACACTAGGGCAATACACCTCACAAGAAAATGCACTGCTCTCAGGGGTACCCCAGGGTTCGAGTCTTAGCCCCCTCTCTTCGATGCCTAAATGGGACCACTGATCAGGCTGATATCGTCCTTTAATATAGAGACTATCTCAAATGCGGACGATACGCAGCTTATTCTGGTCTTGGACATTAACACCACTCAAGCGGAAGAAAATCTCCGCCAGTACCTTACCGCAACTTTCAGTTGGATGAAGGATAACCATCTTAGTGTAATTCTGGAAAAACGGAAATTCTACCTTTCGGCCAAGAAAACTCTTTTTCTACCAAACTCTGGTGACCAATGAATACTACCCCTCCTCCAAACGCAGTAAATGTGGTCAGGAACCTGGGAATACAATTTGATACCATTTTATCTTTTAAACAGCAATCCTTGGCAGTTGCCGGCACCTGTTTTCACATCATAAAAAGCTTAAAGAAATTCTTTGATCTGATTCCCATCTCAGCGAGGCAAACAGTTGCCGTCACCCTAATTACTTCCAGGTAGACTATTGTAATAGGCTCTATGCAGGTACCAACAAGTCGGTCCTACATAAACTGCAAATGGTCCAGCATGCTGCAGCATGGTTGGTGCTGAAGTGGCCTAGGAGGTCATTCGCTTTTGCGGCACTAGATATACTCCACTGGCTGCCAATCCATCAACGCGGCCTGTTCAAGGTCCTTGTCATCACTTTTAGGGCATTCCATTCTTTGGGACCTCAATCTCTGCAAACAAGATTCAAGCGTTGCACTCCCTCCTGAAGTTTAAGATCATCAAATGCCAATCTGCTGAAAATAACAGCTTTCAGACTGGCATCGAAGGGAGGAAAATCGCTCACAGTGATAGGCTCAAAGGCATGGAATAAACTTCCTCTACAGCTCCACCATATCACATCTGAGTCCCTTTTTAGGAAGGCCCTAAAAACCTGGATCTTCAGTGCTCCTGACACTCTCCACAAAACTCTGATCTGATTCCCTGTTTCTTACCGTCAATAGTTAACCAGGCCTTTTGTTTCCATCTCCGGGTTCCGTTTTAGCACCATGATGCTCCTCGGAGTGACAATTGCGCTCTATAAATAACCTATTACATTACATTGCTGTGCTGTCCTGGGAGAGTGCTCTTTTTATACATGGCACAATAGGTCTGCCTGTGCCAAGCATGCCTATCTCAGACAGAGGTATGCATCATTTAGCTAATATGACTCCTGGCCTTTATGTATGCCTCCGTTGACATTGTGGCAAGCCTACAGATCGCTCGGTCCCAAGGGACCAAAGTGGTCCTCTGGGACCCGAAGTGGGGGACAAAAAATAAAGGCAAATCAGAACGCTCTACTTTTTTTTTAACTCGCAGTACCGCGTGAGTCTCGCGTCCAGATAATACTAACGTATGTGCTTTAATTTCTCAAAAACATCTGACTGGATATACACCAAATGACAACAAGCAAAATTTCTGAGTAAAGATCTTGCTTCGACCCATATTTGGTATAATTCTGTTCAGCTCCCCACCCTTATTTTGTGCCCACTAGACAGATAACCCTAAAACTCGCTATGAGGAAGACAAAAAAGGGATGGGTAAAATGCTTGAATTGATCTTAGCTGTGATCTGTCTACAGTGGCATGGAGGCGAACATTTATGGACTGCAGTAAGGTCCAAGCGATTGCCAGTGGTGCTGTGATTAATTCAGTCATTCCATCCATCACTGTCTTTGTTGTTTTAGTTAACACCCTACAAGCCACTAATATGCCTAGATGTGGGTCCTGTGCTCACTGTGCCATAGGACTGAAGTTGCACAAACTTAAAGAGGCCCAAATTGGGCAAAACTTGTCTGGAGTTGCTTTGTGTTCTCCTCTGGAGAGGGTCTTTACTGGCAGTTTGCGGTTGATAGTTCCTATGAGGAGCAGGATCCATACTGATTTGCCTAAGGCAGGCTGCTGCCTAAAGTGGCATGGTGGGCAAACAAACACAATACACTGGAATGCAGCCTGAACAATCACCAGTGGCTGTGATTAATTCAAGTGTTCCATTCATCATCTTGTTTTCCGTAGTGACTGCTAGCAGGCTGCCCCCACCCGCCGATCCCCATGATTGAACACCACAACATGTGAACAATTGGTTGTGTTTTTACTTTTAAAAAGAAGACATACTTGCATTTATACATGTTAGACCTGGCACCATTGGCGTGGGTTTCCCTTCCATTTTTCGCTGTTGTCTCCTCTGTTTTTGCTGGTATTAGATGCTCTGGGCGCTGTGCCACTGTCATTCAGTGCCACAGCGCAAATGCTCCCTGTGTAAATATGACTTTGAATTGGTATATCCCTGATTGGCTTATTTGGTTTACCTGTTAGTCCCTAGTAGTGTGGCCTGTGTGTGCCCAGGGCTGGTAACCCAAATGCTGCTGGTGGGCCTGCAACACTGGTTTGTGCCACCCACAGAAGCAACTTGTAAAGTGTTCCTCAGACCTGCCCCTGAAGTGTCTGCATACAGTCCAGAACTGCCATCTTGGCTGTGAAGTGTTAATGTTAATGTTATATGGTCTTCTATAGCGCACGGCTGCCCCAGCAAAGGGGCGTCCCGGCGCTTTCCAGAAAGGAAAAGAGTACGCCACAACAGGTGGAACAGTGGGAATCACAAAACGTGGCCGTCTAGCAGAAGAGATGGCTTTTTATGGCCTTTCTGAATGGCAAAAGATCAGTTATTCCACGAATCCGGAGAGGTAGGGCATTCCAAAGCTTAGCTGCAAGGTACCGGAAGGAGCGGCCTCCCATCCTGGCTTGTTTAATACGGGGGACCACTGCCAGGTTCTGGCCCTCCGAGCGGAGATTGCGTTGAGGCGTATATGCGGGCAAGAGTGGGTATAGCATGGGTGGGGAGGCGGTTTTCAGAATTCTGAATGCGAGGCATAAGGTTTAGAAATGAATCCCTTTCTCCCCACGAGAGCCAGTGGAGTTTGGTAAGTGTACTTGCCACCGAATGATGGCGGGGAAGACCTGTCAAGGCTCTCACTGCAGCATTCTGAACTCGTTGCAGCCTTGCTTTCTCAGCCTGGTTAACCCCTAAGAGTAGGGAGTTAGCATAATCCAGCCGCGAAAGGATGGCAGACTGTATCACGAGCTGGCGCGTCTGGGGATCGAAAAACTTTAGGATCTGCTTAAGTTTCCGGAGGATCCCGAAGCACGAGGCAGCAATATTTTTAGTATGGTGGGTAAAGTTGAGAAAGGAGTCAATCCAAACTCCGAGGTTTTTCACCTGGCTTTTAGGCTCAGGGAGTTTGCCAAGAGTCCCAGGCCACCATTTGTCCCCCCAAGCCGCCGCCTCTTTACCTACAAGTAAGACCTCGGTCTTTCCCGCGTTTAGTTGTAGGTAGTTAGCTGTCATCCAGCTGGTTATGGCTGTAAGGCCCTGTTTGAAATTCTGTGCACTCAGTCCAGCTTCGTCACTCAGAGTCACCACTAGCTGAGTATCGTCAGCGTACGATACTAACGATAGTCCCCATCTTTTGGCTATCTCAGTCAGTAGTAGGACGTAAATGTTAAATAAAGTTGGACTGAACACAGATCCCTGGGGCACTCCCTGTTTGATCAATCGTTCTTTGGAAAGGAACGGAGGAGTGGAGACCCGGAATGACCTTCCAGATAGAAATACCTTAAACCAGTCCAGGGCCTGTCCCGATATTCCTACCTCCTCTAGCCGAGGTACCAGCACCTCGTGTGAGACCATATCGAAGGCAGCACTGAGGTCTAATAGTATTAGTGCTGCCGTCTTGCTGGAGTCCAAGATGGTCTGGAGGTGTTCAGTCACACTCAAGAGTGCCATTTCGGTGCTGTGGCCTGCACGGAAGCCATGCTGGGATGCGTCCACAGTGGTATTGGACGTAAGGAATTTCGTCCGAATGGTATTGACGTGGGACTCTGCCACCTTAGCTGGCCAGGGGAGCAGCGAGATAGGCCGATAGTTCTCGGGCAGAGTGGGGTCTAACGTTGGTTTTTTTATAATTGGGGAAACCCAAGCCTGCTTCCATCTAGTGGGTATGATGGCAGTGGTGAACGAGGCATTTATGATGTCTCGAAGGGGGTTGAGAACCATCATGTCAGCTGCTCTAAATTGCGGTGGTTTTAGAGGGTCTGCAAGGCGAGCCTGATTTGACTTGTCCATAAAGTTTGAGAAAATCCCCTTGACTCATCACAGGTATATTAGTGAGTTTAGAGTTAGTCTTAGTGGTAGAAGCATTAAAACATAGAGTGGTTGGGAAGGAGTCATAGATTTTCTGAATTTTATCAGTGAAGTAGGATGCCAGGTTCTCACAGTGTGTAGGAGAGGCATGTGGCTCCTCGACAGCTTTTTTTGAGCTGAGATCTTTTATGCCCACATGCATCAAACTCCCGTTTTGCGATTCCAAATTTGCGATTTTTACCGAATCGCAAATATGGAATCGCAAAACGGGATGCATTATTGAAAGGGATAATATTTGCGATTCGGTAAAAATCGCAATTTTTACCGAATCGCAAATATTATGCGAATTCCAATTTGCTATTTCGTAATTCCCATTGATTCCTATGGGCCAAAAGGCCCATAGGAACCAATGGTAATTGCGAATTCGCAAATTGGAATTCACAAAATGTTGATGCATTCCATGGGTGCAGGGGGGGGTCCAAAGGACCCCCCCCTGCACCCCTGAAATGTATTTTAAAATGGATGTTTCACACACACATGTACTAAGGACATGTGTGTCTGTAACATGAAAGTGTTTAAAATGCTAATTTGAGCATTTTAAACATTTTTCGCAAATTACCACGAGGTTCAACCTCGTGGTAATTTGCACTTGCAATCTTCAAGATCGCAATTTTTTAAAGAATGATGCATTGCATTTAAGGAATCGCAAAATTGCGATTCCTTAAATGCAATCGCATTTTAGAAAATCGCAAAATTAGCGATTTTCAACAAAAAGCAATGATGCATCCCAAAAAGCATTTTTGGAATCGCAAACGGCCGATTTTAAGGATTCGCACCGTTTGCGACTCCAAAAAAGCTTGATGCATGTGGGCAATTAGTATTTTAAAAATGGTTTTGGAGGGATTCTGACTAATCCCAATTTCATTAGGGTAATATGCCGCTCTTGTCCTACAGATGTTTCTGTGGTAGTTTTTCTGTACCTGGACATATTGAGCCTTAAGTGCAGAGTCATAGGTCTTTCTCCATTTTCGCTCGGCGACTTTACATTCTTTCCTAAGGGATGTGAGCGCTGCATTGTACCAAGGACTAGATTCCTGGGAGCGTGTCCTAATCCAGCCCGCCGGAATCAGTGTATCCAGAGCCTGGGTGATCCAGTTACATAAATCCTCATAGCTCAGGTCAGGGTCTATGCTAATTTTGGGGGGATTCGTTTTAAGTAGTGCGTGAAAGTCTTCGAGAAGGAGTTTTCTCCAAGGGCGTTTCAGCACTCGTTGGACATACTTCGTGTTGGGTGCACCACGAATAGTTAGTGTCATGATCACTAATGGGTGGTCCGTCCAGATCAAAGGAATGGGAGCTCCCACTGCTACTCCTTCTAAGTTAGAAAAAATGGTGTCAAGGAGATGTCCACCTCTATGAGTGGGGCCACTGACCAGCTGGCAAAGTTGGAATGCGGCAAGGTGAGCTAGCAGATTGCAGATCTTTTTGTCTGTGGTGAGATCAAAATGGATATTTAGATCTCCAAATATAGAGAAGTTGGCGTTCCCTGTAACCAACGAACAGACAGTTTCGAGGAGGGCTTTGATAAAACTGCTGTCCTGCCCCGGGGGTCTATATATCAAGATACCGGATAGAGTTAACTGTGGGTTTATCTTGATGTTATAGCGAGCGCATTCGCATCCTTCGATGTCGAGTTTGGTAAATAAGCATGAATATTGCGACTTAGCTATCATCGCTATCCCTCCACCCCTTGATTGTCTATTTAATGTGTAGGTGGAATATCCTAATGGGGTGGCTAGGTTGATAACAGAGTTCATATCCTCTTGCAACCAAGTCTCCGTGAGGAATAGGATATCTAATGAATGATTAGTAATTAGGTCATGGACTTCTAAGTGATGTTTTGTCAGGGATCTTATATTAAGCTGTGCTACCACAATTTGTTGATTGGGGCAGGTGGTCGTGAGGGACGGGGGTGTCCTGGGTCTGGGAAGGGTAAACCCACATGAGCATTTAGAGCTGCCTTTCCGGTGATTTAAGGAGATCTTGTTACATGAGGCAGCAAAGTTATTAATGCCCACTAGGTCATCCCTGGTATAGACAACAAAATCCCTACCCTTTAGACCAGGGTTCCTGGCGAGAGGCGACGTACAGGCGCAGACGGGCTTGTCTTAGGCGAGTCTTCGGCGCGCTGAGAGGGTGCCCGCTGCGCGCGTCCGCTGCTCGCCTCTAAGGACATCCTCTTAAATGCTCGAGTGCCCACACTTCCCAGCCCCCAAACCTTCCCTTAGCATCATGTGCACCAACCCTATGGTAGGTGCATTGTGTGTGTAAGGTAGGACATGGCTTGATATGTGTAGCATGTCTTGGTAGTGAATCACCCTCCATTTTGTTATTCACTGCTGCAAGGCTACCTGTTCTCCTTAGGCTGGAATGGGGAGAATGGCTATTACATCTTTAGTCCTATCTGACTCAGAGAATATGGTAGAAATTCGTGTTTAGTATGCCTGAACTCAGAATGATAAAATACATCTTTTAGTGAAGTTGGTTTTAACATTCTGTGTTTGAAAATACCACTTATAGAAAGTAGATATTTTCTTGCCTAAGCCTTCCAGTGTCCTCCGCTGTTATGTGTATTGGTTGTCTGGGTTTAGAGGGGCAAGGCAGGCCGAGTTAGACCTGGGTTGAATAGCGAGATCTGCATTGAGTACTGGGGAGGGGTAGCTCCTTGACCTGAATAGGGCTGTGCCTGGCAACGTGAATGCAGGCTCCGTCTCCTACAGTGTGTCTGATGGCAGACCCCCTCTTTCTGAAAGGAAGGATTCAGCTTGGTAAACAAAGTGCTCCAGGCCCGATCAGAACTGGTTCTGGCTGGGTTCAGTGACTAGAGACTTTTGAGAACAAAGACTTTTGGGGTATAGAAATCTGTGCCCAAACCCCTGATTTTTGTATTGCTCCTGTATGTCAAGAGGAACCTCTGTCCGTGTTACTGAAGGAATCTGCAGGAGAGGACTGTCCTTGTGCTTGTGTCCTGCTTCTTGGATTGGCCTGCAGTAATGGATGTATGATGTAACAACGCGTGGTATTACAACGCGTGCTGTTACATCGCAGTTGTTACAACGACTGCATGTTACCACGCTATGCCTTTACAACGCAAGTCTTTACATCGACTTGCGCTAGGTGGCGTGCTAACATTAAAAAAGTGTAATTTACTATTCCAACTCCAGTCCACTTATCAGTAGGGAAGGTGTTGGGATAGTAAACTACACCATTTTTAATGTTAGCACGCCATCTAGCGCAAGTCGATGTAAAGACTTGCGTTGTAATGGCATAGCGTTGTTACATGCGGTCGTTGTAACAACCGTGATGTAACAACATTGCGATGTACTAACCGCGTTGTTAAGGATGTTTCCCGCAGTAGTTCCCCTTGGACTTGGAAGAAGAGGAAAAAAGACTTTTGAGAGACTTTTATTTTGCTAAGCAATCACCCAAGGGCTAGAAGCGAGCTAACCTCCTGCTGGAGTCACAGGCACATCTGACTCCCCCACTTGCCTCCTGATTCCACCCAGCGAGGATTTCTATCTGCAGGTGAGGCCCCTGTGAGTTCAAGGGCCTCTAGTTCTACTACAGAGAAGAGAGTGCTGAAATCGTCGCTAACGCCCGTTTGCCAGCCGCCGCAGCTGAAGAACGTAAGAAAAATTATTGCGCTGCTGCCGCCGAGTGCTCGCAAACCAAAGATCATCGCATCGCACGTTTGCGGGCTTTTCAAAGGTTCGCTAACCCCGGATCATCGCATCGAGATCATCGCATCACGACATCGCAGAGCGGGCCCCGTGCGTCCGCCATTTTCCTCGCATTGCACCCGAAACGTCGCTCCCTCGCGCAGCGCCATTTTCTTTCATCGCAACAAGATCTTACACGCAACAGGATCAGAGCATCATCCTCCCTTGCGGCAAGTATTCAACGCATCGCTGGCCTAGCGTGAAGAAGTCTGTCGCTTTGTCCCACACGCATCCGCAGACCAGCGCATCATCCTCCCTTGCAGCCAGGATTCATTGCATCACCTGCCTAGTGTGGGGAAAATCATCGCTACAGTTCGTTTGTGACATTCTGCTTGTTTTGCTACGAAATCCAGGTACTTTGTAAGTTAAAGGGTCGCTGAGACCCCTGCTTTGAACTGAAGCCCTATTTGAACACTTTGAACTCTTTTTTCAGCTTTTCAAGAGTACCCCCCTTTTTCAGAATTGTGGCTTTTTACCGTTATTGGTCTTGTGTTAAGTCTATATATAAAGATATTTATTTTTTATAACTACTTGTGTGGTGTCCCTTTGTAGTGTCCTTCACTGTGTTACTGTGTATGATCATAAATGCTTTACACACTGCCTCTGAGATAAGCCTAGCTGCTCGTGCTACGTTACCACAGGGCTGAGCAGGGGTTATCAAAGGGTGTAGCCCCCTTACTCTGACTTAGGAAGAAGGGTCCCTACTTGGACTGTGGCCAGCCACTGCCAACTAGAGACCCTCATTTCTAACAATACACAACATGGGCAGTTCTGTCTGTATGGTGGTCAAGTGTTGCAGGGTCTGAGTCGCTAGTCGCTGATTAGTTCATATTTAAGTGTACAAGAGGGTTTATGTTTTGTCTCTAATGCTTTTATGTTTATGTTACTTAAAGGGGGAGTCGAAATTCTAGTGTTTCCTCAATTGGAAATATTGTACCGAGTCATACTGTGATCTGAACAGTCTTACTTGCTTATTTTCGGCATTTCACAATGCATGTTATTATTTAGCAGCCAGTTTAATGAATTTTCTCTTGGATGTGTCACATCTATCGCTAGCAGGGAGTATGCAAGTGTTCTCTGTGATTTAATATAGATTGTTGAACAAATTCTTTAAGGTCCGTCGGTGCACTCAGTGTCAGCTGTTTTATCTCATTCAATCCATTGTGATTTTTGTGCAATCTACAGTAGCAATGCATTGGATGGAAGAAGGACATAACATCACTCAACTCCGGTTTACCATATTAGAGGTGATCAAACCACAGCAAGATATAGATGTTCATAAAAAGAGACCTTGATCTGAGTATTATTGGATTCGGAAAATGGGCAGCCTTCAGCCACAAGGACTCAATGATAGGATAGAGTTATCATGTTTTCTGTAAATACTTGCTAAGAATGTATTTATTACTCTGCACACAGTGGATACATGAGCACTATGATACTATCCCATTCCAAGATGGCCGACAAAAACGAAGTAGCAGTCTGTATCCGTGGTCCAGGACTTTTTCAGCGTACTGTGGTTATTACTATAAATTTTTTTGCACATAAAAAATTTTTTTGCACATATATAACGTCCATCTATGTAACAGTATCATTTACGCTAACATTTTTGATGTATTTATTAACTTCGTTCACAATCGCATAAACCATGTGGTCCATGCAATTATAGTGCAGTACTGCTTAACATTATGGTAGCGCTAGTTATCAGATGTGGGAATACCGTTTAAACATCCATTTAGAATTGTACAGAGCCCGGCGTTTTCGCATGACCACGATCACATGGTCATGCTGTAGTCCAATCAATGTAGAGAATATAAGCTAGTAGAAAGCTCAGATGTTTAGCAGGATCCTGATTGGCTGACAATCGAGGCACACTTCATTTTCACTTCCGAAAGTGTTAACGGGGAAGTTTTTTGCGTTTTAAAGAATTGATACTTTGTTTAGATTAGCGATTATCACTAGCACGGGACAGTAGTCGTATAGGAACCCAGAATACGCGCTTTTTGTTGATGCATTTATTAGGGGTACAGAACTTGATGTTTTGGCAGTTAGTATTGACAAGCAGAACACTTATTTCAATCTTGTCATGCACAGAGTTACCATGGGCATATGATTAGTTGCACTTACAGATGATACTATAGAAGTTATAATGGTATCATTAGGGTAAGATAATGTGTATACTAATTTGTTTTTGATGTATATTAGGATGCTTCTGAGGCTGGCTCAAACATCCTTGTTTTTTTCTGTTCACAGACCCCTGAGGAAGGGTCCCACTCGACCGGAAATGCATAGGGTATATGTGGAATCATGAAGTGATGTGGATCATAAATGAATAGATTGACATTGATGAAGAATGAAAATGGAAAAGAAATGAAATAAACACTTTAATTTTTGGAAAGAAATTTTCTTGTGAATGAATCATTAGATACAGAATAAATCTAGGAAGACCAAATGGTGGAAGTATAACTGTGCACACCACCACCAAAGGTGGAACCCTCCACCTTTCCTAGAAAGTTAATATAGATTGTATCATGGAGTCACTGTGCTTCTCTTCCCTTATTGTGTGGTAACCTCTCTCAATTCACTGCGTAGAAAGGTTTCCTAGACGTTCAAAGCCACATTTACCAGGACATAGAGGGATGCAAGGTTGGAAGTCTTGATATCTTGTCATTTTAAAGAGAAATATAGCAGGAAAGATGCATTTTTCAGATCTTAACATACAACAATATTTTTGTGTACAGTACATGGGTCATTTCGACATGAATACAATAATAACGAATGCATTGGCTAGATTGAAAGTTAAAGGATAGCAGCTGTCATGGCTGCTGCCAATAGATGCTGCATTAAAAGTATGCAAATATTATATGATTGTTTTGTGTGGACAAGTACTCATTTTTACATATCTTCACTGGAAGTTTTTCAAATGAGTAGATATGACCAGGTTTAAATTTCTTTTTTTTACTATATGTATAAATATTACTATTTATTTCATGGTAATGCTTTATACTGAAGTAAACATTTTATATTTTATATAGAAATCTCAGATGTTCAAAAAAAGGGATCTCATCGAGGAGTGTTCATCGATTTTATATCTGCCAAGCAACGACAAATCTGTCAAAAAATGTCTAATAAACAGAAGTAGGTGCTGTTTCTTTATTTTTATTTTGAATTCAGTTTATCTGTTTTTCCCATTAGTATACACCTCTGTTTGGTTGTTTCTTTTTGTTTCAGAAAGTAACCCAACAAATGTTCCTCATCTAATTATTTTTCTCTCACATACAAGCCTAAATTGCTACTAATGTATTTTCGTTCCTAGAACATTTATTTTCCGCTGTTCCTTACTTATATTAATTCTCACAATCTTGGCATTTGATAGTTTGCCTTTTGTCTATACCGTGGTTTGTCGCTTTTCAACTATATACCTCCTTTTGTACCAGATTTGCTATCTTCATTCAGGAGTTTAACTCACACCTGTCAAAATCAGAAAGGAGGGGTTCTGCAAATTCTACATGTTTGTATAGGATAGCTTTTTAGAATATCCACTGAGTTATTTTTAACATGACCTTATAATGAACCCCCAAAACCCACTATATGATTTGTTGTTCGCCCTCTTCCTTAGCAAACATGTTCTGATGTCCCTGCACACACAATGCATCTCTACATGTGCAGTGTGTCACCAAAAGTACAAACTGTCCTGTCCTATTAAGTGATGATGGAAAATTGGCCACCCTACTTGGCCCTATTAGTGATGACTGCGAACCATGGCTGTGAGGCCCACTGAAGGGGACTTTCCTCTGAATGTGATGCCCGGGGCAGTGGGGCCACATCTCCCGGGCTTGCAGCACTAGACCATAGCTGTGAGGCTCATGGGATGGGACCACACTCTCCTAGCAGTCCTTGTGAAATCTACTTCCCCCCACTCCCTATGGTGAGGTGGCTCATTGTGGCGAGCTTATAAAGAACAGGTGTTCTGTTATCTCAGAAAGTGAATGCACAATATGGATCCTTTTAAATCTTGTTTTTATCTTGTCAAATTTGCTCTTTGTTGAGAGACATAGGTCAAATGTCACCTTATGTCTTACAATTTGCAGTCAGAAAAAGTAATGTAAACACAACCTCCAGGATATTATAAGCAGATTAAGTTAGAGGAATTTGTAAAGTGAACTGTCTGACAATTGTGCTGGACAAAATGTATGAAATGAAAGGCTGTAGGAAGTTAGTTTTTGTTCTAACACACGTTTAAAAAGCTTGTAAATGAACTGTACAACACTTCAAAATATATTTTAGTAGTTATGAAAGCACTTTTTGTAATTTTGTGTGATTAAAAAGTTTTTAATAGGATGAAAATAAATCAGAACACTTTAATTGGTGATATGCAAAAGATAAACATTTTTGCGAAACCCAATTTTCACAGATTATTAATTATACACTATATAGTTTTATCAGTAAAAACTTCATGTTATTGGGAATATTTGTGGTCATTTCAATAAAACGTATGCTTTTTGAAATTTTCAGTGTGCTACCAAATCATGTTTTAGTAATACATGTATAAAAAGTGAGCTTTTAAACATGGACTGAGAAACATTTTTGGCCCCACCCTGATAACAATGTTATTGGTGAACTAAGAGGCAGGTCACAATCTACCCTTTATGTGGGTTAGATTCTTACAGGGACAAAAAGTTTAGTCTATTAATGAAACAAAATAGTGTTTTGTACAGCATAAATGCTGAACTTGCATATTTGAAGTTGCTCACAATGGCTTCTTTGCTGGGGAGGGAGCCATAGTGATAGGTGGGTGAGGGTGTAGCCTGTTCTTCAAGGTTAGAAGTTAGGTATTATCATCAAGGACTCCCAGCGATTGCCTACTGCTGTGAGGTCCAAGGGAGGAAGGAACACCCCCATGCCTTGCAGCGCTGGACCACTGTGGGAAAGGCCCTTCCTCCCTGGGGCCTCACAGACATTGTCAAGTGCTGCAAGACTCGAGGAAGGACGATGCCCTGGCCTTGCTGTGCTGGACCATGAATGAGCGATCTGGAGGGGCCCTTCTTCCTTGGTCCTTGCAGTCCTTGTCAAGCACTATGAGGCCTAGGGAAGTTTGCCTTTGATCACTTCTGAAGTTCAAGTCATATTTTCTTCCAGTTACTTTCCTGTCTGCAAACCGACTTTAATATCTCCAGATCCCAGGCCACCTGTGAAATGGCTGAATAAATGGATTGCCCATTGTAGAGTGTCTCACTGCAACTGTTTTCGTTCACCAAAAGCACAGCACTGTTTTAATAACCATGATGTTGTCTCCATTACCTTGCTGCATAATATATGTTTCTCCTGGTCAGCACTCCCTGAGATCATTTGAAGCCCACCAAAGGGGGGCTCTCCGCAATTGCTCTATGCCATTTCTCCTTATGTTTTACGCACTTCCAATTTGAGAAATTTGACTTTGTTGTTGAAGCAAGAATTTGTTGTATAATGTTATATCCCCAAAAAGTCTGTTGAAATCTTTGCTCTTTTGCTCTGGTTTAGACATTGAAATACTGGCCATTGGGGTAAAGTGCAGACCAGATGTAATTCTAGAGGCCTGGGGTCCCTCCTCAGGGCTTTGCAGCCTTAGTCTGCCTTTTAACTAGGATTGTGCTGTAGAAATACCACATACACATGATTGCCACCCCTACCTACTTGGATGAGAATCTTGCTACTACTATTGACTCTGCACACACTTGCAGCAAGAACACCTTCAGATGGAAGAAGTGCTAAAAAGAAAATAAACAAACAAAAGGGCTTTACCATCTATGCACCAAGAATCTGGAACCATATCCCCCTATCCATCCGGACAGCCCTAACCAGGCTCCGGTTTAGCAAACAACTGAATACTCCGTTCTTTAAAAAGGACTACACCATAATCCTGTGACAGTCCACAAATCATGTACTCCTCATACCACATGTTGACTGTATCTTTGACAGCTCTTCACAACCGTTCAACTAGGTTTGTGCTATATATATTCCTTATACATAAGTACATACCTCATGCTCTATTGTGGAAACAAATTGTTAACTTTTGATTAAAGATAGAAGTTTTAGCGAAACTTAGACCAAACCTTTTCATCCAGTGTGACCAATATAATTTCGTTCCACTTAATAGAAATGTAAAATGTATATACTTATATTATTGGTGTCAATATTGATGTTTTTATTGTTTCACTGATATCCACACCTAGAAAGTTGCATTTTCCCTTTCTGCCTGGTCCCCAGAAGTGCTAGAACCGAAATGGTAAATGTTTGCTGGAAGGACCAACTTATTTAGGGCATGTCACCAGTAAATTATTTAATTGCCTCAAATTGTAAAGCGCTCTGATACCCTTCGGGATCAAGTTCGCGCTATATAAAACTTTGTAAATAAAATAAATAAAGAATAAATTCCTTTTATATGCATATTTCATGTTAGGGACCGCCGGGTAAAGCTTGGTGGTCTCAAACAGGAAAGAATACAAGGGACCCACCATGTGCGGGGAGAGTTATTTACATTATTATTATTTTTTTTATCAAACACCTGGTTTGTGTGCTTTTCCTGGAAAAAAAAGTTTGAAAAGAGGATCTAAAGTAACCAACGCCTTCTCCGCAGACTCTTTTGCCTACGGTTCAACTGCCACACCGGCGGAGTCGCTGTACTGCTGTCAGTCCTCTGCCAGGGAAGCAGTGGCCATAGGCTCTGCTGCCCTGGTAGGCTGGGGCCACCTGCCAAGCTAATATTTAAACCTTAAAGTTATATTTCTGTCCCTTTCGGATACATGTGCTAGAGCATGCCGACTAAGGAAAGCAAATACTTCAGTTGAGCATCTAAAATTAGGTAGACAAAACCGTCTCTATCCAATGTACTGTGGAAAGACATGGATGCACTCTGTCCAGTGTGGCACTTCACATAATGTTTCTTGAATACCACAACAAGTAGACAAGCACACATGAATGTCTACAGCTGTGCTTACCCGTGCCATACTACCCAACAGCTGCACACACCTTGATATCCAAAAGTGGTACTGATGACCATTTATGAACTGCAACGGCAAAAGTTAAGTCTGAGTCAACTTACAGCATGTTACTCACAACTATGCCTCACTACATACTGCGTATGCCACTGTGGTTGTCGCAAAAGACAGGCATTTTCAGTTCCAGTACAGTAACAAATACAATGAATGAGATGCAAGAACCGTGTTCTAAAAGATGTGCGCTGCGCACTACCACAGATGGCATAATACTTATTTAAGGACTTACTTCATCTGTTCTTGTTTATAAGCTTTCCCACACATGCAAGCAACAGTGGCCACTCCTTGAAGGCATTGTTGTGATACACTGTCACAGTATATCCACAATGATCGAAGAAAATAAACAATGCGCATGTACGCACAATGCGCACAATATATGCGGTTGGGTGATCGAACAGAGATATATGTACTATGCTCTGCGTCGGTTGGAGTCAACTAAACTCATTAAGATATGTCTCCCTGAGACTCCACTACATGGATACATGATCCTCAGTTGATGATTATCATTCCTGGATGACCATGGCCACTCTTCACCAGTCCCAGTGCCACCGCAGTATCGTCTGCAGCATGCTGAGGAAATGGAGCCACTGATACAAAGACAGATATACACAACCCAGGCCCCTAGGATGTGAAATGGCAGTTCAGGGATCACTGGCAACCCTATTGAGTCTCACACATACTGCTACCAGAGGTAGCATCACACCTGTGCCTCCTCCCACCAACTTGATGCTCCACACAGATCTCACTGGATCCACTCTTAGTTGCTACAGGTCGAGATTAGTACAGCAGGGGCAGTACTGCTCAGACTACAGTTCAATGCACAATCACAGATGCCAGTGGTGTGGGGTGATTTTTAGCCTGGAACCTATGTATAGGCGTTTCCCTAAAGAGTTTTGCAAGAACAGTCTTGGGGGGCTTTTTGACTGGGCAGATCCATCAGTAGAGTGACCGGTACTTGTGTAACCTCCATCACTCTCAGGGAGTCTGTCCCCCAATAAAGCGACATCCCATTCTTATATCTGTTCCTTGAGGCCTTTTCCCAATATGCTGCTAAGACATAGCAGAACACTTCTTCCACAGCACTTCCAAACTTTCCTGTTGCACTGCCAACGCCGTACCCACTATTTGCATAACGACTTTCCCTGTCTTCATGATGCCACATTCAGTGCCATTTGAAGGTAAATCAAGTTAAGCAGGTAGTCAATACTGAACCAGTGAGGGAAAACAAGCGTCCTTCAGAACCATTGTCACCGTGGGCAAGTAAAAAATGTTTTTGTTCAAGCTCCACTCCTACCGTACATTTATTTCCTAATTTGGATGTCCCCTTTAGCCTTTTGGGAATCTTAGTCGTTTTCAAATCTATTGTATTGAAAGCTTAGTTGTTTTTTCAAATATTACATTTGAGCCTTTGTTTTTGTTTTACTAAGGAAACGCAGTACAGAACTTCTTCGACTAATCGACTTGGACTTCTCAATCACATTCTCCCTACTCGATCTGGCACCAGTAAATGAGTATGATATGTACATCCGGAGCTTTGGCAAAACCAACACCAAACAGGTCAGTACAAAATACAGACTAAATGCAGGTAAATTAGAAGTAACAAACTAAGTATCCATGCCTGTTGAAATATAAGTGAAAAGCAATAGTAAATGTTTTGATGTTTTTAGTGAATGTGTTCCATGGTTTCTTAATGAATACGTATGAGCATTCGCTAACTTTAAAAGATTAAAGCCGAACTATTTCTGCCTTAATATTTCTGCTTTGTTTAGTCATCATTTAAGACCAATGCCCATTTGATTTACTTGGAAAGCTGGTCAGTCTGGCTTTGTTTCATGCAAAGTTGTAAATTATTAAAGGGATTTTGTTTTTTACTCTTCTTTTTTTTTAAACCAGGTTATTGTTTTATGGGAATGGTTTCCCATGCTCAATTTACCAAAATATTATTTTCAGTGATCAGTTTATGTTTAAAGTATTTTATTCATCATGACATACAAGGACAAACATACATTATCATGGAGCAACCTGTGAGGACGGGCAGAACCTCATCCCCGGCGAAGAGCTATCAGGTGCAGTTCGTATGTGCTAATCTAACACAGCAGCAGAAGGTATGCATTGTCACAGCATGAGATGACATTTCCATTGCGAACACCTCCCCCAAACCCCCAACTTCCAAACTCCCCTAACCCAACTCCCCCTCCCCCCCTCACCCCCTCCCCACCCGTCGTCCAGTGCACAGGCCCTATCCAAAGCGTACACCAAAGCCACCTCTTACGGGGGAAGTGAGTCTCCTATCAGGTCACGGATCCTGCGCAGCCGGGCTCGTGAGCCGCATGAGGCGGAGGTATTTGGGACAGGTAAGTTCCCTAAATTCTGTGAGCAGTAAGGAATGAAATGGTTGCCAGAGTTCATTAAATTGCGCTATATCCCCTGCTACTGTGAGTAACAATTTCTCCATACCCAACACGTGCCACAATCTATGTAGCCAGCCCGTGATGGATGGTGTCGTGGTGGTGCGCCAGTGTATCAGGATGTTTTGGACTGCTGAACCTAGTGTGATGGCTATCTGCCTACCCCTACGGGATCTGAGGGGGTACATCAGTCCATTCGGGAGTCCCTGCAGGGTGTATACAGGGAAGCGTGGTAGCTCAATGCCAAAATGAGAATCCATTTCGTCCAGCACTTCCTTCCAATAAGCGTCCAGGAGAGGACAATCACATAGAATGTGTGTAAGTGTACCCCGGTGCCCGCACCCTCGCCAACATGTGTCCTCCTTACTACGGTCAAATTCGTGAACCCCCTCAGGTGTGTTGTACCAATAGGTGGAAACCTTAGTCAATGTGTCAGTAAGGCCCATGTGGTACGCCGAATGCCTCGCTCTATAGGATATGTGCTCCCATTCTTTAGGGCTTAACGTCCTTCCTAACTCCCGCTCCCAGCATTCTCTCCCCGGATTGTAGAGGTGCGTTGAAGGCTGTTGTAGTAACCTATAGAGATCCGTGATCAATTTCGAATCCGACGTACGCGACAGTAGCCATTTTTCGTATGGTGAGAAGTGCCTATCGGCCGTCTCTTTCACCTGTGGTTGAAGAGCCCAGTGGCGAGCTTGCATATAATGGTGCCTCTCGGTCTCAGGGAGTGAAAATTCCTGGCGAAACTGCGGGAAGGAGACACCCCCCTCTGGGACATACATGTGACACAGAGCTCTACACCCCGCCTGCCTCCAGTGTGTGAATGCCCCCTTTTCCATTCCTGGGGTAAAGTCCGGATTGTCCACTAACGGTGTGAGTGGCGACGGGAATGAGGTGAGGTTATACGTGATGCAAGTGGCATCGCAGACCCTCAGAGGCACTCTAGTAACAAAGGAGGCGTACAAATTTGTAGGCCGGTGAGTCCGGCGCAGAAACGGGGTTTCCTGTAAAGATCTACCTGCCACCACCTGATCCTGGAAGAGCCAGTGCTTATCAGACTCCCACCTACTCCATTCCACGAGATACCACAGCTGCGCTGCTTGGAAATACTTACGGAAGTCAGGTATTCCCAAACCTCCCGCCTCAGGGGCCAGAAGTGAGAGGGCCCTACGCATTCTGGGCTTTTTCCCCTGCCAAATGAAACGCGCAACATCCGACTGCAGTTGCGGGATCCACCCGACCGGCAGCTGGAGCGGCAGGGCCCGGAACAAGTAAAGAACCTGAGGTAGGACCGTCATTTTGATGGCGGCTATCCTACTCAACCAAGAGAGGGTGCCGCGGTTCCATCAACCCGATTCCTCCCTGATCTTCGCACCCAGGGCCGTGTAGTTGGCCGAAACCATAGCCGGTAAAGTGGGAGCTATCTGGATCCCCAGGTAGGGTACCGCCTCCGACGACCAAAGCATGGGGAATCGGTTCTGTAGGTAAGTACTAGTGGCCGGCTCAAGGGAGATATCTAGAGCCACTGACTTTCCCATGTTCATTTTACACCCCGCGACCGCGCCAAAGGAAGCCAGCTCCTCGATGCAGGGCGGCAGGGCTGTCCGGGGATCGTTCAACGAGAGGATGACATCGTCAGCATAGAGGCTGATAGCGTGTGTGAAGCCTCCCATCCGCACCCCCGTCACTGCCGGACTGTCGCGGACCCGCTGGGCGAACGGCTTCATGTAAAGGGCAAAGAGCAAGGGCGAAAGCGGACATCCCTGCCTAGTGCCCCTTTCGATGTTAAAGTCCCTAGAGTTGTACCCGTTAACGCGAACCACAGCCGTCGGCCGCCTGTAGCAGTTGAGGATCATGGAGCGGAACTTTTCCCCTATGCCCACCTTCACCAGAACTCGTTCCAGGTAAGGCCAGTGCACCCGGTCGAACGCCTTCTCCGCGCCCACCGCCAGCATCATTCTTTCCCCCGGAATCCGGGAGGCTTTCTCTAGCAGGTGGACGATCCGTTTCGTGTTGTCAACCGTCTGCCTCCCCGGGACGAAACCAGCCTGATCAGGATCAATAAGACCGGGTAAGTGAGGGGCTAGTCGACCGGCCAAGATCCCCGTGTATAGTTTTAAGTCTACATTCAGAAGAGATATCGGTCTGTAAGACCCACAGTGCTTCGGGTCCTTCCCTGGTTTAGGGATAACAGTAATGGAAGCCCGTAGAAGATCAGGCGGAATGGCCCCCGGTTCCGCAAACGAGTTAAAAAAACGAGTAAGGATAGGGGCCAGTGACGTGCAAAACGTTTTATAAAAGAGCGTGGTGTAACCATCCGGGCCCGGCGCCTTGCCATGTTTAAGCCTGGCGATGGCAGAAATCACCTCTTCTATCCTGATATCCCGATTTAAGTGCTCCGCCTGCAGAGGGTCCAGGGAGGGCAAGGTGACTGAATCCAAATAGGAGGCCATGGCCGCCTCATCGGGTGGCTCCCTGGTGTAGAGATCTGCGTAAAACCTGCGAAATACGGCCGAGATACGAGCGTCTTCCGTCTCCGCCTTCCCCACAGGGTCATAGATCTCCCTCACCAGCTGACTCTGGCGCGCCACTCGGAGCCTGTTGGCCAGCAACTTCCCACAACGGTCTCCCCCTGTGTAAAAGGTATGGCGCAGCCGGAGTGCCGCGTACTCCGCTCGGTTCAAATCGAGGGCTGCCAGAAGCTTTCTTGCTTCCTTGAGCTGCCGCCAAATTCTGGGGGCCCCTGTCCTGCGATGTATCTGTTCAAGCTCGCGAACCCTATCGGTAAGTTCTTCCCTCTTGGCCCGTCGCTCTTTGTTTTAGGCAGCGGAGATCGCTAAAAATTCCCCCCTGAGGACTGCTTTCAAGGCCGCCCACTGTGTGGCCCGGGTGGTGTCAGAGTTGTCGTTGTGGGTCAGATATTCCCGGATCGCGTCCTCGATGCGGTCCACCACCGCCTTCCTGTGCAGCAGGGTATCTCGGAGGCGCCATGTCCTGGGAGGATGAGCTGCCGGGGGCAGACACAACGTAGCTTCAACCGGGGCGTGATCCGATAGAGACAACACTCCCATATCTGACCCCGAGACCAGCGCTTGCACCGGAGATGTAACCAAGAGGTGGTCTAGCCTCGCATACGTCTTGTGTGCGTGGGAATAATATGAGTAATCTCTGTCTTTGGGGTGCATATGTCGCCAAAGATCAAGGAGGTCTACCTCCGCTAGCCGCGCCTTACAGCAGGCGGAGAACTCCCTGACCTGCGGAGAGCGCTGCGCCGATCTGTCCGTAGCAGAGTTGAAAACCATATTAAAATCTCCCCCGAGAATAATATGTCTATCTGGCGAGGCAGTAACATCCTCAACCGCCGATTGCAGGAAACGTTCCTGCCGTTCATTAGGGCTATACAGGGACCCGATCATGAAAGTAAGCCCCCCAATCTTAAACTTGTGTGCTAACAGTCTGCCTTTCTGTTCGGTGAGAGAATCGAAATTTGCCTAGCGTAGTAACGGTAAGTTTCAATTCTATTAAGGGCACGGAGGCGAGGATTATGCTTTTCTCTCTTCGCTGTTTATTCACATAACACCGCACAGCAGCCAGAAAAGCATCAAAACTTGAAAAAAAAAATCTTAGTATTCCAAACACAGGAATATCAGAAAACATTGTAAGAACATTTTTAATAACTACAAGTCCCATGAGATCAACATTAGGCAGTCCTTTCTTAGTGTCCATAAATCCCAATACAAGGCGTCCATCCTGTGAACTCCTCCTCTTTCTTCGTCGCGAGTCAGGCCAAAGTCTCAAGCATCTTGTTTCGCACCATCATTCCCTGGCGGAAAAAAGAACAGCGTGAGCTAAGCCATACCCGCTAAGCTTGAAGGCAAATCAACGAAAGCATTGCAACAAGTCAATGACATGCAACCAAAAAGAACAGTAAACCATAATGCAATCCGGAAAACAGATTACTTACTCCAGTACGGGCGGGATCTCCGCAGGAGGTATGGGTGGGATAATCCTCGCCTCCGTGTCCTTAATAGAATTGAAACTTACCGTTACTACGCTATGCAAATTTCGATTCTATGTCAGGACCGGAGGCTTCGGATTATGCTTGTTTAAAGCTTGTCCACCACCAAACTAGCAATATCCACCACCGGCTTAAAATAGAACCTTTTGAAGGTGGAATCCGAAGACCAGTCCGCAGCGCGCATGAGGTCTTCCAAACGTGCCCCAAGGGCAAACGCTTTTGAGGCCATGGCCCCTCTTGCTGAGTGAGCTCCGAACTGCCTCGTATCAATACCAGCTTCCTGCATCACCCAACGCACCCACCGGGCTATAGTGGGGGAAGAGACAGCCTTGTGAGGTTTGCGCAGCGCGATGAGTAACTGCCGTTCGCCCGGAGGGCGAAGTTCCGTCGTGACCTCCTCATAGGTTTTCAAACACTGTACCACACACAACTTAGGGGCATCTGCAAATGCCGGATAAGAAATAGACTTTGTAGCCGATTTCGTACAGCGGCCCACGGTAAAGGTCACCCTATCCGGGGAGAACGCTCTCGCCGTGACATCTAGGGCACGCACATCAGACACTCTGCGACAAGACACTAAACAGAGGAGCATCGCCAGTTTAGCTGATAGTTCCTTTAAGGAGAGATACTTGTTAGGCTGCCAGGAAAGAAAAAGGTTCAACACCACGTTAACATCCCACAAGACGGAATATCGTGGCTCCGGCGGTAAAGCCAGACGCACTCCTCTGAGGAGCCGACACACCAGGGTGTGTTCCCCGACCGCCACTCCATCCAACTGCACATGAGCTGCTGATATGGCAGAACGTATCGTGTTAATAGTCCGGTATGCTAAGCCGGCAGTAGAGAGTTCTGCAAGAAAATTCAGGATGGGAACGAGGCCTGCGACCATGGGATCCAAATCCCGTCGAAGACACCAACGAACCCACCTGGTCCAAGCCGATCTATACCTCTTAGCAGTGCTGCCTGCCCAGGCCTTGGACAAAAAGTGCTGAGCTGAGTTCGAAAGGCCAGGGAGCGACCAACGTCGCCTGAAAGCCTCCATGCCATGAGGCGGAGAGAACCCTGGAGGAGATAGTGAGGGACCCCGTCTGGATTGAGGAGAAGACGAGGAAGCCGGGGGAGTAGGATTGGAGAATCCCAGGAAAGTTCCAGAAGAACTGGAAACCACACTTGCGACCTCCACACGGGCGTCACCATCACCACGTCCGCCGTTTGACGGCGAATCTGGGCCGCGGCCCGCACTATCATGGAGAAAGGCGGGAAGGCATACGGTCGTTCCTGGCTCCAGTCTTGGAGGAACGCATCCGTCGCCTCCGCCCAGGGATCCGGTCTCCAGCTGAAGAACCTCGGCAGCTGGAAGTCCAGACGGGACGCAAACAGGTCTATGGAAAAAGGACCCCAGGATGCCGCCAGCCAGCGGAACACTTGAACATCCAGCTTCCACAGGCTGGGGTCTCGAAGGTATCTCGAGTGCCAATCTGCTACCTGATTGGCCCGACCCGGCAGGTATTCCGCCGTTACCGAGACTTGATGGGCGAGACAATAATCCCAAAAGTCTTTCGCCAGATCCGCTAGGGCTCTTGATCGCGGACCCCCTAAATGGTTCACATACCAAACCGCCGAGACATTGTCCATCCGCAGAAGGACGCATGACTTCACCGAGTCCCTCATCCAGCAACGGACGGCGAACGAACCTGCTAGAAGCTCCAAGCAGTTGATGTGAAGTCGCTGTTCGTCGGACGACCAAGCGCCGCCTGTGGAGAAATCCCCGCAGCGGGCGCCCCAGCCAGACCTGCTGGCGTCGGACTCGATCACCAAGTCCGGAACGGACCCGAAAATCGCACGGCCGTTCCATGCCTCCATGTGGGCGAGCCACCAAGACATTTCTTCCTTGACCTCCACCGACAGGGGAATCAAGCGGTCGTAAGAGAGCCCTCTGCGCAAATGGTGCGCTTTCAGTCGCTGAAGGGCCCGATAGTGAAGAGGGCCCAGAAATATCGCCTGAATTGACGACGAGAGAAGGCCCACTACTCTGGCCACCTGCCGGAAGGAGGTGTGCGATTTGGAAACAGTTTGCCGAAGCACATGTCTGATTTTGGCCATCTTCCTGGACGGCAAAGTGAGAGTCGATTTCACCGAATCCACCACAAAGCCCAGGAACACCATTTGCTGGGCGGGCGTGAAAACCAACTTCTCCCTGTTGACAATAAAACCCAGGCCTTGCAACAGGGCGATTGTCTGAGACAGATGAGCGGCCAACTTGCTCGGGTCCTGGCCCAGCAGCAAGATGTCGTCCAGATAGACGATCAGCCGAATCCCCTGACTCCGCAGGGTTTCGATGGCCGGGTGCAGAATTTTTGTAAAGCACCATGGGGCCGAGGAAAGACCGAACGGAAGGGCCTTGAACTCGAACACCATGCCTTTCCAGCAAAACTGGAGGAAACGGCGATGCGGGGGGTAAATGGGAACCACCAGATACGCATCTTTGAGGTCCAGACGGACCATCCAGTCGTTCGGGAGCAAAACGTCTCTCAGTAGATGGATGCCCTCCATCTTGACGTGGTTGTACACTACCCAGCCATTGAACTCCCTGAGGTTGATGACTGGCCGTCTGCCCCTGTCCACCTTTTCCACAGGAAAAATATTGCTCAGGAAACCCCCGGGGTGGCGCGTTGTTCGACAAATTGCCCCTTTGCGCAGCAGCGCCAAGACTTCTTCGTCGATCAACAGCACGTCTGGCTGAGAAAAAGTTATGGGCCGAGGAGGCTGTAACTGGCACGGTTGGTCGTAAAACTCTATGCGGAACCCCCGCACGGTCTGACGGACCCATGCGTCCGTCGTAATAGCCGCCCATGCCTGGGGGAAACATGCCAACCTCCCCCCAATAACAACTTGATCCGCAGGGATAACACTCACCGTGTGAATTGTTGCCGCCGGAGTCGTTCCGGAAGTTTCCGCGTCCTCGGAAACGCTGACCTCTGGTGGGGTAAAAGTTGTTGTAGTTCGCAGAGGAGTTGTAGCCTCCTCTGCCGGAGCCATGCCCTTTCCCGGGCTTTTGCTGACCACCACGGCCGGTCGTGAGGCCCCTACCACGACCAGCCCCTCGGGAAAAACGCTGGTGGAAGACCCGCTTGATGGTTGACTGGGCCTTGTCCAGGGAGGTGAAGGTGGAAACAAACTTTCCCAGCTCCTTAATGAACGGCTCCCCAAAGAGACCTCCTTGGGCAACAGCGCCAGCTTCCGATGAAGCCAAATCGCCCAACTTGGGATCCAGTTTAATCAGCAGCGACCGACGCCGTTCGGTCGAAAGGGCACAGTTAGCATTCCCCAGGAAAATAACGGCTTGCTGCGCCCAGTTGGACAACACCTCCGGGCATATGGCGCTGCCAGACACCTTGGCTTCCTCGGCCATATCTAGGATCTTGGTGAGGGGGCCAATGGTGTCCAATAGCTTGTCCTGACAGGAGCGCCAAGAACGGTCGATCCCCTTACGGGGGTCCTTCACGAACTTCGCCATGAAGGTGTCCATTTTCCCATCTAGTTCCGGCGTCATGGCCACCTTCCCATCCAAAGTCGGCGGGGACATTCGCCCCTCAAACAACTGCGCGCCTCCTTCTCCAAGGGCTTGCGGAGGCGGCCCGCCACAAATTGCGCCACCTTGTCACCAGGTGCCCAAGCAGCCGACCGTGGGTGCATGATTTCATCCGGGTCGAGCATGCCCGAAGTGTCCTTGGGCAACTCCGTCAAATTAGATGCCGGTCGCCATGACCGCACGGAGTCTTCGTCGTCGTCGTCAGTATCCGCGGGGGAAAACCCCCCCGGGGAGGCCGGGAGGGCATCCACCGGCGTCGAAGGGGTCTGTGGCGGGGGCGCCTCGGAGGCCGACCCGGACGCCTTAGCCAGGAAAGCGTCTCGAAGGCGTCCTTGTCCACGCCTTGTGCACCTGGGACCCGCGTCCCCACGTGGCTTCTTGACCGCCGGTGGCTGGCTAGGATCGTTGGCGGGCGACCCCGCTAGGGCCGGTGCCAACTTGGCACATTCCTCAACAATGCGGGCTGATAGTCTGTCCTCCATAGGCCCAACGATTTCCTGCACGCAACGGTAAATCGACTGATCCACAGCCGCATAGAACTCGTCGTCTTGGAGGTATTGGTGTGACTCCTCCTCGACGTAGTACCCCTCAGCCATGGCGTCCACCACGCAGTAAAGAAGAATCCGGTATCTGAGGGTTCCGATGGCGTAGACAAACAGCCACGTGTGGGCCAACCCGAGGTTAGCGAGGATTGTAGGCCGGCGGAACCAGGCAATCAAGAAGGCAGCACCAGCCTTCACAGCGCGCCGACCCTCTCTCCAGAGACCGGGTCGCACCGCCTCCCAGCGCGCTTGAGCGGGTAACACCCCAGCGGAAGCTGATGCAGGAAAAGGTGCTGAAAATCGCCCGCAGGCGTCAACGTGGTCACAACCACCAGTACAGACCCCACCGGGGCGTTCAAGCACAGGACAGTACAACCCAAGAGGGCGTCGGGGTTAGGCGGCAGCAGGGCTCCTGCGACGTCGACTCCCCAGCGCGGCTCCAATCAGCGAGACGGAAGCCGCGCGCGGGCAGGCGAGACGCAACGGCGCCCTCTAGCGGCGAAGTCAACACCGCGGAACACACGGGGACATCGCGTAAGGGGCGAAGGCGTCCCCGCGATGGAAGGGGCTCTGGAAGGGAAAAAACCCCACAGACCCCCCAAAGCAATAGTCTAAGCAAATAGAATACCAATATGCAAGAAGAACACAAGACCTCAGCAAACACAAAAATGTGAAAGAGAGGGAGAATAGTACTTAACTGGCTGCGAAGCAGCGAAGAAAGAGGAGGAGTTCACAGGATGGACGCCTTATATTGGGATTTATGGACACTAAGAAAGGACTGCCTAATGTTGATCTCATGGGACTTGTAGTTATTAAAAATGTTCTTACGATGTTTTCTGATATTCCTGTGTTTGGAATACTAAGATTTTTTTTTTTCAAGTTTTGATGCTTTTCTGGCTGCTGTGCGGTGTTATGTGAATAAACAGCGAAGAGAGAAAAGCATAATCCGAAGCCTCCGGTCCTGACATTGAATTTACTGCTGTGGGTTTGGTATGTACAGGTAAAGGGCGCTCAAACAGTGCGGGTAAAGTATGGTGATGGGTGAAGATAGTGTAGGACGGTGCAGACAGTATAGAGGAAAACCCTATAACCTTTAACTAGTGTTCAGGCAAACAATGCTAGAACACTATAGACCGTACAGACAAGAACTGTGCACACGTCAAATGAACAATTATATAAACTTATTTTGCAGGACAAAAGAAGATGAAGCTGTTGATTTGAAGAAAGCTTTATCAGGTTCTCTTTATAGAGTATGGACGCCAGCCTTTCTGTTCGGTGAACTTGTGGAGAATTTCCCCCTTAAAGTGTCTGGCCACCAGAATCGCCACCCCTGCAGTCTTAGTGGTGCAAGAAGAGAAGAATTGGGAGAGGAACTTATGTGAGCGCAGTCTATGTGTGTCCTGCGGTAGCAGGTGCGTTTCCTGAAGGAGACATATGTCCGCATGAGTATTCTCCAGGAGGGAAAGCACTGCCCGCCGCTTGACAGGATTATTCAAACCCCTGACATTCAGGGTCACAACCTTAAAAGTGTAAGGAGGCATACAGAAAGATGTGGGTGAAGGCGTGAAGTCCCCGTTCAGATAAGGTGGAAGGTATGAGCGCCCACAACAGTATCAGAGGCAGCAAGGCAGGTGTTCGCGCAGCTTCCCCATCTGGGCAAGCTAAGATGTGTGAAAGTCTCCAGAATATCTAGTAGCCGTGCAGTGCACTGCACAACCCCCCCTCCCCTCCCTGTAAGCTCGTAGCTTCCCCGTCTGGGCAAACCAAGGTGAAGGAATGCTGCCAAAGCAGCTAGCACCTGCATGGTGCACTGGACGATGAACCCCCCCCCCTCACCCAATTCCCGGATCCCCCCCCCTAAACTCCCAATCCCCAACTTCCCCACCCACCCCCCCCAGTCCCAATTCGTGACCACCCCCACCACCCCCTCCCTCCCCAACCCAACTCCCCAACTGTCCCTGTAACTCCATTGACCTAGTCTGGTCCTCTTCAGAAGACAAGTCTATGGAAGGTTATAGAAGTGGACGTCCAGTCACCGCACTCCCACCCGCCGCACCCCCCTCCCCCAGGCCCCCAAACCTGCCATGTTGAGAAGCTGTGTCGATCTCCCCCTGGAGTTCTCTCAAGTAGCCAACACGAAAAACACCGGCCGTCTGATCTCTGGCCGTCTCCGGCGCTGCTATCTTAGGCTGTGAGTGCAACCTCACTCGGGACCGCATCTCCGGCCGCTTCTCTCAGCGCTCCCTCCATGCCAGCTCTAATAGTGGGCGAGTCCGGCCTAGCTGACGAGGCCGACGAGCGGTGATCAGGGACCCTCTGCCAGCCCTCCCTGGTAGCCCTCCTACGGCGCGGTGTGTGCGACTCTTCATCTGTCGCAGTGATCCCCAGCACCTCGCAAGTATCCCGAAGGGACCGGAGTTGATGCAAGTCCCCATTCCACCTAAATATGAGTCGGAAAGGGTGACCCCAGGAGTATTGCGTCCCGTGTGACCGCAAAAAGTCTGTCGCGATTTTGAAAGTTCTTCGCTTTTGAAGTGTGATCGTCGACAGGTCCTGATAGAGTGCCACCGGATGCCCTCGGAATTGCAGTGTCTGCCGTTTCCGTGCCTCCCGAAGGATTCGTTCCTTAAGCGGATAGTCTGGTAGGAAGGCCAGTATATCAGGTGGGGGCACTGAGGTCCGGCGTGCCGCGCCCACTCTATGTGCCCTATCTATTCGAATAGGGAAGTCCTCCGGCTCTCCCAGTACCTCCCTGAACAAGCTCTGCAGATATCCGGCCACATCCTCCCCTTCCTCTGTGGAAGGCACTCCCCGGACTCGGATGTTGTTCCGGCGGGACCGGTTCTCAAGGTCCTCATTGTGCGCTTGGAGGTCCAGTTGTTGTTCCCTTAGGCGCAGCACCTCCTGTTGCAGCTGTCCAATCTCTTCGTCCCTGGAATGCCCTGATCCTACCATGGCGGCAACCCATTCACCCAGGCTATCTACCTCTCTCCGCACCTCCCGAACCTCTCCGGCCACTTCCTGTTTCAATGTCTGAAAATCATCCCTCAGGGAACTGAAAAGCGATTCTAGGAAGGATCTGGTCACCAGCGGTTCTCCGTCTCCTACTTCCACTGAGTTTCGTGAGGGGCCTGGGGAGTGTTGTCCTTTGTCCTTCTTCATCGCACCCCTACTCATCATCTCCGGTAGTGTCTGTCCACCCTTCCGGTTCCCTCTATTGCCGGCCATTGCGGTTGCGGCACTTCCCAAGCAAACCCTGTCCGTTCTCTAGGTCCAGGTGGCAGCAAAAAACATTCAGGGGCGCTGCACACAGAAAGAGGCCAACCTCTCAAACTCCGTCGCTCAATATGCCCAGCTGAGCACCGGTTCCAGTCACTGATCTCCGGTGCACGTCCCCGATGCAGTGGGTGTTCTCGTCCGCAGCCAGCGTCAGCAAGTCTGGCGTTGTCAATCTCGTGGTTCCTGCAGGCCCCAGGCCGGTAGCGTCACCGCTATGGTTCCCAGGCCACCTAGTCTTTACTGCTACTCGGCGAATCCCCACCTGAGTTCCCCGCGAAGCACCGATCTGACCAGAAGCCTCTGTCAGTCGTCTTCGCCGCTGTGGGGTACCTGTGTGCGCAATCACTGCTCAATCCCCTCTTTGGGATCGCGCCGGCTACAGGTCACCTCAGCAGGCCCGCATCATGCGCCACTACCTCCGATGATCTCGGCACTGGGTTCTCAGCCGCCCCCTCGGGGCTCCGCCTCCGCGGTTCAAGGTTCCCAAACGGGGCAGGTGCGTGGTCCCCACCCACGGCTGACTGGAAAGAGATAGGGGGGGGTGGCCCACCTCTAGGCCGCGACCTCGGCCTCACGTAGCGTCCTGTGCCGGTGCCCTCTGTCCAACACTCCGCCTCCGGGCACCAAGTGTCTGTACCTTACCTCTCGGCGCGGGGATCTACGACAGGGGGGGGGGGAAACTGCTTCACAATGCTCCCTGCCTGCCCAGGCGCCCCCCTGCCAGCCGGTCCAGGCAGTCCAATTTGCCCCCAGGGCCCAAGGCGTCCGGTCTGTTGGCCGCGGCCGAGGCAACGCCTCAGGACTACTCACTGTGTCCAGGTCCGGCCAGTCCCCGGCATTCCAATGACCAGAAAGGGCCCAGGACGGTCCGTCAGCAGGCCGCTCTCCTGGACCTGCCTGATGGCTCCCCTCCTGCTTGGTGCAACGGCACCACCACCAACTGCCTTCGGGCCCCTCCCCGCGCCTGTGCTTGACTGGGGGAGCCGCTGGTCACCCCCGGCGCCGATCGTCCGCAGAGGACAGGGGGTCGCGCTGCGGGAGGCCCACTTCCGGTCACGACTCCGGACTTGTGTAGCGATTCTACGCCGATCTGCAGCTTCAGGTCCCGGCTACGTGCCCCCAGCCGCCGCGGTCCCAGCCCGGACCCGTGCAATGTTCACTAATATGCCCAGTGTGGCGCGGAGCTTCTCCAATGCGGCCTTCCACTCACCCCTTCCACTCGTGCCGGCCACTGGGGATCGGGGGGTATAGCATAGCCACTGATCCACTGTTAGGCCCGGTCCTCGGCCCGGCGCTGCAACTCCATGCCGATCTTCCACTCAGCGGACTGGCACCCGGTCCCGAGTGCGTCGCGCCCCCCTCCGGGTCACAATGAGGGTCGTCGCCACCCGGCGGTCCGTGTGCCTCCGAGGCCGCCTCTCCGCCGTTAATTTGTTCGTGTCTGCGGCCTCCCTCGCTGCCGACCGGCTCCCCACTCGGGCTCACTCCGAAGCCCTGTTACTGCAACCACCGGTCCACTCGGCACTTCAAGCCTAGCTACTTTGCGCCGGCCTGTTTCTGGGGCTGATCCTCGTGCTGTCGGGGGGAGATCAGCGGGGTCCACCGGGTTAAGGGCCCAGGATTACGGGAGCTCTCGGGTAGTGCGTCCTCTCAGCCCGCCATCTTGGCCACGCCCCTCAGTGATCAGTTGTCAATAGTCCAAAGCTTCTTAACCCCTGATGGTGGAGATAGCGGCCAAGCAGTGCTTTATTTAGCCTTTCGTGGCTGTTGGAGGTCACTGCACTTTTTTTGTGGCATCGGACATTAATCAAGAGCAAGCAGAAAACAGGAGCCTGCAAGAGTGAGATACAGGGGGAAGGAGCATGAGATAGTGAAATGAAGAAGCATGAGGTGGATTCAGGACACAACCATGGTATTCCGCGTGCCAGCGTTTATTTGCACCGGCTGTGGGTTTTGGAGCGGAGCTTCGTGCACCAACACTCTTTCTTTTAAAAAGTAAGCACTGCAGCCAAGCAAAATGACACACTAAAATGGAACAAGAATGTGTTTAAGATCAGAAATGTAAGTTTAGAATCGCTATCTGACAGGCCGAAAGAATGAAGATTTTAAGTGCATTTCAGATCTTCACTCTGGCAATGCTCTGTTTCCTGCCCAATATTTGTGTTTTTTTGAGACCTATGATATTTGTCTTGAGCACATCAAGTGAAAGGAGCAATTCAGCTTCAATATCTTTGCCAATAGCAATGGGTAGAGCTGTGAACCACTGTATGCAATAAACAAAATGAGAGCACAATTTCAAAGACCCAGCGGCCCTTAGTCACATCTAGAAGTCTAGACCTGAGTGCATCTCTCAAGAAGTTCATTACCATCTACAGGAAGAAAATATTGTGGACATGAAACCCTGAGTTTTTACTCATTAAGCATGGCATGAAGTGCTGTAAACGGTGATTGTGGATTACTGAAGAAGGATTTTTCTAAAATGCATATGGCTATGATTCATATCTCCAATTCGAATTGTTACTGAAACAATACTAATTCATTTAAATACATTATTTTTGGGATGAAAACCTTTTGAATAGTGTACCCTAGTATGATGAGATACTGACTGGCCTATAATAGACATTGAGGCTGATTTAGAGTTTGACGGACAAGGTACTCTGTTGCAAACGAAACAGAGCACCCTGTCTGTCAAACCCCCAGCTTTCCATCGCCGGAGCCGAATTTTGCTCTGTCAACAGAAAGCTTACTGTGACAGCCCGGAGTAGGAGGGGCCATTAGAGGAAGGACATTATTCTGTCTGTTCTATTTAGGGTGGACGATGAAATGTCTTTTTTTTCTGTCCTTTTCCACCTTACAGTGAGAGACAGATCCTAGGGTCTGGAGGTTATAAGTGTGTTGTTTTGCAGAATCAAATTCACACTTTGTGGTTTTGGTTCTGAAAAATAACAAGTTTGTAAAAGTTTACTAAACGGCCATCAGAACTGATAGTTACCATCCACTAAACATTTTGTACATCGAAAGGAACCATTGTGCCAGTGGTTCTTTTCAGTGTACAGAGATGATTGCTGTTGGTAATCTTTACATTTGGCTGACGATAGTCCCTCATGGTGGCAGACATAATATCCTCTGCCACACTGACTGACTGCGTACCATCCTTAATATTTTAAATAAGGCCCATTGTTTCCTATTGGAAAAAAAGTTCATTAACATGCAATTAAAAAGATTTTATGCTGATCAAGTTATATGAACTATATTCAAGAATTAAATAATGTTTTTTAATGCATTTCTATTTTGCTGCACATATCATTGACTGACCTTGTATCAGTTGAAGTCCTTTTGCATTAACTCTTGCATTGTTATTGGGACAGCAATGCGATGCAGGATCATTTTAATTGAACAGGAATGAAATATTCCCTAGCTATTGTAAAGGAAAGTTTCAATTCTATTAAGGAAGCGTAGGCGAGGATTAGGTTTGATCTTTCCACACTTTATTCTCCAGCAGCCATCAGTAGTTATAAAAAACATAACAAAACTACATTTACCAGGATGCTTGGGGAAATGACAAAAGGAAACTATGCCCAATCACGAAGCAGGGACCTTCGATGACATCCCCCGAGGACACTCTACCCTCCTCTTTCTTCCTGCACCCACATCCAGCTAGTCTTCGTATTACTCCTGTTTATTTGCATCCGTACATAAGGCAAAAAAAAGAGAATGTTACTCAGGAATAGAGAAAAGCACACATTCATTTCAACATCAACCGAAGAGAACTTCAATAGCAGTGCCAAAACTGTCAATCAATTAGCCAGCAACAATCGGAAACACTGGAAATATGTTACTCACTGTACCTACGCAGGTAAGCTGGAAGGGTATTCGAATGACCGGGTGGGCTAATCCTCGCCTCCGCTTCCCTAATAGATTTGAACATTTCCTTTACGGTAGCAAGGACATTTTTCATTCTATGTCAGGACTGGAGGCTTCGGATTAGGCTAGTTTAAAGCTTGTCCACCATCAAAGTTGCCAGTGATATCACTGGCTTGAAATAAAATCTTTTGAAGGTGGAATCTGATGACCAGTCTGCGGCATTTAGGATATCCTCCAGCCGTACCCCCAGAGAGAAGGCCTTCAACGCCATTGCCCCACGGACAGAATGAGCCCCGCAATGTGAGATATCTGTTCCCACCTCCTGCATAGCCCAGCGGACCCATCTCACAATCGTCGGCGATGAAACTGCCCTGTGTGGTTTAGTGAGAGCTATGAACAGTTGTCTGACATCCTATGGACGTATATCTACTGTCGCCAGTTCATTGGCTTTGAATGCTCTGGCCACACACAACTTCGGGACATCAGAGAAGGCTGGGTAGGATACTGATCTCGAGTTACACATTGTTCTCCTAGATATGATATGTGGCTCCCTCCAGAGTGAACACTCTGCCTGTGAGATCCAAGGCCCTCACATCGGAAACCCTGAAGCGGGATATCAGCACAGAAGCGATGCTAACGTTGTTGACATTTGTTTCCTGGAAAGGTACTTATCAGATGGCCAAGAGCTAAACAAATGTAAGAATTTGTTAACATCCCATAGGGAGGAATCCGAGGTTCCGGGTGCACAGATAGCCTTATCCCCCCTTAGCAACTTGCACACCAACGGATGCTCTCCAATTGGATGACCATCTACTGGGATGTGGCCGCCCGAAATTGCTGATCTAAATGTGTTGATTGACCTGTAAGCCAACCCCTATGTCGACAAGGCAGTTAAGAAATTAGCGGCCCATCAGATCCACCTGTTGTTGAAGACACCAACTTCCCCATCTAGACCATGCGGAGCGGTACCTCTTGTTGGTGCTCTCTGCCCAGGACTTTGCAAGTAGTGAGGCAGCGTCTGCCGAAAAGCCTGGCACTTTCCAATGTTGTTTGTAACCCGCAAGGCCATCAGTTGAAGAACCCCCGTGAGGAGGAGGTGTTGGGGATTCCCTTAAGGATCTTGGAGGGGACCCTTAAATTAGGGTAGACAGGTTGGAGAATCCCAGGAAAGTTCCATAAGAACTGGAAACCAGGCTTGCAACCTCCAGATTGGAGTGATCACTACCAGATCAGCCCGCTGCCTCCGTACCTGGGTGGGCCCTTCATTATCATCACAAAGGGGGGAAATGCACAACCTTCCTCCTCACTCCAGTCCTGAAGGAATGCATCCACAGCAATCGCTTCTGTATCCAGGCGCCAGTTGTAGTACCTTCCCAGTTGAGAATCCAGCCGGGAGGCAAAGAGGTCGATCGAGAAGAGGCCCCAATGGGACTGGAGTTCCTGGAATACCCTGGGATGTAATTTGCATAGACTGTTGTCCTTGCATTGGCAGGAACACCAGTCCCCAACCTAATTGGTGATATGCTGATAGCGATATCTGGTTGGCCAAACAGTTTTTCCAGAGGTCTCATGCCAGATCCGATAGGGCTTTGGATCTTGTCCCCCCTAGGTGATTTATATATCGGATCGCTGCCACGTTGTCCATCTTTAGGAGAACACACCAATGGGCCTTGTCCTTGGTCTAACATTTCACTGCGATGGAGCCTGTCATTAATACCAGGCAATGTGAGGATCCCCTTCTGTGGACGACCTCTTTTCTCCTGTAGAGATAGTTCCACACCAGGCACCCCAGCCTGAGGTGCTGGCATCTGATTCTATCACTAGGTCGGTTTGGGATCCGAAGATGGCCCGACTATTTCATGCCTCCATGTGGGAAATCCACCACTGCAGTCCGGTCTTGGCTTCCTCCAAGAGGGGCACGAACTGGGAGTACGTGAAGCCCCTGTGAAGATGTGAACAATTGAGGCATTGCAGGGCCCTCTATTGGAGGGGACCTTGAAATATGACCTGTATTGATGAGGAGAAGATGCCAACCACCCTGGCTAGATGGCAAAAAGATATTGTGGGCTTGATGTCACGACCGCGTATCCTCAGGATCAGGGCGATGCTATATAGGGGTCCACCTCCAGACTGCCCTATCCTCTGAAACTCAATTTAACAGAGAATAAGGAAATCAGGTGAGGGAAAAAAAAGGCCAGGATAGGACTGGAACGGGACAGGAGGCTGTAAGGAGAGAAAAAACCAAGAAGAACAAACCGGTATTAATACATCATACAACTAGCTACTCTCTGTATTTTCTCGCTAAAACACCACCTACCATGGGGACTAGCTAAGCTTTCCTTCCCGGTAGGTAGTGTGGAAGCCTTCTTCCAAGTAAAGCGCACCACTCTGGAAAGTAATGAACACGGTAAGCATCAATTACACTGCTTCACCCTCCCCAGACACTCGTCCCATGCGATTACTCACACACCTTCCAGCCTTCCTGGGATCACCAAACTAAAAGTCCTACTACCCTAAGTGAATCAAAGTGAAAAGAAAAAGAGTGCTCCAAAAAACGACCAATTGAGTCTTTAACAGTTTCTCAAAAAACAACTATGCATATCCATAGTCCAGTGTTCACTATTTCACAATCCAGGTTTAGTTTGCATACAGTTCCAATACCAGCAGAACGCAGCAGTTTTGATATAGCAAACAAGTTCCTTTTTACTTTAGCGTTTTCTCCAAGAACGCGCTAGCTCTACGTTCCAGTGATACAACAACTCACGGATCGGTGGATTGCAGCGAGTCCAATCCGTCTCTCCACTCGCGGAAGCTCAAACACCAGCCGGTGTCGGTATTGCATTCAGCAGCCGCTGAACGTTTGGAAGGAGAGCAAGTAACTCCCCGCTCGTGTTCTCTCGGCCGAGGGAACCAAACAGTGGGAATGCCGCCACAGGATTTAGCAGCCTTCCCCGCCTCACATGCCGGGAACTTTCCTACCGGCTACTCGGGAATTGTAGACAAACTCCAGGACATGCAGCTGCCGCCGCACGCCCCACAACTCTAACAAGGTACGCCCAAGTCTGAACACAGCCTAGGCGATTAATTCAGGGTTCGAAACTCCGAAGAATCAAACAAAATCACGTACACCGCTCTCCGGGAGGCAGGCCCCTAAATAGACTTGGGCTCCTCCCTCATGCTAAGCCTTCTGGTAGTTGTGGTTCTGATGTCTCTACATGCCAGAAGAGGTAGCTACCCCTCCGTAGTCCTGCTCATGACACTTGACTGGTGAATGTCTCAGTTTTTGTCTGATCTTGGACAGTTTGTGAGGAGAAAGGCTCAGAGTTGCATTGACTGAGTCTACCACGAAACCCAAGAATTGCATCTTCCAAGAGGGAGTGCGGTCTCACTTGGACTCTGCTGTAATCTTTTCTGTATTTAGTACTGTCTCCCTATTAACTCTTCTCCTTTCCCTTGGTTCTTTCCGTCTTGGGTACCCCTCCTCTCTGTCATCATTGGAATGTTCCCTTGAGAGTTCATGTTAGAATGTTGGAGCTCCCTGCATTCAGGAGATTGGATGACCAGAATAAAGAAACGTTCTCACTTACCTGATGGTTGACTTCTATTCATTTACACGACAACACTGGCGACGATCCTGCGCAAGGGGCAGCTGGTCATCTCCCCTTTCAGTACTCTCTCCAAGCTTTTCAGCGACGTGGGACTGCCTGTATAATACAGTTTTCTTTCCTTATTACTGACGTTTATATTAAGTTGATCCTCCTGTCTTCCGTAAAGTCTGCAGAGTGAACTTTTCCACAAACGTGTATCCTGCGGATTCTGCCGTGCCACTGGTGTGTCCAGAGTGGTGTGCTACTATCCACCTGCGTGCCCCCGAGCCTCGCATTGTGGCAAGGGAAGTTCAAGCGAGTTGTTATCTAATTTTTTACCCAGAGCCTATGGGTGCCTTCGTGAGTTTGTGCCTGCGTCCTGCACACAACACGCTCATCCCCGGTGAGAGCTCCACCCCACAGTCTTCCAGCTGATCTGCCCTGCTGTCAGCTGCCTTCACTTATCCAAGTGTCTGTTGAAGAACGCCTCCTACACGCAGGGTCATAAATCTGTCATTGAGGACACTGATCTCCTCAGCGCAGCTCGACATGCCTCAGAAGAGTTCCTGACGAGCTTCTGCTCCTCCTCCAAGCGCAGCTGTCTCCGTCGAGACTGACGATGCTAAACTATTCACGACGTGGTTCTCCACAGCGCAGCTCTACATGCCCTAAGGAGACCTCCTGTCGAGCTTTCGCGCTCCAGCTCTCCAAGTAAGGCTGACAACACTTCTCCTCAGCACTGCGCTGCCTGCCATAGGGTTTCTATCGTGCAGCGCGTTGAGGAGATTTCCCTTCGCGCTCCATCTCTACAAGTAAGTGTGATTACGCAAATCTCCTCAGAGCAGCGCTGTGCGATCTGAGCAGTTGCTCTTCGAGCACCAGCACTCCAGTGCACCGTTCCCTTAGAGCATCTACTTTGCCTCTCCTGCTCATTTCACAGTGTTCTCTTCACCTTCTGAGGTGATCCTCATAAATCATTTTTGGGTGACTTCATGGTGATACGCACACTGGTTAATTGCGTGTCCAGCGCCATACCACTGCAACCCTCTGTGACTCTCACCGTGACCGTGACATGCATACCACAAATCGCGCCCCGCGCATTACTCAGTTGGCTTACGTTCAGTTCATGTTGACAACCTTTGCTGTGTGCCATTGGTTACAGACACAACTACAGCAGTTCTCTTTATCTGACTATTGTGGACCTATTTTTCCCGTTTGTGTATTCATAGTTCAGGTTCTCCTCGGGTGTACTTTGTACAACCTCATATTTAACAGAGGTGGGAGGTTTTTCCATATTGTGAGGTATTGTTTCCTATTAGTACAGAGTTCTACCTCTTTATGAGGGATTGTGTTTCCTTTTGGTCCATTTTACGTGGGTACTCCTCTTAAAACCTGGCAAACACTGGAATTAGTCAACCCCCCATCCTTCTTGAATTAATGTGGTGAGCCTGTAATCCATTAGAAAGATTAGATAAAGTTGTTTGAATCATATTTAATTGCCATGGGGGGAGACCAGTTTTCTACAGTACGTAAGCAACATATTTTATTACATAATCTTGGAGTACATTTTTTAGTTGTGTGCAAGGCAAACATGAGTCTGTTAACAATTATGTGGCAGCATTGAGGGGACTGACTCAACTTTGTGATTTTGGGGAGCTTAAGGACTCCCTCATAAGAGACCAATTAGTCAGATGCACAAATAGCAGCAGGATCCAAGAAAAGTTACTTTCCAAGAACCCCACATTCAGAGAAGCAATTAGCTTAGCGCAATCCATTGAACACACAGCCAAATGGAGACAGTGGCTTCCGTTCAAGTAGAGGACGTACACAATAAAGTACTTAAAGTAAAAAATAAGAATGTCTACGTTAACAAACCCACATCGAAAAGTAATGGCTTGAAATGTTTCAGATGTGGCAGTAGTAACCACCTGCCCAACAGTTTGCAATGTTCTGGGTACCTCAGGAATAGAAATGTGTGAGCTGGACATTTCTCCAGAAGGATATACTAAAGATCCCATCCGCCTGGTGGGCATGATAAAAGTGCATGTAAAATGTAAAGGCAGATCCACTGTGGGCAAAGTATATATTGTAGAGAAAGGTTACAACCTTCTTGGTTGGCAACATCAGAAGGAATTGGGCCTCATACTTGACCCTAACAACAAAGACCAAGTCATTCTTGTCGAGGGTTCCAATAGTAAAAGTAAACCATGTATCGAATTTCCTAAACTATTTGTAGGTGATTTAGGATTGTTGAAGGATTTCCAACACAAAATAAAGGTAAAACAGGGAGCTAAACCTGTAGTACATAAACCTCGCCCAATTCCTCTCTTTATGAAAGAGCCCCTTAAAAAGGAGTTAGACAAATTGTGTGAGATGGGTGTCATCCAACCCATAGAATCCTCTAAATGGTTGGCACCCATTGTTATAGCAGCCAAAGCTGGTGGGGAAGACATTCGCCTCTGTGAAGACCTGCGCACCCTCAATGAGAATATATGGGTAGAGAGATTTCCCCTCACCAATATAAACAAGATGTTGGCCACCATGGGGGAGGCCAAAGTCTTCTCAGTCATTGACTTATCAATAGCATATCACCAAGTAAAACTTCAACTAGAGTCCAGACCAATAACAGCGTTCACTTCTCCTTTTGGTGCTTAAATGTTTGTGAGGATGCCCTTCGGACTGGCCTCTGCTGCAACAGTCTTTCAGAAAATGATGCAACAGGTCCTCAAGGGCATCACAAAAACCCTATGTTTTCAGGATGACATATTGATTCATGGGTCATCCGTTGAACACCGTGACCGTGTCTTCAAGGATGTACGTGAGAGACTCTCGGATGTTAGACTCACAATGAAACCTGAGAGATGCAAAATAAAGGTAAGCTTGGTGGACTACCTTGGTCACACCATTTCCTAAGAAGGTATTAGATCCAAACATAGTCTCATCCAAGCTCTTAAGGATGCTCCATACCCTAAAAACTAAGAGGTGCTCAAATCCTTCTTGGGCCTTATTGAATACGTGGCCAAGTTCGTGAAGAATTTTTCCAAAAAATGTGAAGGGTTACGAGAGTTGTTGAAAAAAAACTGAGAATTCACACGGGAAGAAGAACACAGCAAAATGGTAGACAGGTGAAAGGAGGAGATGATCTCTACACCAGCTTTGGGATCCTTTGATCCTAAAAAGAAAATTAAAATTATATTAACCACAGACACGTCCAACAAAGGTGTGGGCGCCTCATTGTCTCAGAGAGGGGAGGGCCTTTGCTTCCTGTTCATTGAGCCCAGCTGAGCGTAATTACTCAGTCATCGAGAGAGATCCTTAGCATGCTTTTGGGCCGTCAACCATTTTAAATTCTATCTACGGGGTACCAGATTTATCATTCGTACCTACAATAAGCCATATGGCTGAGATACCCGCCACCCCCTCTCAACACAATCCCCAAGGATGGGAAACCGGAAACAGTTCTGAAGTCTTTGGAAGACGGGGGGGAGTAACCCCCCCGGCCGTATTTATTAAAATATGAAACAAAATTAAAACATTAAATAAACAGTTTCATATTATGTACAATTTCATTACCACATTGCGATGTTTGGCTAACCTTAACAGATTCTCTAATACAAAGGTTCTCCTAGCCGAACTAACATCCTGCAAAACATTTACTTGAAATTTTGAAATTGTACATCCTAACGTTTAAGGGCCAACGGCAAGGTCGTAACCGGTGTCAAGATCCCTAACCCAGAAATATCGCCCTCACTTGTGAGGGGCGGCCCAGAGGCGTACCTCAAGTGCAATTACCAATTTCCCTTGACTTGACGGGGGCCCCAATAAAACTCGACGCCACTTAGAGGTCGTACGAGGACTCGTGTGAGGTATCTAGAAGGTCGCGTAGACCCCTCCCCAAACCCCACACAACTTACCATATCTGCCGTCGCAGACGTCCTGGCCCCGGGAAATTCCCCAGGAATGGGCTGTAACCCCTCCTACCCAGGAAGGGGCCTTGACCGCCTTTCCTCTACTTTCGGCGACCCATCCTTAGAAGGGACCGCCTCCCCGTTGAGGGGCCAATGGCCACCTCCCCCGAGCGCTCCCATCCGTGCTGGGTGACGCCCACTCATAGGGATCTTCCAATTAGTGCTCACCGATCATGACCTTACCGCCCGACCAAAATAAATACGACAATGCTAACTAAATGACTAAACTAAAAATACAGTAGCAACTATACTTTTATTAAAAGCATGCTTACCAATGAACACTAAAGCAGAATTTCTTTATTTGCAAAACGTAACACAAATCGACATTCTTTATTACATACTCAAAATCATCACGATAATACCACAACCTGTAAACGAAAATCAGAGTTATCCATCAACTTTATTCAAAACCACTTGCTGTCATCAGGGGCTGGTGGGTGGGTCAAAATTGGCTCTTCGTTCCGTCTCGAGCTCACGTGCAGCGAGGAGGTGCAGCTTCAGAGCACAGGAACAAGAGGATGCCTTCGGATCTTGCTTCTCCTTTTATCCGTCTTCAGGGCGGGCGTAAACCCGCCCCTGCCTGCCCCTAGGGCGTGGCCAGCCGCGTCAGTGTCTAGGCCAACCCACTCTAGGGCGGGAAAAGGCGCGCCCCGGCTACGCCGCTTCGGGCATACCAGCCGAGACTCGCCTCCCGCCCAAGATGGCTTCCCGGGGGGATCGTGGTACTCTGCCATACGTTCGGGGGGACCGAGTGGTCGCCCCTTTCCATATGGCTGAGATACCCGCCACCCCCTCTCAACACAATCCCCAAGGATGGGAAACCGGAAACAGTTCTGAAGTCTTTGGAAGACGGGGGGGAGTAACCCCCCCGGCCGTATTTATTAAAATATGAAACAAAATTAAAACATTAAATAAACAGTTTCATATTATGTACAATTTCATTACCACATTGCGATGTTTGGCTAACCTTAACAGATTCTCTAATACAAAGGTTCTCCTAGCCGAACTAACATCCTGCAAAACATTTACTTGAAATTTTGAAATTGTACATCCTAACGTTTAAGGGCCAACGGCAAGGTCGTAACCGGTGTCAAGATCCCTAACCCAGAAATATCGCCCTCACTTGTGAGGGGCGGCCCAGAGGCGTACCTCAAGTGCAATTACCAATTTCCCTTGACTTGACGGGGGCCCCAATAAAACTCGACGCCACTTAGAGGTCGTACGAGGACTCGTGTGAGGTATCTAGAAGGTCGCGTAGACCCCTCCCCAAACCCCACACAACTTACCATATCTGCCGTCGCAGACGTCCTGGCCCCGGGAAATTCCCCAGGAGGGGGCTGTAACCCCTCCTACCCAGGAAGGGGCCATGACCGCCTTTCCTCTACTTTCGGCGACCCATCCTTAGAAGGGACCGCCTCCCCGTTGAGGGGCCAATGGCCACCTCCCCCGAGCGCTCCCATCCGTGCTGGGTGACGCCCACTCATAGGGATCTTCCAATTAGTGCTCACCGATCATGACCTTACCGCCACAGGCCGGATAGTTGACCGGCTATCCGGACCCCCCACAACACTCCTACCTAAAGGTCATGGTGTAACGTTTTTAGCCATGCTAAGAAGTCTCCTATGAGTAACTCATTCCCCACCCGAGACAAATGCACTCCATCCCCCAAATACATCCTGTCATCATTAATACACCCATGGGAAATAGCATGCAGTGTCTTGGAACGGAACAACCTACTCACTTTGTTATTAAGCTTCCTAACAGAATGATTCAGAGCAGGAACCGAAATAGCCCCCTGCCACACTTTTCGTGGGATCATATGGGACCATGCAATTGTGCACCCTGGAACTCTCCTCGCTAACCAACTTACAGTGGAAAGCATCGCCTCAAGAAGAAGTCGTCTACCAGTGGTGACCAAATCATTACCCCCAAGATGTACTATCACTACAGACGGCGGTGACCTCGTCCGCCCTAGCAAACCCTCAAAAAATGATTGAAACTGGTCAATACAGAGCCCGCCTCTTCCGTAGAAGGACACACTGTACCCGTATTCCCCAGCTACGTGAATCATATCACCTGCCTTGAATACGTCTGCGGCACGCCTCACGTATGAGTGGCCCACAACCCACACCTCCTTTCTCACAGCCGGTGATGTCTGACCGCTGGCCCGGTGTAGGGTCGACTGCAAAGTCCGCCCCGCCTCGTAGGCTTGCGCAACTGAAAACCAAACAAAAACAAGAAGCGTGAGTACATTGCTACAGCTTCACAACATGTGCAACCGCACATACCTCTTATAACAATCGGAGGACCAACGCCCCACCCGTTTAACTTGTTCAACATCCAGACCCCTGGCTGTTGCTTCTGTAGCAGCCCCTATCCGAAAGGAATGGGTCCCAAACTCGCCCGGGTTCAAGCCCGCAGCGGCAATCGACATCGCAAGCACCCGCTGAAACTGAAACTTTGTCAGTGGGGTGGCGTCAGCGTGTCTCAACAAGGTCCCCCCCCATGATGCCACCCTTCGTGCTAAATAATCTTCTAGACACCTTACCGGGCACATGGAGGACCCGGGAATCCTGCGTATGATTACGCAGTCACCCATCCCACTTTGATCAGTCTTAGACCTGACAAACGAGACCGTCATCGTCTCCCCTCTGATCTGGACGTGCTCCTGGCACAATCCTCCTGTCACATCCTGCTTGTTCCTCGCCACTAATTCGCTTACCCGCATAGCCCCATGGAATGCCAGCGTAAAAGCGGCTCGGAATAACACCGTCTCAAACTGAGACGAACACGTAGCAGGGAGACTGGACAATAACTGGGCCAGCCTATCCAAACCTATCGGGCGCCTCTCATCTACTCTGCGACCCTCAAGGCGTTGCCACCCCCGTAGCGCTTTCTGTACAACGAAAGACGCTGTCGGATCCTGGATCCCGTGAGCCCTGGCAACAAAGGAAATGGCCGCCCGATGTCTCTGAGCCGTGGCCACCGATTTCCCGACCCGATGTAAGGACATCAGAAAATCCACCACCCACTCTTCCTGGCCCCAAAGCTCCTCCCTATCAGTACCCAAAAAGGCCAAATAGGACCGGAACGCCCCTTCATATGCCTTCCTTGTCCTGGGAGCTAAACTCTCTCCCACGAGGTTACGAAGTTCGGGGCACCGAGAGACCAGAGAGCTTCGGGAAAGGGTGCCGGCTCCGGGTCCGCTGTGGGAAGGAAACCCCAGAAAGCCTGCATACGAAAACGAGACAGTGCATCAGCCGCCTGGTTCATTACCCCTGGGACATGTCTTGCTCTAAATAACACATTCAATTGCATACAAAGTAAAACAATTTCTTTGAGCAGTCTCAAAATCCACTTGCATCGTGCTGCCTGGCTGTTGATACACTCGACCACGGTCATATTGTCAGACCAAAATACCACCGAGTGATCTCTGAACCCTTCGGGCCAAGTTCTCAGGGCCACTAAAATGGGGAAAAGTTCCAGGAAAGCAATGTTACTTGTCAGTCCACTGTCATGCCACCATATCGGCCATTTTTGTGCAGACCATCTCGTGCCGAATATGGCACCGAAACCTATGCTCTCTGCCGAATCTGTCCACAACCCCAGCTCCTCAGAGGACACGGCTGGTTTGTTCCAGACGACTCTACCATTGAAATCCGCCAGAAATGCCAACCAAATGCGCATGTCCTGGCGGACCTCTGCCGAGAGCCTTGTGCGATGATGGCCCTCCTTCAGGCCGACCATGGCTTGAGCGATCGAACGGGAAAAGGGGCGGGCCATTGGTATAACCCTCAAGGCAAAATTCAACTGGCCCACTAACTGCTGTAATTGATGCAGCCTAACCTTAGGTCCCCTTATACACATCTGCAGGGATGTCCTGAACTTTGACACTTTGTCAGCTGGTAAACGAAAACAACCTTCTGCGGAGTCTAACTCGATCCCCAGAAACTCGAGGCACGTGGAAGGCCCCACAGTCTTACCTGGTGCCAATGGCACGCCAAACCGATTCATCAAGTCACAAAACTGTGCTAAAGCCTGCCCACATTCCGGGTCCCCGGCCTCCCCCAAGAACAAAAAATCATCCAGGTAATGCATCACATTTCGGAAACCTGTCTTCCTTGTGAAGACCCATTGTAGAAAGCTACTGAATTTTTCGAAATAGGCACAAGATATAGAGCACCCCATCGGCATACACCTATCCATGTAATAATGACCCTGAAACATGAAACCTAAGAGACGCTGATCGTCTGGATGTACCGGGAGCAACCGGAACGCTGACTCGATATCAGATTTAGCCATCAGCGCCCCGGGCCCCAGGCGATTCAAAATGGCTACGGCCTCATCGAATGATGCGTACCGCACCGAACACACTTCCGGGTCTATCGCTTCATTGACGGAGAGACCACGTGGGGCTGATAAATTATGTATCAGCCGAAACTCACCCGGGTCCTTCTTTGGGACCACACCTAACGGGGAACAAACAAAATTAGGAACCGGTGGTATACTAAACGGACCGGCGACTCGACCTCGAGCCACCTCCTTCCTGATCTTATTCTGTACCACAGTCGTATGCTGAAAGACCGATAGCTGATTTTTACATTTCGATGCACCCTGAAAGTCCCCCACTGGGATGCGGAAACCATAAGAAAACCCGTTCCGCAACACCCCAGCAGAAGCACGATCCGGGTATTCACTGAGCCAAGGAATCATTGCCACGGTATCAATCGGGGTAGGTAAAGGCGCCCCTCGGACTATGTTAGACCTGTTTGGCGCCTCCTCTACCCCCGTTATCACCCGTTTTGGCTCTGCACGTGGACTCAGGATGGGATGATTGCCCACACCCACTACATTCATGTCTAAATTTGCATGATCCCTGGGGCCTAGTACATTTACCCCTGTTGAAGTTCCAACAAACCCCCTTTTTTCCTGTGTTACCGGCAGGCTTCGAGTAATTGTCTGTACCCGCACCTGACCGAAAGGGCGTCCCCGCATACTGGCGGGAAGACTCGCCGACGACACTCCCCACTAATGGCAACTTTAACATACCAGTCTCCTTCATTTTGGACCATGACACAGAATCATAACGATCCCATGTTAAGTTTTTATCGTGCTCTTTAGCTTTTCTAAACAGGTTATCGTAGCAAAACCAATGATTACCCTCGTGTGATACCGAGTACCCCATGATTCGTGCTTGATAAATCGGCAATTCGGGTAACAGATCAGGCCTTCGCTCCCCCAAGATCGATGTAAAAACCCCCCACGCTTGGCCCCAATTGCCAATGTTTTCATTTACCTTAAAGGCGGCCATTTTTGCGCGCCAAACACTCGGATGCATGAGATCCTTCTGGCCCTTGACATGCTCCATCTCATAGTGATCAGTAAGCAACGAGAATATGTTTACATACTCCCCTGCCCATATCTTTTCCTTAATAGCCAAAGGAACATGCTGACCCAATTTTTCCCTACGAGAGGGAGCCGACTCATCCCTCGCAATCGGCAATGGCCGCTTACCTGCACCAGACGTTGTCTCAGCTACTGAACCCGTCCCCTGCGGCTTCTCTACTGCTGCAGCCGGCGTGGACACCTTCGCTGCTTCCCGTGACTCACGCAGTTGCTTCATTAGCTCCTGTGCGTCGACAGCCGTGGCGCCCTCTTTACCTTTTCCCAACCACGCTGCCAATTGTGCTGCCAACTCGGGCGGCATATCTTCCTCGGACACGGGGGTGACCACAACGGGAATCGGATTCCCTTCCTTCGGCACGGGAGTTGGTGCCTCGAGCGGGGCACTGGGACCCGGGATGTCTTCTCCCGCTGCTCCCCTCCTGGGCCTCTTGTTTTTCCCTCCCGGGGCTGCTCCCGCCAAAGAAAGTTTTGGTCCCCCTTCCTCGTTCTTATCCACTCGCCTCTTTAGTTCGGTCATCTCCTTCATGAGAACACGCAGCATCTGTTCGGTAGTCATGCGCTTTCCCGCCTTCTTCGGCATTCTCCAACAGAGTATCTGTAAAACAAACAAGAACGATTACAACGCTCAAAATTGGCTCTTCGTTCCGTCTCGAGCTCACGTGCAGCGAGGAGGTGCAGCTTCAGAGCACAGGAACAAGAGGATGCCTTCGGATCTTGCTTCTCCTTTTATCCGTCTTCAGGGCGGGCGTAAACCCGCCCCTGCCTGCCCCTAGGGCGTGGCCAGCCGCGTCAGTGTCTAGGCCAACCCACTCTAGGGCGGGAAAAGGCGCGCCCCGGCTACGCCGCTTCGGGCATACCAGCCGAGACTCGCCTCCCGCCCAAGATGGCTTCCCGGGGGGATCGTGGTACTCTGCCATACGTTCGGGGGGACCGAGTGGTCGCCCCTTTCCATTAACGTTCATGTTCTCCTCCAAGAACGTTCAATGCAGCTCCCCAGGCACATCTACATGCGCAAGACGAAGACTTGGATGTGCTCATCTTTGCCATACAACTATCGTCCTTCACTAAAGTAGAATGGGAACAGAGCATAATGAGGGATGTCAGCATGAATACCCTTAAGTGCCTAATTGTGAGTGGTTGGCCTGAAAAATGTAGTGATGTTGCTGACGAAATGAATGAGTTTTGGGAGGTTAGGTAGGAATTGACACTTATAGATGACAAGGTGTATTGTAATGAGAAAATTGTTCCTCATTCCGGCCTCCGAAACAAAATAAAAGATCTAGCCCATGAAGGACACTTGGGCAGAAGCATCACAAAGAATAAGGTAAGAAGTTGCTTCTTGTTCCCTAAGATGGATTCAATGGTGGAGCAAAAGTTCAAGGAGTGCATCTGCTGCACAAAGAGTGATAAGAGCAAGATTTTGCGTAGAGTTTCCTTATCTCCTGTAGAGGTACCCGTCGCCCCATGCACCAAACTAGCCATTGACATAATTGGTTCCATGGAGAGTCTGGGACCCAAAAGGAGGTTCATGTTTGTTTTAGTCGACTATACTTCCCACTGGATAAACTTAAAATTCACACCATCTACCTCAACGGGCAACCTCATTACGTTCTTAAAAAATGTAATTTCCAATGAAGGAATTCCAGCTATCTTGGTTACAGATAATGGTGTACAATTTAAATCCAAGGAGATGAGGGAGTTCTTAGAGGAAGTGAATATCAAACATTTAAAAACTGCACTCTACTGCCCCAAGGCCAACGCCTAGTAGAAAGCACAACTGCATGATAAAAAAAGAAATCCAACTTGCAATCACAAACGGGCACAAGATAGATGACTCCCTTTGAGAATGTGTATGGGCATACCACACTGCACCTAACCTTGTCACAGGGATATCCCCATTTGTTTCCTCAAGGGGGAGAGAAGCAAGCACCAAGATGAACCCAATGTAGTTGAACAGAGGTAAGAGTGTTGTAACCAATGATTGGGAAAGTCACAAGAAAACTTAATAACACCAATTGAAATATAAGAATTAGTATCATCGGAAACATGGTGTGAAGGAACACAACCTAAAGACAGGTAACTCCGTACTGGTAAGGAGACCCACCAAAGGACATATAGGTCAAAGCAAATTTCAACCTCCTCAACAATTGGTCAAGGTAGGCTAAAATGTGGCTCGCCTTGAGAATGGACAAACATGGAGTGGTGACAGACTTGTAGATGTAGCGTAATTCTCCCCCATATAAGGGAGATGTATTGTAATCTTTCCTGTACTATGTACTGCCTCCCTTTTAACCCTTCTCCTTTCCCTCTTGGGTACCCCTCTTCTCTGTCATCAATGGAATGTTCCCTTGAGAGTTCATGTTAGAGTGTTGGAGCTCTCTGCATTCAGGAGAGTGGATGACCAAAAGAAAGGCGCTTTCTCAATTACCAGGTGGTGGACTTCTATGCATTTCAAATGACAACGCACTCATTGACCACAAACCCCAGGGATTCCAACAGGTCTACCGTTCGTTGCTGCTTGGTGAGCAAGCGACAAGGGCACTGGTTTATTATGAGTATATCGTCTAGGTATACTATCAGTCTGATCTCCACTGATCCGAGGAACGCCACCAGTGGCTTCATCACCTTAGTGAAAAACCATGGAGCGAGGATAGATCGAAAGGGAGGAAGGAGACCTCGAATATCTGGGCGTTCCACTGGAATTGAAGTAAACATCTGTAACAGGAGAAAAATTGGGATCGTCAGATACGCGTCCCTGAGATCCAGGCAGACCATCCAGTCTTGGCTCTGTAGAAGGTCCCTGAGGAGGTAGATACCCTCCATTTTGAAGGAGCGGTAGGTGAGCCACTCATTGAACTCCTTGAGGTTTATCACTGGCCGATAACCCCGTCCCTCTTCTCCACCAGAAAGATAATGCTGAGGAAACCCTGTGGGTGGAGGGTGGAGGGTACAATGGCCCTTTTTCTCAGGAGGTCTGAAACCTCTCTGTCTATTAACTCCATCTGTTCCCTTTGAAAGGAAAGTGGTTTTGGACGAACAAATTGGGTAGGATAAACGAAAAACTCCATCTGGAAGCCTTGCACTGTCTGTAATTCCTAGGCGTTCGATGTTAGAGAGGGCCAATTGTGGTTAAATTGATGGCTGCTAGAGAATAAAGTTGTGGAAAGATAAAGCCTAATCCGAAGCCTCCGGTCCTGACCTAGAATTCATCTTTATTAAATGATATTTTCATGCTTATGGATATCCAGGGTTTAATGGCAATTTCATACCCCCGATTGGGTGATGGTGGTAACGCATTTCTTTCATCAGGCAACTAGTTTCCAAGCCTTTTTGCAGAATCTGTTTAATTGTGAGGAATATTGGTGAGAGAGCGTTCATGATTCATCTGAGGTGTGGGTGAGCTCTCTCAAAGTCAAAACAATTAAGAACCTTAGAGTTTGTTTGTTTGGGAGGCTTGCCATGAAATGCTATGTATCTGATAGAAAAATAGAAAGTTTGCCTATGCCTCCAAACTACTTAAAGTACATACTAATTCATGTACGAGTAAACCACAGTTTGTTAGTTTACACCAAACATTTTATTTTTGTCAATTTGGAACTCAGTTTAAAAAAAGAGAATTCACAATAAACAGAACTAAGATCACTATCGACCTCATGTCTGAGCCATGAACATTCAAAAGAAATCAATACAAATGTGCAGTGAACCGAACAAGTGGTGAAAAATTAGAAAAACAGTGACTTATTGACATGTATAAACATCACATTGAGTACATGGACCAAAAAACTTTTGACATTTGTGAAACAAGGGCTCCTCCTAACATTTGGGAACCCGGGGAGAAAACATCGTTTATAATAATAGTTAACCTCCCGGAAACCTGAATAACACCTAATCAATTGAGTTTCAGGAACGTACAATCAATGACAGATACAATCAATGGCAATGGCCAACCGGCCAAACAAAGGAGAAAAAAGTGCCGACGCGTTTCGAATCCTGATTCACAACTTGCAGAATTCTCGTCAGGGCAGATTAGATCTAGTCCATGAGCACTGGCCTGCAGATTGCTTGGATTCTTCGGTCAGACGACTTGCCTATTGATCCCCTTATCGGTGTCTTCACAATCCCAGCCACACCTGTTGATGCCACCAACTCCTGTTTATTCTGATTAAGTGCAGCAGTTCGGGAATTGATGCTGATGGGAGTGGAGCAAATCAGAGGCTGTGGATCAACTGTGCTTAGATCAGCATCAATTCTATCCACAAAGAAATTCTTAAATACGTCCCTCGAACTGCTATCAGCCCCATGAGCAGGTGGGTTTTGTTGTACACTTTCAGTTTGCAGGTATCTTGTCCTGTATTCATTCCTGAATCGGTTCAACCCGCTGCACATTTTGCTCTCTTGGGGAAGTGCAAATTATGGCGCCAGTTCACAGTGCGCTGCCTGGGCACCCATACTCTCACGCCCCTTTGGGTGCCCAGGCAGCGCACTGTGAACTGGCGCCATAATTTGCACTTCCCCAAGAGAGCAAAATGTGCAGCGGGTTGAACCGATTCAGGAATGAATACAGGACAAGATACCTGCAAACTGAAAGTGTACAACAAAACCCACCTGCTCATGGGGCTGATAGCAGTTCGAGGGACGTATTTAAGAATTTCTTTGTGGATAGAATTGATGCTGATCTAAGCACAGTTGATCCACAGCCTCTGATTTGCTCCACTCCCATCAGCATCAATTCCCGAACTGCTGCACTTAATCAGAATAAACAGGAGTTGGTGGCATCAACAGGTGTGGCTGGGATTGTGAAGACACCGATAAGGGGATCAATAGGCAAGTCGTCTGACCGAAGAATCCAAGCAATCTGCAGGCCAGTGCTCATGGACTAGATCTAATCTGCCCTGACGAGAATTCTGCAAGTTGTGAATCAGGATTCGAAACGCGTCGGCACTTTTTTCTCCTTTGTTTGGCCGGTTGGCCATTGCCATTGATTGTATCTGTCATTGATTGTACGTTCCTGAAACTCAATTGATTAGGTGTTATTCAGGTTTCCGGGAGGTTAACTATTATTATAAACGATGTTTTCTCCCCGGGTTCCCAAATGTTAGGAGGAGCCCTTGTTTCACAAATGTCAAAAGTTTTTTGGTCCATGTACTCAATGTGATGTTTATACATGTCAATAAGTCACTGTTTTTCTAATTTTTCACCACTTGTTCGGTTCACTGCACATTTGTATTGATTTCTTTTGAATGTTCATGGCTCAGACATGAGGTCGATAGTGATCTTAGTTCTGTTTATTGTGAATTCTCTTTTTTTAAACTGAGTTCCAAATTGACAAAAATAAAATGTTTGGTGTAAACTAACAAACTGTGGTTTACTCGTACATGAATTAGTATGTACTTTAAGTAGTTTGGAGGCATAGGCAAACTTTCTATTTTTCATATTGTGAGGCCCTGCCTACCCTCTTTCCCATTGGGCCCAGCCACCCCTGTGTGTTTTATGTATCTGATAGAGACATCTAGTCGCATATTCCTTACCTTTTAACTCCTAGGTTTCAGGCTGGATCCAGAAGATTTTTCATAGCAGTACCCCTGCGCTCCGGTAGGTGGCGTCGGTCCACTCCGGGTGATGTAGTTGTGACGTCTGCCTCGTCAATATAACCACCATTCCAGCGCTCTGAAGTTTGTTCTTTTCTTTCTGCACAAGCCACAACGATCCGTTAAAGAACGCTCCCCCCTGTCAATTTTTGACAGACTTTTTTCGACCCTTTTGTCAACTTTGTTGGAGTGTTTATGCATGTCGAGAAAGGCTTCGGGGTTCAAGTCGTGTGGCGCCTGTCACCGTGCCATGTCGGTTATGGATCCCCAGTTAGTTTGTCTCTGGTGCCTGGATCGCAACCACAATTAGAAGTCATGCTCCGACTGCCGGGCTGTGATGCAAAAAGGCTTTTGGAAGCAGTTCCTAAAGATACTTGGAGCCCGGCATCCGGCACCACGGAGGTAGCCTCGTCAGTCTCGATCCCGTTCTTGGTCGAGAGGAAGGTCCAAGCACCGTTCTGGTGAATCGAAGTCCTCTTCACCAGGTAAGAGGCACCACAAAAAGGCCAGGAAGTTGAAGCATGCCTCTACTTTGCCCCCACCCTCTCACTACATGGTGGAGGGGGTGCCTGGGTCAGCTACCAGTTTCCCTGCCTTTCCGGGATCGGGAGCGTACAATCGGCTGATGGAGGATCACCTTGCCTTGCCTTGCTCCGCGAGGAAGTCAAGACTCTCTTGGCCAAGGGAGCTATAGAGAGTGTTACCGGGCCAGAAGTAGGTAGTGGTTGTTACATCCGCTACTTTCTGTTCCCAAATAAGGACAGAGGCCTTTGTCCTATCCTAGACCTCAAAGCCCACAATTAATCCTGCAGAAAGGAGAAGTTCAAGATGCTCACCGTAACTCAGGCCCTGTCTGCCCTGGACCCTGGAGACTGGATGGTAGCACTGGACTTGCAAAATGCTAATTTTCGTATACCCATCCTACCTGCCTTTGGTGCTACCTGCAGTTTACGGTGGGCCACGAGAACTTTCATTTTACAGTTCTTCCCTTTGGCTTCACCAGCGACACTCGGGTGTTCACAAAGGTGATGGCAGTGGTCGCAGCCCGTCTTCGGAGATTAGGGGTTCAAGTCTTTCCCGATCTTAACGACTGGTTGTTGAAGGTAGGCTAACCCCAAACAGATCTCTTCCATCTCCAGATACGGCCAAACTCCTGCATTCGCTGTGGTTAACTATCAACGTGCCAAAGTCTTACCTGGCCCCCTCTCAGATGCCTTCTTTTCTTGGAGTGGTTCTGGACATGGTGCAGTTGCTGGCCTATCCTCCCGAACAGCGAGTCTAGGAAATTCAGGCTACGATATAGATGTTGCAGCCTCTATGCTGGATTTTGGTGAGAATGACTGAGGCTGTTGGGCATCATGGCCTCCTACTAGTGACCCATGCATGGTGGCACATGCTGGCTCTGCAGTGGAATCTGAAGTTCCAATGGGCACAGCATCGAGGAAGTCTCACCGACCTAGTTTAGATTTCAGAGGGCAATGAGAGAGACCTACAGTCCCGAAACTGGGGCAGCTGAATTGAGCAAAAGTAAGGGAAAGCAACAATATCAGGATATCGACAAACTAGGTAGCTCTTTAGAACCATCATTGAGTGAGGTCCTGAAGACCATAAAGGATTTTCATCTGGACGTCAAAACAGATAGTCAATTCAATTCAAGTACTTTATTCGATTTTCACCAAGTAAAAAAATCATAAAAGCAGTACATAGTAAACAAATTACACATTATAGATATACACAATAAATAGTTATAAAAACAGCATTAAATCCAAGTGTGGTGACAAATCGATAATTAATAAATTCATGATAGATTCCGTGATTTTACGACACTTTTTAAAAACATCGACATAGAACTAATACATAGGGGGTTTCCTAATTGTTGGAGATGTAAATAAGCTGGCCTACATTGCCTCCACGCCCCATCTCTAAGATAAGATTTCAGCCATCTCGCCCGTTCTTTTTTATACCGTTTGCAAAATAGTACCAAATGGAAGGTAGACTGGATAGATATGTTGTCGCATGGGCATGGCGCAAGAGTTCTATTCCAGTCATTTTTCTCCGGATATGAAACCAGGCGATGAAATATATTGAACCTGAATCTGGTCAGGACAAAGCGCTCAAAACCCAAAGTGATCAGAGTTAGGTAGGGTTGCATTTTGAGGGTAATCAGCAGTGGCTGATGTTCGAAAACAGTTCTTTTGCTGACTTCATTCCCAAGCGTTAAGGTGTTAAAATGTTCCATACACAGGTTTTTTAAGACTTTTTTAGGAATTTTCCCAATTGATTCGGGTTTATCATACCATTCTGGCTTGTCAATGTCCGTCAGGGCTTTCCTCACATACTCAAGCCATTTGATTCTTTTTGCGTTGGCTAATTTTTTAACATCCAGGATAATTTCTCGATTGAGAGCCAGTTCTTGCGTTGCCCAAATTCTCCTCCAGAGTAAGATTGGCTGGATTTTAATCAGATCTGTCAAATAGTCCATGCCTAGTTCTGCATGGCAATTATAATTTGACATACTTGCCGGAAAGGACAAAAGGTAGCGAAAAAAATTATTTTCAATAATCTGGAGCATCGTTACATCCTGATATCCCCATATCCCTGCCCCATACAGGGCGATGCTTCTACATTTGGCCACATATATGTTAAGCATTATACCCGGTTGTTTTCTGCCCAATTTACTGGCGAAATGCTTTATCGCCGCAACTGAGCGTTTAAATGCTAGCGCTCTGTTTTTTACCTCGGGGCCCCATCCCCCTGTTGCCTCGATTGTGACCCCTAGATATGGGAATGTTTTTGTAGCTTGTAGTAGGGTGCCTGCCGCCTTAAGTAGTTTACATCTGGCTCCTCCTTTACCAGAAGCCATCACATAGGACTTTTTTGCATTCAGGTTTAGGCCCCTCTCTTCCATGTATGTTATATATCTATGTAATACCTTTTGCGCGCCGACCTTTGTTCTTGCCATCAACACAGCGTCGTCCGCATACAAGAGGGAGCTGATCTGCGTATCCCCGGCCTTAGGAGAGTCAATGTTGCTGGCACCCAATTCCCTCTCCAAGCTGTTAGTGTAAAGAGAGAAAAGGAATGGGGCCAGCACACACCCTTGCCTCACCCCCTTCTGTATGCGGAAAGACCCTGTGCATTCCCCCCCCAGCCCATACCTTACTCTGGCAGAGGCATTCGAATATAATTGTCTTAGGAAGAGGACTATCGAAGAATCCACTTTCATCTCTTCTAATGTCAACCACAGTTTCTCATGTATAACACAATCAAACGCCGACGAAAGGTCGACGAAGATTGCGTAGAAACACCCCTCTTTTGCACTGGTATATTTCCCCTGCAAAAGAACAAAGTTTAGCACTTGTTCCACAGTACCCATCCCTAGTCGGAAACCATATTGTACTGGGGTCAAGATATTTTGATCTTCAGCCCAGTCCTGGAGCCTAGTCCAGATAGTCAAAGGAATCATGATGCGATTCAACAACTCCGAGGTGCTATCCAGAAGGTAGATAACACCTGTATGGAAATAGTCGATAGGATGGCCTCGGTGGAGAGCCGTACTGAAAATCTGGAAGCAGATGTTAGCAAACTCTAGGCTAAAGAAAAATCTCAATCAGCTACTATCGAAGACTTAAAGACAAAGGTGGAGGACCTTGAAAATCGGGGAAGAAGAAACAACCTCCGCTTCCTGGGAATTGCAGAAGGGGCAGAGGGAAAGGATGTCAAGGGCTATATTGTAAATCTGTTGAGGTCTTCCATGCCAGAACTATCAAAGTGGGAATTAGAACAAGAAGTACAACGGGCCCATCGCTTCCCTTTGACACTCCCTAAAAACCCTATTAAAGAAAAACAGTACCCAAGAGCCATTCTAGTTTGCTTCGGAAACTTTCTTTTAAGAGAAACAATCTACGACCTGGCTAGACCAACGAGCAGGAGGGAATTTCAAGGAAATAACTTTTTTGTCCGTCCTGACTTTGCACACGCAACGGTTGAACGCCGATGGAGGATGAGACAACTTTTTGCCCCATTTGAGAAAATTGGAGCAACTGTTTTTTTGCTGAATCCAGCGCGCCTAAGAGTTATCTACAAAAGAAAGACAAGGAATTTTACAAGCGAGATTCTTGCTGAAGCTTATTTGCATGAACTTTCCAAACTAAGAAAATAGAAGGGGGGGGAAAAAAAAAGAAAAAAAAATTGAAACATAACCATCTGAAGTGCTATAAGGTTATGAAACAAGGATCTCAGGCGATCAAGCGGCGGTGATACTCGGATCACTCGATTGTCCATACCTGGGACCCCTTGGTCTCAGGATGCCTCAGGAACTGGTTGGGGGGAGGAGGTGTGAGAAGGGAGGGGGGAGGGAAGAAGGAAGAGAGGGAAAAGGGAGGGTAAGTAGAAAGCAAAAAAAAAAAAAGGGGAAAAAGGAAGAAATGGTGTAGAATAGGTAAAGGTCAACAGAGGCATGCAAGGAAAATGATCTTGGAAAAGAGTTTTGATACAGGTTGTAACACACTCAGTGATGACACGCATTAATATATGTACAATGAATGTGGGGGGATTGAACGACTGGAGGAAAAGGCAGAAACTAGCATATCTAGTTAAGCATAACAGAATAGATCTTCTCTGCTTACAAGAGACCCACCTCCCTTGGTCTAAGAGAAATTTGTTTTGAATAAATGGGTTTGAATTGTTAGCCTGTACAACTCAAACATCAACAATCAGAGGGGTTGCCATTCTAGGAAGGAAAAGTTTAGGGAAAGGGAAAAAGGTGAAAGTAGATAGTAATGGCAGATGGGTGATTGTTGAGATGGAGCTGGGGCTAACTATTTGTACAGTGTATGGTTCTAATGAGGACGATCCTGAAATCTATGATTTCCTAGAAATAGAGCTGGCAAATTGGCCCTCTCATATAGTGTTTACGGGAGACTTAAATATTTCAGCTGAATGGGGGATAGGTACATCGTATCAGGGAAGGAAACCTAGAGTCTTTAAAGCGGTTCAATCTTTATTAGCTTCTCATGGGCTTCAGGATATATGGAGAACAAAAGAACCTTCAAATCTAGGCTATACTTACTTTTCTAATCCAGCCCAGAGATACTCTAGATTGGACTACTGTTTTGTTTCTGCCCTTGAAATTGAAAAAGTTAGGGTAAGTAGACTCCCAAGGGTTATTTCAGATCATAACCCTCTGATGGTGAATTACGACACGGGAGGGCTAGAACGGCCTAAAACAATCTGGACCTTTGAAAGAAGGCTGTTAGCAGACAGTAGATTTGTGTATCATTTGAATAAATGGTCTGGCCATTTTTTTGCAGCAAACCGATATAGCACATCCCGAAATGGGGTTTGGGAGGCTTTCAAAGCTGCTTTAAGAGGAGAATCAATCAGCTGTGCTGCCAGGCTTAGAAAGGAAGATAGAAGCGAAGTAGAGAGACTAATGGTCAAACTAGCCGAGGTGGAAGAACAACATATAAAGGATATCGCTACTGGCAGCAACACCGAGACTAGCCAGGGTTTTTTGCTGGCAGTAAAAGCAGCACTGCAGAAGGAGGTTACACGGCAAGCAATAGGGGAGTACCAAGCTTCAAAGGCAAAAAGGTATGAAACGGGTGAGCAAGCTGGAAGGGCACTTGCACTACGGATAAGACAGGAAAAAACAAAGAATGCGATTCCATGTATAGAAGAGGAAGGGATAATATATACAGAGTTAAAGGATATCCTATTGATATTTAAAAAATACTATCGGAAATTATATGAGAAGGACCCTTTCAATAGTGATCAAGAGGACAGGTGTATTGACAGAGGACCGTGTTTGGATGATACAACAAGAAAAGCACTTGATAAAGATATTACGTCAGAAGAAGTCTTATCTGCCTTGCGAGAATTAGTGCCAGGGAAAGCAACGGGCCCTGATGGGCTTCCCTCGGAGGTTTATAAAGCTATTGAAAAAGAGATCGCTCCTCTTCTAGTAGATCTTTTTAATGGAATATTGTACTCTGGGGTGGTCCCCGATTCATGGAAGGAAACTAACATTATAGTCTTTCATAAGAAAGGCATACCAATAGAGAAACCGGGGTCATATCGACCTATATACTTAATAAACGCTGATACTAAGCTATATTCAAGGATTTGGGCGAAGAGGTTGGGCAGGATCATAGGCGATCTTGTCTCTCCATGGCAACATGGTTTTGTCCCTGGGCGTGGCACGACAGATCACATATCTAGAGCAATAACCCTGTTTGATGCCCAGGAAGTCGTGGGGGATGGGATGGCCATGATTCTGCTCGACGCAGAAAAAGCTTTTGACCGGGTGGAGTGGAGCTTCCTCTGGAAGATTTTGGCTGGGAGGGGGTTTGGTCCAAATATTGTTAGGGCTATTAAAGCTATGTATACTGACCCACAAGCGACAATTACGGTAATGGGAGAGAAAACAGACAAGTTTAAGATAAGTAGAGGGACAGGGCAGGGCTGTCCCTGCTCCCCCATATTATTTGCTCTATATATCGATCCGCTCATTCAGAAGATTCTAGAGAACCCTAGAATATCCCCTGTGATTTACAATAGTTATGAAAACAAGATTTTAGTCTATGCCGATGACCTGGCGGTTATCACAACAGACCCGCAGCAAGCACTCCCAGAACTGGTACAGATGGTTAAACTTTTTGGTAAAGGCTCTGGATATCTCCTGAATGCATCTAAAACCCAGATAATTTGCTATAGAAACATATCAAGACCCGACCCTAGGTATGTTGATTCTGCTTTATATTTAGGGGTTAAGATAAATGCTACAGTGGGTAAGATAGTGGAAGAGAACTATCCTCCCCTTATTAAATCCATAGAGGCAGAACTGAAAAGGATGGATGCCCTTCATCTTTCGCTGGTCGGGAGAGTAAATGCTGTAAAAATGGCGATGTTCCCAAGGGTGCTTTATCTTTTTAGAGCCATTCCCCTATATATTGAGGAGAAAATTCTGAAGCAACTAGAGTCTGTCTTTATCAAGTTCATATGGCAGTATGGCAAGGTTTGACGCTCAACGACCCTTATGTCTCTTCCGTGGGAAAGGGGTGGGATGGCACTTCCGAACTTGAGACTTTATCATTGGACCTGTCTCCTAACCCAGATGTCAATTCTGTTTCAATCCGATACTGATGTGATTATTGTAGACAACCAGGGTCCCCCTTCCATCTTTCAATTACTAATGGGGGAGAAAGCTTTGGGATTACTGTTAACCAAACTGGAATATAGGTTTTATAGAAAGGCACGATTTAAGGTCCTGCTTGGTGCATGGTATGTTTGGAAATCAATTTTAATTTTTTTTCATATTCCTAAAGTCAATCCGTCTCTTCTCTTGTTTAACTCTAGCCTTTTTCCTCATTTAAACAATGACGGGATACTGCAAGTCTGGGAGGATTTGGGGGTTAAGACTTTTGGAGATGTAATGGTAGGAGATAGAATAAGCGGGTTTGAGGACATACAAAGGAGATATGGCCTCCCCTCAAATCAATGGCTTATATATGGCCAAATCTCCGGCATTTTACAGGCTTGTAGACCAAAGCTCAAACCCCTTGTAGATTTTCCTGTGGTTGAAGGTATGAGAAGAAGATGTAGGAAGATTAAAGATACGTACAACATGTTGGTGTCCAGATTACAGGACGATGTAGGAAAAGTGGAAAGTGATTGGGCAATTAAATTGGGAAACCCGGATGTAGATTTGGACCTAGCATTAATCTTGAACAAAAAGATTTTTCGGGCGTCCAATTTACGAGCACAACATTTTAAAACATAATCTATACCATACACCGGCTAAATTATTTGCCTGGGGTGTCAAGAATGATGATTGTTGCCCAAGATGCGATAAGGGACAAGCTGACCTAATACATATGTTCTTTACATGTGAACGATTGACCCCTGTCCTGGATGGAATAACAAAATTCTGGGAGGGGCTGCTAGGTCATAAGATCGATCTATCCCCAACACTAATGCTATTTGGCTCAGATTCTAAACTGGTTTTAACAGATGACGAGGCTGCTTTGGTTTTTATGTCAGTTGCCGTACTTAGAATTATTATTTCGGCCGGTTGGAAGGATGTAACAGCCCCGTCTTTTCAGATGTGGATCTCTAGATTCTTAGCTATTTACAATATTGAGTCTAGCCTTTATGAATTTAAAGGCGCTAAAAAAAGAGAAATGGGAAGACGATTATGGGCCCCGGTTAAGAAATGGATGGACGATAGAATAAGAATTTGAAATGTACTGTATTGCTATATTTATTGAATGATTTTTATACAATTTTTTACCTCCACATTACATTACAATACTGTGTTCTTTAATTGTTCATATATGTATCAGATGTTCTTAAACCTTGCATATGGTAATGTATTTATGTATTTTCTTATTGCACCATTGTTGGAACCTAAATATGACAGGTCACCTAGGGTAGCCTGGCCTAGGGTGAGGCAATATCACTAGAGGCACATGTGTAAAGGTTGCAAGCCACCCAGCAGTAATCCAACGCAATAACACTCAAAAATGACGCTACACCAATATTTAGGAAAATACGAGCTTGTTTATAAAAATATTCTCTGCTCTCTTGTCTTCAGAAATTACAGTTCAGTACATTACATTTACTCATGGAATTATTAAGATTTTCAAAGTTGTTAAAATATTTCACTGTTCTTCTTCCCAGCTTACTAATACATCACATTGGTCTCCAGGGAGCAGTGTTTCAAATTTTAGCACAGAAACATTAATAGAGATTACTTTCCTGTTCAGCCCCCAGATACCTTACTTATAGGATCTCTAGTTTAACAAAGCCAACTCTTTCAGATATCATAGCAACCCCTCCTTCCCATAGCTGAGTTTTTAGCAGGTGAACACAATATCTACTGAGTGAGCCTTCAGTGAAACAAGAACGTTTTGGAAATCCTCTAGAGTACCACAGGCATTCTACCCAGGCTGCTCCCTTGTAAATTGTACAGTGTTCTGTAGTTGACCTTCCTCAGCTCTGAAACTCCATTTTACTCTGTCTCTTTCGAATCTCTGTAAAGGAAAACCTTCAAGTTACCAGAATCGACCCCTCACTCCGCACTTTAGTGCTTCCAGACACCCTGAAGACTGAAATAAGAGGGGAAGTCTAAGCACCTCGCGCTTTTCCCCCACTCCCCTTACTTGTGATGATAGTCGGCCTCACTCTTCAGCCCACGCTACCACTCTGGGGCCTCAGTCGATCTCTCCCAACGTGTACCACAGGGCGGGGTTCCAGATTACACCCGCCAGCCCCGAGAGGAGTTCGCGCTAACTCGCGCTCTGTGAGGAGCCCGCTCTCCGCCTCTTTCTGCCTCCGTGGATTCCCTTGCTGGCAGCGCTCCAGCGCACGCGCGAGGGAGTAGCGGCTCAGACCGGCGGCTGCTCCCCTTGTCAGCGCAGGTAGTGGCTCACCTCTAGGCCTGCTCGGTCCTAGGCCCCTCCTGTCAGAACAGTGGTCACCGCCAAGAGTCTGCGCAGAGGCGTGTCGCTCAAACTCAGTCAGCGCCACACAGTGATCACCGCCGAGAGTCCATGCAGAACTGCGCCGCCCAAAACAACCAGCGTTACACTTCCGCTTCACATAGACTTCATGGCAGCGCCGGATCTTCCACCTTAGGGTCCACAGGTGAGAGGAGGTGACACTGTCTGCGCTCACTCTCACAAGCAATGGGTTCCCGGTTTTACACCGAGGAGGAGCTACTCAAGGTTGAAGTTCCACTCTCCAAAGCACCAATCCTCTAACTCCTGCCAATTGCTCAATTCCCCTCTACTGGACAAGACTGGGTCGAGGTTTGGTTTTGTAAATGTAAATGTAGTTGAGCTTATATAGCGCACAGCTACCCGCAGTGGGTGTCCCGGCGCTTGCTTAGGGAACCCGTCCTGATATTCCCCTGTGTGATAGCCCCAGCGGGTATCCACAAGGTGAAAGTCAGGCATCCCGCCGCGAGGGGCTGTTGTGGAGATTAAGCAAGCTATTGCCCAGAGTCGCAGAGTGTGAACCCGTGAGTCGAGAAGGCACCGGAGCGAGAATTATCGAGTACGTGGAATTTTTAGCCCAAGACCCGCCGAGGCGGGGAATTGAACCCTGGTCCAGGACCGATCTCAGCTTCCGGGTCTGCCGCCTCTAACCCCTGAGCCACACTTCTCCACTTTTACACCTCACACCCTCCTAGGCTGGAGTCCCCCTGTCCAGGGTCAGCAGGATGGGGCTAACTGGGTCAGACTTAAAGAAGGAAAAAGTGGGGGAAATCATAAAAGGGGCAACCCTTAAGAGGCAAGCTTCCCTGAAAGATTCTACCCTCTACCAGACCCTTCGCCTATACTCCAGCTGCTCCTCACTAACAAGACAAAATGGTTGCCCAGCATTCCGCCTTTTATAGGCTGACCCTCAGAGGTCCAGAAGGGACCAGAAGGTTCTGGAATGCCCTATGTTATCCTATGGGACAGATCTCAGGTGTGTCAGTTGTGGCAGTTAGAAGCCACCATTTTGTGGTTCTGTACTAATTCCTGTCAGGGAAGGCCTCTAGGCCTGAGGTGAAAAACTATGAGGGCGAAAGAGCACCTATCCCCCAGCCCAACACCATAAAAATTCTAGTGGACACCAAAAATAAATAAAGGCATGAGGGGCAAAAAGGGGACAAAATAAATAATAAATTGGAGGGACTACGCAAAAGGTCAGACAGGTCTAACAACCATGAACTCCAATAAAAAAATAAAAAAAAATAAAAAAAAGAGAGAGACCTACAGCGCTGGCTAACAGAATGCAGTTGGTTCAAGGACAGACTCATCTCCCTTCCCCATCCAGATATCACATTTGTGACGGATGCATCCCTTCTGGGATGGGGTGGCTATCTGGGGGAGGTGGAGATCGGAGGACTCTGGTCTCCAGCGGAAGCCAACTCAATATCAATCTGTTGGAGCTTTGGACGATCCGACAGGCACTGAAAGCCTGTTTGCCATCGATAAAGGGAAGGCTCTTGCAGGTCTTCACGGACAAAACTACTACCGTGTGGTACTGCAACAAACAGGGTGGAGTTGGGTCGTGGACTCTCTGTCAAGAGGCCCTGCATCTCTGGACTTGGCTGTAACGACTGGGCATTTCCCTGGTGGTTCAACACCTGGCCAGTTCTCTGAATGCCAGGGTGGATGAGCCAAGCCAAAGGCGCCTTGGGGTTCACGAGTTTCGTCTCAATCCGGAGGTGGCACAAGATCTCTTTTAGTGGTGGTGAGAGTCTTGGTCAGATTTGTTTGCCTCCATTGAGAATGCACAATGTCAGCAGTTCTGCACTTTGGAGTTTCTAAGGCGGCCCTCACTTGGCGACACTTTTCATTGTGAGTGGAGCTCAGGCCTCCTATATGCCTTTCCTCCCATACCACTCCTGCCTAGAGTGCTCAAGAAGATAAAGAGAGACCGGGCACAAGTCATTCTTGTGGCTCTGGACTCGGCATGGAGAGTGTGGTATCCCGAGCTTCTAGACGTGAGCATCGATCCTCTAGTCAGGTTACTCCTTCTGGAGAATTTTCTGTCGCAGGGGAGGGTCCTCCACCCAAACCTGTCTACTCTCCGCCTCCTTGCGTGGAGATTGAGTGGCGACAGTTGACAGCTTTCGACCTCCTTCCGGAAGTCTGTAAGGTTATTTGGCAGTCAGGGGTCCCTTCACTAAATCTGTATATGCCTGCCGATGGACCACATTTTTTAAATATTGTACAGACTGGTCTATTGACTCTCTATCTGGATCTTTATCTGATGTCCTCCTGTTTATACTTTCCCTGGCCGAGCAGGGCTCTGCTCAAAGCACCTTTAAGGGCTAACTTTCAGCCCTTTCTTCTTTCCTTCAGGTGCCTGGTCAGCCTTCTCTTTTCACATCCCCTCTGGTGTAGAGATTCTTGAAGGGGTTAACACACTTGTTCCCCCTTCACCTCTATCTTGCCACGCTCGAACACCCTACTACTCATCCCCATGAAAACCCGGAAACAAAAAAACGCAACGCGCTCGTTTGCCGGCAACTCCCCAAAAATCTGGAACTCCATCCCAGTTGACATCAGGACTACGACTTCATTTCAAGACTTCAAGAGACGCCTCAAAATCCTCTACCTCAACCGGGCATTCCCGAACTCTACCTCAGCAGCTCACCCTGCAACTATGACGACCTCTAACCCACTACCTCAAACTCGCCCCTCAGGCGCCAATTAACTATGTTAATCCGTGATCTTACATGAATCTCTTTTCCTTGATATATTATTATGTAACCGTTCCCTCCAGCTCGATTGTAAAGCGCTCCGATACCCTCGGGTCTGGCCAGCGCTATAGAAAACGCCAAAAATAAATAAATAAATAAATAAATGTTGATGTGTGCTCCGTTTAAGCAGCTGCACGACTGCCCTCTATGGCTGCCCACTATCAAAACAGCCTCCTTAGTGGCAATAACATCTGCCAGTATTGTGAGCGAACTGCAGGCACTGTTAGCACAGCCTCCTTACCTGACAGTCTTCCTGGACAAAGTAGGGCTCCGTACAAGTGCATCTATTCTCCCTGAGGTGGTGACACCCTTTTACATGGGACAGTCAGTTACTCTTCCCACCTTTTATGCACCATCACACCCTTCCAAGGAAGAGAAGCGGCTCCATCGTCTGGACCTAAAAAGAGCATTATCGTTCAATCTCGATCGAACTAGAGAGTTCCGGGTGGATTACCAGCTCTTTAGGGTACGTGGGAACAAAGAAAGGTCGTGCTTTCCAAAAGAGGACTATATCCCGCTGGATTATCCTTTGTATAATATTTGCTAAGACTTTGCGAAGAAAGATCCCCCTGAAGCGCTTAGGGCCCATTCCACCAGGGCAAAACCGCCCACCATGGCTGTCCAGCTTGGTGTTCCTGTGTCTGATATCTGCCAAGCAGCCACATGGGCATCGCTGCACACGTTCATCAGACAATACGGCTTTGCAGAGAAGGCCTGTTTGGTCACTTTGTTTTGCAGGATCGGTAAGGAATGTGTGACTAGATGTCACTATCAGATGGACAAGTTACTTACCTTTGGTAACGCCTTATCTGGTAGAGACACAATCTAGCCACAGATTCCTTACCGACCCACCCATCCTCTCGCACTGCAGAATTGTTTTAATTGTCAGGGATGGTCCCCTTCAGGGCTCTAGCTGTTCAAATTTTAAAACACCATGTTCAGTCATTTCATGGCTTTACGCTTCTGGCGTGGAAAGTCGGGAAAAGTACTGATGTCAGCACGCAGGAGTGGCAATTATACTGACGATGCCGACGTCACGACGACGACAAACACTACGTTGACAGCGTTACACGGAGTCGACCGACTCCACCTACCGGCGTGCAGGGGTACTGCTAAGAAAAATCTTCGGAGCCTGACGCCTGGAAGTTCAAAGGTAAGGAATCTGTGGCTAGATCAGGCATAACCAAAGGTAAGTTACTTGTCCTTTTATAGGGGAATCTAGTAGCAAGGTCTTCCTCAGAAAATCCACATTGTTACGAACCTACAACACTAAAGCTGCATTGCAATTAGAAAGTAAAAAATATAAGATTACCAATTTAGTTTGAAAAAAACAAACATTAAATGTTTAAAATGGAATACAGATGAAGTAAACCTGATGAAGTGATCATGGGTATATTTTAAAAAGTTGTCTTTGCAAGCTAAAAGGTGAACTTACTAACGGATTGACTGTGGTCCTTTAAAAACAGCCACACAATGTTAATAGTGCATTCCTTTTAGAACTGATTAGCATTGTGCACAGAGAATGGTTTTAAAATAAAATAATGTTTTGGGGGAACACTTTTTCCTTTAGAAAAAATATTGTCATTCAGTTATATTGTTATATATTTGTTTGAATACCTGTGGTTTTCAGTTGCAGGGACTCCTGACGGTTGGGTCCCAGGGGCATCAAAAGGCCCCAAACATTAGAGGAAGGCCTTCTGTGCCTCACAACATGGCTTTAAGTGGAAAATATTTCTCCCCACATATAGTCAGTACCCAAGCTAAAAGTCCTGTCCCCACTGATCTTGCATGTTTTTCATCAGAACCACTGCAGCTGTTGCTTCTGTTCAGTTGAGCTTCACCACTCTAACACAACGGTGTCTACAACAAGCAGTTTTTGCCCAGTCAAACCCAGGACCCTTTTCTTCTTGTGGAAAAGCAAGAGACCAACTTTGGACTTCAGAGGAGCTTTTCCGAGGAGGACAGACTTAATGCAAAACAAAGGTCTCCTCAGTCCTCAACTGAGAAGTCTTCCAAAAATATAGGCGAATTTCTCTAAGCAATTCCAACCAAGAACCACCACATGTTCTCCTTCTGTTTTTAATTTACAATGAACCATTCCGTCTTTGCCAGAGTTGGCTTACTATTTTGCATGCTCAGTGACAGAACTGAGCCCGGTCTAGATCTCTCTCTCCGTCTCAACTGAGCTGGACAGTCATTGCTGAGTTCTATTGTGTGATTGTTAAGTTCTTAGTCAACCTCCCTTGGAAGCCTTGAGTTTTTCACCTTGCTATCCAGAGAGTCAAGTGCTGAAAGGTTGTGTTTGATGGTCATGTTTCAGTAGCCAGAGTAGGTCAGGTCTATAACTTCAGTGGTAAAAGGCTTCATTTTGCTTGGTTGCGACACAGTAACACTTGCATTTCTCGGGACATCAACACAAATGTGCCACATATTGATATACATGCAACTCTCTTTATACAGTCTTTCTCCAAGTGGTCCCTGATATGCACATAATAATTACCTTCATTGCAAATATGGCCATTATAGTCAGTGTTACTATTATCGTTATAGGTGTTATTATTTTTTTCTTATATATAATGGCACATATAACACACACACACACACAACCCCCCCCCCTCTTATTAAGAATGAATTTGCTCTATGGTTTGCATGCTTACCATGCCGCTACAACAACCAGTAGCTCAGAAAATATGCTGTAATAAAAAATAATATGGTCTCCAAGACAATTAAAAAACTACTCGTGCTTCTCTGATACCACACGAAAACTAAGTGCGGCCTGAACGCACACAACCTGGTGAGAAAGAAATAGATCAAATAGATTGCAGTGCAACCAATTACACACAGTTGTGTATATGTATGTAAGGCAGCAGTCCTGCAGCATTAGCAAGGCAACCAGTAACAGAAAAGATGCTACTTGGAATTTTTTTTTTTTTCCAGCGACAGTTAGCATACTTTTCTTCTTACATCCTTGCTTCTCGAAAGGCATTTGCACAGCTCAAGAGGTGCCTACAGACAAGATGCTCACTAGCAAAATCCTGATGCCCAACGGTTGTTATAGCTGGATCCCAGGTTCAAAATGACGCCAAGCAATGGTATTTTTACTCTACAAGTGAGAGGGTGATACAAGAGAATATCTTAAAGGACCTCTGTGACAACTTTTCCACATCCAATTCAAACTGTTGAAGAAGACTCAAACACAGGGCAACACTCCATGTAAGTACATGGCCCTGTCCACTTCACCTGGCACCTTTATTAAAAATGTTTAAACAATAATACAAGTGCAGTTATGCCATACACTAATCTAAGAATGTGCTCTTACGGATACTGCCAACTGCAAATTGCTCATAATGTGAATTTCTCCAGGTGCTAGACTAGATCCGAAACTCGTGTAGGTTGGCAGATGGCATAATTTGCCACTGTAATATCTTCTTTCCACCTCTGGACATGATAACACAGCCATATATTGGTGCCACCTAAGCAATCTTCTTTTTTTGCATTCTTTGACACAAATCTATAGCTCCACTGCTACCGTTTTGTGCTTCTTTTTGTTGCAGATATTTCTTAAAAACCTTATTGTCTGTATGCAGGATGTCACCCCCCTCCCTAAAATGGCATGGTTTAAACTGTGCAGCATGTGCCTCAAACAGATGCCGGTGAAGGGCCTGCATAATGTTGAGCTTTGGTAACTCGGCACCAGGCATGACTTTAAGTTTTGTTACAAATGTTCCCTAGTTCATCTGCGGGCCTTCAGGAGGCAGCAGCTAAACAATATGTTGCTGAGCATAAGCAACAGAGCCTGTCCCACTCCTAGTCACAGAGTTAATCCAAGTCCCATTTGCCTCTTCAAGTAATTCCAAAACAAAGTTTGGGTGACAAGTCAAATGGAAAATAGAAAATGTCCAAGTGAAGCTCTTTGACTTCTCGATGATCCAGGGAGAAATTGCATAGTTGCTCTTCTTAAGGCTCTGATCCGACTTCAACATCCAACTCTTGTTCTAGCCTTGGCTCTCTAGCAAATTACAACCTTCAAGGAGGCCATGCTGCAGCTTGTTAAGGTTTTCCAGATCCCTTCATTGTGCCTCCGGGTCCGATGGATCTATAGGGGCCTCCTGTCAAATTTCTGCCAGCAGTTCCTCCCTTGATGCCAACTGACCCTAGACGAGCTCAGTCTGCGATGTTGGTACCGAGCTGTGCCTCAACTCCTTAGAAGAAGGCTCTGCCAGTTGTTCCTGTGTCAAAGCCGCCCCAGCTCCGGCGGTATCTGATGCCACTCCGATTCTGATTACAGATTTGAAACTGGCTTCCCATATTGGGAACAGCATCCCATATTCCCTGCAACGCCAGCAAAGCGCAGCAGTATTTCAGGAGGAATCTCCTCCTTTGGCTCTGATTTTGATGCACTTCAATGCTTGAAGCATATTCCCCATAGTAAAGACTATGATGAGGAGGTGGACCACTTTCGTTCTCCTCATACTGATCCTGACCCAGCTGATTCTCTCCATCACTGACGAATCCACAGCCACCAAGAACAACTTCCACAGCCAGCGGAATGAAGGCAGTAGACGCCTGGATGAGAGACAGCTGCCTCAAGCTCAACACTGTGGCCCACTCTGCTCTGAACCCACCCCCTCCCCCACCTCCACCCACGGACCACACAGAAAAGCTCAGCATCATTGGAGACTCCTCGCTGTCAGTGAATCGCCATATCAATGCTGTCTCGTCCTCCTGGTTCAACACTATCCGCTTGCCCCAGAAAATCTTCAAGTGGATCCTCTCAGAGTCCTGGAAAATGGTCACCCACATGCTTGTCAGCAGCAGATTCGACTATGGCAAAGCACTTTACGCTGGCACCACATAAAAACTCCAAACAAAGCTGCAAAACATCCAAAACAGCCGCATCACTGACCACCTTCGTACCTCCACTGGCTCCCAGTCAACAAAAGGATCATCTACAAACTCCTCACACAGGCCTACAAAGCCATCCTCAGTGCTGGACCCTAATACCTCAGCCACCATCTCCTCTTCCACACTCCGACCAGACATCTCCGCTCCACCCTTCAGGCCCTGGCCACCATTCCACAGATCCGCAGGACCACTTCTAGAGGAAGATCCTTCTTCTAACTCACTGCAAAGACCTGGAACTCCCTACCACTGCATCGCAGACAATTTCCATCTGTGCCACAATTCAGGAAGGACCTCAAGACCTATCACGTCGACTGAACAGCAGATCCACCCGACAGCACATTGAGACCTTTAAGGGTGAGTACCGCGCTTTACCAGATCACTGATTGATTGATTGATTGATGCTGGCTTGCATCTTGATATCCAAAATGCCAGTGGCTTAGATGGTTCACCAGAGACAGAAGTAAATTTACTCTTATGGCCCTGAATAAAAGAGTGGAGACTAAGGCCAGCCTCCTGACCGAATATTTGCAGCCCAGGCATTTGACTTTGGAGCCTTTACAGCCTTTCAACAAAGTCATAGCTGAGTCTTTCATGGTGGCCTGGTCTAATCCTGTTCGACCCCAGCTCACTGTGAATTTCTCAGTTACAAAATAACACAGACCTTCACCAGGCAATACAACTTTTTCAGCACAGTCTCCTACTCCTGAGAGCCTTAAAGTATGGATTTCACCAAGAAACATCAGACCAAACTCTGCATCTGTTGCACCACAAGACAGAGAATTGAAAGAATCGGATACTATGAGCAAGAGAATCCTTCTATCAATTAGCCCAAACCTTTAGTCCTTGAATACTGTTTGTCTCCTGTGTTGCTACAATCTTCAGCTTTGTGACATAGTGGGTGAAGTTTTGTCCACTTAGCCTGAAGACCCATGAAACTCCTTCCCCCAGACAGTACAGGATGGCCAGGATATGGTGAAATATATTTTATGGTCTGGCCTGGATACCATTGTTTTTGTTGTCTGGGTTGTGAGCATTCGTGTTTGGATTGGATGGTATACTTGGATATGTCCACTGGGTTTTCCTCTCAAACATTCCCTGTGATGAGACTAGATTGCTTAGTGAGAAGGCATACACTGCATTCTATTTGTTAAGACCAGCAGAGGTACAATATGTTCCTCAGGGTTGCTTTCTCCCTCCAGTCAAGTCTATTCGTAGTGTCAGAAGATTTGGGCATATTTGAGTGTCCATGCCTATTACACGATTTGATCCTCACAGCCTATCCAGCATCCATTAGGTTGGAGGTTGCCAAATGCAGCAGCAATCTTTCTTCTTCTTCATATTAGGTGTCACTGTCACCAAGACCCTTTACTTTTCCATCAGCAGTTTAGACCTGTGTCCAATACTATCTTCCCCACTAGTACTGTATTACATCAGACCAGTGAGTCCTTTGAATTGGTCAGCAAGGTTATGCCTCTCTTTTTCTGATAACTACCCCATATTACTCAATTACTGTTCAAATGTCATTGAATCATGCCACTATTCTTTTTAGAGAAGTAAATTGAGCGATCAAACTCACACATGACCCTGAGAGGGCCATTGGTTACTATTCAAAGTATGGCCCCAAAAACTATGGGGACGTGAGACCTGTTCTCTAATTCATAGTGTGGAATGTGTTCCATCATGAGGGAACATTGTAAAATGCAATGCTTTGTTAGGTCCTGCTGGCTTTGGATCTGTAGAACATTTACTTTCATGTGCCAATCTTGCAGTCCAACAGGAAGTATCTCTGCATTGTTTTATAATCGAAGCACTTCCAATTCACTGTCCTATCCTTTGGCCTGATAAGGCCCCTCAGGTTTTTGCAAAGATCAGGTAGCGGACTATCTTCTCAAGTTGCTGGTCTAGGTTTTCCTCTACCTCAATGACCTGCTGTTGAAAGCAAGCTCAATTCTTACTGTCATGGACCACCTTAACAGGGTGGTATTGTTGCTGTCTACGCTGATGTTTCAGTCAATGTGCCCAAGTCCCATCATCGATCTTCTTAGAGGCTACCCTTTTTTGGGATATGTCACCCTGAAAGAGAGTCCAACACATTTGGGCTGTGATCCAGATCTTTCAAGCGAGAGCTAATGACCAGCTTTAACAGTTCTGAAACTACTTGGCCTTCTGGCATTTTGCATTATTCTGGTGCCTCACAGTCATAGGCATGTGCAAATCCTTCAATGAAACCTTCGTCTGTATTTAATCAAGGATGGCTGATGGTCAAGATTCACAACTCACACCAAGGAAGGCAAGGACCTTCAGTGGTGGGTGTCATTTAACATTCTGACATGTGGCAAACTACGCTCCCTCGTCCTCTGAATGTCTCAGTGGTGATCGATTTACTTACTTTAGGTTATGGAGGCCACATAAAGTGTGTGGTGCTCAGAGAACACTTATCTGCCATGTAGCAGCACCATCAGATTAACCTTTTGGAACTGTGTATTATTAATCTGCCCCTCTGGGCCTTTGTGCCTTCCATCAAGTGCAGGTTGCTCCAGGTATTGGTGGACAACATGACCATCATATGGTTCTGCAACAAGCAGGGTGAAGTGACCAGGCTGTGGCAGTTGCCGAAACTTCATGGGATGCCCTTGATGTTCAGTCACCTGACCGGAGCCCTCCTCATCAAGATAGATGAACTCATCAGGTGCCATTTCGCTAATCAGGAGTGATGTTTACATCTGGAAGTAGCACAGGGTATCTTTGCCTGGTGGGGGTTCCCTGAGTAGCCGTATTAACTTCCTTAGAAAACAATCACTGTCTGACCTTCAGCCCTCCAGACTATCCCGCTCGAAGGCCTTTACAAGATAATTTCTGACTTCAGTGAGATTCCGGCTTACAATAGGCATGTCCGCTTCTGAGCTGATCCCGCAAGTCCTGAATTAAGGACGGGCATGACTAACCTCAGCTGCTTCTGATGGCCTGGAAAGGAGCAAGGAGAGTCTTGTACTCAATCCTTCAGTTCCTAGGTATCTGCCATCCTATTTGGTTTCTGTTTGGGAGGATCTTATGTCTCAGCAGCAGGGTAGAGCACTGCCTCTGCAACTCAAGAATCTACATTTTCATGTGAGCAGATAAAGTAGAACCAGCTGAAAGGTTTCTATCTGCTGAGGGTGTGGATTACATTTTAGCAGTTGTGCACCCTTCTGCTGTCTGAGTTCATGGATGTCATTTTTGCTACTCTCCACCCTTTTTCAAATTCGATCTATTTAGACTATCTATCAGTACAAGTTCATTACCTATTGTGTGGGAAAGCAGGTTTATCCTCTCCAGCCTAAGTAATGTAATGTCCTTTTGTTTGTGTTAGCCTTGGCCCGACAAGGCTATGCTGTGGGCATGTTGCCATTTCTTTGTGTGATCCGTTTTCCTTATTTGAATTACCCATTGTGATGTGTTTCTCATGTGTTTCTCTGACCTTCCTTCGTTATACCCTGTTGGAACCTCAATTTAGTCATCACTTTCCCATTGCGTGCTCCATTTGATCTTCTGCACAGTGAGGCTTCTAACTCTGAAAACCATGTTTCTCATTGCAAGCACTTCAGCATGTGATATCAGTGAGCTACAGACATAGTTTTTAAAAAAATCTTTATTTGTCATTTTTACACAACATAACATTGCAGTTACAGTGAATCGTGAGCAAAAGAGGAGCACGCTCATATTCCTACAGCAGGTGGGCATATACACATTCAGTATCAGCTGGATGCGAAACAGTCGCTACTTTCTATAATGCAATCACTCAGAACTACATACATATTTAATCCTCTTCCCTGCAAAGCTGGTACTTAGGACAAAGTAAGTCAACAACTTTATTCGGTCAATTGTCCATAAAGGCACAAAAACAGTCACAAAAACCCAGGGTCAAAAGGCATCTTATTGCAATAAAAACTATAACACATCAGTCACGGAATTGGTATACTCCCCTATTACAAAATACAGAAAATAAAATGTTGTGGCCAATAAAAAATGAAAATTTTATAAAACTCATCATAAAAAGCTCTATCACCAAGTATTCTTCAATATTAAATAATAACATCACTCAAATTACACTGCATATTTTCTTCTCATTTTCATTGCTTGTGTGATAAAATTCAATAGTGAATAACACATGACCGGAGTCTCAAGGCGCTGAAGGAAAATTAAGCCCTCCTGATGATTATTAAAAGATCTCCCCCTTAATATATTGAAATAATATAGAGAGCAAAACCACATAAAATGCTTGGTAGACTAAGTGGATCTCCCACCACAGGGACAACATGGATACCTTAGAAACCTGGTAACAGGCACACGAAAAGCCACTATAAAGTGGATCTTCCCTTGGACCCGAGTGAGCTAAAGCCAGAGCTCTGGTTCCTTTACCCATGTCTGGTAAAGCTCCATCCCTTCTGCAGTTAGTAATGAAACACATGATTGAACCATAAGAGAGCCTAGCATATTTACAAGTCTAGTCTCCTACTTGTGTGCAATAAATGTTTCCTTTACTTGGTTTTTCGAAAGAGGGAGAATTTTTCACAGTCCATGAAGTAGTCAGTCAATCCTATGTCACACAGAGTATTTTTAATATACCTGAGCCTAGGGATCACTAACATGTTATTCTGTACATGGCAATTCTTAACTATACTTTGAGTAAAGCCGAAATCTTCAGTATACCAAATCTTTGTCCATAATTGAATGGGGGCAAGGCCTACCCTGTCTCCTGGGAACCCTACCCCAAGTTCATTATGAGTACTGAAACTCGGGGTAGCTAATGGGGTTCGTAGTTGCCTCTTCAGAAATGTGTTCTCTACTCTCTGCAGGGCCTTATTTGCAGTGTACTCCCTGACTCCAGCTCCATATGTGCCCACGCTGAGACCTTCACTTTTGTACAGCATGACCATTTCTGCACTAGTGTTATGTCCTAGCTTTCTTGCAAAACGAGCAGTTGTAGCGTAAGAAGCCTCCATCCCCTGTTTCCTCTGGGTAATTAATCTTTCCCAATGCAAATTCTCATTAAACATAAGACCTAAATAATTTAAATCTTTTGTCTTTTCCATTCCCTCAATAACAACATTTCTTTGTGCGGGTATCCTTTGGGCCGCAGGTCATTACATAGGATTTCTTATGGTTCACCCTGAGCTTCAGCTCTTGCATAAATTGGTTAAAACCATTAAAAAGTGATAGAAGCCCTTTTGCAGTTTGTGTGGTTAATACTGTGTCATCAGCATACAGTAAAACAGGAACTAAACTAAAATGCAACTTTGCTTGCCACCTGGTTTAACCTGAATATTGAACCCTCATTTGGATATCTTGATGTAAACATTTTAGAATGTGCAAAAATATGGGTTCAACCCCTCCCCGACCCAGAATATCCCATAGGATATCCCTGTCCACTAAGTCGAAGGCACAGAAGAGGACCATAAACGCCATATGAAGGGCTCCTCTCCTGGCCTAGACATTATACTTAGGGCTCATGAATTCTGTGGTCTGAAAGTGGTGTAACCCTTTATTATGTGGCACTCTATCATGCTCCCATGTTCTTCTCTCTGCCACATCCCTCTAAGAAGGAGAAGAGGCTACTTCGGTTGGATCCACTGCTGGCCTTTAGTTTCCGCATTAACAGGACTAAGGAATGTAGATGATTAACTCTTCGTTAGAATTTTTGGTGACAGGAATGAAAAGGCTGTTCATAAACAGACCTTGTAGCAATGGATTGTCCATTGCCTCAACCCCTTCTTTGGAGAAAAAGATCCTCCTGCATTCCGGAGGCCACCTTCCACCTATTCCACCTATTCAACAGCCACAGTTATCGTTTTGGGTTCGGGATGTTTCTGTTCGGGATGTTTCTGTTTTTTCGACATTTGGCAGGCAGACATGTGAATATATGTCCATGCTTTCAGCAGGCTCTACTCTATTGAATGTCAGGTCCGCTGGGAGGTTATTTTTGTCAGTTCTATCTATTGTGCTTGTTCTTCATAGTTCTAATGAATAGAATGGTGTGGTTCATAATAATTGTATCTGTTTCAGGCATATGTTCAATGCAATGACGATTCAGTCGAACAAGACATTCAAACAGAAAAGATAGAGACTGAAGAAAAATGGACCCAGTACCCCGGAGAGGGGGCTAGAGTATCTGGAGGTGAGTAAACATTTTCCTGATCATCTATATTGATGACAAGTGCCATATTACAACAACAAAGAAAACTGAAGCGCACTTAAATAGGAAATTATTTTCAATCATATCGAAGTACTGCAAAAATGTACAATTTAAGTAATTGCTATATTTTTAATAATGGCAGCATAAAGGCTTGACCATTATTGAACAACAGCAAAGTTACAATACACTTCAGTCAGCATGCAGGCTTAAGATCGTTGGTGGTATTATGAGAGAGATTGAACGTGCGGAGTTGAATGCAGTAAGCAGAAAGGACTGTTGAATTCTGAAAGAGCTGAGGGTTAATGGTGAAGATTAGCAGGTTGTGACTGCATAGATGCTTGTGATGAATAAAGAATTCAGGATTAGCTGTGAATGTCCAGACACTATGTGTGAGCACTACTAATTTGGAAATTAACATCTCAAAGAAATCATGGAAGTGTAACTAAACTAAGTTTTTATAACGACGGTTGAGGAGTAGGACCCATTTGGGTCGGCCATTGCTGTGGGCCCCATAGCTCCTTCTGTTCACCAAAGATGAGAAGCTCTGTTTTGCCGTCGTTTAACTTCAATTTGTTGGAGTGCATCCATTCAGCAATCTTTTGAAGTCCTGTTTGAAGAGGGGACACCTTAGACTTGTCATCTGTAGATAAAGAGAAAACAAGCTGGGTGTTGTCTGCGTAGGAGAATGTTGTAAGGCCCGCTTCTTCTGCTATAGTTGCTAAGGGGCTAATATGAACATTAAAAAGCAGTGGACTTAAAATAGAGCCTTGAGGCACTCCATGAGGGGAAATGAGAGAGCTGGAGTTTTTATTCTTAGAGAAAACCTGGAAAGTACGATTCAATAAAAAGCTCTCCAGCCATTTCAGGGAAGTGCCACCAACACCCTTCGAAAAATGAGAAATGTAGTGATATATTTTGTATCTTTGTATGGCTTCTTCTGGAAGCAAAATTAACTAATGAACCTTGAAACTTGCATGTGGCAATGGTTTTAATGCTACTATTTATTATAAGGTTTTCTAAAATTATAATAAAAGAAAACAAATATGCTTACTTGCATTCTGCATGATTTCTGCTTGCAATTAATCTCAAATGGCATTAATTTGTCCCTCGTCCATTGCTGTATTTACCAAAGTAAAGTTCATTCAGTATTATATAGCCAGTAGTAATAGCCTAATATAGACTTATAACGCCCTCCCCCTTAGTGGGCTATACTGGCCATTAAATGCCTGCTTCAGCTCGGGCCTTTTACAAGGGAGCAGAACTTTAATGCTGATATAGCCCAGCTACGGATCATCTGTTTGATCCACTCTGCCATAGCTTTAGAGAAGTTTATCTCAGGGATCTTACTTGAGTCTAGTGTAATTTTCAGGCTTGAATATTTTATCTCATTCCTGCTCTGGACATCACCCATTGCCACATTCCGATCCATTATCTCCATTTTTGAAAGTTTCACTTAGTAACCAGACACAGTTCTGAACTCTGTTGTCATATTAATTTGAAGGGCGGCATGCAGATCTTTTTTTTTTTTTTTTTTAATTTTTAAAACCTTTATTTTCAAATAGTGCACACAGCTATTCAGCCTTACATCCCGGAGGCTAGGCAGCAACTCAGAAGACAATGGGTCAAAGTGCACGAAGCAAGGTACCAGAACGTGTCAAGGTTATAATTTTCCATTTTTTGTATTTTTTTATGGAAAAGGAACAAGTATAGAAAGAGGCGCCAGAACTAGCGCTAAGAAAGAAGGCAATTAAACTATTATGTAGTGGGGCCCAATCTAGGAGTCGGCGAGGCACAGTGATCACAGTTAGGTTCAAAACAATATGGATGCATAGAACCACGGGGGTAGGGAAACACAGGATAGTAGTGAGACAGGACGTCAGTTGGAGTTATAGGCTATGGGGTCAAGTGTTCTTCCAGTGGGGCGGTTTAGGGTGGTATGCAGATGTCACCCCTATACTCGTTCCAGGCCCCCCACAGCTTCTGCCATTTTTGGGGTTTACCCCTGGCTACATACACAGTCTTTTCTCGGAACATACACCAATCCATGTTGGCCTTCCACTGTACCACCTTCGGGGCTGTTCTCGCTCCCCATATCTGTGCAATGTCCCGGTTTGCGATCATATTCCCCTGGGTAACCTACTGGGTTTGTGCAGTGTTGTAATCCGTTGGACCCCAGATATTCAAGAGGCATCTCCGGGCCTCCGCGTAAACTTCCACCCCGGTCACCTCACTCATGATCATGTGTACCCGCCTCCAGTAGGAGGCTATCGCACTGCACTCCCAAATGATATGCATGAAGGTGGCCAGAGCGCCACAGCCACGCCGACAGAGGCCATCAACCGAATGTCCCATGTGTATTAATCTGGGGCCAGTGACATAAACTCTGTGTAGAATCTTCAATTGCACCAATCGAAGCCGGGCGGGGATAGCAACCTCCTTGGGGGACGACACCGCATATTGCCAGTCCTCGTCGTCGATCTCTATCCCGTCCCGTACCTATTGATCTCTCACCCCCAGAAGAAGGTCTGTACGAATATTAATCAGTTTTTTATATGTCAGGGAAATAGCGCTGTCCGGCATGTGGCCGTCCAGTACCCGATCTTCCAGGGGAGAACATTCGGGGATTGCTTCGCCCTCCAGCATGGCTGACAGGAGTGCATGTCGCAGCTGAGCGTACCGAAAATATTCGTTCCGCCCAGCTGGAACTCTGTCTGTAGTAGGGCAAAAGATTTTACCTCCCCTCGTATCATCATATCCTCCACCCTAGAGATGCCGATCATGTCCCACTTGTCGAATCCCTTAGTGTGCCACAATTTACCCAGAATCTCAGGGTCATAGAGTGGAGTCGCCATTGTGAGTTTGTCTTTCCACCCCTGTGCCTTTGTGATTGTTCTCCAAATGTGCACAGCTGTTTTCGTTTGCCCAGACATCCGCCTATCAAGAGATCTCGTGTACAGCGCCCTATGGTATTTCCCACCATCCAGGAGCCACCGATCCATGGCGTAACCCGGACTATCTGCCGGGCCGTAAAGGCCGTGATTAAGGGCTGCCAACTGAGAGGCCCAATAGTATCTCCGCATGTCGGGCAATGCTATACCCCCATCATACCACGGGAGCGTGAGCTTCGTGATAGCAATGCGTGGCCGGCCATCCCAGAGCAGGGCACGTTGCAAGCTCTCGATTTCCCAAAAGTATCTGGCCGGGACCGGATCTTGAGTACTTTGCAGGGCATACAGGAACCTGGGTAGGGACATCATTTTAAATAATGCTGCGCGCCCAAGAAGGGAGAGAGGAAGTTTACGCCAACCCTCTACGTCACGTCGGAGACGAAGAAGAGGGGGAAGCAAATTGTTCTCGTAGCGTGCCTTGGGGTCAGTTGAAATATAGATCCCCAGGTATTTAAATCCCTGTCTCGCAACCTGTATGCCACAGTCCCTCTGAAGACGAGGTGTCCCCCCTCTCAGAACGTATAAGTGCGACTTCGACTAGTTAATGACCAGGCCAGAGTGCCGGCCAAAGAGTCGAAGCACGTCACATACTACGATGAGAGATTTACAAGGGGAGGTAAGATACAGGAGGATGTCATCTGCATATAATGACACTCGGTCCTCGAATCCAGGGGACCAGCGAATGCCATGCATGTCAGGGTGGTGCCGTATCCACGCTGCCAACGGTTCAAGTGCCAGTGCGAACAAAAGGGGCGACAGGAGACAGCCCTGCCTAGTGCCTCTATGAAGGGCAAAGGACGCGGATACACAACCATTGACCGTCACGTTAGCCAGCGGGCTGGCATATAGAAGTTTGACCCACCCTACAAATTCCGGACCGAAGCCGAGTTTCGCCAACACTGCCCACAGGTAGTTCCATTCGAGGGAGTCAAACGCCATTGTGGCATCCAACGACGCCAGAACAGCTGGCTCCCTGAGCGTGTGAGCCCTAGCCAGGGCTCCGTGGAGTCTCCGGAGATTAAGGGCCGTGTTGCGATGTGGAATAAAGCCCGACTGGTCCGGGTGCACTAAGTCGCCAATTGCGCCAATCAAACGGTTGGCCAGCAATTTGGCAAGAATCTTAGGCTCAGCATTCAAGAGAGAGATGGGACGATACGATCGGCACAAATCTCTGGGTTTCCCTTCCTTATGGATAACCACAATGGTGGCCAGCCTCTGGTCGTGGGGAAGCATGCCTGTCTCTCGCGCCTCCAAGAACATGTTCCGCAGGTGTGGAGACACGACATCGGGCTTGATTTTATACAGTTCCACTGGAATACCGTTGGGGCCGGGCGCCTTACCAGGTCTGAGGAAACTAATGGCAAGGGCTATCTCGTCAGCGGTGATGTCCCTATCCAAATCCTCACGGTCCGTCTCCGACAGACACGGGAGATCTATTTCCGCCATAAGCGCACTGGAGTCGGTCTCAGACCGGTCCGAGACCGAAGTGTAAATGGTCTCAAAGTAGTCAGGGAACGACTCCACTATTGCCCTCGGATCGGTGACGAGCAGGCCGTCGTCCCCCAACACCTCCGGAACGACGCGACTGGCTCTCTCCTTCTTGTCGAGCCAAGCAAGGAGCTTGCCCGCCTTGTCCCCGACATCGTAAATTCTACCCTGTTGTTCCCTACCCATGACTTTGGCAGCATCGGAGACAATATCACGGTATTCCGATTGTTTAAGCGAGAGAGCATGGAGCAGCTCAGGAGTCGGGCCCGCTTCCAATTGGGAGTCCAGCTCCATAATCTCGGCTTCGATGCGCACCATGTCAGCATCTCTGTGTCTCCGGACGTCCGCAATAAGGGAGAGAGCCTCACCTCTCAGAACTGCCTTAAACGCCTCCCATAGAGTAGCGGTCGATGCAACCGACCCAGTATTCTCAGAGAAATAGAGCTCAATGGCTCTGGCCAGGAGTCCGCGCGTCTTCGGGTTACGAAAATACCACGGGTTAACTACTACTGGCCGCTCGGTGACCACAATGTCGAAGTCGAAAGACACCCAGACCGGGGAATGGTCCGAGATGCCCCTCGCCAGCAAGCGGGCCTCGGAAATCGCCAGCGCATGGGCCGCCAGGGCCAGGACATAGTCTATTCTAGAGAGGCTACCATGCGCCCCAGAGTGAAACGAATATTGACTCCGGTTGGGATGCATTAGTCTCCAGCAGTCAATCAGTCCCATGGTGTCGAGGAAATCGGGCAACCAGGATTGTGAACTACGGAGATCTCTGGGCGGATGTCTGTCCAAGGTCCCCAAGCAGACGAATTGAAATCGCCACCCACAATAAGCAACCCCTCGGGTAGGCCCAAGATGGCGCCTCCAAGGTCCTGAAAAGTGTTGTTTTGTAACCCCGGGGGAACGTAAACTGAAACCAGAATCAGGGACCGCCCCTCCCATCTCCCCGTGATGGCAGCGTACCGCCCCCTCTCATCAACAACACTGGAATCGATCTCAAATGGGAGAGACGTGCGCATCATAATCCCTGCCCCCCGGGATCCTGAGGAAAACCCTGAGTGTGCCACCATCTTGAAACCCTTCCTGTTAAGCGCTCAACATGTATTTCCCACCAAGTGTGTCTCCTGCAACAGAATAACATCAGGCATACATCTCTTAAACAGTTGCAAAACCGCCCCTCTCTTGATGCGATCACCCAAGCCGTTAACATTCCAACACAGAACTTTTAATTTCCTACCCCCCATCGTCAAATCGTAGGCCTTCGCTGACCCCAGTAGGCCTCATAGATACATTGAAAGGATCAGAGCATTCGTTGCATTGCCTTAGAAAAAGAAAGGAGAAACAAAGAGAGCAAACAAAACCAACCATCGAACCACCCCCCACCCTGCACCCCTGCAGCAGACTAAGTAGCCCCCCCAACCAGCAGTGTGCCTGTCGCCCCATAAACTAAACTACAAGAAGACGCTAGAGGAGAAAGGAGATCACGTAGTCCCCCCACCACCCTCCATAATGGGAAAAGGATATACACTGTAAAGTGCAGCAGTATGGCTCTTTGGTCATTGTCAACAGGACCACAGACCGACAAAGTTAGTGAAATGAGTTCTACTCCTGACGCTCGGGGCCTCCCGAGGCGCCCTCCGAATGTTCTTCTCGTTCCTCGTGTCTGTGCGACAAGGTGTCCAGCCAGTCGCTCACCACTTCGGGCATGTCGAAGAATACAGCACGGCCATTATGTTCAATACGCAATCTAGCGGGGAACATCATTGAGTACTTCATCCCCAAGTCTCTGAGACGCCGCTTCACTCCCGCAAAACTTTGGCGCTGTCTTTGAACCGCCCTAGTAAATTCTGGGTAAAAGTTGACATCCGCGTTCTGGAACTTGAGGGGCCCGTGTCGTCTCGAGGCCTGCAGGATCACGTCCCGATCTCTAAAGTTAAACAGGCGAGCTATGATGGGCCGTGGCGTGGCGCCCGACTTTGGCGGTCCAACCGGCATTCTGTGGCCCCGCTCAACTGAAAAGAAAAGGCTGAGGCCCGCAAGGGCCAGATGAGTCTTTATCAGTTCTTCGACAAAGAGATCGGTGGCCGAGTCCTCCGCGCCCTCAGGCACCCCAATAATGCGGACGTTCTGCCGCCTGGCACGTCCCTCAAAATCTTCTAGCCGCATCGAGAAAAGATCGTTGACAGACCTCAGGTTCCGGACCTCCGTCTGCAGGTCCGAGACATCAGTCGTGAGGCTCGCAGTTTTGATGTCTAGCGATTTCACCCTGTCATTGGTCTTGCCGAGGTCGGCCCTAATCAGGTTAAGGTCGATCGCCCGTAGGGTGTCTTTTGAGTGGGCGGCCGCAGTCGGCGAGATTCTTTGTTGGGCATAGCGATCAATCTTGTTTGTCTGGGGTTGGACCGTCTTCCTACTGACCCGGTTCACCGTTCTGTCTGGTTCGCCCTTGCCCGCCATGTTGGAGCCGGGAAATTGAACAAAGGGTGGTACACCAAAAACCCCTTCGGGTACGCAGGCAGGTGTGGAGCGTAGCAGCCACAGATGTTTGTTCAGCGAAAGGCCACTTCGCAACTTCGCATACTCCGCCAGCCGGCGCAGGAGTCACTCACACAGCATATCGGTCATGCGGTTATGTGTCGCTGCCGTCGGCCATCCCCGAGACAATGGTCCGTCCCTGGCACGAATCTTCAGCACGACGTATCTCCGTCTATAAGTGTCGGATTTTGAATCGGACAGCAGATCCCGTCTCAACGACCATTCACCAACAAGAATCCACCACCATGGACCAGAATTTCGATCAGGATTTATGCGGAGGGTCGGAGGGTCTCCGGAGCTCCGAGCTTACGGGGCCATCTTGCTTGCCCGCAAAGCTCCTCCTTCGCGGCCTGCAGATCTGAAGTATAAATCATGAGGTAATCTGCATATAAAGAAACTTTTATGCACCAGCCATTACAAATGAAGGGCACAATTGCCGGCTCTTGCCTGATGATACATGCCAAAGGTTCAATATATAAATTGGAAAGGAGCAGAGATAGAGCACAACCTTGTCTTGTACCTCTAGTTATCAAGGTATGGAAAGGTCGGATTACAGTTTATCAGTATTCTGGCTCTAAACTTGATATATCTGGTCTTAAAAAATCTTCGCCCAAATTGCACTGCTTTAACACTCTTTGTTAATAACCCCTGTTCACATTATTGAAGGATTTAGCTGCGTCCAGTGTTAATGCTGCTAATGGAATCTTAAAAGTAGTAGCTATATCAATTGCTCTGATCAGGGCATGTGTTAATTCATAAAGGAACCTATTCCTTAGGAAGTCCCTTTGATCCCCATGAAGTATGGTACCTATTACCTGATTCAACCGCCCAGTGAGTACATTGGCTAAGATTTTATAACCACTATTTAGTAGTGATCTAGAATTATATGATTCACAACACAGTTTGATGAAAGAGCATTCACTTTAAAAAAACAAAAACAAATACATTTGTCATTATTTGTAAGATTATGTCCTCCAATATGATGTATATTTCCATTGGAAGCCCATCAGGGTCAGCTGCCTTCCCTTTCTTACTAGTCCTTATTGGCAAGCTAAATTCAGACGCGTGATATCGATATTCGAGTCACCCTTTTCGTCCTCACTAAGTTTACTTAGTAGCCTAACGCCAGCACATTCTTTAATCAGCTCCTGAGTTATTACCTTATCTTCTGTATATTGGTCACTCAGAAAACTGAGAAAGGCCTTTTTTATATCATCGTTGCTGTTAAGAGTGGGAGTAAACACAATCTCTTTAATTTCCCTGATTGTATGTCGGACTTAATCAGTTTTGATTTTCCAGGCCAGCAAATCCCACAATTCTCCCCATACTCACTCACTGCCTTACAGGTTTCCCACCATTTCTTTACTCTGGCCTCCAAAATAAAGTTGAGCTTCTCCCTCAGTTCTAGACACCTTCCTTCTAGGACTAATTTCTCATTGCTCCGAGTAGGATATGCTAAACTTAAGTCTTGTACTTCTGATAATTCTATTTCATGTGTTTTTACTTTCCCTCTATGCTGTCTATTTTTAAAGGAAGCTATGATAGCTAGTTTCCCCATTAAAACACTTTATAAGAGTCCCATACCATACGTGGAAGGGCAGTTCCTATATTATATTTAATGAACCCTTTGGCCTCTGCCCGAATATATGTTTACTACATCTTGATCCACCAAGAGAGAACAATCCGGGGTCCATCTCTTCACTTTGGGCTTGTGTTGTAATAATATTGTGGAATGGTCTAAAAGATGTGTGGATATATGCCTAACTTCCAGGACCTAGTCCATTATGTTCTGGTCTATTAGAAAAAATCTATCCTGGAATGGTGACCATATTTTTTATTATGTAGCCGGAACCAGTCCTGGCCCTTTCTCTCCCATACATCTTGTAAGGCCTAACTGGGCCATTATATTCTTAATATAAACCTGCCTTTTGGGGGCAGGTATGAATCTGCTACCAACTAATCTAGCTAACGTAATGTCCATTATAGTATTTAAATCACCAGCCATTATAATAGGGGAAGAAAATTCTAAAAGATTTCAAAAGATTTTTGTGAGGGGCTCAACTTCATCTATATCAGGTCTATAGATCCCACTAGTGTATATTGCTGATCATCAATTTGCAAGGTTGTAATTATCCATATACCCAGTTTGTCAAAGAAATTGATATGCTTGTCTCTTTCTTAATTAAAATTGCTCCACCTTTAATGTAGAAATTTCAATCTTTAAAAACATCAGCTTAATCCACTATTGTGTCTTATTGGTGCCCTCGCATTCTTGTTTATTCAGATGGGTATCCTGTAGAATAACTACTTGAGCCTGCACTTCTCTTACATACTGCAATATTTTATTAAATTATTAAAACAATTGACATAATCCATAACCTATTTTATCATCAACAGCTGAAATTATTTATATATTTTTTGACTCATTTATTTAATTATTTATAAATCAAATAGTTTTCAAATTACAAAATAAAAAAATCTAAAATAATCTATGTATAAACAATTATACAAATCACTTCCTATCCAATACTCCTAAAACCCAACAATCTATTAATAAATAAATTCAAATGAAATAAAAAAATCTTTAAATATATTACCAAAGCAAATATAAAATACACCTTACTGAAAAAAATGAAACATATTTAACATTAAAATAAGCATAACATAACACAAAAAGTAATAAAAGATATAATATTTTAAAAAGTAAGAAATATTCAAATGTATTAAAAACAATATTAAACACTTAAACACCTTATTTTTTATATGCAGTATTCTGTCCCATGACATTCTTGACATAACAGTATTTTGGACCTATAATATTTTTGCAATGATATGAAGGTCGTGCATGTCTAGTGACAGGACATTTTTTGTTTTTTTAAGTAACTTTATTAGCATTTATGATATCACACAGACATCCGGGACAATCAAATATTTTGTGTCAGAAGTCTTTACCCCCCGGCCTCCCGCTTTGTGATCACTGGAGAATAGAATAACACAATTTCACAATGGGAAGAGGTCATCTTCAAATTCGAGGAAAACTGACATGGAAAAAAACACCTTTCAGCTTGTTGACCCATTCCATAATGTCTCAAACGCTTAATATACATCTCCTGATGTCTATATGGACCATGTCAAACCCAACTTCTTAACACCCCCACCCATCCCTCCCTGTTCCAATCTCCCGTATGAACCACTATATCAATATTCTATGTACATAGTTGTGATACATCAATCACTATTTCTAAGCAGTAGCACATACCATCTGCCTGTCGTGATCCCTCATCTCTGTGGCGGCCCCCATCTCACTTCTCACTTCCCGATTCCTGAGTCTTGCTCCTCACTGAGGTCCGCTAACATCTGAGACCATGCCTTTAGATCCTCTTAAAATTTTTCATCCATACGCACTAGTTTCATATGCACTCTTTCTGCAGTTGCCCATTCTTTTATATCTCTCATCCATTCCCCCACCTGTGGTGGCCTGGGTCTAAGCCACTTGAAAGCTATGCGCTTTTTCGCCATCACTAGACCCAATGTTAAAAAGCGTCTTTGTTGTTGGGGGTGGGAAGTACACCAAAAACACCTGTCGGATCGTTTTGGGGATTTTCCAGCCCGTCGCACTTTGTAAGTGTGTGACTATCGAATCCCAATAAGAGCACAGCAGCAAGCATGACCAGACCATAAGAAAAAAGTCTGCCGCTTGTGTTTTACAACTCAGACATTCAACTATACGAGTAGGGTAAATTGTACGGAGCGTGTTCGGGTGAGGTATGCTTGGTATACCATGTTGGATCGTAGGAGCTTAAAACAGGCAATAGAGCTGACTGTGCATACTCCCTCCTGAGCTTTTTCCGATTCCCTATCAGATAGCGGCTTCTCCACCATGGCGTCCCAACTACGCTTTACTGGTAATGTCGTGCCTGGCAGGACATCTCTTAAAGCTCCATATAAATGCAATATTAATCTCTTGCCCTGCGCCATGTAGAGCATTACCGTTAGTATAAAGGTGGTGAATGGCTCTGCCGGGAATCCTATCAAAATTTTTCGTGTCATGCTTGAGATTTTTTTGTATTGTAAAAATTCTCCCAGTCCCAGATCGAAGGTGTCAATAGCCCCATCACGGGTAATAAACCTTCCATCTACATACAGGTCTCCCAGTGTTTGACAACCTCCTTCCTTCCATTGTCGTACGACAGAGTCCGCTATTCGGGCAAAGGGACGTATTGCCCATAGCGGCATATCCAGAGCATATGGGCTTGCTGAACCATTCTCCGGCCTACAATGTCCCAGACGAGGGCGACCTGTCATACAGTGTATGGGGTCAAGGGGGCTGTCTCCCACACATCAAAGTTTCAGGCAAGGTATAATCAACATGTGTACCTGCCAGAAGATCAGTCTCCCAATTATTTTCAGGGTCTAGCCAGTGTACTACATGCTGAAGCTGGGACGCCATGTAGTACAATTCTAAACAGGGAACCCAAAGTCCCCCTTGTTCCCACGTCCTCTGTAGCATTGTCAAGCGTACCCTTTTGCTTTTATTGCCCCATAAGAGGTCTGTCAGGAGTTGGTCTAGGGTCAGAAAATAATGTAGTCTGCTAATATATAGTGTGTGTTGCATTGCGTGGAGACATCTTGGTAAAATAATAATTTTTATTATTGCGATTCGGCCCATTAGTGATAGTGGTAGGTTTCTCCCTTGTTTAACTCCGCTTGTGACATCCCACTAGTTCTCCTATGGGAATTAAATTCGATTTCCCTGCATTGAGCAGGAGAACAGACACCTCGCCGAAGTTCCGCAGTACTGCCAGTAGGAGTGGTACTGAGGTTGTCGGCTGGTGTTAGTAGACCAAAGTGTCATCGCAATTAAGTGAGACCACATGATTATCCATGCCCAGCTGGACACCGCGACCTCTCAACTTGTCCCTCAGTGCAGCCGCCAGTGGCTAAATGGCCAGCGGGAATAAGAGCGAAGAGAGCGGACATTCCTAACCAGTACCTCTACCGAGCTCTACTGGCTTGGATACCATATTTTTTACTCTTATTCATGCCATAGGGATGAGTGGAGTACCATGGTCCATCTAAGAGCTTCTCCTCCTGCTCCTATCCTCTGGAGGACCTGCCATAAATACGGCCACTCCACATGTCCAATAATGCTAATGCATAGTCATCCTCCATTAAAAATGGAGCATGTCATTTTTGTGCCAGTCTCCTCAGGTTGTGCATGGTGCTACGCTTGGGTATGAATCCTGCCTGATCCGTATTTACAATGTGAGATATCCAAGAGAGAAGGTGTGCTGCCATGATGCTACTCAGTATTTTTACATCTATAGTTAATAAGGAGATTGGCCTGTATGAATTAGGTAAAAAAGGGTCTCTGTCTTGTTTTGGTATCATGACCACTATGGCCTCTCTCATGGATGGTGGAAGCAACCCCCTCTCAAGCGCTTCATTGTAAACCTCTAGCAGGTGATCGGCCAGCAAAGGGGCAAACCTTTGGTAGAATTCCATGGGCAGTACATCTTAGCAGTTTTGAGATGATGGATGGCCGTCAGAATTTAATCTTTCTGAATCTGCACATTTAGGGTCTCCATGGCATCCGCACCTTACTGAGGAAGCTCGATCGTGTCTAAAAAGTCTTGAATCTCGTTGTGCGATGCACCTCATCGATTGCAGTCTGTGAGAATACCACCTTCCCTTGTCTGTCTCTAATTTGTACAGTGGGGTTCGCATTTACCTCTTGCTTAATCAAACGCACTAGTAGGGCGCCAGTTTTATCACCTTCCCTATGCAATCTCAGTCTTCGCGCAATGTGCACATGTTTTTCTAATTTATGCAAGTCCAGGAGCATTGCTTCTCATGCTACCTGCCATTCTTTCAGCTTGTTTGGGGCTTCTGAAAGGACCTTCTCTTATTCTCCAGTACTGTTTCCTGTTTAGCAATATCTTTTTGCAATTGTTTTCTGACCCCATATTATGTTTTAATGCATACCCCTCTTATTACCACTTTTATGGCCTCCTATTTGTGTGCCCGACTCAATGCAGATCCCCAGTTTTCCTCAAAATAGTTCCCTAGTGCTTCTGAAATTACTGCCGCATATGGAGGGTCCGACAGGGCCTCATTCCTGTGTCTCCACAGGGGTGTGGGTGACGGGGTTTGTGAACCACGTAAGCTAAGCAGGATAGGTGAGTGGTCGGAAAGAAATCTGGACCCATCAGGCCCCATTTCAGCCGCAAGCAGCCAGTATTCTCATCTACTAAAGGTACCAGCGGCAGGGGTATAACAGGGGAACTGTCGCAATGTTGGATGTTGTTGGCGCCACACATCCAACAGCTGTACTCCCGCCATACAGTCATGGAGGGTATCTGTTATTCAGGGCTTAGTTTGGGATCTCGGAGGCTCAAGATCCATAGTTCTATCAAGGACGCAGTTAACATCCCCCCGTCAGCGTTGTACATGTCCCCAAATACAGGGCCACCGCTTTTATCACTCTGGGGAAAAAAAGGAGGGGCAATCAGAATTTGGAGCATATACATTGATGATACACAGCTCCCTCCCATCTAGCCTCCCATGTAAGATTATACACTGTCCCTCAAGGTCTGTTACATGGTGTAAGTGCTGAAAAGGGACCCCAGGAGCTACTCATGTAAGAACCTCTCTAGCAAACCCAGAGTACGAAGTGGCATATAATTGCCCTTTCCATCGTTTTTTGAGACAGGGCAGGGAATCCCCCAGACAGGTTTCTCCTGTAAGCCCGCTATAGTCACTCCATACTATTTCATATAATCATATACTCTCCTGCGCTTATTGGGAGCAGCTAGACCACGGACATTCCACGTGATCAACTTTTTCACGGGCCGCCATACCAGATTCAGTTCATTATCATCCATTCCATGCCCCCAGGTATAACCGTACTGGATGTGATGTTTCATAGCTTGTATCAATGACCTATATTTAGTGTTTTCCAAAAAGAGTGGGAAAAACAAACCTACCCCATCCCCAGTGGAACCAAACGCCCATCTCCCCATGGGCAGTGTGGCACCCCCTACTGGTCGCCGCAAAGTCAAGGTAAGAATCTGCACACGCCGCCTCAGTCCCCCTCATAACATTAAACAGATAACAACATTGCTCAAACTTCATTCCAGATTTCCATGTATTTGTACTGTCCATTGTCAATCGACTAAGCAGTGCAACAGTCAAGTGGTAGGCCTGCTCAAGGTGTGCGAGGACATGACTCTAGCTCCCATCTGGGTGCCCACCTCTGTGGAGGGGTGATCCCCCCACCGATCACAGGTGACCTTGGCTCCTGGGATCCCAGTCCGTATATCAGTTTTTGTTGCCCTTCTACATTATAATGGATTATAAAACCTTCCGACAAGTCCTTTTTCCCCCCTCAAATCAGAATGTATTTATCTATTCCAAACGGTTTCCTTCGCTCCTTGCTGCTTGTAGATGTCACCCTAGTTGTCGTCGTCGTTGTCTTCCTCACTGGTGTTGGGCCAGTCCGGATTCCCCCGACTCAGGAATCGTGTCTGATGCCTGTAGTGTTCCGTCTGTGCATTCCCGGATTTTGCCGTGCTGCATATGTTGCTGTCGTGGGTCCTTTTACTCTGTGACCCCATGTTCTGCAGTGGAGGGTGTGAACTGTTACTTCCGGGTGAGTCAGCGGAGAGTGCCCACCTCTTCGGTTGTCTCTGTGCATCCATCCATTCGCTAGCTTCCGCAGCTGGAAAAAAGAACAATGCCTTTCTGTTGTTTCCAACCTTCAGCTTGGCTGGGAAAAGGAGGCTGTATTTAAGGTTTAGGTCTCTGAGGTATCGATTCACCACAAAGAAGGATTTCCTCTGGTCATGGACTTGTTTCGTGTAGTCCGGGTAAATTGGGATCTGGTGTCCCTTGAACATGAGCGGGCCAGAGTGTGGGTGATGTGCAGAATTGCATCCCAATACCGGTAATTTTAAAGTCTGGCTATCATTCCTCTTGGTGGGGCGTCTGGTTTAGGTGTAGGCACCAGGACCCTATGTGCTCTTTCAATGGGGAAAACCGTGGACAGTTTCTTGGGGGCTACCGTGGATGTGAGTCAATCCTCCAAAAAGAGTTTAGCAAACAGCCTTTCCGCTTTTTCAGGAGATCCGATAAATTGTAAATTATTCCTGCATGATCTTCCTTCCGCTTCTTTAGCACTGTCATCCAGTCTGACCCCTTTTGTTCTTGAATTCTGTCACTGTGCCTCGCAGAGTCTGGACCTCCTCTTGTAGAGTGTGCACCGTTTGTTTGGTCATGATTACTCTGTCCGACACTTTGCGGAGATCACAGCTGAGCAGATTAACCTCAATTGCGACTGTGTCGATTTTGTGTACCATTTCATCACGCGTAGTGTGAATGGCCAACCAAACATCTGCAATAGATTGAGCTGGGTCCGCTGCTGTTTGCGGCATCCCCAATTGCTCTCTCGGGGGTATTGTCTGCACCTCATGCTTAGTGAGGAGGGGATGAGCATAGTTCAAGAATGTATTTGTTTGCGCCACACAGTTCACTTTTTCTTTCACCATGGCACCAAGTATTGTAGCTTAAGGAAATCCCTCCCCGCTATGACTATAGTTGTAACCAGGCGTCCCCTAAGTCTGTATGGGGGTCTCGTCTCGCCTGCTCACATCTAGCACCTCGTGTTGCCACCTTTTGTAGTGCTGCAATACCTTATCACAGCATCTGCCCAGTCCTGCACGTCAGGGAACCAACACAGCCCTCACTCTATCGCTCCTTGATGTTTTTCTACACCAGTGCCAGGTCTTCAGCCCTCCTCACTGTGAGTTTACTTTCCTGGGCTTCTTCCCTCAGTTTTCTAGTCTGCACTGTCACAGCCCGCCTTCCCTCCAAACTTTGGGTGTGTGCGTCAACACCCCCCAAGTCTTGGAAAAGCTTACCCATGAGGTGTTGTGCTTGCTAATTGTCTAGAAATGCATAATTTCCTCCTGTCATGATAAGGAATGGTTTCCCTAGTCTAGCACCTCGTGTTGCCACCCTTTGTAGTACTGCAATACCTTTTTACTGCTGCTGCCCAGTCCTGCATGTCAGGGAGCCAACACAGCCCCCACTCTATCGCTCCTTGATGATTTCCTGCACCAGTCCCAGGTATTCAGCCCTCCTCACTGTGAGTTTACTTTCCAGGGCTTCTTTCCTCAGTTTTCTGGTCTGCACCGTGACACCTCGCCTTACCTCCAAACTTTGGGTGTGTGCGTCACCACTCCCCCCAATTCTTGCAAAAGCTTACCCTTGAGGGGTTGTGCTCACTACTTGTTGTCTGGAAATGCATCATTTCCTCCTGTCATGATAGGGAATGGTTTCCCGACTTGCTGTGCACACTCTCTTTTAAGTTGTAGGATCTGAGTCTTCGAAACAGGAGTGAACTGCTGAGGTAGGGCTCCGCAGGCCTCCGGAGCTCCTTTTCAGTGCAGGCAGCCTCGGGTCATGCAGCTATGCCAATTTTGTCTTCTCGGCAGGACCGCTCGACTCCGGATGCAGTCGCCAGACATCCCCTACAGGGCGGCGCGGGCCGCTCCACAGCCCAGGCAGACCAGCCCCCAGGCACATTCGCACCTAGCCTCGGACACCGGATCCACTGGTCTTTCCTAATGTCCTGCAGTGACACTGTCGAAGACACTGCCTCTTAAACTAGGCCCCTGACGCGCAGCTCTAGCCCACACTAGTCCATTGGTTGTCAGCCCCTTCTGAGTTTTTTGCGTCTTCTCCGCAGCTCACTTACTTGCGGGGGACGTGGGGGGTTTCCACTTCAATCAGGCATCTATTACTTTGCCTTCCGCTGGCCAGGCTCTGGAACTGATGCCCCCCACCCCACCCCTCACCCCCAGCAGATCGATCCCAGCTAGGAACGATTGAAGATGGCGGCCAGCATACAGTGCTCCTCCGCTGTCGTTTTTCGCGGCTCTAATCCACCACACTGGTCAGTGTACAGTTGCTGGGTTCTCTGTCAGAGTTTGTCCATATAGCAGGGGGATAGGCTGCGGCCAGGATTATTTCGGATTTAGGTAGATTGGCGGGAGAGATCGTAGAAGCGTCTACTCTGCCATTTTGGCAGGCCACGCCCCCATCACAGGAAACTTTTTGTTATGTGCAAGAGTTTGCTACTTTATCCCAGTGGAAACAAGTTCACATTACAAATCTTCATCACCAGCAGTTTTACATTATTACCTTAAAGGAATGCCGGTATTTCTTTTTCACATGTTGAATTCTCGGTAGGCAGTCATAGATTTTCCTTAAAAATATCACTATCGGCATAACATTTAACTTTTGTTGCAATCAATGGTGTGCTCATGCAGCTACATCAGGTTCAAGCATTTAGTTTCAATTAGATAATTATTCAATTGGCGCAGCACTTTCAAATCTTGAACAAAGGGTGATACGTTTCTGAATAAATGGACTATTTTACACACAATTCCAGAGATTAATTGTGTGACAACCTTGTATACAAACCCTCATTTGTAGGAATTACATTTGTGCCACTTTCCCTACTTAGAAATTGTTGTGACTCAGAGCCTTATTACGAGTACGGCGACCTAATATGGCCCCCACCGGCCTCTTGGCCTTGGCACATGTAGTGTCGCCCTGGATTGTCACTCTCAGTTCCTGCACCGTGTGGCATGATTGCCACACCTTGCACGAAGGTGCAGGAGGCACTCTGATGACGGTGGTCTACATGGTAGGCTTTTCTATGAGCCTACCAGGCTGCTGCCGTCAGACAGCTGCAGCACCGCCCACCACACGAGGATATAACTACTAATCTGGCGGGCACACCACCCGCTGTAGGACTGCCTAAATTGTAATAAGGCCCTCAGTCATTTGACTACTGACAATAGTCTGCTTTTAGCCAATCCATAAGGCAATAACTAGTTGAAACAAAGATTTTGATTTAGATGCTCTTCACCAGTACTGTAGAGTAGATGAAGTAAAGATCAGAAGGTTTATGATGCTGCGACTAAAAGTCAGCAGATTCAATATTATGAAATCCCAGAAATTGGAGGAGTGATTCAGCCAGTCAATAAAAGAATCCCATTCATACCTCCGAAAGCCAAACCACCTTTCTGTATTATTGTTTATTGTAGCCTCCCCTGGCTCCACCATCTGATCTGCCATGGTGTGGTGGCAACTCTGCCAGAAATGGGGTTGGAGCAAATGTCCAGTCTGTATACAGTGTGCTACTGTGTCTGTTGTATTTTAGTCCCATAAAAGGTTTCCATGAAAAGCTTGTTAGGTTTTCTCTGTGCTGAAGAGTCCCACAGCAAACTAGATGTGTGTGGTACTGACATTGCTACCCCCTTTGCTGGGATACAGTTTCAGTGCACATATTGGGTGCTGAAAATTCTACCATCTGCCACAGACATGGGTGGAATTTCCACTGCAGTTTACATCATTAAAGTGGATTCTTGTGCGGTAGAAATAATCACTTTTTTGGAAACCCCTGCCACTATAGTGAAGAATGAAAAATGTCCTAGATGGCGTGAAGGAAAGTTTTAATTCTATTAAGGACTCGTAGGCGAGGATTATGCTTATCTTTCTTCATTTTATTGCTCAGCAGCAATGTCCGTTTAAACATAAACACCAGAACAAACTTCCTTTTCCATATACCCTTGAGAAGCAATGACATTAGAATAGAGAAAGAGTCCACATCCAATCAGGTGTCAGCTTGGGTTCAATCCTCCTAGTCCCCTGTCAGTTGCCCTCTTTCTTCCTGCGATCAAGCCGCCTGTGAAAGTTGTTCACTCCTGTTTCAAAGAGTCAGATCCTACAACATAAAAGAGAGTATGCAAACCAAGTCTGGAAACCATTCCCTATCATGACAGGAGGAAATGATGGTCAGCATAAGTCATGGTTGTGCATGAATATAACCTTTAATACAAAATAACACGGAAAACGCTTTACTTACTCTCATACGCCTGTTCCTCTAACCGGGTTGGGTATCAATTATGAGAGGGTGGGTTAATCCTCGCCTCCAAGTCTTTAATAGAATTGACACTTTCCTTCACTCCATGTAGGACATTTTTCATTCTATATCAGGACCCTGAGGTGAGGATTTTGCTAGTTCAAAGCTTTTCCACCATCAATGCTGCAATGTAGGCGACTGGTTTGAAATATAACCTCTTAAAGGTCGAATCTGAGGACCAGTCCGCTGCATTCAGACTAACCTCCAAGCAGGCACCTAATGTAAAAGCTTTGGAGGTCTTTGCACCCCTCGTGGAGTGTGCACCAACATTTTTAGTATTGATGCCTTCCTCCAGCAAGATCCATCTCACCCATCATCGTGATGATTGGTGAGGAAACCGCTAAAAGGGTTTCCTTAATGCAATCAAAAGTTGCTTCTCCCTGTGCGGGCGCAACTCTGCCGCCATCGCCTCGTATGCCTTGCTGCACCGTACCACGCACAGCTTGGAAACCCCTTGAAAGGACAGATAGGAAATTACCCGGGACTGAGTGTTTTTCTGTCTGGAAACATGGAAGGTAATCCCTTCCAGAGTAAAAGTCCACCAGTAATATCCAGGGCTCTAACATCGAGACTCTCCTGCATGAGATCAAGCACAACAGAATGGCTAGTTTGGATGATAACTGTTTCCGAGAAAGGTATTGATTGCTTGGCCACGCAGATAAAAGTTCCCTGGTTCTGGGGGTAAGGATAACCTGACTTTCCAGAGCAACTTTCTGACCAGTGGTTTTTCCCCTACTGGGGAACCCCCAATCGCTCTATGGCCCGCAGAAATCACAGATCTAAAAGTATTGACAGATATGTAAGCCACAACGTTGGGCCCAAAGGATCCAGACTCCTTTGCAGACACTAAGTTACCCATGGAAACTAGGCTGAGTGATATCTCTTGCCGGTGCTATCAACGATGGCTCGAGAGAGGAGGACCACAGTGTGTCTCGATAGACCAGGCACCTGCCATCGTATCCTGTAAACCTCCAAACCGTTAACTGGAGGTTGCCGTTCGTCAGTAGGTGATGAGGGTTCCCCGCCGGATCCCACAGGAGATGAGGAAACTGGGGTAGACAGGTTGGAGAAGCCCAAGAAAGTTCCATTAGAACTGGAACCCATGCTTGCGACTTCCAGATCAGGGTGATTAGCACTACGTCCACCTTCTGCCTGCTCACCTGAGCCGTCAGACGCATGATCATCACAAACGGGAGAAAGGCATAACCCTGGTCCAAGGCCCAATCGTGCAAGAATGCAACTCTGATCCAGCCTCCAACTGAAGTTCCTGGGAAGCTGCTGGTCCAGGCGGAATGCGATTAGGTCGACCGAGAACAGTCCTCAGAAAGAGGATAGGCTCTGTAAGACCGCCGGGCACAACTTCCATAGTCTCACATCTCGGAGGTGACGAGAGTGCCAATCCACTACTTGATTGGCCGATCCCGGGAGGTGCTCTGCCGTCACCAAAACACGGTGGTTGAGGCACTACTCCTAAAATTTCTTGACCAGATCCGAGAGGGCTTTGGAATGCGTACCCCCTCAAGTGGTTGATATAGCGGACTGCTGCCACGTTGTCCATCTTCAGCAGTACGCAGGACTGGGCGTGGTCCCTGGTCCAAGACTTGACCGCAAAGGAGCCTGCCATCAATTCCAGGCAGGTGATGTGTAGGGACTGCTCTGCGGTGAATCAGACACCACCTGTGGTGAATTTACCACAATGAGCTTTCCAGCGTGAGCCGCTGACATGAGACTCGATCACCTAAACTGGGAGGGATCCAAAGATCCATGTGGGAGAGCCACAACTGCAGCTCCTCCTTGACCTAGTCCGAGAGAGGGACGCATTGGGAGTACCTGAGGCTGTGACGTAGGCAGAGAATACTGGGAAATATGGCCTCAATTGAAGAGGACAGATGGCCCAATACACTCTCAATTTGATGGAGAGATGTCCTCTCCTTCGCCAACTTTTTCCGCACCTCGCGTCCGATCTTGGCTATCTTCCTCGATGGAAGGCTCAGTGTGGCTGCCCTCGAATCAATCACAAACACCAAGAAGGTGGTTGCACATGAAGGGCTTAAACTCGAATTTGCTTGATTGATTACGGAGCCCAGGGACTGCAAGAGATGGACCTCCAGCTGGAGGTGGTGCGATAGGGCCCTTGGGCACTGATCCATCAAGAGAATTTTGTCTAGGTAGACTACCATCCGTATCCATGATGCCCTCAGGGGCTCTATCACCGGTTTCAGAACCTTGGTGACGCACCAAAGGGCCAACAACAGGCCGAAGGGTAGAGTGGTGAACTCGAAAGTCTGGCCCTGCCATTGCAATTGGAATAAACTGTGATGTGGGGATAAATCAGAAATGTGAGATACACAGCTTTTAGGTCCATTCTGATCATCCAGTCGTCAGGTCGGAGAAGGTCGCGAAGTAGATGAATGCTCTCAATCTTGAAGTGGTGGTAAACCAGCCACTTGTTAAACTCTCGGAAACTGAACACCGGTCGCTGACCACCATCCTGTTTCTGGACGAGGACCAGAATGCTCAAAAACCCTGCAGGGTTTTAGGGTGGTTTGGACAAACTGCCTCTTTCGCCTAAAGCTCCTAAATCTCCTGGTGAATCAAAGGTGCCTTCTGCCCGAAGAAGGTGATGATATGGGAACGGCCAGCCAAGGGCCCCTTACCAAAGCCGGCCCCAGAGAAAACACGTGCGTTAAAAATGTGCTCAACCGTTGACTGAGCTTTATCCAACGAGTTGAAGGTAGAAGCAAATTTACTGAGCTCCTTAACGAACGGGTGACCAAAGAGCCCTCCCTAACCTGCTTCTGAGGTTTCTGGCTCCCTCAGCTTGGTGTCTATCTTAATGAGCAGGGACCTGTGCCTTTCAGTGGAAATATGATTGGGCTCTAAAGGCCTTAGCGCCCCCTGCCATATCAAAGATTTTCACTAGCGGACCAATGATATTCAGGAGTTTATCCTGGCATGATCGCCAGGAGCGATCTATGCCCTTTTTGGTTCCTTTATATATTTGGCTAGGAACATGGCCATCCGTGCATCAATATCTAGCGTGAAGGCCACCTTCCCAACCAACGCAGGGCGGCGAGGGCATTCCGCTGGAAGGAGGCTCCATACCTCCTGGTCCAGAGGCTTCCTCAGCCTACTGGCTTTGTACTTAGCCACTTTGTCACAGGGTGTCCACTCCGAGGAGCGGAGCTGCATTAGATCTTCAGGGTCTAAGAGGTCAGACTGAGGGTTCCAAAGGTACTCCTGTAGGAGACAATGGGTTAGGAGGGAGGTTGGAAGGTCTTCAAGACTGGTCGTGCTCCGAATCGCCCTCCAACGTCGTAGGGGACTCATCCAGAGGTGGGGGAGGGGACGACCTGGGGCCTGACCCATTGTGTTGTAGAGGTTTGACAGCATTAGGCAACTCTATAGGGAAAGGGGTGTTCGCGCCCAATCTGTCGCCCAATCCCACCCCTGCGCATCGTGACAGTGGCTGGAGAAGGGGCCGTCTCTAGAGGTTCTGGGGGCGACGGCCCAGTGTGCTCCTCCCTCAGTGTGAGGGGTTGTATCTCTGTGCCAATTCCATTAGTTTCTTCTCTACAGGAGCCACTGCATCAGATACTGCTTTAACAATAGAGGCGTCAACTGAGTCACAGAACTAATCCGTGACCGGGAAGTACTCTACACCTTCCTCCTCCTCGTAATAGTCCCTGTATTCCCCCGTAGGGGAGAAAACGGGCTGTGCAGCAGTACCAGAAATAGCCAGCGGTTAGCACCACAAGGTAAGAGGGAGGTCAGGCTAATGTGAAGTACCCACTGATATTCATCGAGCCTGCAGGTACCGTATAGGGACAAATCACTGAAGCAGGCTACCAGCTGTGAAGGTCTGCCTCATAGCACATAAAAATGGGCTTGAAATGGGATTCCCCTAGGCCCTCCTCAGTGGGAGGGAAGCCGTCGGACAAATCGCCCTTACACTAACAATAGGGCCTTCAAAATGCATCCTGGGCGGTCTGCCCGATAACAGGAGTCTCTGCTCCCGCAAAAGTCTTACCCGGAGGAGTGTTATGGGTCCAGGCTGGCGGGCTGGAATTTAAATCAAGTTCCGTGAGAAGAGGCACTCAGTGGGCCATAGTTCTCAACTCACACTGATGCGAGCGATCCGCGAGCGTATGAAGCAGGTAAAGCGTCTATCTAAAGCAGAGGTCTTCAAACTTTTTTAGGTTGAGCCCCCCCAGCTGAATATCTTTAAATGTCGGGCCCCCCCACCACCTGACAGAAATCTCTGGAATCTGATGCACTACGTATTCGACCGCCATTCGCATATTCCAGGCCATATCTGGCAAACAATGTTAAACACAGTAAGAGTGTTTAGTAAACTGCAGGTTTGTGAGTGGGTTTTTTTAAACTAGAGAGGCTTATTACATAGTTCAAATCAAAATTTTCCCAGATAAAATGTGCGCAAATTGTTTTTACTAGGGTTTTACTTGTGCAGTTGAGTCATAGTGGGACAGTGGTATCTGGAGCAGCCCATTCACCTCCTAAGTAATTACCCTAAAGTCAGGCAAATACCTACCAACCTCTTCATAAACACTTTGAATGGAAGTGAGCAACTCACTCCCAGACTTGTTGCACCTTCTCAAATTGTTGAGCGTTAGCAATACAACTGAAGGCTTTGTCTTGAGAAAACGTGGGTACCTATCAAAGAAGGTGGCCATAGCAAGCAAGGAGTGCTGTTACAATAAAGCACCATACTAGCTGCAGTGGCAGGCTTGGGAGCTCTCTGGGTCAGCTATAGCTCATCTCAGCTGCACAAGTTACAAGGACACCAGACAGCGCTGCAATATCACTGATATCAGAGAAGCCTGGAAGGGTGAGAGCTGAATTACTACCGAGTGTCTGTGTGAGTTAGTTGACTGAAATTTGTGTTTAGGCCGGTCCTGCTTCTTGTGGCAGGAGCTTGTGGGCCACCTCGCAGTTTAAAGTTGACTGCTGGCAATCATGGATTTGTATATGGCAGGCAGTGCAGCTTACACGCATGCTGCAATGGACCCGATTCACTTTGGCTGGGGCACACCATTTTTGCTTTCCTTTGGTAGAGCTTGTATCCGGCGGCTGCTACTGGGACCTGACCCCACCGGTGCCATCAGGGCCGTCTAAGATTGCTGTGGGAGACAGTCAATGACAGTGCTCTTTGCGACCAGTGGGGAATTTCTGCCCATCGCCGTCCGTGTTCTGAGTAAGGTCAGTGAGATTTGTATTTCTATCACCTCGTGGCCAATGGGAGAGAGAAATTGATGTGCGCCGAGTTGAGGTGCTGAGCCCACATGTGCAACTGTTCTGCTGCCTCTGGTGTCTCTCTTCTCAGTGCAGCTTTAGGAGAGCGGGTGATGGTCTGTTTCTTGGTAAAGAAGCCCCCTCTCATTGGAATTCCTTGCTTCTTCAGATCCGCAGGTCTCCCCTCCTTTACCAGTGAAATGGCCGACTGACGGGGCGGGGAAGCTCTCTTGCAGAGGCCGCCGCACCCGCCCGCAGGGTGGGGGAGGCTCGAGGGCCGGCGCCATAACCCACGCGGTGCCAACAGGGGGATGGGAACTGGTTCTGGGTGCCCCGAAGCGGCCACAACCAACGGAAACGGGGTGCGCACCAGCCACCCCGACAGGAAGTGACCTCGTGACCTGGGCGCCCACGGGGGGCGACCAATGGTCAACCTTGCTACCTTTGAACCCCCCAATCAAAAGGGGGTTCACCTGAGACCCTCTAGGGGGCTCAAGAGGATTTAAGCACCGTCGCTCCCTAGCAGAAGCACAACGTCTTCGAAGGAGCTGGGGGAGCGGCGCGACATCGACATCGTTTGAAGAGGACCGACTGCGGCGAGGGACGACGAAGGACGGCCGAAGCAGAAGGACGACTCCGCGGAGCAACGCGCCCTCCTGGTTACCCGCCCAGCTCCCCGAGAACCGGTACAGAGCGCGCATTGGGCCGCTGTACCGCACGAACGACATCCACGGGAAGTTCGAAGGCGGGACCGGAATCCCTTTCCGACCCAGCGGCGCAGATCAGCCCGCAAAGACCAGGCCTGGGGCCTAGTGACACGACCCAGCGGCGCAGAGGGCAGCCCGCTAAAGAGAACACCTCGCAGCCGGAGCGAGCCACACCTTCCTGCCGACCACGTGGGTGGGCACACCGCACAGCGCGGAAACGCCTGCTCGGCCTCCCCCCCCTCGAAACCTCACGCATCAGGCGGAACTGACCCGAAAAGGGCACAGCGTGCTCAGAGCCCGCTGACGGCACACGCATCACGCGGTGCCATTACATACGGCCTGGCGCAGAAACAGGGGGTGGAGGGCGACATGACTGAAGATCAGCCAGAAGAAATGGCGGAAGTGCTGAGGAGAATCCGCGAGATATCGGCGGTACACGGCGATGACTGGCTCCAACCTCACTTGGCCAAAGGGAAGGAGAATAGGCCGGACGGCCAGGCGGAGGAGGAAGCGGGCCCGTCAGCACCCAAGAAGCCCAAGACCACGCCAAGGAAGAAGACTTCCAAGAGAAACCCCCCGAAAAAGGTGCACCAGAAGCTCCCGCCGCCGAGGTTAGACGACGCCAAGCAGGGCGAGACGACCAGCAGAGCAGTTAATGGTGAGCATATTAGTACCATTGTAAAAGAATGCTTGAAATCGCTGGCGCCGGCATTGCTGAGCGGCTCAGGGCAAGGGGCTGCAGGGCCTAGGGAACAGCGCGCGGAGGAGACAGGGGGTTTAACATGGCATATGATTGATCCAGGGTGGGCCCGGCAGACAAGGGTACAGGAGCAGGTGGGCCTGTCCGCACAAGGTGAGCAGGTTTCCCCGCTACCCGGGTGGGGGTACAACACCGGGTCCGGGAGCCCAGGGTCGGGTGGGCTAGGCACTGACCTGTACGCCAGGCCATCTCCCGGGCCTGCCTCCCTGACGACGAAAGCCACGGGGCTCGCGTGCCTTATTCCTCTCGCAGTAAAGGAGAGGATATGGCGCAAGGAGTTCATAGACATATTCTCGCTCCTTGAAATACAACTGGAGGGCCTCGACCTGACCACATGTGACAGGAAAGAGGATGACAAAAGGGAAAGGCGCGGGGCCAGAAAGGAGCGGAATTTCGAGAACTGGCTAGACGCATTCAGAATCATGGCGTGTATCATAGTAGAGAGGTTCCCCCATTGCGCAGCTGACCTATGGTTATACGAGGCCAACATACACTTAGCGCAGAGGCAATTCCCTGGGGACGCCTGGTTGGAATACGATAAAGGATTTAGATTAAAGATGCAGAGGCACCCAGAGATGGAGTGGAACGAGGAAGACGTGTCAGGTTTCATTCATAAGATGCTCGCGGCCAAAGAAGTGAGAGCCTGGACCGGAAAATATGATCAGTCCTTTCGGAGTTCTTCCCATAAGGGGAAGAACAAGAATTACCAAAAGCATTCCTCGGGGAGATCCAACTCCCCCCCCGCAACCAAGGCAATATGCTGGAGATACGATGCGGGAGACTGTTCATGGGGCTCCTCGGGCAAATTCCAACACGCATGCTCAAGCTGCGGTGGGAGGCACGCCGCGGTGGCGTGCAAAGGTTCCAAGCGCGAATCCAAAAGTGAAAAGAAAGAGAAACACAAGAAGCACTAGCCCAAAGGCTAGTGGGGGCGGGGCACTAGTGGACATTCAACATTGCCAGCTGGCTAGGTCCCCCATTAATACGCAACAGCTGCGCAGATTAGCAAACAAATACCCAAACAAAGCGGACGCCAGGGCACTGGTGGAGGGTTTTGAGGAAGGTTTCACTATCCCATTTCAAGGCCCGCTGCCATTGGCAGGAGCGAATAACTTGCAGTCAGCGAGGCAACATCCCCGGGTCGTAAGCGCAAAGATAGAAAAGGAGAAGAGCTTGGGTAGGATCAAAGGCCCCCTTCCTAAGGAACTACATGCAGGTATAGTCGTCTCTCCACTGGGAGTGGTTCCCAAGAAAGAAAAGGGTCAATTTAGGCTGATACACCACTTGTCATACCCCGAAGGGGCATCCGTGAACGATGGTATTGACCCGGAAGCATGCTCAGTTAGTTACGCGTCAGTAGATGACGCGATCGCGCTTGTCAAAGCGTCAGGAAAGGGAGCCCTCATGGCCAAGGCGGACATTGAATCCGCTTTTCGCTTACTGCCGGTTCATCCGACCAGCTTTCAACTCCTGGGTTTCCAATGGGAAGGGGACATGTATGTCGACAAGGCCATGCCCATGGGCTGTGCCATATCTTGCGCCTATTTTGAGCAATTCGCTACCTTCTTGGAATGGGCCCTCCATGACATACACCAGGGAGGCGGGAAGCTGCACTACCTGGATGATTTCCTTTTCACAGGCCCGGCAGGATCCACGATGTGCGCTAGTACACCGGCAGCATTCGAAACACTGACAGAAACACTTGGGGTCCCCCTAGCGAAAGAGAAGACGACGGGCCCAACAACAAGACTAACGTTCCTGGGCATTGAACTTGACTCCATGGCTGGGACCGCCAGGCTCCCCCCAGATAAAGTGCAGGAATTCAGGGAAGAAATTGCCAAACTACGGGGCCGGAGCAAGGCCACCCTCAGGGATATCCAAGGGGTGATAGGTAGACTGAATTTTGCAGCTAGGGTCATCCCGCCCGCGAGGGTCTTTTCCAGGCGCCTGACCGCGCTAACAGCTGGCGTGACCCACAAACACCATCACATCCGGCTGAGCACGGGTGTGAGGCAGGATCTGCAGGTATGGGACGACTTCCTGCGGGATTTCAATGGCGTTCTGATCTGGAGAAGAGGTGGGTGACCGCGGAGCAGCTATCCCTCTACACGGACGCAGCTGGGAGCCTGGGTTTTGGGGCGGTCCTGGGGAACAGATGGTGCGCCAGCCAGTGGCCAGACAGGTGGCATGCGCAGGGGCTCACAAAAAACATCACTTTCCTCGAGTTGTTCCCAATAATAGTGGCTCTGACCATCTGGAAAGAGGAGATAAGGAACCTGAAACTCACCTTATGGTCGGATAACAAGGGGGTGGTACAGGCCATTAACAGAGGCGCAGCAAGATGCCCGGACATGTTGAAGCTAATGCGAGAGTTGGTTAAATTGCAGCTGGAGGGGAACCTGGAGCTGAAGGCTCGACACGTGCCAGGGACAGAGAACACAGTTGCAGACGCGCTATCCAGGTCCCAGATGAAGCGGTTCAGACAACTTGTACCCGGGGCGGACAAGGAGATGACCCACTTTCCACCATACCTGTGGGACCTGGGGGGGTTGACCTGTCCAGATTAATAGGGCACTCACTCACCTCTGAGGCGCACAGGAGATACAGGAAATACACGGCCACGGTAATGAGAATTGGGGGCATAGAGTCACTGGAGGACAAAGCAAAGGCGCGCACAGCAGTGGAGAAATTCGTGCAATGGGCATTCAACGCCAAGAAAACAAGGTCTTGGGCCCAGGCGCACCTGGCCGCCATTGCTCACTTTGCCAGGCTCTACACAGGCGAGGACCCCACGGCATCTGTCTATCTAAAAGCAGCCTTGAAAGGCTGGCGAAGGGTTGAGGGGACCAAGAAGGACGGCAGGCGCCCCATTGACTTTGACAAGCTGGGGCAGCTACTGAGTGCCCTAACCAGCATCATTGCAGACAAATATGAGCGGCTACTCTTCGGGGCGGCTTTCACCACGGCATTCTTTGGGGCATTTTGGGTAAGTGAGATAGTGGCTCCCAACAAATCAGGCCCGGCGCAGCATTGCCTGCAAGCGAGGGACATCAAGCCGATGGAAAGGGCTGTGGAGCTCACGCTTAGGCAATCCAAAACGGATAGGGCAGGAAAGGGGACGACGATACGCCTACACTGTATCCCAGAGGCGGGGCTCTGCGCAGTGTGCTGGCTGTTTAAATACATGGCGGCCTGCCCGGCGGGCGAGGGTCCCCTCTTCATACATCAGGATGGAAGGAACTTGAGCAGGTTCCAGTTCACAGCTGTAATGCGCCGGGGCCTCAGTAATGCCGGTTTTCAGGCAACGTCATTTGCGCCGCATTCCTTCAGGATCGGTGCGGCGACCTCGGCATCGCAGCATGGCATGCCAGAGGACAGGATCCAGGCCGTGGGGAGATGGCGTTCCAGGGCCTACAAGTCGTACATACGCCCACATCTCCTATAAAAAAATAAAAAAAATAAAAATAAAAGAAAGACTGGTAAAAGGAGAGGGGCGAGGAACGAGAACGGGGGGGTAGTGGGGGGGGGGGAGCAGCCGCCTTGGGATGCCGCACGGCAGGGTTCTTGCCCCCCCTCGACCACACCCGGTGCGCAGAAAGCCACCTTAATCGAACATTTTCTCTCGACAGGGGGACGCCCGCGGCTTGTCTGGGTAGTGGGACATTCATTCGTATCCAGAATGGAGTCCTGGTGGCGGCGATTGGGGCACAAAGAAAGCAGACCCAAGGCGACATACATCCGCTGGATAGGACGGCCCGGCATGAGATGGGAGCAGTTATTACCGACCCTGGACGGCCTTATGGCGGACTCGGCGTGGCTGCCAGATGTGCTGATCATACATCTCGGGGGGAATGACCTAACACGGCTGGGCCGCAAGGCGGTGGGCCAAGCCATCCAGAAGGACCTTACCAAAGCGGCGGCATGGCTGGGGACCACGACCGTGGTCTGGGCAGAGATGATCAGCAGGAGGCACTGGAGGGGTGCCGACTCCAACAAAGCGGTGGATAACGCAAGGCGCAAGTTAAATATCGCCACGCACAAGTTTTGCTCGACCAATGGCCTGGAATCGATCCGGCACGGCCTCATCCACCCAGGCCGCCCAGAGCTCTACGGACAAGATGGGGTGCATCTGTCCGACAAAGGAATGGAGGTGTTCTGGAGCAACTTGTGGGGCGCAATGGCGCTCGCTGGTTGCCTTTAAAAAAAAAAAAAAAAGGATGTGGGTAGCCACGAACCAAGGGGCAAGGGGGGGAGCCGCAGAAAGACGTGAGCCTCCCTGCGGCGTGGCGGAAATCCTACAATCGTTGGCTAACCAAACACACCGGTGGGCGGTGTGTAGGAGGAGGGCCACTCACTTTTCAATGCCGCACGGCAGGGTGACGTGGCCGCACAAAGGAGGGGAGGAACAGATGGAGACGGCACTCGCGGCCCAGACCCGGCCGGACGGCAGGGCGCAAATGGTAGCGAGCTGGGGACCTAACTCCAGGCAGAGAAGCTCCCCTCCATGACACCCAAAAGGGGTGTGGCCAACCAACCACTGGAACACCAATAAACTGACTAAGAACTGGTTGTACACAAGTGCCATTTACGAACTGATGGGTGCACTAAAGACAGACACCTGTACCAGAGGAAGGTGTCATAATCTGTAATGTGATGTGCATGATTGATGACTAGAGTTCGCAAATGAAGATTGTACAACCAGTATGTTATTAATATTGTTATTAATAATCATTATTGATATTAATAAATCTGCGGCCAACAACGACCACCACTAAGAACTGCGATTGTTGGCTGACATTATTTCCTAGTAGTGACGGAGAATGTATGCAGAATGCAGACCGGCAAGTAAGTATGTATTGGTGACCCACTGAGTAGGCACATGCAAGGGTTATTGCAGAGGCCGCCGCACCCGCCCGTAGGGTGGGGGAGGCTCGAGGGCCGGCGCCATAACCCACGCGGTGCCAACAGGGGGATGGGAACTGGTTCTGGGCGCCCCGAAGCGGCCAGAACCAACGGAAACGGGGTGCGCACCAGCCACCCCGACAGGAAGTGACCTCGTGACCTGGGCGCCCACGGGGGGCGACCAATGGTCAACCTTGCTACCTTTGAACCCCCCAATCAAAAGGGGGTTCACCTGAGACCCTCTAGGGGGCTCAAGAGGATTTAAGGACCGCCGCTCCCCAGCAGAAGCACAACGTCTTCGAAGGAGCTGGGGGAGCGGCGCGACAACGACATCGTTTGAAGCCCACCCACCCACACCTGAGGAACAGCAGAGTCGCAGTGCTGGACAGTGGGGAAGGCGTTTGGCGGAAATCCTACAATCGTTGGCTAACCAAACACACCGGTGGACGGTGTGTAGGAGGAGGGCCACTCACTTTTCAATGCCGCACGGCAGGGTGACGTGGCCGCACAAAGGAGGGGAGGAACAGATGGAGACGGCACTCGCGGCCCAGACCCGGCCGGACGGCAGGGCGCAAATGGTAGCGAGTTGGGGACCTAACTCCAGGCAGAGAAGCTCCCCTCCATGACACCCAAAAGGGGTGTGGCCAACCAACCACTGGAACACCAATAAACTGACTAAGAACTGGTTGTACACAAGTGCCATTTACGAACTGATGGGTGCACTAAAGACAGACACCTGTACCAGAGGAAGGTGTCATAATCTGTAATGTGATGTGCATGATTGATGACTAGAGTTCGCAAATGAAGATTGTACAACCAGTATGTTATTAATATTGTTATTAATAATCATTATTGATATTAATAAATCTGCGGCCAACAACGACCACCACTAAGAACTGCGATTGTTGGCTGACATTATTTCCTAGTAGTGACGGAGAATGTATGCAGAATGCAGACCGGCAAGTAAGTATGTATTGGTGACCCACTGAGTAGGCACATGCGAGGGTTATGCAACAATCATGGCTCCGCTCACCATCAGGTCACTCAGAGCCTGGATCTGTTGCTGTGCTATGAGAGGGGCTGATGCCGGCCACCTCACTCTTGCAGTAACTTAAACACTTCCATCAGACAATGCTGTCCCCTAGTACATCACTGTGACCCTTATAGAAAATAGTGAAGCCAGACACCACAAGGCATAGAGATAGATGGCTTTTTCAAAAGGAGAAGCAAGTAGGGAAACAGTGTACAGTGCAGTAAGACAATTGCGGCCGAGTGTGTGTTTAAATTAAATTCATTTGCAAAACACAATCAGGCCATTACCTGCAGCCAGTGGGTGCTGGTTGTACAGTCTGTGTTACATTACAACAGTTACTCTAAAATGACACGGTTTCTCAATGCTCAAATGGGTATAATTTATGACTATTTAAATGTTTCTCTCATCTTCATTGCTTGATTTTACTTACAAGAAAATGTCACTCATAGTCCTTGAAACATGACTCCTAATTACACTAAAATTATGGTAATGTCACATATATAGCACTCTGAAACCTTGGCAGCTACACAGATTGAAGAACTCTGATCTAGAGACATATAGTCAGCGTGCGCCCTCTCACCACAGGAGGACCGCTGCGTGCTCACGCCCCATGACCCTCTTACGAGGGCTAAAAACAACCCGCACACGGGAGCGGCCGCGAAAGGAGTGTTTGAACGTTCCTGCGGCCGATAAGAAGGAAGAGGTGTGCGCCTCACTATGGAAGGAAAAAAGAATTAGTGCAAACGCGTACCATCAGAGACACAATTAAATAAATGGAGAAAAATAACCGAAGTCCCATACTCAACTTTCACAGCTGCGAGCTGCGAAGAAAGAGGGCTACTGACAGGGAGACTAGGAGGCTTATACCCCACGGTGACACCTGATTGGATGTGGACTGTTTATCTGTTGTGACTTAATTGATTCCCAAGGGTTTATGGGAAATTAAGTTTGTTCTGGTGTTGTTTAAACTGACATGGCTGGTGAGCAATAAAATTAAGAAAGATGAGCTTAATCCTCGCCTCCAGGTCCTGACATAGAATTTAAAATATGGCCATGGAGATATGTCCACAACACTAGCAGATGTAAATTCTTAAAGATGAATTGTTGAAGGTAGGTTGTGTGACTATAGAATTCCTTTTAATAATTTTCTGAGCCATGATTTCTAACAATGCGATACACTTTTTAAAATTGCAAATGGGACTGTTTTAACTTGTTTTGTTCACACTGTTTTTCTGACAAAATATCTCATATTTTATAGGCCCCACTAATAGCGATGGTGAGTTTTCTGATGCTGTTTCAATACCGAAAGTTGACTCTCAGAAGTTAGCAAACTTTCTACGTTCTGCTTGTCAGGTACATTTGTAAGATTAATTTAATAGTGTATTTTTTGTGTTCATATTTATATTTGCCAAAATTAAGCAACATGTGAAATTTCCTACATTATGGTATGAAACATTAAGGTATTGCTTCATTTAGTGTGGTCTGTAAAGAATTACGTTATTTATTTCTGTGTGAAAATGTTGTATTGACATTCAGTTGAGTGGGCAGTCTTTGCACGCAGGTCATTACAACAAAGCCACATTAGTTTTAAATGTCTAAAGCTGAACATTTATCAGTAATAAAATAGTATGAGGCCACACTTTTTTGGAGGCAGGAAGTCTTTATTGGTGTGATTGTTAATTATGCTATGACTTTTGGTATTTCAGAGGCCATTCAATTGTTATTCTGAAAATTTAGAACATTTAGCTCCGAAATAACCAGGACCCCTGGTAATGGTAAATCCAGGGGAGAGAAATAATGTAGATTTGTACAGGTTGTCCAGAAGAGGGACTTAGTCGTTTATAAAAAAGACCTGATACTGAGAAGATATATTTTCATGTTAGGTTAGCTTGATGGGAAAGAGTTGAGAGGGGGAGCTACACCCCATTTGTTGGGTGTCTCCCAGGAGCCAATAAAAGGCCTGTAGCATCTCATACTAATGCCTAAAGAGTTGGCCATTGGTAATGATTTGAAACATAAGCAAGACAATGGATATAGAATATAATCCTAGGGTAAAGTGCAATATTTTTGATTGTTGGCTGTAAAGTCTGTTTTTTGTTCTCTCCATGTGGGTATTTAGAACCATACCTTCAGTGTTCAATAGAGGATATAAATAACCGGTTGTGTCATTTGTTGCATGTAGTTCTATGGGAAAGATGGACACAAAATGGATTCTGGGTGTAGCAGAGGAATTTATAGCCAGAGGCAAACATTTTCAGTACCACCATGCAGAGTTTCGACTAAATCATTCAATCATGAATAACTGTATAATGTCCTAGACCTGGTGTGAGAAATATGTGAATTTCATCAGTTGCTTGTACAGGGGCATTCATCGACATTGCCCAAACGTTCAACTATCTTAGTGTACAACAGCAAAAGGAAAGTTTGAATATCTTGGCAAGCATAAAGTCCTGATAGCTCTCATTGAATTGGTCTGCGGTTACTGCACTAATTGTGTTAACCTGGGCAAGGGTGGTGGTGTTAGGGCTTATATTGATACCAACCTGGGGCTACAACAAGGTTATTCCAGTCCCTCAGTCATAAAGTTCAAGTACCAGATAAGACTCTCCACAATTTAACAGACATAAATACTCGTGCACACTTTTGAGTGCAGATGATAAAGCACAATTCCTCTTATGCCTAAAGTTCTGTGGAAACAGCCAGTTAGGACAATAGACTATTTTATCTAGCTTTAATTACTCTTGAAGTTGTCAAAAAGATGGGTTGGTAGAAAGCATGAAGCAAAAGTGTTGTTGAGATTGTGACGGTTAAAGATTACACCAGTCTTGGTTTGGTCTTTAAGTTATATGTGAAGTAGACATCCTACATGTAAATTCAATTAAAGATGGCTTTGTCCAACATAAAGGCCTACTCTGATTTTTCAGTAAGTATAGTGACTGTATCCCCTCTCACTGTTTAGGTGTATTTGATAGCAAAGTATTGTGCTGAGCTGCTCTGAGGTTTTGAGTGCCATCTCATTTTTGATGCTTGGAAGGGGTATTGAAGACGTTTCTGGCACGATCTTGAAGTCCACTAGTAAATTACCAATCATAGCCCTTCAGGTGGAGTTAGGGTTAGAATTTCTGCATTTAAAGATTGAGTTAGTCCCGAATATGGGCCTAGTTAAGGTACAGTGTGCTAAGTTAATATTAATTTACATAATATGGATTTAAAATGGTAAACCATGCTTAGTTAGCACAGTATACTTTGCTTAAACACTCATTCTCAGTTTTGTAGGGGCTAGGGTGCCCCAAAGTGTTGCGGGCAAGGACTAACTAAAGGTTTAATAAAAACCTTGAAATATACAGACAAGAATCTGAGCCCTAAATTAAAATGGAGATTAGGAATCTAAAATGTCTTTGTTGTCTTTGTATAGCATGTGTTTAGACCCTATTTGGGATTGCTCTGTATTTGGACCAAATTAGTTCTCCAGAGAGGCATTAAAACCTTTGGTAGTTAAGACATAACACACTGCTGTAGGTAGAACAAATATAAAGTAAGCCAATGCAAAGGCTGTAACTGTGAACTTGTGGTATTGATTATGTGATACATTTCATTCTGCTCTGTAGACATGATGTTGCAACCAGACATTGACTTATTGAACTACACTTGAAGAGGTTCAAGATCAACTCTCTCTGGATTGCAATTGATTTTCTTGAGTTCGGCTAGAATAGAGAGTCTATATACGAATCAAGAATGTTTGTTAGAGAAGTACTGTTGAGTTGTTTTTAAGCAGGAAATTGTCCTGCATTAGGTGTGTTGTGCCTGTAAAATATTTTACATGAGCATCTGTATTTATAAGTATGCCATGGTTTTTTATTGATGATTTTCCTACTTTTGCAATAAAGTGTATTTTTCAATGGAGCACTCCGAGTAAAAAAGGTACCTTCTCAAGTGTGTTCCCAATCGTGCTTCACCATGGTGAATCCCAAAGATATTTACAGTGGGCAAGATGTTTTTGCATCCAGCTCTTTCATGTTAGGATCAGTTTATGCTTCATATAATTTTGCTAGACATTTCTGCTACCAAACGAAAGTAAGAACCATTGTAGGTTAAACATGAGAACAAAAGAACAAAAATAAAAAGACAACATTTAAATTTAATAAGTGGGAAACCATAAAGTGAGAAAATACATGGTAAAAAAAAGAAATAGTGAAAAAAAGTTAAAAGTAATAGAGATTGGATAGGAGCGATTTAAGGGTAGAGTTAGGATTAGTAATAGGGTAAGGGAAAATCATTTAGATAGGTGTAGAGTAGTAGTAGGCTAATTTTAGGGTTAGAATTGAGTTTTAGAATAGGGTTAGGCATAGGGATACTGTAAAGGAAAAGTGTGTGAAAGGTTACGATTTGAATCAGGGGTAGGTACATATTTAGGATTTGGAAAAAAAATATTAAAATCAACTAAGCTAGGCTTAAGGTAAGGAATAGTTTGAAGTTTAGGGTTAGATTAGGGTAGCACCATGGTTTACATCTCTCAGTTGGCAGCTACATTTATCATTTAGGGGAAAATAACAAAGTTAATTAGTGTTTCTTTACTCTTGTCTTTCACTTTCTTCCATTCTTACATTTGGATTTCTCATAAAAGCAACCCAATTTCTTAGTTCAAGGTTCTCGCTTTAAGTTTTCCACTGAAGGTTGTGTCTAATTTTTAACTTTCAACCAGGATTTGTAGGTTGTATGTATCTATATTGAAAGATTCACGAAAACTCACCTTTCAGCTGCTCAGTCTTCAGCAGTCAAAGGCAATATTCTTAGATGTCTGATGAAACAGAAGTGGGTGCAATGGAGATATAGTGTTGAAGTGTCATAGCTATCTGCTTTTAATTGGAAGACTAACCTTGCTCAAATCAATTCTACAGATAGGTTTCCAAAAGACTTCTGTCCACCACAAAAACAAGACCTGATAAATATTTAGAGTACCTACTTGTTAAAACTAAAGTTCTTTATTGAAATGGTAGTCATTGATTCAGGGACAATATTTATTGATTCAGGGACTTATGTGGCTGTAAAGGCTGTATCCTATGCCTTTTGGACACCTACAGTTTTCAGTCAATGGATTGATCAATTGCTACGTGGGTCCACTTTAGGTGCTCCATATTTTCGACTGTTTTCCACCAGAACATAAGAATTCCCAGATTCATAGTTGGCGTTGGCTGCAAACCATAATATCAGGCTTTGGGAAACACACAGTAAATGTCTGTACAAAATGGTTCTTCCCCTTATGATTACCTTTGTCCATCTGGTTGACACAAGTCTGTTTGTTGCTGTCTGTATGGTATTGCCTCAGTGACCCCACCCTATTGGTGACCGATGTACTGGAGCAGTATAGCTCCACATCATGCCACATATTTTCTGCTCTATAACTGTACATGATCTTCTCTATTGTCTTAGTTTTGTGCTGAGCCTTGCCAAGCAACCAAGAGAGTTTTTGGCTAAGATAGTTTGATTTCATAATGTCAATCGACATAGCCTGCCAGTTGAATCCAGCACCTTCCCTGCCTTTTTGGAAGCCTGGGAATATGCTATCTTCATTATTTGAAGGAGAGACTGAAATTTGATGATAAGCTTCCTGCCTTTGCCCACAGAATTAGATACATGGTGACCCCTATGCATCTGAACAGTTGTAATTTGTCTCGATTTTGAGGAGCATAAGGCGTTATTCCAGAATCCCATCACAAATAGGACTGGGCCTTTCACAATTTCTCTCAAGGCCAGCAACTTGACTAGAACTCTGAAAGAAGGCCAGCTACCTTCACATGCCTAGAAGAAGAGGTTGGGTTGATGTACTTCATTAAAAGGAATAGACCTCTCACTTCAAGGACAAGTATAATTGTTAACCAACTGAAGCCAGTATTGCTTGTCTGGAGGAAGTGAGCTTCCCACAAACCACCAGTGCCTAGCTGGAGAGAACTAGTGTAATGTCATATTGAATGGCAAATTGCTGACCTGTCATCATTGAATACCATTCAACACACACAAACACACACTTACTTATTCACTCTCACTCCATCTGCATCGACGAAAGCGGGATAGCAAAGACCCCAGTTACTGGAGACTGCAAAGAGTTTACAGGGGAGGTCTTACAGTCGGCTTCTCCGCCTGGTGTACAGGCAAATTGGCTGTACCGGTAAATTGTCCTATGCCTTGAAATTTAGTTAGGTGCCTCCAACCATCAGTTTGCTTACAGTCCTATTTAAAGGGGTAGAGATACCATCAACTGTAGATGTTGATACATGTAGGCCAGCAGACCCATGTACTATGCTGGTCGAAGTAATCAAAAACATGGCAGAGAGCTTTAGGTTTCTAATTTAGAAGCCAATACACACATTCTAAAATCCCTCGTCTCATTGGGAAATGAGGTGTCCCTCACAATGTTGCAGATGTCCCTCAAAATGTAATTTGGTGTACCACATGCTCCTCAAAATTCACCACCACAGTTGGTCTTCATATGCCTGGCTTTCTATAGTATGACTTAGGAATGCGGGTCCCCATGACCTGTGTTAATGAAGGTGAAGACTTCGGTAGTCCTTAACAATGACGTGTGTCTCTAATTTCATGGTGGACCAACCCAGTTTTTGGAAATGTGTGCAAACACATCTTCAACTAAAGTGAATGATTCAATGAAGCAAGACAAAGAGGGAGTCCTACTTGGGACACATCTATAGTGGACTGTGAATACTCTAGTTGCTGTAGATTGTTTTCGTCCTTCTTTTTTGTTTTGAGATCCTCACCTATGATGGTGCAGGATTGTACAGCTCATGAATCAGTCCACCAATGGTTGGATAAGTATATGTGATAATTATAGATATTTCCTCAATTTATTTATGTTACTGATGTGTCTGACATCATTTTTAAAAAGCCTTCCTGTACTACTTTCCTCTGTCTCAACTGTCAAGGTTTTGTCTCTTTCAACGCAAATAAAAACATGTAAAGGAAAACATGTTTTTGTTTTCTTTAAAATGTGTGCATTCAATAGAGTAGTGTATAAAATAGAGGAACTGTAACAGGGACTTATTACATACACCTAATTTGTGATTGCAGTCCACCCCATTGTATAGTATTTTGAAGCAATCCAGCTAATTTTCGCGTGGTGGAAATGTCTTTAACTTTGTGCTTAAAGAAATGTTAAACACATAGGAGCACATTTGGTAAATTACATTTCAAAAGCAGCATTGACCATGTCTTTTTTTTCTAATGAGAATTCTCTGACTTACAGCGATATGGTCTGGGGTGCACCTGATGGAGTTTTGGGTTCTTTCATTTTTCTCTTTCCCAGCTTTATGCTTTTGTGCAAGAAGCTTTTTGTGTTGTTGTTGGTTCTCTGCCAGTGGGCCCCAAATTTCAACATAGTAAATGTCCCTTCTACTCCTTTGTTCCAGAAACCTCTCAACCACTGCACCACTCGGTGATCACAAAAACTGTCTAAGCATCTACTAATACTATCTTTTTAGCCTTGTAGATTATTTTGCTGAACTCCAATACCAGGTTTTCACAACCTGGTATATCTAGATTCATTCAGATTAGCACTTATATATGGAGTCATTTCAGCTGTAGTTGGAGGGGGATTGGTAGTTCAAAAGGATTACGCAGTAGTAAACCATGTGAGCAAAACTTAAAATTGTAAGGTTTCCTTGGTCTACTTTATGTCATGGTTCTGCACAAAATGTTAGTTGGGTTGCCCTTGGGTTGAAGGGAGCTTCTTGCAAATTTGATTGCCTTTCTAGAATGATGCTGATTTGGATACATTTCCTATCCAGTCTGAGTGGTTGATGGTTTGGAATTTCTAAGGAAATCCTTTCCTGATTCTTTGTCAAAATTCCAGCCTTGCTTATTTTACTGTTTGGATGATATAGAATCTTTCCCTAATTGGTAGTGATGAATAGAGCTAGTAATTCTAGAAGACACCAGAGAGTTCATAAAATGCAAAAACTCATCATAAAATGTGGAATATAGCTTTGACGTGGGTAGTTTAGGTAAACACCTCTGCAGAGCCAAATCAGGAAAAATAGAAGCCTCCTTTAATCCTTTTAATGCAGGAATGATTGACTATTTAGAAATCCCACGGAGCAGCTTAAGCTCTTAGACATCAAACTTGATAACTGCTCAAACCTTTTGCCCCTTTAAAACGTCAGCGTTACTTATGAATCTAAAACTCTACATGTTCATTTTTTTGTTTAATTTATGTTATGTTTTATTATTAATGTTATTTGGATATTCATAATTTCCCTTAAACAATTCTAAAACACATATGATATAAAATGGTGTATGTTTACTTTAGTGCTTGAGCGTATACGCATTATATATTTTTTCACAAAAGTTGTAATCCTGTTTTTAAAGGTGGTTGCTGTGTTGCTGGAAGAAAATCAAGCTGAGAAACAATCAAGTTGGAAACTTCGATCTCAAGAAGCTAGTCTTTCTATTAGCGATGGTTGCTTTCAGTTAAACACAAACCTACCATTCTTGCGTGGTAAACTGACTTTTCGTCCTGCCTTTAATAATTAACAATTTAAGTTGAAAAAAGGAGAGAGTTTTCCCAAACAAACCCAGAAAGGACTGGGAAATATCACAACAAAAGGGGGGTGGTTCCTTTCTGTGGTTCCTAGATTGAAGCTTCAATCTAGGAACCACAGAAAGGAACCACCCCCCTTTTGTTGTGATTAACAATTTAAGAACACATGGATTTTAAGATCAGGTTTGATCAAAATTGCATATTTTGTTTACTGGCCATGTTATTCTTTTTGTGAATGGTCTTAATGGCTGTGACCCCAAAATAAGTAATTTTCCTAAATTATAGTATTCCTTTTGGGGAAAATGGGGCCTAATTACAATGTCGGTCGGAAAGCCTCCGACGTCATTGTAGGTTTAAATTCCGACCGACTTATTCCAATGATAGTGGTCAGTTTTTAAGCCGGCTGGGAAATCCGACTCAGTTCCGACAAGTGCAAGGAGCCCGTCGGCCAGTTCAGAAAGGCCTCATAATCCCTTAAGGATGGCGTTTCCTCCATTGGGATGATGATAGCACTTTCTAACAGCAGTTCCATGTTGGCCTTTCCGACATGGAACTATTGTCATAAAGTGTCTTTGGGGGTCCTACCAGGGCCCCCTTCCCCACTGGCCCTCCACATGAGGCCCTAGGGGGCACCTGTGGTGCTCCCCTTCACCTCCCTGCACCATGTGGCAGGCACTGGGAAGTGCCTGACACAATGTGCAGGGATGTGTAAAAACGTAAAATTTTCAATGGGAGCTTGTGCTGCAGGCAGTTTTGGGCAGATGCACAAGCTCCCATTGAAAATTGGAAGTTTGGGACCGCACCATGTGCGTTCGCGTTCGAATTGCGGTGTCGGAACCACTGACCCGAGGGCTGTCGGTTCCCCATCCGCACTAATGTCGATCTGAGGAACTCCGATTAACATCGTAATCAGGGCCATAATGTTTAAATGTTAACGTTTACTGAAAGATAAATTATTGGTCAAATGATAGTATTTTTGGGGAAAAATATATATAATGTTTAAATGTTAGCAATTATTGAAAGATAAATTCCTGATGACATGGTAGGTCAAATACTGTGATTGTGTTCTGACATTTGTTTTAGGGGGTTTAAGTAATAATTATTAAAAACATTATTTATGGTCTTATATAGAATTTAAAGGATGTGAGACATTTGCCAGAAAGCAGCAGATATCAAGTCTGCCATATATAGAGTGCATAGTGTTTCTTAAGACACTAAATTGGGAGTACAAGGGCATTCACCTCTTATGGAAGATGTCTCTCATACGGCAAACACTTATTAAGTATTTTGTCTCGTAAAAATGCATTGGTTTTACCTTCTGCTTTTTGTCAAAACACTTAGGGCCTGATTACGAGTTTGGTGGCCCGTCCTTTCGCCGTAAAAATGGGCACCACATTGGGAACGCCAAAAACAGTTCCTGCACCTGGAACTAGGGCGCATGCATGCACCCAGGGGGGCACATGTTGTGGCCCCCTGCATGCACCTTATGGGGCAGAAGCACACAGGGGCCCTGCAGAACCCCCTTTCTTTCCTCTCCACCCGGTTTTCATGGAGGAGAACCCACCATGAAAACTGTGGCGGAGAGGAATCTTGTAATATGTTTGGCGGGACTGCAGTGGTCCTGCCAAGCATATTGCGGCCTCCAGACTTCTGCAACACCGCAGAGGGAACGGCGGTTACTTGGCGACTGCGGCGGGTCAATGGCAGTCCGACCGCCCTAATTGTAATAGGGCAGTTAGAAGACCGTCACCGCCGCGCCCCCACTAGTTTGGTGGTCCTTGGATCGTCACACTCCTAATTAGGCTCTTAGATTTCAGTATGTTTATTAACGAAGGGTATTGTATTTCTAGTTTGAATCTCTTCTGGATAAATAGCATCTGTTATCAAAATGGTTTGAAATTGTGTTTCTTTTTTTGAGGATAACAATTCATAAATAATAATTGTATTTTTGTTTCCTATTAGATCGAAAAGTATGTTGCTTACACTTTTCTCAAGTTCAAAGGCATGTATTGATATCAGTTCATGGGTTGCCTGCAAATCCTGGTGCTGTTAGACTGGATTACAAATACATCATCTGTGTATGGAATATCTGGGAGCCATCAACACCACTCAAGCTTTTAGTTTGCGAATCAGAGGTATTGTGTTTCAAATTTGTGCTTTTGGTGACTGTAGATTTTTTAAAATATATTAGTATTTTAAAAAATGGAGATCTCCGTTAACTGTAAATTAAGTACAAGTATGAATAAAGGTCCTTCAAGTACTGTGAAAGTGTCAGACCCCATTTGCGGGGCTTTCTTGCAGATAAGGGCTACTTAGTCCCAACTGATGATTTAGGCCAGTAGTATCCTGTGGTCTATCATAGTATGGCTCTGTCAACTGCACCATTGCTCATTGCACCATCAGGATTCAAGCAAGCCGGGCCGACGACGGCTGAAATGCCAGAAACCGGTCCCCGGAAGCTTGTTTCCTTCCCAGTATAAGAATTGGCTTGGTAGTTTGGTTTGCCCTGTTCCCATCATGCACTGGGACAGGAACAGACTAATGTGCATGTAGCCAGGTTCTGAGCTGGGATGGTGCAGTGAGCTAAAAAACGGTGATGGATCAAGCCCTGATCTTTGGACTGGGTAAGAGTGGTCTGCTTTATTCAGACACTCTGTTCATCACCACCCCCTTTTCTGAATCATTTTGTCCACCATAAGCGTGGAAGGGTATACTCAGATGTGAGTCCCTTGCTCATTGCACCATCAGAATTCAAGCAAGCCGGGCCGACGACGGCTGAAATGCCAGAAACCGGTCCCCGGAAGCTTGTTTCCTTCCCAGTATAAGAATTGGCTTGGTAGTTTGGTTTGCCCTGTTCCCATCATGCACTGGGACAGGAACAGACTAATTTGCATGTAGCCAGGTTCTGAGCTGGGATGGTGCAGTGAGCTAAAAAACAGTGATGGATCAAGCCCTGATCTTTGGACTGGGTAAGAGTGGTCTGCTTTATTCAGACACTCTGTTCATCACCACCCCCTTTTCTGAATCATTTTGTCCACCATAAGCGTGGAAGGGTATACTCCGATGTGAGTCCCTTGCTCATTGCACCATCAGGATTCAAGCAAGCCGGGCCGACGACGGCTGAAATGCCAGAAACCGGTCCCCGGAAACTTGTTTCCTTCCCAGTATAAGAATTGGCTTGGTAGTTTGGTTTGCCCTGTTCCCATCATGCACTGGGACAGGAACAGACTAATTTGCATGTAGCCAGGTTCTGAGCTGGGATGGTGCAGTGAGCTAAAAAACGGTGATGGATCAAGCCCTGATCTTTGGACTGAGTAAGAGTGGTCTGCTTTATTCAGACACTCTGTTCATCACCACCCCCTTTTCTGAATAATTTTGTCCACCATAAGCGTGGAAGGGTATACTCAGATGTGAGTCCCTTGCTCATTGCACCATCAGGATTCAAGCAAGCCGGGCCGACGACGGCTGAAATGCCAGAAACCGGTCCCCGGAAGCTTGTTTCCTTCCCAGTATAAGAATTGGCTCGGTAGTTTGGTTTGCCCTGTTCCCATCATGCACTGGGACAGGAACAGGCTAATGTGCATGTAGCCAGGTTCTGAGCTGGGATGGTGCAGTGAGCTAAAAAACTGTGATGGATCAAGCCCTGATCTTTGGACTGGGTAAGAGTGGTCTGCTTTATTCAGACACTCTGTTCATCACCACCCCCTTTTCTGAATCATTTTTTCCACCATAAGCGTGGAAGGGTATACTGAGATGTGAGTCCCTTGCTCATTGCACCATCAGGATTCAAGCAAGCCGGGCCGACGACGGCTGAAATGCCAGAAACCGGTCCCCGGAAGCTTGTTTCCTTCCCAGTATAAGAATTGGCTTGGTAGTTTGGTTTGCCCTGTTCCCATCATGCACTGGGATAGGAACAGACTAATTTGCATGTAGCCAGGTTCTGAGCTGGGATGGTGCAGTGAGCTAAAAAACGGTGATGGATCAAGCCCTGATCTTTGGACTGGGTAAGAGTGGTCTGCTTTATTCAGACACTCTGTTCATCACCACCCCCTTTTCTGAATCATTTTGTCCACCATAAGCGTGGAAGGGTATACTCAGATGTGAGTCCCTTGCTCATTGCACCATCAGGATTCAAGCAAGCCGGGCCGACGACGGCTGAAATGCCAGAAACCGGTCCCCGGAAGCTTGTTTCCTTCCCAGTATAAGAATTGGCTTGGTAGTTTGGTTTGCCCTGTTCCCATCATGCACTGGGACAGGAACAGACTAATTTGCATGTAGCCAGGTTCTGAGCTGGGATGGTGCAGTGAGCTAAAAAACGGTGATGGATCAAGCCCTGATCTTTGGACTGGGTAAGAGTGGTCTGCTTTATTCAGACACTCTGTTCATCACCACCCCCTTTTCTGAATCATTTTGTCCACCATAAGCGGGGAAGGGTATACTCAGATGTGAGTCCCTTGCTCATTGCACCATCAGGATTCAAGCAGGCCGGGCCGACGACGGCTGAAATGCCAGAAACTGGTCCCCGGAAGCTTGTTTCCTTCTCAGTATGAGAATTGGCTTGGTAGTTTGGTTTGCCCTGTTCCCATCATGCACTGGGACAGGAACAGACTAATTTGCATGTAGCCAGGTTCTGAGCTGGGATGGTGCAGGGAGCTAAAAAACGGTGATGGATCAAGCCCTGATCTTTGGACTGGGTAAGAGTGGTCTGCTTTATTCAGACACTCTGTTCATCACCACCCCCTTTTCTGAATCATTTTGTCCACCATAAGCGTGGAAGGGTATACTCAGATGTGAGTCCCTTGCTCATTGCACCATCAGGATTCAAGCAAGCCGGGCCGAAGACGGCTGAAATGCCAGAAACCGGTCCCCGGAAGCTTGTTTCCTTCCTAGTATAAGAATTGGCTTGGTAGTTTGGTTTGCCCTGTTCCCATCATGCACTGGGACAGGAACAGTCTAATTTGCATGTAGCCAGGTTCTGAGCTGGGATGGTGCAGTGAGCTAAAAAACGGTGATGGATCAAGCCCTGATCTTTGGACTGGGTAAGAGTGGTCTGCTTTATTCAGACACTCTGTTCATCACCACCCCCTTTTCTGAATCATTTTGTCCACCATAAGCGTGGAAGGGTATACTCAGATGTGAGTCCCTTGCTCATTGCACCATCAGGATTCAAGCAAGCCGGGCCGACGACGGCTGAAATGCCAGAAACCGGTCCCCGGAAGCTTGTTTCCTTCCCAGTATAAGAATTGGCTTGGTAGTTTGGTTTGCCCTGTTCCCATCATGCACTGGGACAGGAACAGACTAATTTGCATGTAGCCAGGTTCTGAGCTGGGATGGTGCAGTGAGCTAAAAAACGGTGATGGATCAAGCCCTGATCTTTGGACTGGGTAAGAGTGGTCTGCTTTATTCAGACACTGTTCATCACCACCCCCTTTTCTGAATCATTTTGTCCACCATAAGCATGGAAGGGTATACTCAGATGTGAGTCCCTTGCTCATTGCACCATCAGGATTCAAGCAAGCCGGGCCGACGACGGCTGAAATGCCAGAAACCGGTCCCCGGAAGCTTGTTTCCTTCCCAGTATAAGAATTGGCTTGGTAGTTTGGGTTGCCCTGTTCCCATCATGCACTGGGACAGGAACAGACTAATTTGCATGTAGCCAGGTTCTGAGCTGGGATGGTGCAGTGAGCTAAAAAACGGTGATGGATCACGCCCTGATCTTTGGACTGGGTAAGAGTGGTCTGCTTTATTCAGACACTCTGTTCATCACCACCCCCTTTTCTGAATCATTTTGTCCACCATAAGCGTGGAAGGGTATACTCAGATGTGAGTCCCTTGCTCATTGCACCATCAGGATTCAAGCAAGCCGGGCCGACGACGGCTGAAATGCCAGAAACCGGTCCCCGGAAGCTTGTTTCCTTCCCAGTATAAGAATTGGCTTGGTAGTTTGGTTTGCCCTGTTCCCATCATGCACTGGGACAGGAACAGACTAATTTGCATGTAGCCAGGTTCTGAGCTGGGATGGTGCAGTGAGCTAAAAAACGGTGATGGATCAAGCCCTGATCTTTGGACTGGGTAAGAGTGGTCTGCTTTATTCAGACACTCTGTTCATCACCACCCCCTTTTTTGAATCTGTCAACTGAGCTAAGCACAACTGTTTCTGCACTTGACTATCAGGTTAGTGAGGGCAAGCAGTCATAGGTTTCTCAGGGAGGCAAAGTGAGACACAAACTTATAACTCAACTATGAACCAACTGACACAATAACTTAAATGTCCAGCCCAGTGCTTGTCTGTTTAGAAAAGAAAGTACCTTTTAGTCTCACAGCAGTATGAAATACTACATATGTCAAGTGATACTAGAGTCAGTTTTCACTGGAGGTGCTACACCGCTGATTTCCCTATTTGCTATCTTCCTCCGAGGTGACCGTTGTTAAGTCCCCCCGCCCCAACCCCCAAAATAAATTATGGTACAACAATGAGTATGGCTTTGGTGCAGATTCTGGTGTCCCACATTTCATATGCACAATCAGTTCACATAATGTATGAATTCTTACTCCTATGAGTGTAGTTGGTAGGGTGTTAGTCTCTGAGTCCAATGCAGTCGACTAGCGCAGACTAAGCAGCTTGGTTTCCACCAGAGACGGAGGCTTGTGGTAATCGAAGGCAGTTCCTTTTAAACCACCAAAGAGGCTGAGCTCTTCTTCACATGCAGCCACCTCAACAAGTCTAGTGTTGATCACTGGGTATATTGTGGAGGTGTGGGCTTGGCTCCTTGAGATACTGTCTGGCCGGTGAGGCAGACATATCCTCATTTGGGTGAGAGCTGGTGCCAAAGCCCATCTACGATGGGGCCAATGCGATCTCCAGGACAGTTTGTGCCCTGACAAGCCTGACCTGATCACCAGAGCAGTTTCAGAACTGACTGTACACTTTTCGAGTTTCCTTCCAAGAACTACTGAGAGGCTAGGCAACTCTTTCAGCATGTGTCAGTCCTGGCTTTGCTCTCAGGCAGACATCTTTCTCTTGCTGTGCATTTGGCTAGGAACAAGCTGTACTTCTCCGGGACATTTGATTATTCCTGCAGGGCCAGGCAGGCTTCTCACTCTCAGCAGACAGGAAGGTCCTTAGCTCCTCTAGCAGAGAGTGCAGTCTTCAGGTGATGTCCCCTCATCCCTGGGAAAACTGGCCTTCAGGCAGACACTATCCCTGACCACATAGTAGTCTTTTGAATATTCTGCAGAGCACCCCTTCTTTTGGTGTGAACGACTTTGAACTGGACCAAAGTGGGGTGGGTTGGGTCTGACTCGTATGCAGATTTTGCTGACAGAGGATGTGGATTCACTGTCTCAAACTTCAAAACTGGTTTGGATTATTGTATTTTGAGTGCTTTTCTCTGGCCGCTCTGCAGACAATGACTTTGTGTGAAATGATGCTTCTCACAGCAGTTAGCTCTGGGGCTGTCTACGAACTGCAGCACCAACTACAAATGCACAATTAAGTGTGAGGTTTCTGCACCAGGCTGTCCTCAGCCTCTCTGAAGAAGTAATCAGGATAGATAAAAGGACAGATCTGACTTAGAACTTTCCTCACCTGGCACAACAGAAACTGCAGTCCTATGCCTACCCGCTAACCTCAACCAAGTGGCAGGACTCTTGAAGAACTAATCAGCAGCTCCTTGGTAACAAAGTCATCATGACATTTCTGTATATAACTCTCTCTTCTCCTCCTCCTCACTTCAGTATCTGAATCTCCACATTCTCAAATACAATTCCACTGCACAGGCAAGCTGTCTTCATACTCCATCCTGCACCATGTCAAACCAGGGGCATCCAAAATGTAATCCACTGGCTTTAGCACTCAGACTTATTCACACAGCGTCAAACTACTACAGATGTGCTTTATGCACAGTGCACATGTACACACACTCTACATACTCATAGGATGTCCACACAAGGTTCTGTGCATTCACATAGCAGCAGAACTTTACATAAGAGGGGCCTGTTGGTCACTCTCTCTGTAATACGGATAAAAACGTCTGGTCACACCATCAGTCTAAAAGCATGGTTTGGTGGCGCTTCCCTTTTATGTGCTACATCTAGGACAAGTACTGTAGTACTGAATTCCTGTGTACATTATGAGGATATGCTTTGTGCATCCCTCCAAGTCACAGGCCAGGTCCTGGACGTTGTATTGTTTGGGACAGGACTAGTCCTCTGCACACTCACTTATATTAGAGTGACGCTAGGGGGAGGGAGGAGGGATTTTTGAGTGTTAAAGGGTTCATGATTTCATGCTCATTTTCTTTTCTATACTCCAGACCTTACAAATGTAATACCTGTTACTGCCCTTTATCACGTTGTGCCTTGCTTTAGAAATGTGATGGTGGGCTTTGTTAGTGGCCACCAAACTGTTCTTCAGTATGGTATTGAGCACTCCCAATTGTATCCGTGGATTAACGGAGAGACCATATAGGGAGACATGTGTATTAGGGAAGGTATATGCAAGCGGAAGCTCATGTTTGAATTGCTTTTGATTTATATTTGATGATAATCAATAAACATATTTAAAAAAAATAATAATTAAAGTGACGCTATGGTCAAAATAAAACCCAGGATACCAGATGCATACGCAGTCGGGCCTTCAGGCCAGGGGGACATACACGTGTACCATGCAGGGGACATTCTGTTGTACTAAATTTCCAAATGTTCTTTTAGCACAGATAGTGTGAATAGTCTATTTAGATGCCCAGGAGCACAAGGATAGGAACAAATATAACAAAAAACAGTTATCTATTTTTCTTGAAAATCAGAAACTTATTTGCTAAAATATTCAAGTGCTTTCTAAGAGCAATCCTATCTTAATGTAAGATGGTAAATTGGTCTATAACTGATGTAACATGAATTTCTTTACCAACAGACATTATATGAGTATTTCTGATTATGATGTTGGTATTCTGCTTCTTCTTCTTATACTTGAAGGTTGACATGAATGTACGGCAATCCTACCTTTCTCTTTCTGTTTCGGAGGAGGATGGTTCATTAGGGAGGTTTGTTTTTCAGGCTTTGTACAAAACATTTTGAAGAAGCTAACTGTTTTTTTGATAGGCAAAATATTTTTTTTTAAACTAATTCTCATGTTTAGACTGCATCTAAATCTTGTTACTCATTTCTGTATCGCTAAAACTTAATAGAAAGCTCCCTTTTAGTGATAGCTCTTGAGTATTCCTGATTGTGATCTTGGCAATTGGGATACTCCGTCACAAACGTGATGGATATCCCATCCGCTGTGTTACAAATTCCATAGAATATTTTGGAATTTTAACTTGGCAGATGGGATAGCCATCACGTTTGCGATAGAGTAACCCTGTCGGCCAAGAGCGTAATTAGGCCCCAAGTCCCAGATCCAACAATCATATTCCCCGTTCTGTCTATTTTCGGTTTTAGCAAGTTCTGCTACATCCACATATAAGGCTTGAGATGAAAGGAGGATGGGGCTGGTAAAGGTTAATGGCCTGATTTAGAGTTGGTGCTGGGCAAGATAGGGCTAAAACCGGAGTATCTGGGCTTGATACAATTACTGTATATTGACCTCCTGCAAACGGGGGGATTGGACAGACTATTTCCGAGTGCTTCAGTATCAAAGAGGCACTAGAAAGGGTATCCTCCTACCCCATTATTTTCACTCTGTCAATGGAGTCTCTGCCATGTAGGTTGTGTCAGAGGGATCCAGAATAGGGTTTTAGAGGAAAAGGTAATTTGCACATACTATTGGTGTATACAGATGATGCCCTTTTGTATCTCTGTAGACCCCTGGAATCCCTACTGGTGCTTATGCACAAATCAGATGAATTTGGTCTTAGTATAAATTTGGCAAACTCATCCCGCGCAAATAGGGCACAACCTGTCTGCAGTTGTGGTTGCCTCCCTCCAAGTGTGAATGAAGAGATGGCACTTTTCAAATTCTGTAGTTAAATTTCTATCTTACAGAAGAGTATTTATTAACTGGCAACTTGGGTTGAGTGCTCATGGCGCTGCGTCAGTCTTTATCTTTCCGGTGTACTCTCCCCTGTCCCCAATGGGCTGAGTGGCGATAGCTAAGATGCTGGCTCGGTTCTGTACTTATTTTCAGCACTGCTGGTGATACTCAAGAAGTCATTATTTAGTGAACTGTATGCCTTGCTTTCAGATCTTATTTGGGGACGGAGTAGGAAGAGAGTAACTTTGTATAAGAGGCAGATGCCGTTGTTGGACGTTTGTCTGACTGCTCCTAATCATGAGTGGTATTATGCGGCGGCACAGCTTTATTGGCCGATGGGGTGGTTGGGTGGAGAGGATAGCCTTGGAAAGTTGGAGCTTGAGAAACGTTTGGGCTATGCATCAATCCTTGAGTGGTTGCTTCCTTTTTTTCGAGCACTGTCCAAGCTTAATAGAGTGGCTAAAGTAGTGAAGTTTTGCTGGCATAGGTATGTGCAACTGAAAGGGGAGCCACTGCCCTCCTTCCTCACATCTGCCGCATTTGATATTGCCAGACCTGAAGGTATTGCTGTGACACACAACAGTGGATCATGGAATGGGGCGGGAGTGCGCACCCTGGGAATAAATATGACTAGGGCAAGCTTAATATATTTCTGGAGAATATGTGAAAATTCGGGTTTAGGCAGGATCAGTTCATAGCACATAATATAGTTACGGTCATTTCTGCACCTGTAATGTTGGAAAAGATTTTATTAACTCTGCCTCAGTGGTTGTATAGATCATCCTTGTGATACTGGAAACGTACATGTCACATGTAAAATCTAATAAAAATATTTTTAGAAGGCTTGATTTAGTGTCTGGTGGTCTGGTTAATGCATCAAAAAAGTAATAGATATTCTGTCTGCCTTATTACAAGTGCCATAGAAGATAATGCTAAAAATTAGGCCCCAAGACATGAAGGGTATACATTTCTACCTTGAAGTGTCTGCTGCAAAAGAGACAACGTCAACATCCTGCTGGTGCTTACGAAATATTTATCCTATCACTGAAGAAAAGAAAACAATGAGCCAAGTGGTGTATTTTACTGCACAGTTTCTCTATGAAACTGACCAAAACACCATTGTTTCAGAGAGATTTCTGAAAGTAGACTGTAGGAATATTTCAAAGACTTCCTGATTTGCCAAGAGGATGCAAGAGTTCTCCTTTTAAGAAACCTTTTGGAAAAGTAAACCAATCCACCAAAACAAAGTATTTTAAAGAACCTTTTTACCAAATAAATTAGGTACAAAGCATATGCAGTTCCGAAAAGTAATGAATGAACCATACAATGTATTTCGTACCTAATTCATTGAATAGATTAGTACTCTCAACAGTTTTCAACTTTTTAGATCCATAACATATTAAATAAGGCAAAAGAGACTAAAGTGACACATGCGTCTTGTCAGTTTGATGCTAAATAGTTTTCTTTTTTAAACATTTTAGGTTAAATGTTGCTGTTTTAGTCCTGGCAAAGCAACACTCGTATTTGCAGGAACAACTGATGGCTCAGTAGTGGTGTGGGATCTCAGAGAAGACTCTAACATGCATCACTCTATGATGATTGGTGACTGTAATTGGGTATTTAGATCTGCAACGTTTTCAACAGGTTAGTATGTTAATCTAATAATGACATTGTTATATTTTCACTTTTCAAGTGTTGCTGTTGGTAATATAATGAAACTCGTTGATTTAGTAAATTTTTGTTCTAATCTCTAAAATCGAATACAATATTGTATACATTTACTTTTATATAAACCCGGACAATGGTATTGAGTTAGGTATAATGGTGGCACGTAGAAGAATCGCACACAATATGGTAAATGAACAAATTACTTAACAGTGCTAAAAGGTGAGGAGAACCACCAAACTCCCCAGGACAGGCCTCAGCCCCCAAGAACATATAACACTCCTTAGCACACGTATATCAATGGTCGGAGTACCACAAGTACGTAATGTATGTAGTAAGTGCAGACATAGATAATACACAACATTTTTCTTCTTTCTTCTTTGTTGTTCTGTTTAATACATGCAAATCTTCACAAATTGTTCCCAATAGCCAACACGTGTTTCGTCGCAACTTGGAGGTCGTCCCGCGACTTTCTAAAGGCTATTTTCTGTGTGTGAACTGTTTTTATTTGTGGTGATATTGCCAACCCACAATGGGTTTCCGGTGTGATGGCGTCTAAATTCAAAATATTTACTGGTATCTAGTCCTTCGAGTAATTAATCTTCTCAGAGCTTGCTCCGATGTAAAGTATCTCCTACACAACGCCACCCGGTTAGTGTGATGTCGAGTACGCTCACCAAAGCGTGAGCGTACTCAGCATCACACTCACCTGCACTCCTCAGAGGCTTGCCTTCCCAACACCCTGCACTAGCATTAACTGCTGCTGTAATATAGGGCATCAAATGCAAGCTATGTGTAATTGACATGGGGAGTAGAGATAAGTAGCTCTCAAAACCAGGAATAAGCTTCCACTCATTAATAGGCTAGGACTTGAATTGCAACCTTCCTAATATATGTGCAAAGCTACTGGGATTATGGGACTCTTGTTGTGAAATACCCCATCTGTAGACTGGTACATTCGAAAACATTTTACATGCTACCCATTTTTTGAAACGGGGGTAGCTGTGGATTTCGAGCCCCTAACTCAGGCAGCACCTTAGAAAACTTAGCAAACCCTCGCATATTTTCCTAGACAAATAGGGAAGTGCAGGGAGGTATTCTGTATGTGGATCCCACAAGGTTTTTATACTCACAATAATATGCAAACCTCCAACAGTGCCTGATATCACACATTTTTCTTACATTTCTATGATGGAAACTTCATGAATCCACAAAATTGTGAATCCTATTGAGTTTTGGTTTGATCCATTCCTGTCGTCTTCACTGGGCAAGTGGTGCAGCATTTATATTGGCACAAGTGATGCAATGCTGGGTGTTAGGAATTTTGTGGATTCCTGCGGATTCTGGATGCCCGTACCTGTATTACTAAACAATTTTTAAAAACCTGGTGTCTGTTGGGCTTTTGTCCCACCTGGGGGGGGGGGGGGGGGGGGGGAGATTGGGGGTAAGTGCCCCATCTGCCTTCCCGGGAGGGGTAGTTACAAGGACTGAAATATTAAAGTTGACAAGTGGGAGCACAAGACCCTTGGATCAATGCTTGGGGATTTCCCTCCTGTGGCGATCTCCAAGCAGAAATCCACTGGGCAGAGGCAACTTTTGAAAGGGTAGATTCTCCCCTTTACAACAATGCCTCTCCTGTGAGAATCAGTGCTTTGAGATATGCCCCAGAGCACTGATTCAGTTAAAGTAAAATGAGGCCATCAGCTCGTTTTACTTCAACTTTTACTGCAATTACGTCATTGCAGTAAAAAGAAAAGCAATTCAGGCTGCACGCGAAGCTCTTCCCTAGCACCCTATTGAAAAAACCCACAAAACTCTATTAAAGGCCGACTGCTTGATTTCTAATTTGTTTGTTGTGAGAAATTGGGTTGTTGGTTTACCGGAGTGTGAGCCCTGGTCAAGCAGCAACCACAATCCTCGTTAGGGTAATGCACAAGCCAACCCCTAAATAACCTGTGCTCAACCGTCTGGGTGCTTGGCACAAAGCCATCAGGTTTAACTTGAAGGCAACGCAAAGTATTTGTGTAGCACTTCAAACAATAATAAAGTGAAGACACCACTCAAAAAGGATCCCACACCAAGTTAGAAAAGTAGATTAATTTTAATAAATAAAACAAGACCAAAACGACAAAAGTAGAACCAGAGATAGTCAATTTTAAAGGTTTTTGTGAAAATAGCTTCAAAAAGCATGACGCTCCAACTGTGGGTATCAGATTGCACTGGACCGGTACAAGGTCACAAGCCCAGGCCAACTGCGATGGAACGTGGGCCAGCTACAGGGACCCTGTTAGGCCTGCTGAGCAAAAATCCTGGTTTGCGAACCACCGTGAGGGTCCACTTCAAAGATGCATCATGCAGGTGAAGCAGTGCGTCGGCTCTGAGATTGGGTGATTCTGCAATGCGAGGGCCTGCGCTGGCGTGGAGGATCCCTATGAGGGATTGCAGTTCTCAGTCTGGCGTCAAGGATGCGTCATGCAGTCGGGGTGATGCATCTGTTCCGAGGAGCTGAAAGCCTGCTAAACGGAGTCTGCCTTTGAGGCTACGTCAACGAGGGATGCGAAGGCCTGCTCCAAGATGCAATGTGCAGTGGCGGTTCTGAAGAGACTTCAAAGGCAATGTGGGTCTTTGTGGCATGAAAGATCTGGGCAGCAGCGATGAGGTCGCTTCTGCTAGGGGTGGCACCGCCCAGCAGGGAAGATTCCTTGGTTCCGCTCGGCCCACAGAGGCTGGCAGAGCACCTTATTCCCACTTCCAGTGGTCCAGGACTGGGGTGCCACCACTTGGCAAGGTAGGACTCGCAGATGGCAGGGTCCAGGCGCTGTGGTTGGGGTTGTTGGAGCCTTCTGTCCATGAAGCTCAAGTCAGGAGGCCAGCCAGCTAGCCCTTGGAGGCACTCTGGTGGTCCTGAGTTCAACAGATGCAGGTCCAGACCTTCTCACTCAAGCACAAGGGCAGCACAGCAGGGCAGCAGTCCAGCAGAGTGGCATTCCTTTCAGCACTCAGCAGTCCTTTTTCCCTACCAGAGTATCCACCGGTCCAGAAGTTTACTGAGTGGTTGGTGTCTAGGGTCCAATATTTATACCTGGTACTTCCTTTGAAGTGGAAGAAGCTTCTAGAGGTTTCCCTTTGACGTCCCCAGGCATCTTGCCTTCCCTGCCCTGGCTCCAGACTAACTACAGTTGGTATGCTGCCAATTTTGTAGATGCCTATACAAGTATAAGTAGGACAATGCCCAGCTCCACCCTCCCATCCTGCCAGTGATGGCCCTTCGTGGTACACCTAAGCTTTCTATTGTGTGGCTGTCTAAGAGCAATACACAAATCGCAACTGCAACCACACCCAGTCATGTGACGCAGAGAAAGGCTACTAAAAAGGAAGGTTTGGGCCTTACAGAAAAAAAATATTTTTTCTGGTCAACAGGGCAGTTTAAAAACTGCACATACAGGCTGTGATGGCAGACTTGAGACATGTTTAACGGGCTACTCAAGCGGGTGGCGCAATCAGTGCTGCAGGCTCACTAGTAGCATTTAATTTTCAGGCCCTGGGTATAGGTAGTGGCACTTTACTAGGGACTTAAAAGTAAATCAGATATACCAATTGGGTATAAGCCAATTCTTCCTTGTTTTAAGGATAGAGCATAATCACTTTAGCACTGGTCAGCAGTGGTAAAATGCTCAAAGTCCTAAAACCAGCAAAAGCAAATCATCAAACAGAAGGGTTCAAGGCAGTAAGTTAGAGAAAAACCACACAGAAGATGCCAGGTTGAACACTTGTCTTCCTAGTTTCTTCCTTCATGTTTTTAAAATGCAAAAGATGTAATAATGTAAATAGACCATGTATTTACTTTTAATTTATGAATAAAGAATTGCGACACAAAATGTGCATAAATAAAAATACAATCATGGTCAATTGTTTTCTGTGTGCTGAGACCACTGATGTAGTGGCACACTCAATATAAATAACTTTAATCATCTTCCCATTAGCCAAAAACAGAATTGATGACTATTCTGGGTTAAACAGATTTACTTGCTGAACAAAGATGTTTTCTACATTCATATAAAAACGGGTCATGTACTCTAGACAATATATTAAGATATTTACTTTCATGTACTCTCCCATTTCATCAGATGGTTCCTAGTGTGCGTTTTATCATGCAACTAACTTTAATGAAAACCAGTAGGGCTTGTCAGAATCACCATCATCATCATCATAAATACTTTTATTTTAGACAGTAGTCCATTCATTTTTGCATATAAAATACTCTACAATTAAAATCGCCAACACAAATTTTGCGTACATTTTATAAGTTCGTACTTCAAATCCATAGTAAAATAACATTCATTATAAAACGCAAACAAAATTAATTTGGGTACAGCTGTAGATCTGCATAAAACTCAGTTTCCACTTATACCTAATAGTAAGTTTCCTAAACCCACATTTATCAATAACTCCATTACAGTCTTTCTTCCTACTTGCTAATAAAAAAACACCTATTGCACAGGTCACATGTAAAGACTTCATATGTGAAAAAAAATTGGAAACTTCCCAATGGTTCAATATTCCATATTTTCTTAAAACGTGCATACGAATTTCCTACACTCACCTCTACAAAACAAACACTCCAGTAACAAATCCTCTTTATTACACTTCATTTGTATTTCACAATCACATAATCCTTCATTTATTTTCAGTCTCTTTGCTGTCACAGTCCTCAAATACATAGGGCTAATCCCAAATCAGAACCTTAAATGTTCTTGCCTCATAACAGGATTTAGTGCTGATAAATACGGAAATACCATATTATTTTGCTACAAATCCCAGAAGATACCTGTGGATTTCTTGTACGGATATACTAAAGACCACTCCTTCTTGATATTTCTTCTATCCTGCTCCATAGTTCTTTATTCAAAATTAGGAGTGAAGAGAGCCCAGTAAGTAGAGCTTTTTTTTAATATTGACAAAATCTTCCTTGGGTTCGCAGCCCAACTTCTCTCACTCCTTAATCTCATCTCATTTTGCACAACTGGGATATCCTGAGCTTACTCAGTTCTAACAACTTATTCCAGAAACTCAAGACAGCTCACTCCAAAACGCAAGACCAGGAAGTTATTCCTAATTCCCACCTTTGTACCTGTACCATTACCAACTTGGTATATTCAGAGCCCTTTTCCAGCACTGCCCTTCAATTCCATCCCATCAATACATCCATCCCACTCAGAAAGAATATTTTGGCATTGTACAGACATTTTGTCTGCACCATATCCTTAAAAGCAGTTATCATTGGTGTCAAATCAGGCCCACCTTATTCCTCCTTATTTTTTACTTTTATTTTAAAAATCAAAGTCATTGAACATAACAACACAATTTAAATCAAAGCAAACAGCATCCACTGTTTAACAACCATGATCCAGCTTCCTCCCCCTCCCCCCTTTATATGTATAGATTATTGCCTTATAATTATGGCCTATGACCTTGCCCTGCCAGAGTCTCAATGGTACATCCTACAGTCTTCCATTGGTTCAGTACGCACACTCCTTACTAAATTTGGTTATCCCCATAATGGTAGGCATAGCATTTGTTTTCACCATCTCACAATGCGTTTTCCATTTTAAACTGCATTCCCAAATAACGGTATGTTTCCACCAATTCTATCCACATCCTCTCCATTTAGACTCTTTCTTCTTCTTACCAAATATTATTTTTTTGTTTTTTCCATATTGACCACGTTTCTTTGACTTGCAGTACCTTTGAACGGCATGCAGCTTCTGCTGGAGTATGATTTGGGTCATATAATGACTAAATCTCCTCGTAAATCAGATACGACATAGGAGGAGAATGAGACGGATCCCTTAACATTTCTGGAAGGTCTCTTAAATATAATGCCAACAGGGTCTGGGCCAACAGACACCCCTGCCGTATACCGTTCTGTATCTCAAACTTATTCAATAAAACTCCATACTTATCTAATTCCACCTGCACCCAATTCCACTGGTGGAGTTCCTTAAATACACTCAACAGGCCACTTTGAATCCCTCACTTATCCATTTCAGCCCAAAGAATCTCGTTTTTCACCAGATCAAAGGCCGCTTGCAAGTCTACAAACTAACAAAAGAGACTCAATTTCAGACTGATTGACTTTCTCACAGTGGCCCTTAAACTAAGACAATGGTCTATGGTAGAATGACTGGCTTTAAAGACAACTTGTTCCATGGGTATTAGGCCTTCGTTATCTGTCCACTCTTTTAATCTTTTTAAAATTAGTTTACAAAAGACTTTCTCCCCGACATCTCTAAGAATTATCAATCTATAATTTTCAGGATATAAATTGGGTCCCTTTTTATGTATAGGTTTAAGAATAGCACCCTTCCAGCTTTCTGGTACTGATTCTGTCATTATTATTAGTGTAAACAATATTGCTAGAATCTCCGTCCACCAATCTACATACATTTTTATCATTAGAGCTGATATATTATAAGTTCTTGCTGCTCTTGATAGGCATAGTGTTTTAATTACACCCTTTATAATTGTAACTGTTATGCTATTTAGTGCCACATTATCTACCTCAAATTCCCCTGTTCGCAGCTCAAAATAGCTCTTGCCTTATAGGTCCTCCAGATATTTCCTCCATGCTTCTTCTGGTACCATACGTTTCCTAAACCCATATGTACCAACCTCCAAAATGTTCTTATGTCTTTTGAGGAGATTACTTTCAGCATCTCATCCCAGTTTTCCCTAAAGAATAGACTTTTTTTCTCTTACATTGTTTCCTTATATTTTTGCTGAACCTGACATAACTTCCCTAGTATTTCACCATCTTTCCTTTTCCGCCAGATCCGTTGTAACTTTCTTAATTGACTTCAATTCTGGCATTCAGCATCAAACCACAGATTCTTATTGGAGAATTGCTTGACACTTAAGGTTCTCCTCTTCCTGCGTTTACATTTTTCCACTTTTATGCACTGGATAACTTTCCTTATTATCGCAGAGTACTAATTAAATACCTCAGATTATTCTGGCATTTAGGGAATTTAAATGGGATCTAGTTGAATTTTCTTAAGCACGGCCACCTCCTTCTCTTCCAGCCAGTAGCATGGCAGCACCCACACCTTACCTGATAAAGCTAAGTTATCTATTTTCATCCTACCCTTGAGATAATTAGATCTCCAACGCTCCCTTAAATAGGTGCTCCTTGTGTTGCCCCTTATCCTAAAATTGAGATTTATTTATGCCATCTCCTTCTCTTCCAGCAGTAGCATGACAGCAACCACACCTTACCTGATAAAGCTAAGTTATCTATTTTCATCCTACCCTTGAGATAACCTATGGTCCTTGAAAATCTAACTTTCTGAACCAATATTTCATGTAGTTTAATTTAGTGGCATCTTGGTGCAGGAACAAAAGTATTGAGTTGTCTGTAGTGTCATTGTCTAAAGTCAAAGAACTCTCAAAGGGATTTTTCTTGTTTTCAGAAATAAGTAAGAATACTCACACTACTTGGAACTCAAATTTCATTATTAGCACCTATGCTGGGGAGGGTTCACATTTTCAACATTTGGTAAATGCTCTTAGTTTCTTCACAGTGGCCTTTAAAACATCTAAAAAGGTTTACTAGCCCAGACATTTCCATATTTCTTAAGACTAACACACAGTTTACAGTAAATGTGTTATCAGGTACTAATTTAACTTGGTTTTAGTCATGGGATTGACCTAAAGAATGATTAAAAACCTCACAAAATCAATATTGTCAGGATTCTAGGCAGGTTATCAGAAAAAATAAATAACATCGTCTTTTTGATTACAATATTCCCCTCAGATGTGCAAGGATTCACCTTGAGAGAATATGTACAGGTTGTGTAAGTGTATATGAATTTCAAAATAAAAAGGTACACTATATTTGCTTGTCTTTCATATATTGTTAATGACTTTCCAACATACCCATGCCGAGCAGAAATAAACTCTGCTTTTGAAGAGATGATGGAGGGGTAACATGAGGAACAGCATCTCTGACAATTTCTATTTAAATTGTACTTTCGATAACGTATATTCTTTTGGGAAAATAATGATCAGCTCGATTGTATCGGACTCGTCTGTCAATCTGTTCGCAGTATGTCGTTTATCTTTTAAAGTGGCAGTAATCATACTAATGCAAATTTTTTGGTCACTCATTTAAATGATCATTGATCATCCAAGAGGGGTGTTAAAGACTAAAACAGCTTTCTTTTTTTAATATTCCTATTACAGATGGAGTGTTGACCTCAGTTAATCATGTGTGTCCTGTACTGTCCATGGAACCTATTTCCACAACAATATTCAAAGAAAAGAACCATGGTCTAACCCCTCTTACATCAGAAGAAGGTATACACAATATACTACTATGAATTTATTTTGTTTTTTTAAAGTGCTATTTAGTCCTGTTTTGCTGCCTAACCATGCATTAGAAATGGAAAGCAAGACATGATGAGATGGTTTGCACAGAGTCTGTGTGTCCATGATAATGTTTATCACAACCACCTTGAATAAAATGATGGTGAATGAGATCATCAATTACACAGGGAAGCATGATGCTGAGTAGTATAAAGGAGAATAGGCCAGTCTATCTTCTAGTCAAGTTTAAAGCAGAAAATGTGCAAGGGTCTCACTTATATCTGGTGATTTGATGTCCGATAATTTCAGAAAGTAGGATGTACGACCCAAGGGGACACTTCTCCCCCCTCAAAATATCTTTTGTACCTAGTTGGCCAACTGGCTAGTAGCTTTTCCGTGTCAATTCTCATGCACATGGCTGGCGGACGGAGCTGTAAACACTCAACTTGTATGCGGTGGTGGTGTTACTTGTGAGCTAGTTACATATTCTTGAATTGTGTTCTCTCATTTATTGGGTACCCATATACAGGGCTGGACTCAGCCATGGCAAAACATTTTCAAACCAACTTGATACTGTAGAAAGCCACATCTAAAATGAGGCCTTTGGGGAATGGTTGGCTTCAGTTAGTTTCAAAAGCAGCTCCCCTACCCTACAGCCTTACAGAAAAATGGCAGAGTGGCAGAGTGGACAGTCCAGCCCTGCCCATATAGGCAAAGTTCTTTAGAAATCAAAATAATCCGTTTAGCAGTCCTCTGTAAAAGAAATTGAAAAGAATGAAGACAGTTTGCTTGGTGTGATACACTGAAGGCAAGCAGCAATGCCAGTATATCTTATTTACCTGCTCCTTTTTGAGTCATGCCAACACACAGCTTTAGCTGTTGTTGACAATAGACCTATTGTATTGAATTGACTCAGAGTGGGCTTTGTGTTCACCTATTTCACATTATATAATGGTTTTCTCGTCTGTCCCAGTTCATTGCTCCTCGTTTGAAGGCTTTCTTCCCTGTTATTTTCCCTGTTATTTTCAATAATTCGTAGGAGGGAGGGAAGAAAGGAGTAATAGCAGGGAGACGAGGAGGAACAATGCCCAATGTCCTGCTAGGTAGGTGGCGGTCAAGGGTGAAACCAGGGCCAATCTCCTCATTAGCTGTCAAGCAGCTCCATCCGGTCCTCAGCCATGTTGCTCAGGTGTCCTCGTTCAGGAAAAAGCGGTTTTTAGTTTATTTGATTTGCGAAGGTTATATAGCGCTATCTAGACCCGGAGGTATCTGAGCGCATAACCAGGGAAACGTTGCATTAGAAGGTACATCAAAAGGATTATAAAGCTCTGGCTAGACCCGTAGGTATCAGAACGCTATAACAGAGGAACATTGCGTTACAAATTACATCAGTTACAATAGCGTAGTAAGGTACAGTAAACAAACAACGAGGTTGAGAGAATTTATAGGAAAGGAGGGGAGGAAGTAGCTATAGCAGGGAGATGAGGAAGAACTGTGTCCAATGTCCGAAGAGACAAATAAAGAGGGAAAGGGAGTGGAAAGGGGTGGAGTGAGAAGGGAGAGGACGAGGGGGAAGACGGAAAAGAATTAAAGGGAAAGTCTGCCCAAAGACCGAGGAAGATAATCCAAAGCCAGTCTCCTCTATAGCTCTCTAGCAGGCTCCAACGGGCATCGGTCCAAAAGCTGGAAAGAAAGACGAGGAGGAGAAAGCAGAGCACCAGAAAAACGTGACACAAAACCTGTGTTACAAGATCATTTTTTTTTTTTTTTTTTTTAAATATATTTTTATTGCAGGAATCAGTAAATCAATACAGTAGCGACCAGCATTGTATTATGAACAACATATACAAAATAAAGCCCACCGACCCCCCTCCATAACGTTTGTACACAGCCAATTAGCCCATATCCCTGGGGTTGGGCGGCAAATGCAGCTGGGGTCAGTAGAATGCTGGAGCCGGTCCGGATAACACACTGTCCGTCATCTGCTTTTCTAAACAAACCCAAAACCCCCAAAATAAACCCCCCCCTCGAAACACCCATTAACTATGAAACCCCCCCCCCCCCCCCCCCCCCCCCCCCCCACCATCAGCGCCAGGGAGCTCATCAACATAGGATCCACTGCTTGACCCACGGGGAAGGTAATAGTGCTGTCAATGCTAATGTTTAACGGGACTCGGGGCGAGTTGCTTCTTCACTTTCGGAGTCGCTGGGGGTACAATAATCCCTGAGGGCCTGCACCAGTGTTTCCCACTCCAACGCGGCCTCCTGCGCCTTCTCATTACCCTGCCTCCAAGCCAGCTGGTATCTTAGCGCGCTCTCACCCACCGCCCATTTCAGAAGCTCACTGTGCCATCTGCTGCCTGCAGGACCAGCTCGTGCCTTCCAGTTCCTGGTCACCTCTCGCTTAGCAAGTAGGAGCCCCAGGTCGATAAATTTACTGGAGATTTTATTCCGGGGGGTATGGGGGAACCAGTGCAAGAGCCCTACCGCCACATCGAATGATAAGTGCCTCCCCGTCACCTCCTCCAAAGTCGTCGCTACCTCCTGCCAGTAGGACGTCAGTCCTGGACAGGCCCATAGCATGTGTAGGAGGTCCGCCTCCTGAGCCGGGCACCTAGGGCATTCCGCTGAAGCCGTGGCAAAATAACGCCTGATCTTTACCGGGGTCAGGTACGCTCTATGGAGAACATAATAGTGGACCAGTTGGAAACGGGCGCTACGTGTACCCTTCCAGGCACGCCTCACCAACTGAGCCCAGGTCGTCTCCGGGATCTCTCTACCAATGTCCTCTTCCCAGCGGGACTTCAATGTGGTGAGAGGAACCAACCCCTCGGTTATCAACCTGCCGTATAGGCAAGTGACCGCCTTCACCGTGCCCGCCGACATCATTACGTACTGGCACACCTGAGACAATTGGGGTTCCTCTAGCCCGTTCTGCCAGTGCGCCTGAATCGCTCGCACAATGGCCGAGTGCAGCAGAAAGTCGCCCCGGGGGATCCCAAAGCGGTCAATGAGATCCTGAAAGGACAGGAGCGCTCCGTCCTCGTACAGGTCCCCGACGAGCTGTAAACCGGAATCCTCCCAGTCCGCCAATCGTGACCAATCTCCTCCGTGGGGGAGGGCCGTCAGCATCCCCAACGGTATTTCAGGCGCATATGGCGTCCGTAGGTGGCCTCTGGCGTGAGCCCGATTCCAACATAGTCGGATAGTCCCCTCCTCCATCGACAAGTCCCGTAGGACCAAGCGTTGTCGCAGCGCGATGAAGGAGAGGACGTGCCTGGCCATACCCGTCCCTCTACCGTCTTCCGGGCCTCTGAATTCCCTGGCTATCTCCTGGGCGTAGGTCTGGAGCTGCGCCGCCAGATAGTACTTCTCAAAGTCCGGCACAGCGAGCCCCCCCTCATCCTTCTGCCTCATCAGGGTATTGAGGGCCACCCGCCGCCGGCCCGTTCCCCAGAGGAACCCGACCACCATAGAACGCAGGCGACGAAACGTGGCCGGTGGGACCCAGATCGGCAAAGTTCGGAAGTAATACAATAGCCGGGGGAGCGCCACCATTTTGAGCAGGGCGATGCGTCCCGCCACTGAGAGCGGCAGCGTGGCCCAAAAATCCATGCAACCTCGGAGTGCTCGCATGCAACGGGCAATGTTCCCATCTAGGAGGTCGGGTTGGTCGTGGTACACAAATACCCCAAGGTATTTAAAGCAGTCGGGCTCCCATCTGATCTCCTTACTTAGCGCAGGAGCGGGGGTACCCCTGCGTACCGGGAAGAGGCAGGTCTTAGACCAATTCACTTGGAGGCCTGAGACCGCTCCGAACTCCGTTAGCGCTAATTCCGCTCCCCGCAAAGCGTCGACCGGATCCTCCAGGAAGAGCAACAGGTCGTCCGCATATAGCGAGACATATTGCGGGCCCGCCGCCGTCCATAAGCCCGTATAGTGGGCTCCCGAGCGAAGGTGCATCGCCAGTGGCTCCACCGCTAGTGCAAAAAGAAGCGGGGATAAGGAGCACCCCTGCCGCGTGCCACGCTCCACCGGATATCGCGATGAAATCAAAGGGCCCGATCTAACCCTGGCCGAAGCGGAAGCGTAGAGGACTGCAGTCCATTTGACAAATCCCTCCCCGAGGCCGAATCTCCGTAATACCGTGCATAGGTAGTCCCACTCTAGGCTATCAAAAGCCTTCTCCAGGTCCACCGACAAGACTACCGGGGACGGGGCATCCACGAATGGTTCCCCAAGCAAGCGGACCAACCTTCGGATGTTCATAGCCGTATTCCGCCGTGGGATGAAACCGGCCTGGTCCTCGTGCACTAGGGAACTCATATGTCCCAGCAGCCTCGAGGCCAAGATGCTGCTCAATATTTTGTAGTCCACCGTCAACATTGATAGAGGACGGTAGGACCCCGGGTCAGATGAGTCTCGGCCCGGTTTGAGGAGAGGAACCACCAACGCCTCACACATCGAGCCAGGGAGACGACCCAACCTCTTCGCCTCCCTGTAGACCACCAGTAACCGAGGGGCCAAGAGGTCAGCGTAAGCTGCATAGAACTCCACCGGAAGGCCATCTAGGCCCGGGGTCTTGTTCCTCGCCATCCGTTTGATGGCCCCGCGGATCTCCCCCAAGTCGATATCAGAACCCAGGGTTTCCGCCACTGCCTGTCCTACTGTGCGGAGTTCCAGTGGGCTAAGATAGTTATCAAGCCGGTCTGGGTCACGTGCGGAGCGACTGCGGTATAAACTTTCGTAGTAATGCCGGAAGCAACTAAGAATCTCCGGTTGGGTGCACACCTCGGTTCCATCTGCCCTACGCATATTTGTCGTCGTCTGGGACTGGCGCGTAGGGTTGGCCAACCACGCCAGCAACGCACTCGACCTGTCTCCCTCCGCAATGGACCGGACCGTATAGGCCTTATAATCAAAACAGCGGAGCCGTTCGACCTCCACCGCTACCTTCTCCCTCGCCTCTACCGTTTGTGTTTGCAATTCCGGGTGTCCGGGGCGGCTAACTTCAAGCTCACGGAGTGCCCGGTCCGCTGTGTCTAAATCAGTCAGGATAACACGCCTCATGCCCACCTTCTTAGAGATACAGTAGCCCCTCACCACTACCTTAAAAGCGTCCCATTCGAACGCCCTAGTACTCGCGGAACCGCCGTTGGACGCAAAATAATCCGTGATTCTCTCCCCTAGGTCCGCCTTGAAGACACTGTCCTCGAGGATCTCGGGGCGCATCTTCCAGGTGGGTACTGCCGGCGTCCCGGGGAACCAGCGAATGTCCAGCAGGAGGGGGTTATGGTCCGAGATGGTCCGCGATAAGTACTCTGATCGGACCGCTGCCGAAACTAGTTCGGGCGAACCAAGAAAGCCATCTAGCCTGACATGCAGCTCATGGAGGCTCGAGAAGTATGAATAATCTCTAGACGCGGGGTGATGCGCCCTCCAAATGTCCGTTAAACCCCAGCGGGTCTGCCAATCTTGACGACCCTTAGCCGTACGCCGGATCGGGGAATCGGGGAGCGGGGGATGCGAGCGGTCTATGTCCACATCCACTACGGAGTTAAAGTCTCCCCCCAGCAGGAGGGGCCCGGCGAAAAAGTGGGCCAGCGAGCCCGATAACCTGGAAAGGAAGGCAGTCTGGTCTACATTAGGAGCATACACACAGCAAACGTTCAGGTCCCTCCCTCCTAGAGTGCCTGAGATGGCCACGAAACGCCCCTCTGGGTCCAACACTGTCCTCGTGACCTGGAAGGGGACTCCTGCCCTAATCCATATTAGCGCCCCCCTGGCATAAGCAGAGTACGCCGTGGAAAAGACCTGCCCTCGCCACCTACGCTGAAGCGCCGCCCCTTCCGCCTTGTTCAGATGCGTTTCCTGCAGCAGCGCCATTTGCACTCCCCTACGCACTAAATAAGCATGGACCTTGTGACGCCTGGACATAGTGTGAAGCCCCCTCACGTTCCAAGTAACACATTTCAAGTTAGCAACATCAGCCATTGTCCCAGAGTGTTCTTGCACAGTCTCCCCGTTCGGGTCCCCACAAAGAAAAAGCATCAATCCTCCCAGCGCTGATGGCGGCCATTTTCCCCAACCAAAACCAAACCACCCAAAAACCAACAAGGCCCCCCCCCAACCACCCCAGAACAGGACCCAAACTGCACCATCTAGATCCCATCCAAACCTCGACGTATATCAACCCCAAAACCCCCACTAGTCCTACGGTCGCCACCGTAGGAAGGCCTTATGGGCCAGGTGCGGGCTGGGCGGAGGCAGTGGGCCCTCGTCGCCCAGGCTACCAGGACTATAGCAAGCCCCCCCCGGTGTCACAACCTTCCGGGGCAAGAGCAGAGGCCCCCCAACCCTCTCTCCTTCGTTGTCAGCAATAAAGAACGGCAACCGCCTCCCCCCTGCTGGGCCCCCACCCAAAACAAGGCAGCATACCCCGTTACCCTTGTCCGTCCAGAAGGTCCTCCACCGATTTCGGTGTGATCACCGGTGTATGGGTACTGTCTGCCACTGAATCCTCCGAGTCCGATGGTGCCCCCTGAGCACCCGGGTTTTCTTCCTCCTCCTCGATGGCTTCACCTCTTGCTCCCGACAGTTCCGACAGAACTTCCAACACTCCCCTCCGCTCCGATGATGTCTCCGCAGTCGAGGGCCCTCCCGTGCGGCCGCGGCGATTCCTGACCCTCTTGGATCGCCTCCTTTGTTCCGGCTCATCCTCCTGTTGGGTCGAGGCGCCAAAACCATCTTTCCCTGTCCGATACAGTTCGAGCCAGTCACAGACCTCCTCCGGGGTGTCGAAGAACTGGGTTTTGTCGTCGACAATGACGCGGAGCTTTGCAGGAAATAGGAGTGAATATTGGATGCCCTCACTCCTGAGTTCGCGCTTAACCGCCAGGAAGGAGAACCGCTTGCGCTGCGTCTCGTAGGTGTAGTCAGGGAAGATGTTCACCTGACTGTTCGCAACTTGGAACGGGCCATTGTGCCTGGCGGCATTTAGGATCAAGTCTCTGTCCCGAAAATGTAGCAACTGCGCCACCACCGGCCTTGGGGTACGTCCCTGCTGTGGGGGCCGTGCTGGGACTCTGTGGGCCCGTTCTAGAGTGTAGAAGGAGGACAGACCCTCCGGGACCACCGTGTCTCGGAGCCAGGACTCCAAGTATCGCACCATATCGCCATCCTCGACTTTTTCCGGCAGGCCCACCACTCGAATGTTATTCCTCCTGTTGCGGCCTTCCGCATCTTCCGCCCTCCGTTCGAGGGTCTCGATTCGGGATAAGGCATCCTTTATCGTCGCAGCCAGGGTTCTCTGCGCCGGTTCTAAAGTTTTCACCGTGCCCTCCACCTCCTTGACCCGGTCCGAGAGTTTACCATGGTCCGCCCTAAGGAGGCCCAGGCCCGTCGCCACCTGAGCAATGTCCTGTTGGAGGGCCGACCGAGTAGCCTCTATTGCCTCCAGTACACGGTCGAACTGTTGCTGCAGTGGTGCGCCACCAGGTCTTTTTGGGTCTCCATGCTCTTCCTTGTCCTGGGCTTCAGAGTCCGAGGTAGTCTGGTTGGATCCCTTGGCTCCTTTAGGCTTCCCCATGCTGCCAGGGGCTCTCCGTGAGGGTCCCGGAGTAGGCGTCTCCGTGTACAGGTGTCGATCACGACCTTCCCGGGAGTTCGTTCTCACGTCGGGTATGGGCGATCTCCTTCTCCAGAGCCTGTGGAGACTCCGCCGCTTCGGCTCACGCCACCGCCACGGCGTCCGAGGGCACCGATGAGGGGGCGGAGACAACCGTCGCCGGGTCAGGCAGGCCCGTTCACCCACTATAGCTCCGGGGTGAGGGCCACCAACTCCCTCGGTTGATCTGTGGCGCCAGAGTGTCGCGCCTCCCATGTAGTTGGACTGGCCAGGAAATCGTAGCTAGTTGCGGAGTCGCAATGCGGACCACCGCCTGGATCAGAGGGCACCCGCACTCGGTGCCCTCTAGTACGTGGGCACCCGCCCGGTCGTCTAATCGAGTATGAACCCGTTGCAGAAGGTCCGAGCCTGTCAATGTCCAATGTCTCAAACAACCGAGGATGGTGAAGCCGGGTGCCAGTCGACACCCGCGAGACCACTTCAACTCAGTAGTTTCGATCAAGGGGACAAAGGAGTCCGGGCGCCATGTTGGGTCGCACTCCGCAACTCCGCAAACTTCGGCATTTCTTCGGAGTAACCCCCGTCCAAACTCCACCAAGGCCCCCGGCAGGGTGTCGTCGTCTCGCTCAACCGAATGCGGGGTCTGGGGTGCCCCTCAGCCTCCGATGTTCAGGATAATCTCGGGCTTAGTCCCGGAGCCGAGCTCTCAGGCGACCATCGCCATCGGCGCCCAAGCCACGCCCCTGTGTTACAAGATCATGTGTTCATCTTCTTTGCTCTTTTTCTCTCTCTGGTTTGTAATCTCTCTCATTTTGCTTTCTCCCTCTCATGTCTGCATTCGAGTCTTTTCTCTCTCTCTCTCACTCACATTGATCCCAATACAAAATAATTTCTTTGTCACCGTTCAATAAATAATATGTTCTTGTAACATGTTACAATATCCACGTTCACTAGCACTTCTGACAATTCCACGAGGGTACTAGCACTTTACATGTGGATCCTCATAATCTTGTAACACAGGTTCTCGGATGGCGTAGTGTGCTCACTCGCCAGGCTCTGGTCGTCTTGCGTACACTTTCTATGAACATTGTTGTTTTTTAAGTGTCTGAGACATTTTTGTTGTTCATCCTTTCAGCCCTGATGAAGTTTTAGGGTACTACCCCTGACGAAACACTTGTTGGCTGGGCATCCGTTGAGGATTAAAAGAAGAACAAACAACACTCTTGACTGTTCACCGTTATTCGAAATGTATTTATGTAATACTGCATCTCCGCTCAGTGATAATTTATGATATAGAGAAATTTCTCTGCAAATGTTGTTGATGTGTGCATAGGCTTGTTGTTTTTGTGTATGACCGTTGGTCTTTGATTCAGGTGGTTCAGGGTTAACCCCCTCCCCCTGTGGCACCATCCTACGTAACCTGAAGCCATACAATACGCACATTTGTTGTAGGTGCCATTTCCTACCACATACATTGAATCTCTCCGACATGGTCCAGATCTCGGAGGGAACTGCGAAGGACCTGAAGGGGTGGCTTATGACCACGATTGGGTAGGCAGCAGACTCTTCTCCCTTCCCCAATAAGATCTCACAGTGGTGACCGATGTGTCACTCCTGGGATGGGGCAGCCATCTGGTAGAGGTGGTGATCTGGGGATTCTGGTGTTCGGTGGTATCTGGACTCCACATCAACCTGTTGGAGCACTGAGCGATCTGATTGGTATTGAAAGCCTTTCTACCCTACATCAAGGGAATGGTGGTGCAGGTGTTCATGGAAAACACCACCTCCATGTGGTACTACAACAAGCAGGGCGGGGACATGGCTGGAACAGCAGGGCATATCCCTGGTGATTCAACATCTGGCATAGTCCCTGAACGCCAGAGCGGACAAACTCAGCTGAAGATGCCTAGCAGATCACAAACGGCGTCTCCAACCGGAGGTGGTGCAGGGTTTCTATCAGCAATGAAGAGAACCTTGCTTAGTTCTGTGTTCGGGAGTTTATATAGTGGCTCTAGCTCAGAGACACATTTGGCTCCTGTGTGCCTTTCCACCCATACCACTCCTTCCCAGACTTCTCAAGAAGATCAGGAACGATCAGGCTCCAGACTGGGCACAGAGAGGCTGGTATCCCGAGTTGTTGAGCATGTCCATTGGTCCTCCAATCAGGCTGCCCTTGAGGATCTTCTGTTGCAGCATCAGGGGACGGTTCTCCACATGAACCTGTCAATGTTCTGCCTTCTTGTGTGAAGATTGAGCAGCAACAGTTGACAGCGTTCAACCTTCCGCCCGAAGTCTGTAACATTATCTTGACAGTCAGGCGTCCCTCTACCAAGACGGTTTACACCTGCCTTTAGGCTAAATCTATGGCATAGTGTTCAGAAAGACATGTTGATCCCCTTTCTGCCCCCCTTTCTCTGGCTCTCCTGTTCGTTCTTTCCCTGCCAAGCAGGACTCTGCGCTGGGCACTGTTAACGGATATCTATCTGCAATTTCTGCTTGTCTTTAGTTGCCCAACCAGCCTTCCCTTTTCAAATCCCCTATTGTACATATGTTTTTGGAAGGTTTGCAACATATGTTCCCTCTCACTCCCTTCGTTATGCCTCAGTAGTATCTCAATCTCGTCCTCACCTTCTTTGTGCACTCCCTTTGAGCCTCTGCAAAATGACTCACTCAGGCTCCTTGCTTTCAAAACAGCCTTTCTCATGGTGAAAACATCTGCCCGGTTGGTCATCCAAGCCTCCTTATCTACCCAACCCAAACAAACTGGTGCTTCGTACAAGAGCTACCTTTCTTCTGTAAGTGATCACTCAGTTTAACGTCACTCTGCCTACTTTTTATGCACCGCTTCCTCCCTCAAAGGAAAAGGAGCAACTTCACCATCTGGACCCAAAAAGAGCATTGCTGGTCTCCTTGACTGCACAAAACAGTTACGGGTGGACGACCAGCTCTTCATGGGGCATGTCTGAGCACAGGAAGAACAGGCCGCGCAGAAACAAACTATCTCTCAATGGATCGTGCTCTGCATCAAAATCTGCTATGCACTGGACAAGAAGCAACCCTCGGTGGGATTGTGTTCTCATTCCACTAGAACTGAAACTGCAACCACTGTGTTAGCTAGTGGAGTTTTGGTCCTGGATATCTGCCAGGCAGCAGTGTTGGCCTCATTGTACAAGTTTATTAAACATTCATGTCTGTAGAGGGATTAGCATGTTGCCTGTTTTGTCCTGCAGGACCTCCTCATGTGTAATTAGTCCGCAAACCCACCTCCGGGGAGGTATTGCTAGGGTATCTATTTTAAGGTATTGAATCTGTGGCTAAAAGTCTATTTCAGATGATCAAGTTAGTTACCTTCGGTAATGCCTTATCTGGTAGAGACTCTGTGTAGCGGCAGATTCCTTATCAACCCACCCATCTTCTCCGCTCTGCAAACAGATTTCTAGGGGCAGGGTACTTCCCTTTCAGGGCCACAGTTTTCCACACCAGTCGTCAGTGTACTTTGTGGCTCCGCGCTGCTGGCGCGGAAAATCACGAAAAGTACCTGATGTTTCATCTATATAGGCACTGCAAACCTCAACACCAACTGCGCCACGTGGTGCCGAATGATGCAACCTAATGGCAGGCAGACGTACTGCTCACAAAACATTTCCAAATCCAGTCTGACACCTGGGCAATATTCTATGGTAAGGAATCTGTGGCTAGATAGAGACTCTACCAGATAAAGCATTACCGAAGGTAAGTACTTGTTCATCTGGTAGAGACTTATCTAGCTGCAGATTACTTACTGTCCCACCCATATTCCCTGCTCTGAGAACGGATTTCTAGGTACAGGGCTGCTCCCTTTTAGGGCCACAGTGCCACACACTAGTGATCAGTGTTCTTCGTGGCTCCACACTTCTGGTGTGGAAAGTCGCAAAAATAAATTGACATCAGTGTGCTGGGGTGGTGCCTATATAGGCCCCATGCACGTCACTTTTGGTGCGGTCTCCACCATGTGTAGCCGAACAACACCACGTACTGACGCGCAGGGATACTGCCCATTACATTTTTTTAGATCTAGTCTGACTCCTAGAGATTATTCTGAGGTAAGGAATCTGCGGCTACATAGTCTCTACCAGATAAGGTGTTACTAAGTCTCTTTCCTGAGGAAAAAGAGAGCTGCTTGTGAGTTTATGAAAGATACCAACACTAAGAACTGTAGTTACATGAACATATGTTTTTTCTTTTCCAGTAATGGATCTTATATAGATTTAAAGAGTAGCAAGTAGTATGACATATTTATACATTTTGCATAAGGTGGCATAAAGATAGGATGGCACGCCTTATTATAGGATAACAAAACATTACCTGTTCCTCTGCTGTAGCTCTCTCTGGTACTCTATCCAAAAAGTAGAACAGCCTGAATGAATACATTATAACAGGCCTATAGAGAGGTATACAGAAAAAGAGAAGACCAAAGTAGAAGCAACTTAAGTTCCACCTAATATCGGTAGCCTACTCCTGTTTGTGATCTTATTCTGTACTATAGTAACAGGCCATGGTCCAATAATATAAAAATAATTCCACCAAGGTTCCCAAATGTTATCGTGTTTCTATGGACATCCTCTGGCTCTGTATACTGCCTCCTATACACAAGTGCAGTTGCGCATGCATTGAATCCAATCCGTTTACGGGATGAACTCTCATATCGCCACCGTTACTCATTATCTCATTTGGCCAGGAGAAAGCAGTGCACTATCATTGTACAATAGACAAGGAGCTCACCCAAGTCCTCCATAATCCTAGGATTGGTGATTTTGTTATGAGATTAACTGGCTATACCATTAACATTGAAAGTCTATTTTCAATAGTTAACCCCTTCCATGCTCATGACGAACCCCAGCCGTCATGCACTACGGTGCTCGTGTGCTGATGACGGCTGGGGTTCGTCACGGCCCGCCCCTGTTCGTGCTGTTTACAGCACACCAGGGGAATCGCGGCCGCATCGAAGGGGTTAACCAATATGTTCAGATCATTGGACACTCACATAATTCATGGAGGAAAGTCCCCACCACACATTGACATCTCAGGGAGCTCGGGTTGGACTTCTACCTATCTTCCATAGCCTCTCAGGGGTGCAGTATATTAGTGAGTTTTCATTTTCATTTACTATCATGACAAATTATTTTGTTATGGCAAACAGTTTACACTTCTCTTGCAAAGGTCAGGCTTATTCAATTCAAATAATCTTTTTTCGGATATGAATATCCATAAAAGCACATGTCAAAAATACCAGTAACAATACAGACTATTATGAAAATCACAATATAAAACAATGGATATAAAGAGACTTTCAGGTTGCACTAAAACTTCGATTATATGCATATATTAAAAGGACATAGTATGCAAAACAGCAGTGTCATGAATTGCGTTAAAACGTAGAGAATTTATGACCCTGGCAAATAGCAACATTGTATTATTAGACGCAGTCAAGTGTTCAACAAACAAATAGCAGCATATTATGATATGGTGCAATCAGACGTAAACGATTTTAGCAGCATAATATAAGGTGCAAATAAGTATAAACTTTATAAGGTAATCTGGAACGCGGATGGCACTTTCTTGAAGTGTTCCACACCATAAGAATATTAATAGGTTCATACGACAAAACAGTATTGTGTGCTCTAGTACACTTAAATATGTTACAGAGTGCTCATAGAAGAACATGAGCGAACCGCCACTCTCAGAAAAGAACTTAGACGAAAAATCAAATCCCCCCTCTCAAGCTTAAGAATTTCCAGGTAGGCTGTTCTTTAATCAATGTTAGCGGTTGCCTTAAAATAGGGGATCAGATATTGTTTAGAGTATTTTTGATAATTGCAGAAAAATAAAAAGTGTAACATCGTTCGATTGCTACACATCCCATAAGGGCAAAGCATTTGCTCAAGATTGATGTTAAATCCCAAAGAGAAGCGAAGTGAATATTTTAGGGTGTCAGACACGAGGCGAAAGAGCAAACTTCTCTCCCAATGACCTATATTCTTCAAAAGATACTTGGATGGCATATAGGTTTGGGGCTATTAACATCCACTAACGACATATACCTAGCAACTCATGATTTTGAGAGCTCTGTGGCATAATGTTGCATTATTATAAAATTCATATAGTGCGTCCATGAGGATCTTTTTATTTATTCCCTCTTGATCAGTTGGGTTTAGAAACATATGTTCTGGGTTCACGCTGCTTAGACTTTTTCTAACAGCGGCAAACCAGGGTATACTCCCTCCCTTGTCGCATTTAAGACAGTCTGCTATTACATCCCTCGTCAAGGTTGCTGCTGGGTTTTTCCAAACTTTTAGCCAAAATATGGCGGGACAGGATCTAATACAATCTTCTATGTGGTACAAATATAATTCCTTATGACACACGAAGTTAGGGGAATAAATTTGGGCCCCTAAAAGTTTTCGGCAAAATCTATTTTCCTCTCTCTGAATTCCACTACAATTTATAAAACACCAAACTTCTTCATGTGGCAGTGGGAATACACTGTGTTATGTAAATTTTGGTTATAGATAATACAACCTCAGCTTGTTTGGGTTGCGGAAGGCTCAAGAAGGAATTAGTGGCTTTTAAAAATGTAGTTCTGCTGTGGGGAACATGAGCTGCCCAAGAGCCGTTGTCAGAAAATACTAACCCCAGATATGGGAAAGTACAAGTGCATAATAGATGTTTAGGGTCTGAAATTATTGAGTTAATGCGGTGCATTTTTGGGCCACAGGTCATTATGAAAGATTTCTTAAAATGAGTACAAAGGTCGAAATCAGCCATAAAAACTACAAAACCCCTAACTAAAGCGTAGTGCGTTGGGAGTGCGGCCCATTAGGACCACATCATCCGCATGTAGTAGGACGGGGAGTACATTACCATTGATTCTCGGTACATAATTAGTGAGTTCTGACAGTACATTGTGTAATTCATTTATATAAATGATAAATAAGAGAGGGGCCAGTACACACCCCTGCCTGACTCCTCTACCAATGATGATATCACTTGAGACCGCCCCATCGTTAATGATCCTTGTCCCTGCCTTCAAGTCCCTGTGCAAATATGCTCAAAAAATGAACTAGAGCCTCCTCCAACCCATTTTTTAAAAGGACCAACCACAAACGTGACCTGTTAACAAGGTCGAAGGCTGAAGTAAGGTCCATAAAAGCCAGGTAGATGGGAGACTTCCGAGCTATTGTATATTTGCCAACAATCAAATTAAAATTAAAGCACTATTCTACTATTCCCAATTTACTTCTAAAACCTAGCTGACACTTCTTTAAAATATGTTCCCTTTCAGCCCAAGACCTTATTTTGTTAAACAGGATCCTCCCGAGAATCTTCAGTGCATTGTCAATCAGGGAGATAGGTCTATAGCAGCTAGGGTTAGATCGGTCTCCTTTTTTAAAGATAGGCACAATGATGCTGGTGGACCAAGTGCTCAGAATAAAAGTGCTTGTTAGATTGTTAAAAACATTAAGTAAAAGAGGCTCCCAAAATTCAGGTTTGTGCTTGATGAGGTCAATGGAAAGCCCGTCAAGCCCAGGAGCCTTGTTACCTAGGCTTTGATGGATGGCATCCTCAACTTCGAACACGGATATAGAAATCCGTGTAGCAGCAAGATTGTTTAAAAAATCCTCATTCTGAGGTGGGGCTGTGTAGATCTTAGAAAAGTGGGCTTCCCAGGCTTCACTGGTTATATTGCCGCTTAAGGAGGTCAGAGTAAGGGCCATAGACCTCATATATTTTCAACTGCTGCCCAGTTTTATGAAGGTCGTAATATGCTTCGCTCTTTGTTAATGATTGTAGGTAATCATACAATAAAGAATTTCAAGTGCTGGCCAGAAACCATTTCCAGCATTGAGTGTGGCGGCACAGGCAAGATTGTCCCAACGTTCTTTTAGGAGCTCATCTTTTCGTTGCCTGGCCACTTGTTTATAGTAGGACCTCAAAGATTTACCAAGAGTTGCTTCCCTTGGTGTTGCTGCCAATGCTACACAAAGTTCTCTGTTTGCCCGCAAACAAGTACTGTTGAACGATCTTGGGTTCTGGCTAGTGTCTGATGCAGGCCTAGAGATCATTTGTTTAATCCAGCACACAGACAGCTGAATGCGTTAATAGCCTCTGGGTTGGGGTCGCTGAATGACAAGCAGGTATCAATAAGCAGTGGATGGGCTTTTATCATATTAGAAAACAATTTTTTGTTATCAATATCTTTCCCTATCACTCTTAGTTTATCAGTCAAGGCAACTAGATTGCTTGCCCCAGGCTCTTTGGCAAGACAAGGTCTGGGGCGAGTCTGATTGGTGTTAAGATTGGATTATGATCGCTCTGCAAGGTAGATAAGACCTCTGACTTTTATAAAAAGTCTTCTAGTGAAGCAGATATAAAAACATAATCAATAGTTGAGACACATTCGCGACCCCAATAAGTGGGTATTAAGCAATTATTATTTTGGCATACAGCCGCAAATTCCATCACATTGAGTAAGTTACAATTAGACAAATGGTCTGGCAGTTCCATCCCCCTTATGCATGAAAGCTCATTAGCCAAGGGTACAGTAGCTATTCCATTTTCCTTTAACCGCATCGCTGCTGCGGTGATTTTTCCCCTACGCGGCTTTTTTTCAAAAGCTGCGTTAGATGACGAGCTCAGCTCGTCATCCGCACACGCCCCCCGTGGTTGATGACGAGCTGGGCTCGTCATCAGCATCGAAGGGGTTAAGATCCTAGCATTAAAGTCGCCACCAAGACAAATTCTAGCCAAGTTATGATCCACATTTTGATATTGTAAATTTGCAATAAAATCAAACAAATTAATAAAATTCATATTGGGTAGAGTTACAAAATCATTATTGTAAAAGTTAATAAAACAGATTGAAGCCCCCCGTGTGTAAATCAAGGCTTGAAAATTATCATTATTTGTGGCAAGGGACTTGACACTACCACCTGATGAAATATTTACCCAGATGGAGAGTCCACTTGATGAGCGACCTACTTTAGGGGCAGGGACGATATTAATAAAACATGCGAAACCTTCTAAGAATAAATCTCTTGTGGACCAGGTTTCTTTGAACATTAGAATATCATATTTTTGGACTATGTTAACCCAGTCTGTAGAGCTTAGCTGGGAAGCCAGGCCTCCAACATTCCAGCTCAGCACCTGCAGATTTAAATCATATAATTCTGGGGTAACGCTGTCCAAGAAGTCGGGCGAGGATCTAGTGGAAACGGGCTTAGCTGGTGTTGGGGTGGGCGACAGTCAGTCAGGGTTGTCTAAACCAGACAAAGCAGAGAACCTGTTATGCATTGTATGTGGGGGATGGCAAAAGTATTTAACCCAGAGGTTGGCTTGTAGAAAAAACCTAGGGGAAGTGACCAAATGAGAGTTGGGAAACTGTTGTTAAATTCCTGTGTCATCAAGATCGATTTTACGAGTGACGGTCGTCGAAAATGAATGACAACACAGTCTCCCTCAATGTTCTTTTGTGAAGATCCTACCCACCCTACCCTACGCATCATTATGATGTCTCTGATATTTGCAACCCTGTGCCCTTTCTGTTTAACAAGCCGATCAGCGCTTTTGTTCCTCAGTTGGTCCCAAGTCTCAGACTGATTTTTTCTTATGGGGGGGGGTGCGGGGGGAGACACCTGCTAAGAGTAGGGTGTAGGGACATGCTGCAGGTGGTAGATTAAGAACATCTCTGCTGTGTCATAGTTTTCAATAGTGGAGGTAACACTCAGAGTGTTATGCCCTGAGGGAGCTAAATTTGTGGAGTTAGTGGTGACAGCATGATTAACTGGATGGGTGTTGAGATTTGGAGTATTAGTACTATCAGTACTATAGTACGCCCTGTGCTTGATGAGGTATTCTGAGTAGAGATGGGTTTAGATGAAAAGCTTTCCTTTGCTTTACTAAACGTTGCACAGGCATCTTTAAGGAGGGGAGGCGTAGGATTCTGGGTTTGCCGTTGTAAATTCAGGTTCTCTACGCTAGAAGGCTTTTGATTCTGAACACCTCCTGATTTAGTTGTTGATTTAAGTATGCTAGTGTGTGTGTGTTTGATTTATTTGTCAGTGTCTCCAGGCAGTCTAGACGTTTCCAAAGTGCAGTAAAGTTCTTATCCACAAGGTCTCTAATACGCTCACATACCATATCCGCTATGATATCAATTGAAATGTCACCGGGTCTGATTGTAGGGGCTGCTGAATACTCAGTTTGCGTATGGATGGAATGATTTGGTGGTTCTGATGAAGTTAAATCAACAGTGACATCCGCTATGATGTCAATAGGCTCCACATTTACTGAGGTCGCTGGGGTCACTGTGCTTTGAATCCACAAACTCAAGACTGTACGTTGCTGTTATAAGCTGTGGTTTGTTTCCTCTTGGAGCTAGTCGGTTTAGCTAATTTTCATTTTCTTTTTGCCCCTGTTGTTATTGGGTTCGTGGAAACATACTTGTTTGGGACGATATCCTTAATATGAGCCACAGCTAGATCTTCCACAAAAACTTAGTTGTCCTTATTGCCCTGGTTGTTTTCTATATCACAACCACCTCCCTGGATTGGTGAGTGTCTAATGGTGTTGTAAATTACATTTGGGGGATAGGGGAGGGCCAATACAATCCTCCTGCTCTTCCCCTGCCGAAGGAGTGGTTCGAGGTGCAGCCAGTCCCAGGGACAATCGCCTCTCAGTTAACTCAATCTCCATTGACACGATGTTGACTGGTCTTTCTAGCATACTGTCTGTGAAGGTGGTGGGAAGAGAGCATGTTATAGTGGTTTGTTTCCCCATGTCGTGATGTTTTTTAGCACTCACCTCAACACAATTTATTAGAAGGCACCTCTCAGAGAGGCGCCCCAGCCCAGCCTCATCCGGTCTCTGATGGGCTTGGGCGGGCCGCCCTTGGCCCAGGCGCGTCCCCGCTGCGGGAGTCCCCTTCTGCTTTTAAGCGCCGGCTGGCGCGGTCAAACCAACACTCGCGGCTCCTGCTGCTGCTCACGCTGGTAAATGGAGTCCCCATGGCATCCGGGAAGCAATGTAGCAGCGTGAAAGATGGATCAAAGGCTTCTGCGCTGCGGGAGACCCCCTCTGCTTTTAAGCCCGGCTGGCGCGATTGAACCAACACTCGCAGCTCCGGCCACTGCTCGCGCTGGGAAATGGAGTCCCCCGGGACTCCGGGAAACAATGTAGCAACGTGGAAGATGGATCAAAGGCTTATTACACAAGATACAGGAAAACCTAGACAGCTTGCAAAGTATTGTTCAAACTGCTTCTCTGGAATAGGGTTTTGTACTTTGTAAACATTATTACTGTCACAAACCCTGATGAATGACAAGCCCTTCTAAAACAGTGTTTTTTAACAAGTTATTTTATTTTAGTTTTCCACGTGATTAGATTTTTTGCTTTATTGTTCCCTCTCACTACTGGTTGTGGTATTGCATATTACTCCAATCACCTTGCCGGGCAAAAGGCTGCTGAAAGACATTGCTGTTTTCCGAGGCTATATTCGAACCAACTTCTCGCCGCACCCGCTTCGCGGGTGCCGCGTCACACGGGAGTGCGCTGCACATCTCTAACCGGCAACAGGGAGGAAGGCAGAGGTAAGGGTCAGAGGCTCGGCGGGGCTGCGAGCGTGCGGGGACTCCAGCGACCAGGAGTCCCTGCGAGACCACGGACACAGCATCCGGTCCGCTCTCCCCGCTGGCCCGCCCCCCGCCTTCACGTCCCCTATATTACACCATTAGACTCCCGCAGCGCGGGACGCAGCACGGAGCGAAGACCGGGCTAAGAGCGGGCCGTTTGAGGCCGTTCGAGGACTGAGAGGACTGGACTGGCCCATCCACTTTCGCTTATTATTTCATTCACTCTCATGAGCCTATAAAGGTAAATACACAAACAAGTAACCCCATTCCGCCCGCTTGATCAGAGTTATTCTCTTGCATCAAGCGCCATGAGTACTAGGGTAACACGTAGCAAGGCTTCGAAAGGTGGCCCACCAATCAGTGGCCCCATGGATGACTTTATCACCCGTACTAACATAGCCGTTGATGAAGAGATATCCAAACTCCAAACCCGGGTCTTCCTAGAATTGGTAGCTGCAAGAAGGCTGTCTCAAGTTATTGCACTTTCAAAAAAATCCTCCCTAGGCCACATAGCCGCCTCGGTTACTCCAGAGCGTCCTGTTGGCCACCATTGTGTAGTTACTCAGGTAGATATCCACCAGCCCCCGATTCCTGCTATTTCTTCCCCGACCTTAGAGAAACCATCTAACACAGGGGAGGCAAATTTGCCCACAGTTTCTTGTGATCAGAACTCCACCCTCAACCCACTCCCTCAGGCACCCCCGACCACCATCAGCAATGGTGGCAAACAACCAAAAAGAAAACGCCATTCTCGCTCTGCCTACTTCCGTAAGAAGGCAAAAATTGCAGTTTCTCAACAGCTGGCAGTGACTAACGCCCCAGCAATTAATGTTATAGCAGAGCGCACTTTGAGTACACAGCCACCATGCGAGGGTAGGAGAGAGGGCCCATTTATTCCCTCTTCCACCATCTTAGAGGTTGAGAGCCCACAGGTAGAGGGGTTGGGTAAGAATAACAAGGAATTCATAGACATGGTTTGGGAAACCCTCAAGAAACTTCTCTTACCCCTCGACCTCAGATTATCGAGGATAGAAAACAACTTGCTCGAGATGGAAAAGAGCATTATTGCTCTGGCCACTCTAGCCCTGAGAAGCCTTGAAAACCAGGGCCTCAGTGTAGCTGACCCAACACCACTAGCTCCTGCACCCCAAGCCCAGCAACCTCCTCTCCCAGTACCACCTACTGTTAGGCCGGTTCCTAAACCGAGGACTGTGGCTGTCGACCATACATCTGCCAACACTAAACCGCAGGCTCCTAAACGCAGTTCCGCGCGCCAACCAGCAAATACCAAATCTGAAGCGCTTCACAGACCTAACCCTAGTCAAACCCAGGACCCCCCTGTAAAGGACAACTTCAGAGGGGGTTATATTGACCTTCCACCAGAGGCCAATGACTATGTGGTTGTGCTGACGGGTGTCCCTAAGATCGGCCATGGCCAATATGAGAATCATTGGTCCTTGAAAAATAAGATAATGCATTGGCTCAACGTGAACAGACCAATTCCTAACGGCCGAAGAAGTCGAGTCCTGATGGTTCGTAGAACTCCTTGGGTGGGTCCAATGAAAAAAAAACAGTCCTGGGGATTGTATAGTGGTGACCTTCGAGGACCCACACACGGCGCATCACATCTGTTCCTGGCCAAACAGCGATGAATCCTCTGTTATACCTAGGCCGTTGACCTTCTTTTATCCCCCCAGACCAAGTCACAACCAGGTGGATGACTGGACACTGGTCCAACACCATCCATGGACGAGCCATCCCCAGAGTCACAAGGTTATCCTCCCATATTGGAATGGCCCTTCAACCTACAACAGATTTGGCAGTCTAGAGGAGGTAGATTGACTCTCTATACAACTGGCTGAACAACAACTAAGGAAAGTAACGCCACTACAGACTCAAGGCCAAATTGCATGCGTAGCTCTTGACCACCCAGCAGCAGGTTCAGCAGGGCCACTAATTAGTTTGCCCATTGATGAGGGGCCAGCTATACCCAATAATTTAGATCATTGTAGAGTGGAAGAACGGTTAGACTCACATTGTTTGACTTCTTTTTCACCCATCCCTACCGAAGCAGCAGGGTCTAATCTGCCAGGTATAACTGTGGCCCTGAACCACCAGCGGATCGAGTCATCTCCAAGGCCCTCTAGACCAGTTGTGATCAAAGCTCCTTCATTTACCCACCCCTACAAGCATTCTATCTCTGGCGAACCCTTACTAAAGATTTTAAGCTGGAACGTGGCAGGGCTTGGACGCAATTTTGCCAATCCTGAATGGAATGCATTTTTAGAACCTTATAACATTTGCCTTTTACAGGAAACCTGGTGTCAAGAACCTAGACACAGAGTAGGTTTTTCAACCTACTTTGTCCCGGCTGTTCAACATCAAGGATCTAAAGGTCGCCCGTCCGGCGGCCTCCTCATATGGGTCAGTATTGCGTTGGGTCTCAGTGTAAACCACAGGACTACCCAATCACCGGATCTCCAGTGGATTTCAATACATTGTAAAGGGGGAAGAAACTTGGAAATATTCAATTTTTATCTGAGGGGCGCCAGAGGTGGGGCATCACGCTTAACCTCAACAGGCCTAAACAGCAATCTAGCTGCCTGTAACACTGACTCTTATGTTCTTCTTGCAGGCGACTTTAATTGCTGCTTTGAGCCACTGGCCAGGGAAGACATTCTGGATACCTTTGAAGAGGACACCAGGAGAGGTATCCCTATCCTGACCCTTGATCCGATTCCTAAATGGACTCAAAGTGCAATAGATATCAATGCTCTTTGTATGGAGTACAATTTGAGACCAACAAATGGTCGCTCCAAATCTGATCTTATGGGTGCTCATACATATAACAGGCCGGGACACTCCTCCAGAATTGACTTTATCATGCTCAATTATAACCTTTGGCCACTTCATCAAGACATGGAGGTTATAGAGTCATGTGATAGTGACCATAATCCCCTCTCGTTAACCATCACCCTTCCTTGGCAGGCTGGAAACCAAGGCACGTCTGACCATAAGTGGAAAGCCTCACATGAAGTCGTTCCTACAAACTGCGGCAGGCGCCTAAAGTGGGCCAAAGTTTCAGCCGACGAAGCAAGGATGACGCAAGCTGGGACTATTTTGTCAGGGGTGGAGCCTTGGCTCGATGCCTCAAGTCCTACCAGCAAAAAGATCTTGCCATTTTTCACAGAGACTATAGTGGCATTGAGTGACTTGTTTATTGCCCCCCAACCCACTTTTAGGGCCCCAGCGAAAGGTGTTCCCAAGGCGAGAGATAAGTGGTACTCTACCAAATGTCGAGCAGCTAAGAGGGAACTTATCTCTGCACTAAAGACCAAAGACCCAGTTATTATCAGGACCATGAGGAAACTTTATAAAAAATCTGTGTCTGAGGCCAAAGAGGCTCACGATTCTAATTTCTGGGGGGAGTTAGTAGAGGCAAGCGCTAGGAAAGATGCTAAGGGATTTTGGGATCTATTATGAGCCAGGGAAAAGCCTATCGATCAGCAGCTAACCTGCAATATCCCTGGTGAGGTTTGGCTTGCCCACTTTTCGAAATTATATTCCGCTCCTCTAGGGACACTTCCACTTGTTCAACCACCTTTGGGTTTACTTCCTAGCCCTTCAGCCGACCTCCCATGTCATGATGGTCTATTTAACAGATTCAATGTTGTGTCCCTAATGGACCATTAGGGACATCCCCTTGGGCACACCTTAACCTCCTCCCTTGCAATCAGAGGATTCCACATGGTTTAATTTTTTTAATTTCTATAACATATTACTGATTAGTGCATTAGTTTTTTAACCATTGTTAAACCACTCTTAAGTACGAGAGGAGGAAGGTTGCTGTTAAACCTTAACTTCATGGTGACGCTCGGTGTCACGTGAGCGGAACGGTATCAAATAGAAGCATAGCTTGTTGGTAACCTTGACAACCACCGGCAATGAAGTTGTAGAGAATGCAGAATGAAACGCCGAGGTAGCGAGAATCAGGTCAGTGTCTCCTAAGAAAAACCGGCAATTACTGCTTTTTGATTCTTTAAGAGTCCCGGTCAGAGCGATGTGCTTACGCGCTGTTCTCATGATATTGTTTTTTCAGATATAATCCTCTAAGAGAAGAACAGTGACACGTGAGTGTATGCATGCACTTCCGATATGTTAGATAGGAACAAGGGCAATATGTGCTAACAATGTCGTATACAATTGTAAGACTTCTAGCTTTTTGTTTAGGTAGGCACAGGCTATTCTTTTGAGTTTCTAGATCACCACTATTTTTTGACGATTTTTTTACGATTTTGTGTTTTTCTCTAGTATTGATTCCCTGATGAAGGGCGTTGTGATACCGCCCGAAATGCATTGGAATACCAGGTCCCCGGTAGCTTGTCTCCTTTCTGGTGAAGAATTGGCTTGGTAGTTTAGTCTGCCCTGTTCCCATGATGCACTGGGCCAGGGACAGACTGATTTGCATATAGCCAGGTTCTGAGCTGGGATGATGCAGTGAGATAAATAACGGTGATGGATCAAGCCCTGATCTTTGGACTGGGTAAGAGTGGTCTGCTTAATTCAGACACTCTGTTCATCACCACCCCCTTTTCTGAATCGTTTTTGGCCACTATAGGTGTGGCAGGGTATACTCAGACATGAGTCCCTTTCTCACTGCATCATCAGGATTCAAGCAAGCCGGGCCGAAGACGGCTGAAATGCCAGAAACCGGTCCCCGGTAGCTTGTCTCCTTTCTGGTGAAGAATTGGCTTGGTAGTTTAGTCTGCCCTGTTCCCATGATGCACTGGGCCAGGGACAGACTGATTTGCATATAGCCAGGTTCTGAGCTGGGATGATGCAGTGAGATAAATAACGGTGATGGATCAAGCCCTGATCTTTGGACTGGGTAAGAGTGGTCTGCTTAATTCAGACACTCTGTTCATCACCACCCCCTTTTCTGAATCGTTTTTGGCCACTATAGGTGTGGCAGGGTATACTCAGACATGAGTCCCTTTCTCACTGCATCATCAGGATTCAAGCAAGCCGGGCCGAAGACGGCTGAAATGCCAGAAACCGGTCCCCGGTAGCTTGTCTCCTTTCTGGTGAAGAATTGGCTTGGTAGTTTAGTCTGCCCTGTTCCCATGATGCACTGGGCCAGGGACAGACTGATTTGCATATAGCCAGGTTCTGAGCTGGGATGATGCAGTGAGATAAATAACGGTGATGGATCAAGCCCTGATCTTTGGACTGGGTAAGAGTGGTCTGCTTAATTCAGACACTCTGTTCATCACCACCCCCTTTTCTGAATCGTTTTTGGCCACTATAGGTGTGGCAGGGTATACTCAGACATGAGTCCCTTTCTCACTGCATCATCAGGATTCAAGCAAGCCGGGCCGAAGACGGCTGAAATGCCAGAAACCGGTCCCCGGTAGCTTGTCTCCTTTCTGGTGAAGAATTGGCTTGGTAGTTTAGTCTGCCCTGTTCCCATGATGCACTGGGCCAGGGACAGACTGATTTGCATATAGCCAGGTTCTGAGCTGGGATGATGCAGTGAGATAAATAACGGTGATGGATCAAGCCCTGATCTTTGGACTGGGTAAGAGTGGTCTGCTTAATTCAGACACTCTGTTCATCACCACCCCCTTTTCTGAATCGTTTTTGGCCACTATAGGTGTGGCAGGGTATACTCAGACATGAGTCCCTTTCTCACTGCATCATCAGGATTCAAGCAAGCCGGGCCGAAGACGGCTGAAATGCCAGAAACCGGTCCCCGGTAGCTTGTCTCCTTTCTGGTGAAGAATTGGCTTGGTAGTTTAGTCTGCCCTGTTCCCATGATGCACTGGGCCAGGGACAGACTGATTTGCATATAGCCAGGTTCTGAGCTGGGATGATGCAGTGAGATAAATAACGGTGATGGATCAAGCCCTGATCTTTGGACTGGGTAAGAGTGGTCTGCTTAATTCAGACACTCTGTTCATCACCACCCCCTTTTCTGAAACGTGAGTGTATGCATGCACTTCCGATATGTTAGATAGGAACAAGGGCAATATGTGCTAACAATGTCGTATACAATTGTAAGACTTCTAGCTTTTTGTTTAGGTAGGCACAGGCTATTCTTTTGAGTTTCTAGATCACCACTATTTTTTGACGATTTTTTTACGATTTTGTGTTTTTCTCTAGTATTGATTCCCTGATGAAGGGCGTTGTGATACCGCCCGAAATGCATTGGAATACAAAGGAATAACTGTCACTGATGTTGGAATGATGAGAATTTATTAACTGAAAGAATTCAAGATAAATGAAGAGAAAATATCGAAAATAAAAACATTTGATTAATGAAATACAAATATGTGTGGAATCCTCTGATTGCAAGGGAGGAGGTTAAGGTGTGCCCAAGGGGATGTCCTTAATGGTCCATTAGGGACACAACATTGAATCTGTTAATTAGGCGCCCAGGGACGTTGGCCGCCACCCACGGAGCACCCAAAAATAAACGAACTGTGTTAAACGTAGGTTGTGCACTCACCCCACTGTATATATGATGGTCTATTTACCAGCCTTGAGGTAGAGAGGGCAATAAGGTGTATTGCACCAAACAAGGCGGCAGGTCCTGATGGGATTCCGGGTGATTTAATAAGGAACCATTCTTCTTCTTGGAGTAGACTAATTGCATCCCTCCTAAATGAGGTTTTGTCGGGAGGCTCGTTCCCTGATTCATGGAGGGGCGCTGAGGTCGTCCCTATTTTTAAAAAAGGCTGCAGGGACGACCCAGCAAATTACCGTCCCATCAGTTTACTGGACTCAACCCAAAAGGTAGCGGGTAAAGTGGTATTGGGTAGGATTATTCAGTGGGCTGACGAAAATCAGATCCTGTCAGACTTGCAAGCAGGTTTTAGAACAGGGACAGGTACAATCGAGCAAACATTTCGCCTTCTGATGATCTATTGGAAAGTGGTGGTGCTGGGAGGGGGCAGTTTATATTTAGTCTTTATTGACTTGCGAACTGCCTTCGACCTGGTACCATGAGCACTACTGTGGAATGTCCTCGATGGGTTAGGTCTGCCCCCATATCTGCTGGCTTTATTTGAAAAATTCCATGACAGCAATTTTGCCCAAATTCGATGGGGTGTCCAGGGGGAGAAAACACCTCGCATCCCTGTCGATAGGGGCGTCCGCCAGGGGTGTGTGCTTGCCCCCACTCTGTTCTCTCTCTACATCAACGGAGTGGTGGAGCACCTGCTACAACATTCGTCAGATGCACCCACCCTGGCTGGAAGGAAAATCCCGACGCTCCTATTCGCGGATGACACCCTTTTAATTTCGAAATCACCGATGGGCATCCAATCATTGCTTTCTAGTTTCAAGGCTTTCTGCGACACAAAGGGTCTGGCTATAAACATAGGCAAGACTAAATTTCTTGTCCTCAACCCCCCCAAGAAATCTGTCGTTTCCCCCGTCCTAGATTCTGTTCCACTGGAAAGAGTTAAAGAATTCGACTATTTGGGCATACGCCTTAGCGACACTATGAGTTGGAAGGCACACCATCAAAAGGTGTTTCTGACTCATAAGAGGGTTGCAGGTGCCCTGCTCAAAGAACAGCGTGCCTCATCCTTAAAACCAATTGGGGCACCTCTAGACATTTATAGGGCAAGGGTTGTGAGCGCAGCACTGTATGGTGCTGAACTGTGGGGCTGCCAGAGAGTTGACACACTGGCCCATCTTGAGAACAACTTTCACAAAGATCTTATGAGCTTACCCCACAGCACCCCCACAATCCACCTTTTGCTAGACTTGGGCACTCGCCCAGTTTGTGAGCAAGCCAAATTACGTCCCCTTTTATTATGGTCCAGAATCTGGAATGTCCCTGAACTCCGCACCTATGCAGAAGCCCTAAATGACATTTTGTCCCTTCCAGGTTGTCATAAGGTTATTTGGCTAAGGGAGGTCAAGAAGCTCCTTTATAAGTTGGGCTTGGGAGATGCTTCGGCCAACAAATCAGCACCCTCAAAACAATTGCTAAAACGGGTCTACTGGTCTTGGGTGGACAATGAGAGAGTATGTAACACAAACCATTGTAAATCTGTCGCCCAATTTTTAATAGCTAAGGAGATTCCCTACAGGGAACCCTATTTGGACGTTATTCATAGTTGAGGCGACAGATCACTGTACTTTAAATTTAGGGTGGGGGTGCTTCCCTTATGCCAGTTTACTTCCACTTGGAAACCGCCCCTACAAACTGTACCTTACTGCCCCTTCTGCGACCTAAGGGTAGAGTCTGTTGCCCACTTGCTGTTTGAGTGCAGCGTTTACGCAGCGCCTAGATGGTTGAAGCCCCTTTGTAGGAGCTTGGGAACCCGTTCACATCTGGAAGCCTTACGCATACTGCGTTCAGATGCAAGACCCTTCTTTGCCTCTTGTATGGCAAAATTTTTAGATTGGGCCTGGCGTATAAGAACTGTGAAAAAATTGTTGATCCAGTAATGTGTTCCCCTCCTACTTTGTCATTTTTAAAGATGTTTTCTTTTTTAAAAAATCCTAATGATGATTATGTAGCATACTTGCACTGAATGTTGTCAAACTGTTTCTATTGATGTAATATGCTGCTTTTATGATATGTTTTTATATATCGAAATAAAGCTTATCACTATCACTATCATATTACTCCATTCTAATGGTATGACTTTTGAGAAAGGTGCCCTCAAGGAGGAGAAATTGTTACTAACCTATGATCAAAACTCTCTCTTATGGCTATAAACATCTGTCTATCCAATACACTCTGATTCCCCTTTGCTGTCTGGAAATAATTTGTTTCCGACTGCTATTCTCCAAATTTAAATTGAGATGCCAGCCAGGGAATATGACATTCTGGTGGCTCCCTAGCATTCATCTTTAAAGGTGGAGGGTAACTATTTTTGTTAAAGTGTTTCAAGGTGCAGCCCTTCAATGGTCTTTACTTAAAGGGTAGGAGTAATAATTAGGATGGTATGATACTATTGCAATGCGAAGTTACATCTGTTACATTAGGAGTCATTTCACTGCAGGTACGTTTTCCAGTCTTTTATATGGCAGGTCTTTAATCATCAGGTAAGTTAGTTTTAAGTGTTTAAACTTTAAAAATAGAGAGAATACATAACCTGTATCTGTGTAATATCGTCCAATATTGCCATTAAGGATTCTTTTAACATCATAAAACACTCAGCCAAAGGCAGAGTGGTTTGTAAATGTCACTTGCACCCTGAAATGGCAATACATAACCATATTATACATGATACCTATTATGTATTTTGTTATATTAAATGTTTATTTTAGGGCAGTTAGCTTGAAAAAGCTCCTCTCCAGATATGATAAATGCCACTGGAAGGATATGGAAGAGCTGTTGAATCACCTACCAGAGGCCTACTAGGACAGAAGAAAAGAGTTGGTCGCTGTGGACAAAAATATTAGCAGCACTAATATCAAGTGCAGCGAGGGCCATCAATATGAGCATCCTTCTTCACAGACATGCCTGGCTAGGGTTGCCAGAGCTTAGATCTGAGGTGCAAAAGCACCTAAAAAAACGTACTCTTCCACGGCGAGCATCTATTTGGCCCTCGGGTATACCAGATGCTCATGAAAATAAAGGTGGATTCAGGCATAGCTAAGTCCATGGGAACCTGCATTGGTGATATGTTTTGGTGTTGCAGGGCAATTGATCATTTTTAATACACATTTTAGGTCTGAATTTAAAATCCTCAAACTGTATAATATTTGCCCATTTGGTTTTAATAAAATCATGATTTTTCTACCCAGCGTGCTCTACATTCTGAGCAGCTACTAGTCTGTGCAATGTGACTGGATTTGTGGACAGTGAACCATCTTCTAGGTTTTATCTTTAATTTTGTGATGACTAAATGTTATTTGCCACTACCATATGTAATCTATCTGCCAACTGGAAATTGTTTAATGTTCTTTGTAACAAATATTTTAACATTAGAAGCTGGCAAAGCCAGTAGTTTTGTTTCATTTGCTACTTATGTTTTTGTAAATGGGAACAGAAAGTTAACTACTGTTTTTTTAAACCTAGAAATGGCTGGCCTGTCATTCCAAATGGCATCATTAGATGAAAATGGACATCTCAATCTATGGGTGAGTATGTAAATATTTAAGGGTAGAACTCCTTCAAAACAGGTTGCCTTCCAACATATACATCAGTTAATATTTAAAGATCCTAGTTACGGATTCAACATGCCTCTCTTGCTCCTCAGCCACGACCATTCTTTTCAAAAGCATAGTAAACACTCTCCTGCAAACTATCTTAATGTGAATAACACATATTTTGAGTAGAACTCTTTGCCGTTTAGGTCTTTTGTTAGAGAGTTCCTGCATAATAATAAAAATGACATATATTTTCCTGCAGATAACCTACAGCTTCATGTTGAACAGACAAGAGGTTTGTGATCATACTAGGAGTGAGCAGGTGAAAGAAGTTCGTTTTTTGTCCACCTATTGCACTTCAAGATTTACATACAACAGGGAGCACAGTTAATGAATCTGGAATCTACACAGGCCTGGGCACCCTTTAGAAATAGGATTATTTTGTCCCTTGGAAGTTTTGCATAATGATTGGACAGCACCTTGCTCATAACCTATGGCTTGGGGAGGGAAACACGATTCAGGTTAGCACAAAATTAATATTGTCTCAATGTCAGTACCAAGAACAAATGTTTTCTTCCAGGGGATTCTCATTAATAGTCATAGGCACTGAACAGTCCTGTCCACTTGCACTGATCCTGGAGCACTTCAAAAAGTATACATATATGTATACCAGGAAATTGTTCTATGGTACTTAATATTTGTTTGTAGTTCGAAGAAGGCTAAAAATGGTCAGAGATCATTGAATTTTCATTTAAAGAAGAAGCCAATTGTTTAGACATGCATCACTATACAAAATACGACTATAGAAAATCTTTCACAAACCTTTTTAAAAGGAAAAAGAAAGGGAATGTGATACATTGTTAGCCATGTGCAACAATGCAAAGCATAGAATGGAAAACTGACATTGTGGCTTTAAGAACCTTACAGTAGCCCCTGTATCTCATCATGCCTCACAGGCGACAGTTAGGTCAGTTTTCTTCCGGCTCCTGGGACAGGATCCTGGGGCACTGAGCTCTGCCTTATTGGCCAATATTGGAAAATCTTTCTAAAACCTCCCCTTTTCATATTCATTTGACGTTTTATAGTACCAAAAGTGCCCATAGATAAAATAGTTTATTTTCTTGTCAAAAATGCCTCAACTTTTTGTGAAGTGTTGTTCTTGTGGGAAAAAGAAGGCCCAGGCAGACCCTCATTCTGCCTGCATTGTGTGCCTTATAGAAATCCACCATCCTGAAACATGTAGCCACTTTCGGATGTTTTCCAGGCGAACTCCGAAGGACTGAGAAAAGATCAGGCTGCATGGTCTGCAAGAGAGAAGGCAGGATACAGCTGGCCCATCAAGAGGGCTTGGGGAAGCCCAGCCATCTTTCAAAGCACCCTAAAGGTGCTCAAGGTCTCATGCAGGGAGATTCAGAGATAAACAACACCAAAAACAGAGGAGATGCTCCTGGTTGACGTCGAGAAATATGATGTTGAGGACAGAACAACTAATGTTTGACAAGACAAATATGATGTCGAAACCGCTGTCCAGTCACCACGCAACATCAAATCACTCTCTCCGTTCGTCGGCGAAGTCACATCACTCTTGCCGTCAAAGCATATTAAGCCGTCAAGGTCACAGTCGAAGTCGAAGCATGTATCGATGTCGAAACCACCACTGAATTCACCTTCGACATCAAGAGAATATAAATCAACGTTAATACAACACAGTCTTTACCAGCAAATGCATTACCTGGTACTCATTATAGGCCTCACTCTACATGAAAAGCCAGATTTTATTCGACCTTGAATGTTTCTCAAAGTTGGCTTCAGAGTTTACCTCAAAGACTTGTGCCGCACACATCTGACTCTGAATATTCTCAGACTTACTCTCCTTCGAGGCTTACATCTTAGTTTCAAATCCCAGGTACTCCATCTCCCAGGAGATCTCAAGGTTCACCAGGCACACCATCTGCTCCAAAACTCACAAAAAGAGAAGAACTAAACCACACAACAGTGGAGAACCTGCTGTAATACACCCCTTCTGTGCCTCCATCGTAAATAAGTAATTAAAAAAGGGTTGAAAAAGAGGGATAGAAGGGAAAATCAATACATTTTTTAGGTTTAAAGTATTTTATTAAGGCACAAAAACACGGGGAGGGGAGCAGGAGGTCAAGCATACATACAATACAAGAAGCGGAACGTTGCAGCGAGTCAGAAGAAAAGCAGGGAGGCAGGAAGTCCCAGAGGGTAACTAGGCAAATACAGAAGGCAATAAGGCATTGTGAACGACCCCCCTGTTGACCCCCACTCCCTAAGCAAGGCCACACCCGAATAGCACCCCGCAACACAGTAAAGGAGAAGCATACCGTACCACCAACCCCCCGACCCCAGAAAGGAAGAAGAAAGGAGAGCAAAGGAGGAAAAGAAAGAAACCAATACCCCAACATCCCCGTCCGAAAGGCAGCAATAGAAGCATATAACCCCTCTTCCCGCCCCCAACCCCCGGCCCCCAATCCGCACATTCACTCCGCCGCAGCTGCCGGCGGTGTCAGCCTAAGGAGGCGCAAATACCGTGGACACGTGAGCTCGTGGAATTCCGTGGACAGCAATGCCAAAAAGGGGTGCCAGAGCTCCTCGAACTGGTCGACATTCCCAGCCACCGTTAGCGACATCTTCTCCATGCCCAGTACCAGCCAGAGTCTATGCAGCCAGCCAGTGATAGAGGGGGCAGTAGGGGTGCGCCAGAGTATCAGTATGTTCTGAACGGCTGAACCTAGCGCAATCGCAATCTGCCTGCCCCTGCGGGATTTCAGCGGGTACATCAAATCATTGGGGAGGCCTAGCAAGACATACGCGGGGAAGCGCGGAAGCTCTATCTCAAAATGCCTATCCACCTCATCTAAGACTTCCTTCCAGTAGGCCGACAGCACCGGGCACTCCCAGAGAACGTGCGTGAGGGTGCCCTCCTGTCCGCAGCCGCGCCAGCAACCTTTATCGCCTATTTTGCGCATCTCATAGAGCCGCTCCGGGGTATAGTACCAATAGGTGGACACTTTAGTGAAGGTTTCCGTCAGCCCAGTATGGTACGCAGAGTGCCTCGCCCGATACGCAATCTTGTCCCACTCCTTGTGACTCAGGGTCCTACCCAGTTCCCTGTGCCAGCGCTCCCTCCCTGGGTTATGGTAATGAAACGGCGGGGGTTGGAGAAATTTATACAAATCAGTGATGAGCTTGGCGTCCGAGGTCCGGGTTACCAACCATCGCTCGTAGGGCGTGATTGAACGGGCAGCGACGTCACGCACTGGGGGTTGAAGAGCCCAGTGGCGGACCTGCATGTAGCGCAGCCTGTCCCCCTCCGTCAGGCCAAACTCCTGTCGGAGCTGCTGGAAGGGGAGCACGCCCTCCGGCCCGTAGATCTGGAAAAGCGCCCTGCAGCCCGCACTCACCCAGTGGGAAAAAGCTCCCGGCTCCAAACCCGGGGCAAAGTCCGGATTGTCAGCGATGGGAGTGAACGGCGATGGAAAGGTCGTGAGCTCACGCAGCTCACACACCACGTCCCACACTCTCAGCGGGACCCGGGTGATAAAAGAGGCGTAGAGATTAGGCGGGCGGTGAGCGCGCCGCAGGAACGGGACCCCCTGGAGGGTACGGCCTGCGACTGCCTGGTCCTGAAAGAGCCAGTGTTTATCCGATTCCCACCGGCTCCACTCCACCAGATACCGAAGCTGCGCCGCCTGAAAGTATCTCCGGAGGTCCGGGACTCCGAGACCCCCCGCCTCCGGGGCCAGCATGGAGAGAACCCGCTTCATCCGAGGCTTACGGCCCTGCCACACAAAGCGAGATATGTCCGCCTGCGCCTGCCGTATCCAACCCACGGGGGGCTGGAGGGGCAGAGCGCGGAAGAGATATAGGATCTGAGGCAGTATCGTCATCTTCACCGCCGCGATACGGCCCAACCACGAGAGTAGGCCCTTGTTCCATCGGCCGAGTTCCTCTTTGATCTTTTTGCCCAGAGAGGAGTAGTTAGCTGCAACCATGGCAGGCAGGGAGGGAGCAAGCAAAATGCCTAGGTAAGGCACCGTGGAGGAGGACCACTGCAGAGGAAAGAGACTCTGAAGGTCCTGCCTGGTGTCAGCAGAGAGCGACACATCCAGTGCAGCCGACTTAGTCATGTTCATTTTAAAACCCGCCACACGGGCAAAAGCGTCCAGTTCCTGGACGCAGGCAGGGAGCGACCGCTTGGGGTCGTCCAGGGTCAGCAAGACATCGTCCGCGTATAAGCTGACAGTGTGCGTGTATTGCCCCATCTTCACCCCAACAGCGTCCGGATTATCTCGAATCCTCTGTGCAAACGGCTCCATATAGAGGGCAAAGAGGAGCGGCGAGAGGGGGCAACCCTGTCTCGTGCCACGCTCAATGGCAAAGCAATTGGAGCTGTGTCCATTGACACGCACTGACGCAGATGGTCTCCTATAGCAGTTAAAGACCATAGTGCGGAACTTCCTGCCGATCCCCAGTTTCCCAAGGACCAGCTCGAGATATGGCCAATGAACCCTATCAAAGGCCTTCTCCGCGTCGACTGACAGCAGCATCCGCTCCCCCGGAATGCGTGAGGCCTTTTCCAGCACGTGCGTCACCCTCTTTGTGTTGTCGACCGTCTGCCTACCGGGTACAAAACCGGCCTGGTCTGCCTCCACCAGACCTGGTAAGTGTAAACCCAATCTGGCCGCCAAGATTCCGGTGTAAAGCTTGAGGTCCACATTGAGGAGCGAGATGGGCCGGTACGAGCCGCACAGGGTCCGGTCCTTCCCCGGCTTGGGGATAACCGACACCGTCGCTGAGAGAAGGTCCGGCGGGATAGCTCCCGGCTCGGAGAAGGAGTTGAACAAGCGAGCCAGTAGAGGCGCGACAGTGGGACAGAAGGTCTTGTAGAACAAGGCCGTATAACCATCCGGGCCCGGGGCTTTGCCGTGTTTTAGCCGTGCAATCGCGGAGATGACCTCCTCCACGTGAATGTCCCTCTCCAGGTGGTCCGCCTGGGAGGGGTCCAGGGCCGGAAGGGTCACGGACTCCAAATAGGCCTCAGCCTCTCCCGGTGGGGAAGGCTCCGCCGCGTAAGTTCCTCGTAAAAGGAACGAAAGGTATTTGCCACCTCCGCGTCACCGGAAACCGGGATCCCGTTCACTCCCACCAGCTCCTTCACCACATTGCGCTGCTGCGCAGCCCTGAGCCTATGGACCAGGAGTTTACCGCACCTGTCTCCGCCGGTGTAAAAGGCATGCTTCAGGCGCAGCGCAGCATACTCCGCCCGATCTAGATCCAACGCAGAGAGGAGTTTCCGAGCCGCCTTCAGCTGCTTCCAGATACGAGGAGCCCCCGTCCGGCGGTGAACCTGCTCGAGCTCCCGAACCTGCGCTGTCAGTTCCTCCCTCTTGCGTTGGCGTTCCCTGTTTTCCGCCGAGGAAATGGAGATAAACTCCCCTCTGACGACCGCTTTCAAAGCCGCCCACTGCGTCGCCAGGGACGTGGCAGAGTTGTTATTGTGGGTCAGGTAGTCCTGGATGACTTCCTCCACTCGCTTTACGACCGATTTCTTATGGAGAAGCGTGTCCCGGAGCCGCCACATCCCCCTAGAGGGGGGGGCCGCCGGCCAAGCAAAGATTCCGGAAACCGGTGCGTGGTCGGACAGGGACAAAACCCCGATGTCCGCTGCCGTGGCGGCCGAGCGAAGCGGTCCACTCACCAAGAGGTAGTCCAACCGTGAATACGTGCGGTGCGCGTGGGAGAAATAGGAGTAGTCCCTATCAGTGGGGTGCAGGACGCGCCAGAGGTCATGCAGGTCCATTTCCGCAAGCTGGTCCTGCACCGCCCTAGAAAGCTCCCCTGTCTGCGGAAAGCGTTGGGCAGACCTATCCAGGGTGGAGTCGAAGACCGTATTCAGGTCTCCCCCCAAGATGATATGGCGATCGGGCGAGGCAGTGACGTCCACCAACACTGATTCCAGGAAGCGATCCTGGTGGTCATTCGGGCTGTACGCCGAACCAACCGTAAAGGTAACACCTCCCAACCGCATGCGATACACCAGAAGCCTCCCTTTCTGCTCAGCATGTTTATGTAACACCTCCCCCCTGAAGGAGCTGGCTAAAAGAATGGCCACCCCAGCAGTCTTAGTCGTAGCAGAGGAAAAGAATTGCGTGGGGAACTTGGCAGAGCGCAACCTATGGCAATCTTTGGAAAGCAAATGGGTCTCCTGCAGGAGGCAAATATCCGCCTGCGACCCCTCCAACAGGGAAAGGATCGCCCTACGTTTCACGGGGTTATTCAGGCCCTTAACATTAAGGGTCACTACCTTCAGGGGCGGCATCGCCTCCAGGGAAACAACGCGCTATGCAGTGGGCAAGGGATCAGCGGAGGGGGCGCGCGGGGCAGGGGCGCAGGGAAGGCCAGAGGCAACATCGCACATGTTCGGACCACTTCGGACGGGACCCCCCCCACACCAAACCAACAGTTAAACCCCCCCAGAGCCAACCCATGGCAACCAACCAAAGTAAGAAAAAACAGAAAACAACACCCCATAGTCTCAGTCTAGCCCAAATGGGCGAGTCCGTAGAAAAAAGTCAAGTGGACGTCCAGCCACACCCCCCCCCCCCCCCACCCCCCCAGCCCCAGCTCAGCACCGTTAAAGCTAAGAACCTCTCCCCCCGGAGAAAAGTTAGGCCGTCAGGGCCACACCAGTAGCTTCAGGCAAGTTCCTGGCCGCATTCCTCAGGGCCTCCGCCATTTCTGCCCTGATGGTGGGCGAGTCCGGACGACTCGCCGGCGCTGACGATGGGCGCCTCCTCGACCTCCGCCGGCCCCGCCGCTCGGGGCGCCGCCATGCAGGTGTAGCCCCCTCCTCCTCTGTAGCAGTAAGGCCCAATACTCCACAGACATCTTGCAGAGAGCGCAGCTGATGTAGCACCCCATTCCATCGAAAGATAAGACGGAAGGGGTGGCCCCAGGAATAGGGTGTCTCATGCTCTCGCAGAAAGTCCGTCGCGATGCGGAAAGACCTGCGCTTCTGCAGTGTGATGGCGGACAGGTCCTGATAGAGCGCCACAGGTCTGTCACGAAAGGTCAGCGGCTGCTTCCTGCGGGCCTCCGTCATGATGCGCTCTTTCAGGGGGAAATCCGGCAGGAAAGCTAGGATATCAGGCGGGGGAGCCGATGACTGGCGCTGGCGGCCCACCCTATGCGCTCTATCAATGCGGATCGGGAAGTCCGCTCCTTCCTCCAAGATGTCGCGGAACAAGTCCTGCAGATAGGCCACCAGGTCCCCACCCTCATCCGCGGACGGAACACCTCGCACCCGAATGTTATTCCGCCTGGACCTGTTCTCGAGGTCTTCCGAATGGGCCTGGAGCTCAACACACTGCTCCCGGAGGCGGAGGACGTCCTGCTGGAGATGAGTTATCTCTTCATCGCGGCGCTGGGCCGTCGTTTCCACAGCATCGACCCGCTCGCCCAGGCCCTCGACCTCCCTGCGCACCTCCCGGACCTCTCCAGCCACCTCGGTCTTAAGAGTTTGAAAGTCCTCCTTGAGGGAGCTGAATAAGTCCTCCATGAAGGACCTCGTGACTGGTGGCTCGCCCACGGCTGCGTCCGTCGATGTCCGGGAGGCCCCCGGGGACGGCTGTGTCCTGTCGCGTAGTTGCTGGGACCTGCCGAGCATTTCCGGCAAAGTGCGATCTCCTCGTGCCGCGCCACGTCTCCCAGCCATCTTGGCCCCCGGTGAAGCCTAGGGTCAGTCGCTGTAGGCGAGCGCCACCGCTCGCGGGCACCAAATGTGAGGCCCTCGGTGGGGACAAGGGTAGTGCGTCACAGGCGACAAAATGGCGGCCCGGTCCTGGGCAAGACGACCCCCGGGCCAGCAGGGCAGGCAGCAACGTCCAAAGTGGAGGCCTCCAGTCTCGTATTCCCAGGGAGGGCAGTAGATGAGTCGGTGCCAGGACAAATCGAGGCCCTCGTAGAAGAAGGGTGCGGGCGAGGGCCACTGGGCAAAGCTACACAAAGACAAGATGGCGGGAGGGTGGGACCCAAGGAGGTAGCCCGGGCCGGCAAGTCCATGGGCGACCCCCAAACAGCAACGGGTCCGGAAGGGGCGAAACCGGCGGCTCCCCTCGCCACTAGTTAATTCGCCCAGCACGGGCACAGCTCGAACTCCGCCATCCAGCGTCTCCGGGCGCGGAGTTCGCAAGGCGTCACCCCTCGAAGTCCAAGGCAGGGGGAGGGTCGCCGGCCCAGGGGTGAGGTCCGTCGCCCAACAGCGGTGTTCGCCACCAGGGCACTGGTCAGGAAGCTCCGGCACTCCGCGAAGTCCGCCTATTCCGCTCCCTCGGGATCTCCGGCTTTCAGCTGTTCAGCACTCGGCCTAGCCGAGGCGAGCGGACAGCGCCGCCGTATGCTCCGCCTCCAAGCTCTTCTCCTCGGGACGACCCAGGCTCCGCTCCTCGGAGCGATCTTCGGATAAACTTTTCGGGGACTTCCCCCGGGGCCACGAAAGTCAAAGTGGCATCAAAGTGTGCCCCAGGAATTCCGGCACAGTTCTCTCGCCCGCAGTGCAGCCGCGGGGGGAGAGAAGCGCGGCGATCAGGGCTCGGGCTGAGCCGGGCCGGAGGAGCTACGGGAGGAAGCGTCCGCTCACCCCGCCATCTTGGCCACGCCCCCTCAATACATTTTTTAATACTGCCCTCACCCACTATATAGTAGCATGCTTCATTATAGGGCCGCTAACAATGTCCAGCTGCAGACCAACACACTGGGCTGAGTGCTGATTTGTTTGTTTAAGGTAGAGAAAGAGAAGATAAGAAAAAGTGTCCCTGATGAGGGATCGCTAGTGCGGAAGGAAAGTGAGATAAAACTACCTTAGGAGGTACCTTCTGAACTCCTTTATTTTGGTCCACCATAACAGGACTAAAAATTAAAAAGGGTGTGCAGGAGGAGTTACCACTCCTTTACCCCATCTGCATTTACCAACATGTTTCAGCTAATCTTAGTTGCCCTACTGGGTCCCTGGCCTTCCTTAGAGTTTAGATCCCTCTTGAACCTGGTGTTTGTCCCAATCTGACCAATTATGGAAGAAGGTTAAATCAACCTTACTTGTTCATCGTAACACATTCGCCAATAACATCTGAGCTTCGTACTCTAGTCTCCGAACCCAGGACTGTAGTGGGAACACGGTCCTGTAGTCACACATTTGTCAAGGGTCAATGTCTCCTGGATTTGCCACTCCACGTTCTCTGAACACCTCCCAACCCCCTCCTCCAATCTGCTCCTACAGGGCTTCTAAGAAGTCCTCATCTTCCAACTTTCCCTTAAACTTCTCTGCAAAAATCTAAATCTGCACAACGCCATCAGTCCAGAGAAAGAACTAGGAGATCTCAAAGGGTCAGATCTAAATCTAGACCCTCTAGGATCAAGCAGAAGATCCAGATCTTGGCACAGAAGAAGAAATCTCTATCTTGGTCAACCTCCACCAGCTCAACAGTCTGCAGTTATTCACCAACTCTGACAGATACACCTCTGCCAAGAGTTTCTCCAATAGATGATCTTTTTACTTTTAGCAAGGAATAGAGATATACATATCCCTATGACGTCATCTTCTGTATTATTTCAGACTTTTCATCAAAGAACAACAGCAGAGCCTCTACTCCCTCTTGGTTCTCGGTTTGTTAGAGCCTGCGATTCAATTGTTTCTTACACCTGCATCCATGAACTCTGTTCCGTTTCGACTTCTCAAAAAATGTTAGCCAGCGGACAAAGACCCACTTATCCTTACCGCAAATCCTCCTTCAGATTCTCTCATTGTAGCGGCAGCAAAGAAGTCTCACTCTGTTGCTCCTTCATCTTCCGTTCTACCAGATAAAGAAAGTAAGCACATAAATGCTCTTGGAAGAACGATGTGTGGAGCACCAGCATTGGCAATGAAGGTTCCCAGTGCTTCCCTCTTGTTGGGAAGAAATGACAGATCTCTATTAGATTCCTTACATACAGAGGCGGTTCCTCCATGGGGGCGTTTGGGCGCCGCCCCACTGCTTTCTCGCCGTGCAAGAAGGCAGAAACAAATTGTAGAGAACTACCATTTGTTTCTGTCTTCTCGCACAGCGAGAAAGATGAAGTTCCTCCTGGTTGCAAGAGTGGGAGGGGTTAATCGAGGGCAGGGGGGAGTGGCTTTCCCACTGTTGTAAATACTGTCTGTTTGGGCAGCCTCACAGAGGCTGTCCAAACAGACAGTATTAACTGTATTAAGAAAGCCGCTCCCCCCTGCCCTCGAGTAACCCCTCCCACTCTCCCTGCTCTCTGTATGCTGCAGCATACAGAGAAATCACGTGGTGTTGGGGCAGCCGGCCGTACCAATCACAGCGCTGTGCTGTGGTGGAGGCAGGCTGCCTGCAGCCTTCCTGCGTGACGACGAGGAATTCGAAAGTGAGAACTGGACGGCGTCGGCGGGAATCTGGGGAGTCTCGCAGTCGGTGAAGGCGGAAAGAAGGTAAGTTTGACATTTAAATTGTATGCTTTTTATTTTATTTATCCCGCTTCCCCACCACCCATAATGCGGAAATCCAGCAAGGCCACGACCGCCTCGCTAAGGCGGTAATGATGAAAGAACGACTTGTGAGATGCAGAAGGAATGATTCCCGCATGGAAAACGCCTCGGAAAATCCCCTGTGTGTTGACAAATAAATCCCTGTCGATACCAATCAATCTTCTAGAGTAGCGCACAAAGTAGCGCCTGCATGTGTGCCCCAGTTCTTTCGGCTGTGGCATTTCAAGCTTCATCTACACTCTCCTGTCAGTGTAAGCTTCAACCACACTCTCCTTTCAGTGCAAGCTTCAGCAACAGTGCTCTGCTGGTGCAAGCTGCACGCTCGCCTCCCAGTGCCCTCATGTCTTGTGTAATGTTTTGGTGACGTTTGGGGGCTGCAGGGCAGTCTCCTCGAGGGAGAAAATAGATTGATATATTCGCTAGGTATTTAAATGAAATTAAACTACTTTTCGCATGGTTTAGAATTCTGAGGCTGTGCTTTAAATAAACGCATGGAGAGAGCTCCATTTGTTTAATATTATGAACTTGCCTGCGCTTTCCTTTATGATGGTGGTTTAACAGCAGCACTGACCATATGTCCACTCGAGTTTCAATTTTTTCAGGGGGGGGAGGTTCGGGCACGTGCGCTACGCCTCGCCACTTTCAAATGTCACCAGCCGCCTCTGCTTACATAGATTTACAGAAAAACTCCCCAAAGAAGACAGACCAGATCTGACTGCTCATGGATTTTGCCAATGGATCTGTGCACGTAGACCATACTGGCTCAGACTCACCTGTCTCACACCAGAAGTGAAACGTTGGATTTTGAATTTGCCATTTTCAGGTAACACACTCTTTGGGTCTCATGCAGATGTTAAGATGTTTTCACAAAAGAAAACTGAGATAGACGCCTTGAAGGCTGTTGGCCTAGAAAAGCAGAGAGAATATTGTATGGGGTAATGACTCTACAATAGGAGATATTTTCCTCAGAGGCAGTTACATATCTCCAGAGAGCGTCTGTAAAATCAAGATGCATACCCCACATGAGATGGAGCTGTACAAAGAGAAATATTGACCATCACCCCATATCAATGTGATTTTACAGATGGCCCTGGAGGAGAGATGTGTTTCCTGCAGAAACACAACGTTGATGCCATGTTGTGCTAAATAGGAGAGTACTTGCTTCCCCTTGCAGGGATTGTTGAGCTCTCTACCCTGATATTCTATATCACGCAGGTTAGCTCTACCACCTGTGCCACTCTAGGCTGGGCCCCCATCTTTAGAGGCTGCAGTAGCTCATATCTCCAACTGTGTATTCTTAAATAATGCAGTGTCGCCAGATATCAGATAATCAAAAGAACACTCAAAAATGCAAATAATACCCCACCCACACCAGCTGGTAGAACATCTGGTGAATCCCCAAAGAAGTTTAACAAAACCCCAGTTGCAAGTGATGTGGTATACACCTGGGAGGTGGACAACACCACAGCAGGTGGTGCTCGAATGAAAGGTGTTACCTGTACAAAAGGTAATAACTGGTTTCAACATTAGAGTTGCTAATAGTCCCATCAAGGCCGATCGGGGAGTGGGGTGAGAGGGAGGCATACTCACACAAAGCCCGAATGGCCTACATGCAGTATGTGAGGCCTGAATCAGAACATCTGCAGGCAGCTTGTGCTCAGTCAGGAAGCGTATGGACCATATACACAGCTGAAGCAGAGGGGCAGCGATCCGGTGTGGTGCGGTGGGATGGACAAGTTATTTGCAAAAGTCTACTGTCTCTGTAGGGGTGTTTAAGATCCAGGTCCTCCCATTTATCTCAATTTTCAGCCGTGCTGGGTACAGCATTCCATATTTTAGTCCCTGCCTGCGTAGGGTGTTTTTGATGTCTGCAAACATTCGCCAACCCTCCTGGGCGGCTACAGTGAAGTTGGGGAACAGAGGTATGGCAGATCCTGGAAGTCGCCACTGGGGTTGCGGGGGTGGGGCCAGCGATCTGTGGGCTCTATCTGCAAAAACATGTCTGTGAAGGCCTGTCTGCCAAAGAATTACGAAAGAAAACTTTCGAATAAAAGGTCAGATCTCCTCATATCTGTCGATTCCACCACTCCCATGATTTGTATGTTATTTTGGTGAGAGTGCACCTCAGGATCTTTGTTCTTAGCTGCAAAAGATTTAAGCATCTTCTCCACTTCCTCCAGGCGCTTCTAAATTGATGTGGCATTGTCTTCTAGTTCCGAGATATATTTTTCTGTGCCTTCTAATCTCATAGTGTGACGATACAGCCTTTCCCCCATACGATACAGCCTGCTTGTAAAAGAATAGAAGCGGGCATCTATGGATCTAAATCCAGCGCAAAGCTCTGCCATGATTGCAGCGGTGCCATCAGCAGGCCCTGCTTGGGCGTCTCCAGCTGAGTCCTCCTCAGTATCCGAGAGGGATTGCTGTCGCCGTGTATTTTTGGGGTGGTCAAACATGAGTTTAGGATCCCTCCTCCCCATTGAAGTACCTGGGAGGAGGTGGGGAGGCTCAGCAGGAAACTTATATGCAGGCAATGGCAGCTGACTTGTATGACAGACACAATGCAGCAAGTCCTTTGGCCTGAGGGGCAACTGATTGCACAGAGTGGCTATGTGCCCCATGGGCAGTACAGACAGCTGTAGGGTTACTGGGAGGGGGGTAGAGGGGCTCCCAACAGTGCTGCCACAGCCACATGACTGGAAGGGGGATGGGAAGGTGGTGAGTGGGCAGGATTAGAGCAGAGTGTGTCGGCTCAAGTGTTAAAGTAATGCAGCTCCCCCACACAGACCGTTGAGACATGCTCCTCTGTAGGTTTCTCCTGGGGTGGGTGCCAAAGAATGAGTCCACTGAGGGGGCCGGTTGGCCGCCGCAGGATTCCACCTCAATCCCAGCCTCAAACAGTCTTGCAGATGGGCCCAACAGCAGGCCCCCATGGGGCCCTTGGGCCTCGGGGGAGCATCCATGCAAGAACCAGCAGTCTCAGCCACCTTGTGGCGTTAATTTTCAGTGGGGTAAGTGGGTGAACACATGTGGCGTGCAACTAACCTTCTTCACACAGAGAACAGGCACTGCAGACTCACCAGTTGGCCACATTGGAACAGTAAGAGCTCTTCCCTGCTTGCCACGCCTGTCACTGTCCCAGTCTCAGAGGGGCCGCCAGCCATGGTCCCTGTTGCCGTGGGGTCTCCAAGATCCATCCTGGGCCACCTGCATCAGCCGCCTTAGGCAGTCTTCCAGGATCTCTTCCCCTCCATGATCATGGTGCATCCGTGATCGTTCGTGTTTAGGGCACAAATCTAGCCGAACCAGATGGTTGACGAAACCTGGCATTTGGGAGCAGCCGGCTCTGGAGCATCACACCCAGGCAGCCATCTTTGTCGCTGGCATGACCCACTCCCAGCTGAATGAATATTGATTATGTAGGTCACAATTTGTGACTCCCTGTGATTGGCTGCAAACATAGGGATAGTGGCCAGCAAGGGACCATAGAACACCATCCCTGTTTCCATTCTCAAACGGAAAATTTTTCGAGTTCCTTAAACATGCTATATGCATGTCAGTCTTTACCCTGCTCTAATGAGAACAGTCCTACCCGATCTGCCAAGCCAGGTCATCCCTAAATTGAACCACAAGCAACCCAGGACCGGTTTTGCCCTTGTTCTGGGCTCATTAGCCGGGTATAGCTTGGTTCCAGTGACAGAGAGCACTGGTCCCACATCTGGGCATACCTCTGCCACTTAAGCAGACATACTAAATTATGCAAAAAGTAATGGTTAGAATGCTTAAATTAATTTCAGCCACTGATAATTGCAATGGCTCATCAGCTTCGTTCCAGTTTTTTTTATACTTTCTTAAGAAAATCCGAAAATCTCATTATAATTGAGAAATGTTATTATATCAAAAGAAAGTACTTCTGTATGGTCTCTAAAAAAGAGCATAATGGCAGGTAAGCCTCCCTCATTGGGCTTGAATCATGTTATGTACCGTCAAAAGTCTGAATCTGATAGAGACTACTAGCCGCAAATTCCTCCATGTAGAATCATCCCCAGGCATGAGACTGGATCCAGAAACTTTTTTTGCCACAGCATCCCTGTGCGCACGTGACGTCAGCGAGGTCACATAAGACCCGCCCCAGCGCGCCTAAGTCAATTTTTTCCTTTTCCGCGTGCAAAGCGGATCTGGTCCTTGCTACAGGCCTGTTTCGGGCCCTTTTTTCTCCATTCTTTTGGTGGAACAGTGTGCGATTGCCTTCCGGCTTCAAAACTTGTATGTTTTGTGGGCGTCTTATGTCGGCGATGGACCCGCATCTCATTTGTATGTGGTGTTTGGTGGAGGATCACAGCACCACCGACTGCGAGGCCTGTCAACAGTTGAAGCCGAAGTCGCGGCGGTAGCGCCGCATGAAACTTCTCTCGACGCATCTCTCCAGGTCGACGTCCTCCCCTCGGTCTGCTTCAGCGGACGACTTCAGATTCGGTTGTGGTCGTCGTACTCGCCCTTCTCCAATGTCACGTGAGCCTCGCTCCCCGGTGGGTAAGTGTCGCAGTTTGTCCCTGGGGGCTGGGTTCCGGCCTACCGGGGGCGTGGACTTTCCGCGCGTGATGCGGCCCGTGTGTCGTTCTATCCACCGTTTCCCGGTGTGGGGGCGTCGAGAGTCCAAATGGAGACATACGAGGCGACTTTGCAGGCCTCGCTGGCGTCTTCCCCTCCTGGGGTGTCGGTGGACCCCTCGCCTTGCGCAGGGCCCTCTACGGTGCCACCGGTGGCTCCGGCCCCGGCGCCGACTGGTTCGGATCCAGGCTTGGAGGGTGTGGTGCTGTTGGGCGTGCGGCTCCTCTGGGGCACCTCCTTCAGGCCACGGCGTCTCTGCCTCACCGCAAACTCCTGCGGGAGTCCCAGTGGTGCCGTGGGAGATCTCCGGGGTTCGGGTCGCATCCCCGAGCCCCTCTCGGTCCTTTGACAAGATAGTCTTGTCTAAGGCCAAGGTGATGCCGTTACGGTGCCGGCAGCAGCTGGACCGTGCGGAGCCACTGGGTTTGTGAACCCTCCTCGTCCCGCTCCGGGTCGTGGCCGGGTGCTGACCCCTAGGCCCTCTCCGGGCCCCTCTCGTCCCTCCCCATAGGTGGCTGCCTCGATGGAGGGCGAGTCGGAGGTGGAATTGTCCCTGGCACCGCCTCATGGGTTGCTGAGTGATCTACGCCTCATTCTAGGCTGCGGCTAGCGGAGGGCTTCGTGTCACTCCCCAGGCCCGTCTCGTTCCCCCACGCGGATGGCTACCTCGGTGGAGGTCAGATCGGCGCCGCGCCGGGACTGGTTCGGCTCCAGCCCCACTCTGGTCTCCCCTCCGGTCCCCGGTGCGGGGTGACTTGGAGGAACCTTGTCCGGCGATGCTGGATGGTGCCCCACACCTTGCCTCAGGCAGCAGACTCTACGGCTCCGCGCAGGGGTCGTACCGCAGATTCGTCTTCGGTTGCTCCTTCTTCTTCAGAGGCAGCCTGTATATTGGTGTCATCCACCCCAGAGACTAGCCGCCGTGTGGTGTCTTTTTCATCGGCGTCGAAGGGCAGCTCCCTGCCCTTTCTGAGGCAGAGGTGTTTGTCGGAAGAGCAGCAGGTCCCTCATTCTTCGGCTCCTTCTGACTTTCACGTCTGGCCCTTGCCTCCCCCGCTTGGCCTCGGGGACGGCCGCCTCAGTTTGCAGCCGTCGCCCAAGGAGGAGCTGCTTTCCCCGCCGCGGGGCCCTACAGAGGCCGGTGCGGCCTTCGCTCACGCCGTGTGACGGCTGTGGGCATCCTGCGTATGGGTGACCCGGTGGCTCACTTTCCGGCGGCCCATCTACTGGAGGTGTCCACCAGGGCTCTGGTGGGAGGGAAATTTTACTTCCCTTTGAAGGTTCCCTCCTTCCTTAACGGGGTCTTGGAGGCGTCCTGGCGCAGGGGACCCGGTGCCTCAGCATCTTCTGCACCGGCATCTCCTGGCACCGCGTGACCTGGCGTGCCTTTCCCTCCACCCCTCTGCCTCCAGTCCTCTTTTGTGGACTGCTTTTCCCTCCATGCCGCCACTGTTGACTCTGCCGTCCCGAGAGGCCTGCTGGCTGGACTCTTGGGCAACAGCGGTGCGTCCATTGGGGCGTAGGGGCGTAGCCCGACTAAGCCTTGTGGACGCACCTGCTGCGGCACAACGAGCTCCCAGCTAATATAAATATAAAGCGCTTTCAGCGGTTGTTCCGGCCGGGACACACCCGCTGGAATAGGGAGTGCGCAAGGGGTGGGTCTGCCGGGCTGGCTGGCAGGCTGGCATTTAAACTTAAACAAACACTGTCAGTTTAAGTTTCCGAGTCGGAGTTGCGAACTTGCGCATGTGGAATTATGGGCAGAAACTTGCCCGAGCATGAGCGTCAGCGTCATGTAGATGCTGAGACAGACCGAAGGGGCCAGGGGGTGCGGCTTTAGCCGGCCCCGTCGTTTCGAAGGCGAGAGGGTGAGTGCTGTGTGCCCCCCTAGCCAATCCTGGCGCTTATGCAGCGCCAGGATTGGCTGGTCCACGGCGCCAAGGACAGGCAATCCATCATTGGATGCCACGCGTGTGTGGCTCAGGCAGGCCGCTCAGCACTATATCCTGCTGGCCAATCACTGTGACTTCAGCCTGTGAAGCCATTCAGTGATTGGCCATGCGCGCCGTTAGTGTTACCTGTGTTTTTAATTGCTTGACTTAACGGGGGGCGCTCTCTCTCTGGAGTCATCTGTGTGAGACATGAGTCGCACTCGCCACCCGCCGACTGAAGACGAAGAGATCGTCGATTCCCTATTCCCCTAGTAGCTGTAAGTGACTGTCTTTTGGCATATTTCTCATCACATCTCTCAGCTCTTCACGCTATTATTCTGAGCACATAGACGGTTGTTTTTCTTTCCTGGATTCATTTCTGTTCCTCTGATGGCTTGACATCTTGCAGCCCGTACTCTGGGTATTTTCATTATCTACGCCTTATTTTTACTCCCATTTTCATCATTTCTACTGTACACCTCGAGGCAACGCTGGGCGGGTTCTGGAGATGCTTTAATCAATATCATTTCTGTACGGATTCTTTGCACATTTTCTGCTGAGCTGACGGGGATATATTTAGCTTCTGTTATCGTGCCAGTGTTCGATTAATTTTAAGTAGGTAGGTCTGGCACGCGGGACCAGCCTGCCCGCCCTTCCGAGCTTCTGAGGAGAGGCCTGGCTGCTGCTGCTGCGACAGAAGTGGGCTGGAGGGCAAGGGTAATGGGCACGACGAGTCATTCAACCAACTAGTCTGCCCCTGGCCCTGGCCGCCCAAAGCCCGACCCGATGACCGTGGCCAGTTAACCATTCACTGCTCGCTGCATGCCCCTCCGGCTGGACAGCGAGCTTTCACGGACCCTCACCCCCGATCCCATCTGTGCTACCCTGCGTGGGCACTCTTGCCGACTCCCTCGAACTTATCTTTGCAGCATGTTGCCTCTGACCTGTCAGAACCAAATATCAATCCAAAACGCCAATGGAACAGGATCACCCACCCACCCAACAATTAATGTATGTTGTCAGATTCCACTGACCTCCCACTGCCCATGATGAAGCATTACTCTGACCCCCCTCACAAGTCTATGACACAGTCACTCCCGCTCAGTATGTCCCCTCTGCCCTCTCTTGTTTTAATAAGTTTAACACTTTTTTTGTTACGGTTTAATATAGCGTAAACTTGACCCTGCGTGGGCACTCTTGCCGACTCCCTCGAACTTATCTTTGCAGCATGTCGCCTCAGAACTTATCTTTGCAGCATGTCGCCTCGCCTCTGACCTGTCAGAAGTTGAACCAAATATCAACCCAAAACGCCACTGGAACAGGAACATCCACCCAACAATTAATGTATGTTGTCAGATTCCACTGACCTCCCACTGCCCATGATAAAGCATTACTCTGACCCCCTCACAAGTCTATGACGCAGTCACTCCCGCTCACTAAGTTCCCTCTCTTTTAATAACACTTTTTTTGTTACGGTTTATATAGCGCGAACTTGACCCGAAGGTATTGGCGCGCTGTACATGAGCAGCAGTTACGCAGTTAAGTTACACAAGAGGACACGTTCATTTTTTGGTAGGCGCGGGAAGATTAAGTGATTTGCCCAGAATCACAGGATGTTGAGCCCACGTGGAGGCTCGAACCTGGTTCACCAGCTCCAAAAACGGCAGCTCAAGCCGTTAGGCCACATTCTCTCTTACTCAATGGTGCACACCCCCCTCCTTCTGTAGCAGAACCCCCCCCCACTTTAAAATATAGTCGTGTGGTTCCAGAGCTCATCCTATTGTAGAAGTGCCCACAGTTTGGCCCATGGCCCCCTGAATCCTTAAAATGTCCCTACCCAGGCAGACCGCAGTCACCCTTGCCCCCTTCCTGGCGGGGGACAGCAGCAGGGGAGCAGCGGCCCAGCAGAGGTAACATACCTCCCTGACATCAGTCATCTGTTTGCATTTTCCTGCTTTTTGATCAGACACGGACATGCCAATATCCCCTTACAGAGACAGTACCTGGGTGCACCGTGAAGACATCTGCGGCTTCGAGGGGGTGCTGTCTGTGTGCAGCACAGCCTTCCGAGCCACCCGCTGCTGCAATGTGCATGTTATAAAACGCTCCGTTTCTCTTCTTTATTTATAGGAAAGGCATGAAATATACGACAGAATAATATGGAATGCTGCAATAATAATTGTAATGATGGTTTTAAGTTTACATTTCATGCATGCACACAAAAGTACCGCATGTCAGTAGCTTCAAACACAACAATTGCGTCTCTATTGGTGGCACATGGTGAATACTTTGCAATGCTTTGACCTCCGATCTCGGTGTTTCACCTGCGAAGCACATGCGCACCATTAGCCGGATCGGCAGTCCCAAACGCAGTAGGAAGAATTTCTAACATCCATAGTGAAAAACTCCTCGAATGCAAAATTAATTCAAACATTATAGCCTTCAACAAAATATTTAAGTTTTGGAATCTAGCTTTAATCTACCAATGAGAAAAATGGGGGAAAAAACAAAGTTATGAAAAAAGTTCAACCCATCCTAGCAACTTATAAAGGGCATTTAACAAATATCAAGGAAAATGGAGCTCTAACTTAGTTAACGAGTATGTAGAGCACCCTTACTCTAGCAGCAGTGTGACATTCAGGCTTCTCGTTGGGGGTGCGTGAATAGGCCAAGGCCAACAAGTGAGGTGAGAGAGAAAGTGTATGGGTGTGAATGTGAGTGCGTGCAAGAATGTGCATGAGAGAGACTGAATGAATAAGCGCACTCCTCCGTGCATAGGAGTACTGGTAGTTCTGTGTCTGGTACAACTAAGCAGCAGCACCCGTCCAGCCCTAATCAGTGACAGTTAATAAAGGCTGTGCACTGCAGCCGGTGTGCGTGTCTGCTCTGGCTCACCCCAGCAGGTAACTGGTAAGACCTACGTTAAGTGCTTTTTGGCACACACATTTTTGTCTTGAGTTTTTAACCGTCCCCAAAAGCCGCATGGTTCTCATGAGATGAAAACAGCGATTTATGTAAATTATTATGCATTGCAATAATATATCGCACGCAATAGATAATATGCCTTCTGTCACTGAGAATTTGAAACTGCTTTTCTAAGTGCCTCACAGCCTCATACTCCCGAAGTCCTTTTGTACTGTGAATAGCCTGCTGTACGAAACACACACTGATCAGGCCGGGCCTGAAAGTGAAACCTATTGAGGAACGTAGGAATTAGGAGGTTCACAAAATCACAGCACTTGCCACTCAGTCTTGACTCTTCACTTCTCGGGCCGTCGGCCGTTTCCCAAGAAATGAAATGCAGTTTGGTTAGGTTTCTAGTAGTGGTCTCGTCGGTCCGGTCGGTCACGTCTCTCTCTTACTCACTGTGACGACTCAAGTCGAACAACAAATGGCCGGGTAACTACTAACTTACTGAGTACCCCTGCGCTGGGCATGCTGCTCTGACCTGACATCACACTGACCCTGTTCCTCATGGAAACAGTCCATCATCAGAAATCCTTTTCATCTCACCCCTCCACACCTGCAGCCTACTGAAATTTGAGATTCACAACTTCTCCTCCCCCTGACTCTCAGGAACTAAGCTTCAATCCTGCTTGCGTTTAATTTGTGCCCCTCAAAGGCCCTCAAATCGATGTTGCACTCAGGAATTATCTTCCCTTTACCTTAAAAAGAAGAAGGTGTGAACACTGGAACAAAGTACAAACGTGATGGATAAACTCTTGCTCATATTGCTTGTTTATATGGTCTGTAAATAGGGTGTTACATTTATAGCTTGCATTTTTCGTTCACCCTAACAATGTAAACTCTGAGTTCATGGAATGTCTGCCATGTTCAAAATAATTCCAATTGATTGAGTAAATGCTGTCTATTATGCTGCTTGGGCCCAGTGCATGTGTAGTGTAACCTATGTGATGTTTACTATTGTGTCATTGACGTTAACACAGCAGTGAGGCATTGGGGTCTGTATGCAATGTTATGCAAGTATTGTAGCCTGCTCATGTTTTCAGAAACAGTCTAACTCTATTACAAGGATCTTCTGTATTCGAGTGAGGGCATTGTCGTCATACAGGAAGACTCTTGTGCCAGCAAGTGCTTCTGAGATAAATATCATGCGCAAATCGAAATAAACAAGCAGTGGCTCCCACATCAAACCTAGGGGGTCAGGGGGGGTCTATCCTGCCCCCTTTTGGTCATTTCCCCCTTTGTTTTGTTGAGTAATGTAATCTTTTTAAACCATACTGCTCACGGTTCACAGGATATAAGCAATACACCGTGATACTGGTCCCCCCAGGGATCTGTAGTGGTGCTTAAAGTTTCAGTAAAAAACACCTCTCTTGATTTCTGAATAATAAGTATAAAAGTGTTAAGGTAGCTATGTTGTTCTACTTACATTTCATATGCTTTACTTAATCTTGCATCCATATGAGGGTTTGCTTTTTCCAGGAAGGTACTTTTTTTCCATGCAGCATATCACTCTTGTGCATAATTTGAATTGAGCCGCATCCAGGTATATGTAGCAGGGCACAACTGGGTTGTAGCTGAAGGCAGTGTGGGTGTCTCAGTGGGATAGTATGGTGTTCATTGGGGGATGTGGCACTACACCAGAGCTGCTGAATTTCGTTCTGGGGAACCAGCTTCAGCCTTCATGAACAGTCCACCAGACCACTCCTGGAGTGCCTCTGACTTCGTTCTGTTTCTTTACTTTTTGTGACTGTTGGTCCTGCGGGGAAACATTTTAAATTTATGTTGTCTTGTTTACTGGGAGCATTGCTTTTATGTTCCTTTAGTGTAATAGGCTGGCTGGTGAAGTGCACTTCCCATAGTGTTCAGTCACTTCAATTTGCCTTTAGGTGACTACCTGGCTTAATGGTGGTTTTCTATTTGATTTCATGTAACTCCTTGTCTTGATGAGTGCATTGGTTTTAGTTTGTTTGAGGTAACTGCTTCACATGCTGGTTTCATCACACAGCTGACACCCACCCTGAGAAAACCAGAGCTGCCCTGTTAGTGGTATCCACACCAGTGTGCTTAGGTTCCTTACAGCTCCTTCACTTGAAGTGGGTTACCACCTACCCGTTACTTTTTGTATCCTGCTCCTACCAAGTCAGATCCAAATCCAGACCAGTCCCCACAGTTGCTGTCATGTCATCTCAGGCGCGATGTAAAGTCTCCCAGTGAGCTGAGGACTCTTTTGGCTCAAGAACCAACTAGCTGGAGACCCTTGTGGTTGTTTAAAGATTTAAGATCAGCCTGTAACTCAGTCTTGAGCTGGGTGGGTGACCTCGATTACAAAGTGACTGTGCCAGATGTCCCATTATGACCCCTTTTGCCTGTCTCCCCTTCAGACGCAGAGGGCATAAAACTAGGGGGTGCTCAACCCTGGCAAAAAACTGAGGGGTGACCCTAAGAGCACAGCTGCCATCCAATCAGGGGTGGGATGCTTTGGTGTGCTGGTCTGGTTTTCTGGGTCATTGGCTCAAGTTTTTCCCATGTAATTGATTGGGTGTCTTGGTAAGTTGCTTTTATGTGAATGTCTGACTTATGACTGCGCATTCCTTTCAGTGTGCACTTGCTTCAGTTTACTTTGTGAGTCACTGTCTAGTTTGCTGGATGTATTGCTTTCATTTTTGTTTCATTGAATTGTTTGACTTGCTTGGTGCGTTTATGTTGGTGCCTGCATGCTGAAGTGTACTCTTCTTCAGTTTAAATGTATGTGACTGGCCTGTTGACTAGCACCCTGCTTTCAAAGTGAAGGTTCACAGGTTCACACTTGCTTTAGTTTACTTTTGTATGGTTGACTGCATGCACTGTTTTGCTGGATGCATTGCTTTAAATTACTACTTGATGCATTGCTTTCAGTTTGCTTTCAAGTAATTGCCTCTCATTTTCCTAATGCTTTGTGAAGGCTGTTTCCCAACTGTTGTGCAACTTCTTCTACTCTTAGAGCTGAGATTTTCATGAAAGTCTTATAGTCTGAATTCAGCATCTGAGCGTAATAGGACGAAATGTATGAAGCTCTGTGGTTATACTGAATAAGCAGCTACATATTTCCATCTATTAATGTAATAACTGCACTTTCAGAATTGGTTTATTAACCTTCCTGCTTTCTCAAATTTGCTTGAAAATGCACGATTTTTCTTCAAAATTTTCTTGGGGGGGGGGGGGGGGGGGGGATTTCCCCCGAACCCCCCTTTTGGGGTTCAGGGTCGCTCGCTGCGCTCGCTAGCTACGGTGCTGTATGCAAATCACTTTGCGCCCCACCACTTTGAAATGTCACCCACCACCCTTGCTCTTGGGGGCGCAATATGTTCGCCTCGACCAGCGCTGCCCTGCAGGCTCTTAACACTGTGTGTGTGCTGGCTCGGGCCTCCTCCTCAGCGTCCCAGGAGGGTGGTCAAGTGGACTTACGGCATTATGCGTTGGATGGCGGGGAGCTGGCAGCGTTTATTCTCCGCTCCCCCCTGGACATCTCAGAGGTGTTGGGCCGGGCCATGGCTTCCTCGGTCCATCTCCATCGGCATACTTGGCTTAAGGGATGGAGTATTCCCTGAAAATATTCAGGAGCGACTCATTGATCTTCCGTTTGATGGCAGCCTGTTGTTCCATGCCCCGGCCAACTCCGCCATCCAGAAGCTCTTGGCAGTGTTCCGTCCTCCTCCTCCTCCTCCTCCGCCTTATCATCCTCCTCCTCCGTCCCCTCCTCAGTGATTCCTGAGTTGGATTGATTCTGGGCCTTCTTAGGCCACTTGTTCTGGCTGTGGAGTGCGTTTTCTGGCCATTGCGTCCTTCTTTGGGACCTTGGCATTGTTGGCTGCTGGACGGCCCTTTTGTTGATTATGTGTATGTGTTGGAAATGTTGCGCTGATTTTGCCCTGAGATTAGGCCTTCAGTTGGTTGGGCTGCTTGTCAAGCCTTACGCGGGGGTGTTTTTTTCCCCATGACTCTTTTGTTTGTTGCGCTGCTGTGGAAGTTCTTCCAAAGAGGGATGCTTGAGGCTTATCGTACCCTAGGTCATATGTCTTGCGCTCTGCTGGAGGGTTCTGGTCACCTTCAGGTGCCTGTTCTCCATGGCATTTGTGTAGGTTGCTTTTTCTCCTTGAGGTCATGTGAGCGGCCACTTGTGGTGGTGTGTCCGGGCATCTCCTCCTTTCCCTGCTCCTATCCTGAGGTCTGGGATGCTCCTGTGTTCTCCCTTGCCAAGCGCCCCCTACTCAGCCTTCCTGGGGCCTCGGGCTCTTCTTCTTCTTGCTTCTGGGGGCTTGACTGCCGGCGCTGTTCTGGCTGGCATGCTGCTCTCCATCTGGAGTGGGTTCGCCTTCTTTTCCCTTGTCCTTGGGCCTTCTAGGCTTCTTCTTCCGCTTTTCCTGTCTTGGTCTTGGGCGGAAGTTATGTTGCCTTGTGGGGGAGTGGGATACTTCGGCCTCTCCACCCTTGCCTTTGGTTCCTCTGCTGTGGGTGTACGAGCCTCTTCAGCCTTCTTTTCTCTCCTACATCCCTTTGGGGTCGGTAGGGTTCTGCTTGTGGGGGTTCCCCTTGCCTGGCAGGTACGAGGTTCTTCCTGGTCCACAAATCTGGTCACCTGGGGGGCCCTCTGTTCTGAATTGGCTGGTGGGGTTTCAGGGGGCATTGCTAGGGTATCTTTTCTACGTGAAGGAACCTCCGGCTAGTAGTCTCTATCAGATGTACGAGTTACTTACCTTCGGTAACAATGTATCTGGTAGAGACGATTCTAGCTGCAGATTCCTTCACGGCACGCCCTTCCTCCCCTTTTCTGCGAGGACCCTTGGGTTGGTCTTCGGTACTCGCCTCCCGGTGGGGGGCTGTGTCTCCTGGGAGTGCCTTCCTTGTTCTTGACGGGTCGCTCCGTCTAGGGGCGGTTCATTCCTCCTTGGTTCTTGGAGGATGGGGTTCTGGTGTTCTGGTGCCCTGCTGCTCTGGCTACTCTAGGTTTGGGGGAGATTGCTTTTTATTCCTGTCCTTCCCTCCCCTCCCCTCCTTCCAGTGCTATCCCCTTATTAAGGGTCATCTGGCCATGCCTAGCCTTGTCCCTTGTGGTGGTTGCCCTCTATGGTGGGGTGGCTTGGAGGGTTGTTGTCCCTGTCTGTCTTGGGACTGGTCCCCTTTTTCTGGATGGGGGTGGTAGGTTTACTACGTGTACCATGACTTTACGCATGTTCCTTGCCTCTGGGGCACAGGAGTGGGAGGCTGTCTATGTGCTGGCAGGGTTGCTGCGCAGGGCTCTGCTTGTTCTTTCTTCTTTCCTGTCTTTGGGTTCTACGGTGTTGCCACTATTCTGTGTTGGTTTGCTAGTCACCGCTTCTTTCCATTTTTTTCTGCTCTTCGCACACTGTTCCCATGATCCCACAGTTTTTTATCTGGTGATTCCGCGTTGTGGTGCGGAAAAGTTCTCCGAAGAAAACTGACGTAGCCGCACCGGGGTGGGTCTTGTGACCTCGCTGACGTCACGTGTGCGGACGATGCCTGGGCGGAATCGCGTGATGTCGCCCCGCCCCTGGCGCGCAGGGATTCTGTGGCAAAAAAAGTTTCCGGATCCAGTCTCAAGCCTGGGGATAATTCTACGTGAAGGAATCTGCGGCTAGAATCGTCTCTACCAGATACATCGTTACCGAAGGTAAGTAACTCGTACTTCACTTCATGCACCTTCTCAACACTCAGAGGTGACATTTAGGCCATCTCATTTGGATCTTAATTCTCTGGCTGGAGTATACAGTGGACTTCATACACATGTGTAGACCATTTGCAAAGATAGTTTTGTGGCACAAACAAAGCGATATGAATATGCAGCATTTACCTATAGGAAGCCAGGGCAGTCTTTCCAAATGCTTAAAAATGCAAGTATCTCTCCTTAGGACTTAAATGAGCTGGGAAGCCGCATTCTTCAGAAATTGTAGGCTATGAATCAGATAATCTGATAGAGACTTCTAGCGCAGATTACGTACTTTAGAATTATCCTCAGGCGTCAGACTTGATCCAGAAATTTTAGAACAGTATACCTGCTTGCCAGTAGGCTGCGTCATTCGGCTCTGCATCTGCGGCGTCTGCACCGGATGTAACGTACATATGTAGGCACCACATCAGCGTGCTGAAGTCAGTTCTTTCCTTTCTGCCCTCAGTTACTGTTTGACTAGCTTTTTAGGTCGAACTTGCTCTGCGCAGGCATATTTTGTTCAGTCTATGGGCTTCTCAACACGACCAGCGCTTCTGGTTGGTTGGTTGGTCTGCCTTTCAAAATTCCTTACTCTGGTTGGTCAGTTGTGTCCATCTGTCCCGCCTTTGGGTGTTTGGTTCCCTCCCACTGGACATCATGGATTGATTCTTTTAGTTGGCCATCTCTGGCCATTTGTTACATCCTCGCTCGCATCACCCCCCCCTCCTCCCTCCCATCATTGCTGCTGTTCTTCCTGCTTGTTTTCAATGGGAGTTTCCTTGCGCTGCTTTTCGTTGGACATCTCTGGCCATTTGTTTCCTCCTTGTTTTTTAAACGCACAGTTTTGTCGATAGCGAGAATCCAACCTTATTTACCAGTCCCAAAGTTGGCATCTCTTGAGGTTACATCACACCTCTCTCCTGCTGGGCATAGGCATCAGTGTCTTTCGCTGCAACTTTCGTAATAATTTTTTTCTTGCTTGTTTTTCTCGCTAGGAAGTAACTATAGAATAGCGTCATTTCTAACTCAAACAAACATAGCTCACTATAAATAAAGGCCTATTGGACAAGACGTTTTCGTAGCAGTTTTATCAACGGGTCTGGTAGTGTGGTTCGTAGGTGAGTTGCTGTCACTTTAATGCGTTTCTCCATCGTTGGAGGATGTGCTACACCCAATGGCCGTTTCTAACATTGCTTCAATTTATGGAATGTTAGTGTTTATTGAACATGACGCCTTAATAATATTAAAAAGAAACCGATTTTTACACAGTCATGTTGATCATGGCATTTAAATAATATTGTTTTAAAAGAATACTGAGGACATGGTTCTGTCCATGAGATACCTGGTGCCAGGACGGAATGCCAAACATACTTTTTTCGTGGGAGCAGCGCCCCCCGGTGCACAAAGTCTTAGTCATGCGAAGGCTGCAGTGAGTCCCTGAGAAGTTCCACGCTAGTATTGTGCACCAGTATGCAGGATTTTATTGAAAGCAATGGCTGTGCATTCTCCCTGGAGCCTGAGCAGTGACAAGACTGTTATACACTGCATGGTCTGTCCTCTCTACATGTGCACTTTAGTGTTAACACTCTCTCCCTGTGCTCCTCGTGTAAGTGGTACTTGGCCAAAGCTGCCTCGGGTGTGTGGTATGGTGGCTTATCTTCCCGACCCCATGATCCTTCTTAGTCTTTCCCCATGCTGTCTGTGGTTACTCGCAGCCTCTGCTACTGCTTCTGCATCTCATCTTTTACTCTGTCTCGAGCCAGTATCTATGTTGAAATAGGCCATGGGTTTTCTGCTGTGTACTGTTAATTCATTCCACTCCATGGTCATCCTTTCGCTTGCCGTTGCCTGTGTCTGCTCAGCCAGTTGCTGCTCTTAAATAGTCCCTCCCACCTTGGTGGCCTGTGTTTTCTTTCTCTGCTGTGTAAATCTTAATTCCGTCTGCATGCCTGTTAAACCTTTGGCTCGCTTACGGCCCTCCACATCCTTTACCTTCCATCTCTGCCTTGCTCCCCATGGTTGCTTCTTTAGCTCTTTCTCTGGACATGCTCTGCTGCAGTACTTCAGCCTGCATTCAACTCTGACCTTGCATGTGAATGTGGCTCTCTGTGTCGCCTCAGTGCCTCCGCAGGGCTTCTAGCAGCACGAAGTGTGCACAGTGAATACTGTCACCAATATTCAAATGTCTGTCAGTGCAAACTATTTGCTAATATGGCATATAAAGGCAACTCAATTTCCGATTGCAAATGTCTGTCATTAACATGCTCATGCTCGCTCAAGTTCGGTCTGTGCTGGATCCGGTAGTCTGGATGGTGCAGTTGGACTTGCAAGATGCATATTTTCACATTGCCGCCCTGCCCGCCCACAGACGTTACCTGTGTTTGGTTACATGATTGACTAGGAGTACTTTCAATTTTTCATTCTCCCCACTGGCTTCACCAGCACCCCCTCGGGTGTTCACCAAGGGTATAGCCTAGGGTATGGCACTGGTTGCAGAACACCTGCGAAGGTCTGGTGTTTCAGTCTTCCCCTACCTCAGTGACTGGCTATTAAATGCTGGCTCACCACAGGCAGTCCTCTCCCACCTCCAGACTACAGTGAACCTCCTGAACTCACTGGGATTAACTATCTACATGCCTAAGTCCCAGCTGACTCCTTCTGAGATGCTCCCTTTCACCTGAGCTGTTTTGTACACACTACAGTTTCAGGCGTATCCTCCTGCATGGCGAGTCTAGGTTATTTAGGCTACAAAACTGATGTTTCAGCATCTATCCTATGTTTCGGTGAGACAGACCCGTAGGCTGTTGGGCCTCATAGCCGCAAGCATCCTGCTAGTGATGCATGCCCACTGGCATAGGCGGGCTCTGCAGTGGGGCTTGAAGTTCCATTGGCGCAGCATCAGGGCAATCTTACCGACAGGGTCCAGATCTCAGAGGAAACCAAAAGATTTGGAGTGGTAGCTAACGAAACGTGATTGTGTCAACAACAGACTCCTCTACCTTGCCCAGCCAGAACTGACTGTGTCCGGACTCCACATAAACTTGTTGGAGCTTCAAGTGATTTGCTTGCCATTAAAGGCCCTCCATCAACGGAAGGCTTTTGCAGGTGTTCACAGACAACACCACCGCCATATTGTCCTGCAGCAAGCAGGGCCGGGTGGGGTCGTGGACCGTTTGTCCGGAGGCTCTATATTCCTGGACATGGTTGGATCAACAGGGCATCTTCCTGGTGATCCAACACCTGGCAGTCACTCTGAATGCAAGCAGGTACAAACTCAGATGTCGATGCCTAGTGGATCACGAATGGCGGCTCCATCCGGAGGTGGTGCAAGGCCTCTTTCAGGAGTGGGGAAAGCCTTGAATAGATGTATTTGCACTACATGGAATGCGCAATTTCAGCAGTTCTGCGCACTGTAGTTTCCAAGGCAGCTCTCACTCTGAGACGCATTCATCTCAAGTGGAACTCAGGCCTCCTGTACACCTTTCCGCCAATACTGCTCCTGCCCAGAGTTCTCAAGAAGATCAGGAACAACCGGGCCTAAGTTAATCTTGTGGCTCTGGATTGTGCACACAGAGTCTGGAATCCCGAGCTGATGAGCATGAGCATCAGTCCTCGGGTCAAGCTTCCTCTTAGTGAGGATCTTCTGTCGCAGCAACAGGGTAGGATCCTGCACCCGAACCTGCAGACCCTCCGCTTTCATGTGTGGAGATTGAGCCATGACAGTTGACAGCCTTTGACCTTCCTCCTGAAGTCTGTGATGGTATTCTGGCAGCCAAATGTCCTGCCTCCAAAATGGTGTACGACTGCTGCTGTGACAGGGTGTGTTTCCAGAAACATTGATCCCCTCTTTTCTCTTCTTTCTCAAATCTTATTATTAGTTTTTTATTTGGCCCTACAGGGCTCTTCTCTGGGCTCAATTAATGGCTCTCGTTCAGCCATTTTTGCATTTTTGCAGTTGCCGGACCAACCTTTCTTATTTAAGTCACCTATTGTGATGCGATTTCTCAATGGCTTGCAGCATGTTCCCCCCCAGACCATTTTTCCTTCTCTAGTGGGATTTGAACCTGTCCTCGATTTCATGATGTGCACACCTTTTGAGCCATTGCACAACTGCCCTCTCCGGTTATTGACCATCAAGACTGATTTTCTAGTGGTCATTACATTGGCCAGGAGGGTCAACGAATTGCAGGCATTTTCAGTGCATCCTTCCTATACTACCATTTCCCCTGACAAGCTGGTTCGTCAGGCATATGCCTACTTCTTTCCAAAGGTAGTCACTCGTTTCATCTCTGCCTACCTATTTCCTAAGACTCCACCGTCTGGACCCAAAAAGAGCGCTGTTAATCTTTCTTGACCGCACAAAAGACTTCAGGGTGGATGATTAACTGTTCGTAGGGTACAGCAGGGTCAAGGAAGGGAGGGCTGTGCAGAAACAAGCAATCTCTGCATGAAGATCTGCTTCACATTGGTGAAGAACCAATTGCCTGAGGGCTTGCACTCTCATTCTGCCAGGGCATTGCGCTAGCTTGCAGAGTTCCAGTACTGGACATCTGTCAGGCTGCAGCGTAGGCTTCATTGCACACATTCACTAAGCACTACAGCCCATACAGTCAGGTTCGTTGAGATGGGCATTTTGCCCGTTTGGTCCTACAGGACTTTCCGGTCTAAATTTAGTTTGCAGACCAGCCTCCTGGGAGGCATTGCTCGTGTATCTATTCTACGGTAAGGAATTTGCAGCTGGAAGTTCTATCAGATAAAAAGGTTACTTACCTTCGGTAACGCTTTATCTGGTAGAGACTCTATCTAGGCGCAGATTTCTTACCAACCCTCCCCTCTTCCACGCTCTGCACGCTGATTAAAGGAGAAAGCTTCCCCTTGAAAAGGGCCCTAGAAATTCACACCAGTGGTAAGTATTCATTGTGGCTCCCTGCTCCTGGTGTGGAAAGTGCGAAAACGAACTGAAGTCAGCGCGCCAAGGTGGCACCTATATAGGTACTGTGTACATCACTTCCGGTGTTGGTGATGCTGACGTGGAGCCAATTAACGCTACCCACTGATGTGCAGGGGTCCTGCTTGAAAATTACTAAGGTAAGGAATGTGCTAATCCTATGCTTAAAAAGTTTGTTAGAAAAACAGACATTTGAGGTGAGCAGATTCAGAGTGTCACTAGTTTAGTAGGGTTTTCTATACAGGAGCTGCTCTCCACCTAAACTTGGGAACCACCCAGAGTTCTCTGCTTCTCTTTTGCATATTTAATGCAGCACTCTAACTCTGAAAAGTGTTTTGTTTTGACATATACTGTGTGCTCCATGATGTCTGGACAAAGCTAAACCTCTCTGACGAGCTATAATGAAAGTGAAACATGTGTCAGGGGTTGCTTTTATTCATTCCAGGTTTGCTTGGATGTTATTTTACCAATCCAGAGGTGCAATACTGTGCCTGAAGTGGTAAAAGGCTTTTGTCATTTTACACCTTGGCTTGAATGGCACTGTGCTAATCCTATGATTAAAGATTTTGATGTAGAAATGGCAAAAGACTTTGTCCTTTTCCAACTCAGCGTGGATAGCACTGTGCTAATCCTTGCATTAGGTTGTGATCCTTGAGAAAGTTTTTGAGGGTGGTCGCCTGTTAGTCTTCCTCGTTGCTCCAATGGAAGTTGAAATCCCATAGGAAGGTGGGTGGTAGATAAGGTATCGTTTTGCTACAGATCCTGTTGACAGGATTTTGACTTCCATGTATTTGCAAGAGGAGAGATTACCCATTGTGAATGGAATTATATTTAGATTATAAGAAATGATAGGTTAGCATTTGTATTATGTTGAAAGACTTTACATAGATTCCGAAATTAAATGTATTTAGGATGAAATTCCTAAGAAAACTAGATTTGGTATGTACTCACAATGTATTTAATACAGGTTCCACCGGTTTATGTGATGGGGTTTCTCTGTTGTACTGTAGTATGCATGCGGCGTAGTAAGAATTATTTTTTTATTACTGCTGTAAAAGCAATTAAATATATCTTTAGAACCCAGCACATACACACTGTTCCTTCTACAAATCAGTGCAAGCCTTAGCCCAGATGCAGGACCTTAAAGTGCCTTATTGTTGTCATCTTTTGTAATGATTAACAATATAATTTCTTTCAGGTAGTAATGGAGATGCAGAAGTTAGACCTCGCCGGGTCACAAAGCGATTTAGGTAAGTTCAACAAAAATTTGTAAGAAATAAGATGGTTTTGTCTTGAAACAACAATTGTTAGGAATAGCCAAACTCACAAAGCATTACAAGGTTTGTTGCCATGAAAAACATATTTGTATTTTACCCATATATTAAAGTTGATGCATATAAAAGTATTGGCTCAGCTAATGTTTTTTAAATAACCCCAAGATGCTCCATTTATATTACATACGTATGACTTTCAAATTCTCTGGTGCACCATCTCCTATCATGTCCTGTTCTTTTAGTCTGTGACATTAATGAAGGTTTCAAGGAGGTAGGTTTACTATTTTAGTGCAATAGAATTCCAGTTGTTGATGCCTATGGATTACTTGACATCTGACCCTAGTTTCTATTGGATATTTCCTGCTGCAAAATTTCGAAATTTCAGTCTCAGGTTCAAAATGCACATTAGCACAAAAGAAGTACCCAAATGTGCATTACCGTACATTTGCAGTCAAGGGGGCAATAAAGGATAAGTCAGACCCTTAAAAGGAATGGTGTGGGTGGGCAATTGGCAGGTTCTGGGGCTTGATCCTGAAATAAAGGTAGCAAATAAAGAGAGCACTACTTACCAACTTAAAAATGTTCTCCTAGCTTCCACATAGCTCCCTTGCGATACGGAGGGGCATCCTGACACAGCTGCTAGTACAACACATAGAGCTTCATTAGCACTGTATATTCAGGTTTCTATTCTGGACCCAAAAAAGTAATGTCTTTAAAATTAGTACGAAAAAGACACAAATATTTGACCAAACCCTGATCTTTCTTTAGGATTCTATTAGTTCAGAATCCCGTTAGACGTAATTGTTTCCGTATTATATTAACTATGGCACTGGAATAATGGTAGTTGATCCCTGTGGTTTCTGCATGAATGTTTTGTAGTACTGTGCAGCTAGTTGTGAAGACAGGGTTATTTATTCCAAAAGAGTAGACCTGGATAGGAAAGATGTGTTTATTCATTCGTTCTATATAGATTGGGTGACATGTTTTAAGTGGTTAGAGTTTTGTTTTTAATGGTGTAGGTGATTTGACAATGTGCAGAGCAATAGCGTAGTAGTCCATTCGTAAAAGAATATTTGCATGATTAAGGGAGGCACAGAGAAAAATATTGGTTGGAGCATTTTTTTAATGTATTCATTTCATCACCTAAACACAAAGTTGCACGGGAAGAATGGCATGAGGATGTTATACGGGGGTTGGCCAAATGAAGAATCAAGTAGCCATGTTTTTATTTGTTTTTTTAGACATTTTGGGTGCCCCTGAACAGGAGAAGAGTTCCAACTGTGAACTTTTAAATTGCCAAATACTAAATTGAATGATTGCACCAGGTTTAGGATGCTGCTGACTAACTGGTCCTTTTGGGTCAAAAGATATGATAGTGTTTCAGCTGTAAACACTGCACTGGCTGGCTGTAGACAAAAGTATTGTTTTGAAAATCTCATGCCTTGTTTACAAATTCATGGCTAAAATTTCCCCATGATACCCGAGGAAGTTGTTCACCCACTTTAATCCCAATAGAGTTCTTTAGTCAAAGAATTGTGGGTTGCTGATTGTCCCATATAAATGTCTAAAATGAAGAAGAGACAGGAGGTCTGCTGTATAGGGGCTTTTTCCCTTCTAGTATTATTTTATTTATTCTTACGTACACTAACTAGAAACAATTTTTCTGATGGATACTTCCACCTGCAGATTCCTAACCTATTGCATAATCCCAGGTGTCAGACTGCAACCGTAAAACATCAAAGCTTTATTTGTCATTGATGTCAGACCTCAAGTCCAAATCTTACAAGCATTGACTCAGCATGGACCCCAAGACGATTAAGCAATAAACTTTTCATGGCTTGTGCCCACAATGAGAAGAGACCTTGATGTTGCTCTCTGGCATGCTCCAGGTCACCTTCCTCTGACTCATTCTGTAAAAAGAAGAGACATTAGAAGCTCAAGAAACAATCCATTGGTAAGTCTCCTGGTTTTCCTACGACTTCCACAGGAGCTTCATGCTCAGAACCAAAGTTAATAGTGGTGGAGCTGTCAGACCTGCCACTGCGACCAGAGAGTGCCCTCGATCCACCAGGCCCGCCATTTGGGCTAATACCCAGGTAATCTAGTGTGAGGGTCTGATCCAGCAGCATTTCTTTAAACAGTATCTTTGTATGCCAAATCATTTGGATTCACCCTGGGCACCAGGCTTTCTCTCAAGGAACACACTGCCAAAAAAACAGAGATGGCCTAGAACAAGCTCCCTCTTCTGAAGGAAGTCAAATATTTCCTCCAGAAAGCGACCTCAGAACTGCTTTTCAAGCCTTTGTAATCTGGATGATGGTAATGCCCTACTCTATTGCTTCCCAGACTCCACACTTGCACCCCAGGATCAAAGAAAACAAGAGAATAAAGAGGCAACAAACAATCAAATATAGTACATCAAAATTTTCAAAAAGAATTTAGGTAGGTGATCACGAATGAGTAATAGTCCTTCACTGATGTTCATAAGATGTTTGTATTGCAATCTTCATACAGTATCTTGAGATCAATACAGCCAACGCGTTTCGCCCAGATCAGTCTTCCTCTGGGCAGATATTTATAAACGACGCAAACACCAAGGTTGGGCGCTCTATGGACGGCGTAAATTGGTCTCTGCTTTCGAATTAATGACTGTCTACAAATTTAGATATCCAAGAGCTTCCTATTTCCACTAAGAGCAGCAATGTGCGGAGAGCAAACGTGTAGGCCTTTCACGGATGTGGAGCTTTAATATGTACAGTTGTTCCAAATTTGTAATAATATTTCAATGAGCTACTGCCGGCGAACACTATGATATGTGTCCCTGGGTATTAATCAAGGTCAGCGTCCTGCTCCTACATCCATCTCCTCGGCATGACCAGCGTTCTGGTCCGAAAAAACCACGAGTTTTTTTCGGAGCAGAACGCTGGTGAGAAATCATGCCGAGGAGACGGATGTAGAGTGCCCTACCTTCGTGCTTGCGTCGTTTATAAATATCTGCCCTGACTATTACTCATTCGTGATCACCTACCTAAATTCTTTTTGAAAATTTTGATGTACTATATTTGATTGTTTGTTGCCTCTTTATTCTCTTTTTTTCTTTGTATAACTGAGGTCCTCAGGCAGTGGGTCTAAGAGGTGGGCAACATTGGCAAATAGGATTTTGCTTCGACTTGTGTGTATATTGTGGGTAGTGCAATTCTGAAAATCCTTACTACCGTGTCTTGTTGTTTGCACCCCAGGATCACCAACCCGAATTTGCTGGCATCTTTTTAGCCAGTGGTCTGGATACCTTTTCAGAACCGGACAGAGATCTACACAGCTGTCGTCCTATAGGCCCATTGCTTTGGGGTGGACTACAAAATTCTGGGGCCGATCCTTGCCGATAGATATGCCTGAGTCCTCCTGGAACATATACATCCCAACCAGAATGGGTTTGTCCCAGGGCGAAGTACCTTCAAGAACATCCATTGTCTTTTCCATTTACAAGACCGCGTCAAGAGAGGGTTCCCGCGTGTGGCCTGTCTGTTATTTTGATCTGGAGAAGGCTTTCGACATCTTGACATGGTGCTATCTCTTTTCTGTGCTAGCTCACATGGGAGTTGGGCTTTGACTACATCCAGTTACTCTATACCAAGCCAACCTCTCTGATAAGTCTGGGCTTCCTTGTTTCTGTCCCCTTCCCGGTAGACCCAGGGACCAGTCCAGGGTGCCCACTTTCCCCCCTGCTCTTCACTCTCGTAATGGAGCCCCTAGCTATATGCCTGCGAACGGAAGGTAAACAGTGGGGTATACTGCTTGAGGACAGAACGCATGCAGGATCCCTGTATGCGGTGACCTACTGCTATATCTGAGAGATGTCACGTCTGACCTCTCTCCGCTGTGGGACACACTAACTGCATATGCTACGGCCGCAGGGCTTTCGAGAAAACTGGGCGAAGTCAGACATCTATCTGCTCTGTTCCAACCAGGCACTACAATTTAAAGACCGGGATAAGACTTTCCTCCGTTGGCACGAGGCGGCTGTCCCCTATCTGAAGATCCGCTTTTACCACAAGTGCTGTACGACAGGGAGTGGAAACAAGCATTAAAATTCCCCCAATAAGTCTCCCATAACTCCTGTTTTTAAAACATTCAGTTTTTTATACTCCACAGAGTTTACTTTACCCCGGACCAATTAAAACACTACTTCCCTGTGCGCAGGGAGACTGCCTGCTTTGCCACACCCCTGACGCAGACCTTACCCACATACTATGGCCCTGCCCATCTCTACCCTGTTACTGGAGGTCTGTGCACAATACCCTGCCGGAGGTCATAGTACTACCAGTTATACACACCTTGCAGGCGTGCTCCTTGGGCATTTTTAAATGTCGCAAACAACACAAGGTACATGCCTGCTTTGCATCCCTGATGCTCCTCCTCGCCAAGCGTGTGCTCCCTTACAATTCCGCTCTCCAGTGGCTACACCGGTGCAGCATGGCATGGGGATGTACGCAAATGGAGTGATGTTGAGGAGGACGCCCTCCACTATAAACATGTTTGACATTTGCGAAAACAACCTATTTTGTCCCAATGGGCTACCCTCTTTTTGCAGTTCCTACAAGGGGTGGGGTATGAAGACCTTCCCCTATGACTTCGAAACGCCACCCCTGTGATCCACCACCTCCAAGATGGGGATCCCCGTGCTTGCTTACTGTTTCTGTCCCTGCAAGCACCCAATCACCACCATACAGCCGGCCTCTCTACCCATCCACATCAATTTCTCCACTGTACAGACACAACCTGCCACTGCCTCTTAAATCATCAGCCCTACCCCAGTTCATGATTATATCCTCAGATCACACTATTGCAACAGTACCCTTCCAGCATTTATAGTGGCCCACTAGCATTTTCTTACACAAAGTAATTCCCATGCTATATACTGCTGTGTTTTTCATTTTTATGGACTCTGCCAACTACAACTGTTGTTTATAAAGCAAACCCCAATAAATAAATACAATGTTTTTAAATGGAGTTCCCATTAGGGTCTCTGACCCCAGAACACGTGCCCTCCCACACATTAGTGACAAAGCTGTGGAGGTGCTAGACTAGCTTCTTTCCTCCGTGGACATCAAGGCTAATGTCCTTTAACACCTCAATCTCAGTGCTATTATAGACAACTTCATCACTTGTGAGGCTTCCCCAGAGGATTCAACTTTCAGCAATGCCAGTCCACTCAGACACATTCACAATAGCTTCAAAAGCTTCTGTTTGTACAATAGAGAGTCAGGACCAGAATTAAGAGCCTTGTATCCATCCATCCAGCTACGTCCTCCTCCTCCTCTTCCTTCCATGGACCGTAAGGGAACACAGGCTTAGTTTACTTCTTCCAGCCCTTCAGGAGCCTCTGGGAGACTGGGTGTCCTCCTTTCTACCAACCTGGAATGCTCCGGACTAGTCCTTCAGATAATAGAAAGGGGGTATACACTAATATTCCTATAGGCTCCTTCTTCCATTCCTCCCTCACACTGTCCGAAGACCATCGTTCCATCTTGTAACAAGAAGTGGCAGCGCTGCATCTGAAAGGATTAGTGGAGTTTGTGCCAGAGCATGAGATTGTGCAAGGATATTATTCACTGTACTTTATTGATCGCGAAAAGCATGGTGGTCTGCATCCAATCTTGGGCCTAAAGGTCCTGAACCTTTACTCAGCAAGGAGAAGATCAAGATATTGACTTTAGCTCAGGTACTGTTGGCACTGGAAGCAGGGGACTGGATGATGTCACTCGCTTGCAGGATGCATACGCCACATCCCGATTAGCAGTCATTTTGTGGAACAGTACTCCTGTAAGGTTTGTCATCGGCTCCTAAAGTCTTTACTAAGGTGATGGTGGTGGTTGCAGCTCATCTAAGACACTCAGGTATTCCAAAATGTCTTGTACCTGCAGGACTGGCTGCTCAAGGCCAGTTGCGAGAGTTAGATTCACACCATCTGCAGTCAACGTCAACTTATGTTTCGACCTGGACTTGTCAGTAAACAGATCCAAATCTCATGTGTAGTCTTCCCAATGTCTCCTGATCATAGGGTTGGGTTTGTACACTACCCTTCCTGGCGCCTTTCCTCTTCCTCAGAGTATCCACGACATTAACAAGATGGTTCCATACTTTATGGAAGGTGCAAGAGTTCCAGTGTTAACAGTCTTATGCCTGTTAGGTCTGCTAACTTCCTGCATCCTTCTGGTCACGCATACCCGTTGGCATATGAGGACTCCGTGGTTCCAACACGGGGTAGATCTGTCTAAAACCATTGTTTCCGGGAAAGTTACTGCTTGCAAATCTATCCAACAGGTAAGGAATCTGCAGTGAAAAGTAACCATCAAGGAAAAGTTACCAATTTCTTTGTGCCCGAGTTGAGGGCTATATGGCTTCAGTGATGTTGTCCAACTTCACTCCCAGAGTCGATACAAAGCCAGCTCCCTTTTACCAGCATCTTAGAGCTTTGAAGTTTTGCATCAGTATCTTTTTCAAATTGCCCTAGGGTTAGAGATTATTCTTGCAGCACAGTTTTGGTAAACCTTTTGCAGATTAGATAAATAGATGCCTTAGAGGAGCCCACTCCATAGTCCAGTTTGGTGTAATTAGTTTTAAGCAGAGGTTGCTGGGTTCAGTGTGAGTCAATTTACGAAGGCAGTGCCTCAATTGAGTCAGGCCACTGGAAGGAAATAAATTGAGCAGGATGTGATATACCTGTATGGATAATTTGTCATCTTCCCATTCAGTTATAAGCTTTAATGGGCCAACCACCCCATAATTACATTGAGGCTAGAGGCAATAAAATCTGAAGATGATGGGCCATGTTGTCAAACACTTGAAGTACTCCAATTTTAGCAAGTGACTAGTGTGTTACCCACCAATGTTAAGATTCTGAGACTGTAAAGCATGACAAAAAATAATGTTCTCTCTGTAGCTCATGGTAATTTGTTTTTACACTGATCAAATTGACAGCTTTCAATTTCTTAACTGTCATCCATTTTCCACTTGAGTACTCATTAAACAGTATTTTTTCTGGTATTGTTACTGTTAATATTTTCTATTTTGACACATGTATTGCTTTTCAGGTTTAATTCCTGGCGGAAAAGTGAAGTTGGTACACAGCACCACCATAAATGTGCTTGACAGGTAAGAGTTGCATCTAGCATGGTAATTTCCAGCAGTCCGGCTGTGATACATTGATAAGCTGATCAGTTAATGTTTCAAAATGGGAATTGCATACAACCAAGGCCTCAGAGGTACATGATTTTCCAACCACAGGTCAGAAATGTATTTTGGACTGTCTCCTAAATAAATTCAAAATCTGACCTGCTTTCAGCAGACCTTAAGCAGTTATGTTTTTTGCAGTGATGCTTTCTTAGGTAGCACTGTTACCTATCTGCAAAGATCCATGACTTCGTTCACTAGCAGACTTTGGTACAGAAGAATGCTGTATGTAGTAAGTAAATTGTGACAATGTAACAAAGTTGTATTACAATTTCTTTACATACAAACAATTAGAATGTTATATAGTTTTAAAGAGTTTCCTATTGTACAAACCACAGCCTATGGTATCTTAGCACTGCACATCAATTACAAAATGATTTTTGAGGCAACACGTTCTACTTTTTTAATTGACAGGCAACAGAAACAATTTTAATCAATAGGAATTAGACTTATACCAGAGAGAAGGAGTGTTTTAGGGGAACAGTCCAGACATATTTTTTCTCATAGTGTCATGATTAAGTAGTGGCGTCACTGCACTGCAGTACTTCCAAAAACGTTCATGTTGTACACAAAATGTGAGCTCTATTGTCTCTAAACCCATAGGAACAAATAACAGAAAAGATGATGGCATAGTGCTGGGTGGTAATCTCAGTTAATGTCCAGCAATTTACAGAAAGGCTGACACTATGGATAAGAGTGTCTACTCTTTTTAAAATGACCCTTGGTGGAGGACTCCACCAGGTCAATATATACCTAAGACAGATTTCTTTTGCATAGGTGAGTTATTCATGGAAATGAGGTCCACAGTCTTCCACTGCCAGCAGTGTGATACCTTTTGGTGTTCACTGCTATACTCTTGGGAAGCTGTGTGACCTGCAACTGTGAAACATGGCCAGATTAAGACCGGAAATTTGCAACTCTTATTTTGAGGCATTCCCAGAGACCCTGCCGCCCTCAGCGGAGGAGCGAAAGAAGCTTCTTTCCCATGGGGACCCATCAACTCTTCTTCACGTGGTGGTAATTGACAGAGCATTCCACTGGAACGCTGGCTAGAAAGTTAAGCAAGTTCCACTGTTCATCCATTTTTAACCCCCACCTGAGTAGTGAGATTTCTAAATGTAAGCACTTTCTGTCTGAGGATTATTATCTAGCGCTGGATATTAGTGTCCACCTTGGTGAACTATGAATGCTCTGTAAAGACTGACATAGTCTTTAGTTCTCATAAACTGTTGCGGATTGACGGTGTTGGAAACTAGATACATTCTTGAAAATGCTTACACACTGCGCTCCATCACTACTCTGCTGGTAAAATGGTTCACTTGTGGCATATGAGCTGTTACACAAGCTACACAAATATGCTATCTAAATTCATAAATGCCTTCATTCAAGAAGAATCCTCTTAAAACATTGAACTTTGAGACTTGGGTAATCAAGATATCAGTCTGACATGTTATGTAAGCAAGATTTATAAAGTGCATGACTACCCCAATTGAGGCTTACCAGTGCTTCAGAGTTTGGCTGCAGTGAGACCCGCTTTAGAAAAGTAGTCTTAAGCTGGTTTTGAAAATGCCTTTCATCTGGGCTGCGATGTAGGTGTGGCGGCTGGTGTTCCAAAGACTGAATTCCAATAGATGAAAGAGCACCCACTTTGTCTTACTCGTTCATTCATAGGAACATGTGTAAATGTAAGATTAGTTGACCGTAAGCCGCTAGATGGAAAATAGGGCTGGATAAGATGCCTCGGGTAGTGTGGCCCTGTATTTGCAAAAGCACAGTAAGCAAAGCAGACGGTTTTAAATTGAATGCAAGTGCCTACCAGCAGGCTGTTTTGTGCACATCTTGCGAGAAATTGGGTTGTTAGTTGATGAAACCCTACTCAAGCAATAGCCACAATCCTTGTGAAGGTGATCCTAAACAAAATAACTAAATTAACCATTGCTTGACCCTCTAGTATCTTGGCACCAAAGCAGTCTGGCGTAACTTAGAGGCAATGTGTAAAGTATTTATTCAGCACTTAACAGTAATAAAGTGAAAACACAGCACGAGAAAAATCCCACACCAACTTAGAAAATAATATAAAAAAAAATATTTGACACCAAAACGGCACAAACCCAATCAATAAATCCAGAGTTAGGATTTTTTTAAATGCTATGTGAGAAACAGCACATAAAAGATCAAAGTGCCAACCATGGATATCTAGTCGCAAAAGAACGTGGCAAAGTCAAACGTTATTGCCAACTACGATGGAATGCAGTTTCGGATACCTGAAGTAGATTCACCCAGTCTCTACTTATCTTTGGACTTAGAAGATTTTTTCTAGAAAAATGTCTGAGAAGGCAAAGTTCAGTGAGGCAAGGCAGCCACGGGTGTCCAAGGACAAGGCATTGTTATTGGGGAGCCAATGGATGAAGTCACAGGTAATATTTCTACTTTTTTGAAGTTGAAAATCTCCAGTGACACAAAGTTGCGGGCTGTAGCTGACAAGGGCTTCAGGTGGACAAGTTCCCCTTCTGAGAAAAGCTGCTGAACAGGATTTGATGCTGCGGAGAAGAGTATAGTGGGAGCTGCCGCAGAATGGCTATGCACCTTGGGCTGATCGGCAAGCAGGTAAGACCCGGTCTCCTCTTGGTTCTCAGAACACTTTTTGGCTGAATTTTCCAAGCCCCAAGTTTTGGATTTGGGCTATTTGGGTACCTTTAGCACCACATCCAAGGGTCCAGGAGTAGGGAGGCACCACTTGGAGGGTGAGGACTCACTTAAGTTTGATCCAGGTGGGCTTCAAGATGTTTGGAGCCTTTTCTGCTCATGAGGCTCTGATCAGGAGGCCCACCAACTAGCCCTTGAAGTCACTCTTCAAGACCTGGGTTCAAGCAGAAACACAGGTCTCAAGCAGCAGGACAGTCCTCTTGGTGGCGCAGGGCAATCCTCTGAATTACACTGCAGGTCAGAGATAGCAGGGCAGTCCTCTGAGAGTCCTGCCGTAGGTCGAGGAGTGACCGGAAGAGTTGCTCTAGGGGTCCTATTTTTATACTTGATGCCAGCTTTGAAATGGAACAAATATCTGGAGTTACCTACCCACATAGACGTGTCTGGGATTTCCTGCCTCGCTGCCCAGGTCCCAGTCTGTCTTCATTCCAAATAGGCTAGTGTGAAGTCCTTTGTGTGTGAGAGAAGGTAGTGTTTTTGAAGGTCATATAGGACTGTGTACAGCTCTGCCTCTCCTTTCCTCCTGCTTTAGATAGCCCACCCACCTAACACCCAGTCCCTCTATTGTGTGGCTTTCTGAGAGGAATACACAAAGGCCACCTGCCACCTACACGTAGTCAAATGACCAAGGAAACAGGCAGTAGGCACCAAATGGTTGGGACAAAAAAAATCCAACTTTGTAAAAGTGGGATTTTCTGAATTGTGATTTATAAACCAAGTTTACCATCAAAGAAGACTTTAAATTGCAATCCCCTAGACACCAAACAAGACATTTCTACTTTCTCCCCAACAACATTTATAACGTATGAAATGTCATAAGGTAAGCCAATGTTATCCAATGGGAGAGATCGGCCCCACAGTAGTGAAAAATGAATTTAGGAGTTTTTCACTACCACAGGACATGCAAAACTTAAAAGTACATGTTCCTCTTTTTTTAATACAATACTCCACGCCCTGTCGGATGTTTAGGGCCTACCTGATAGCTGACTTATTTGTAATAAAAAGAGAGTTGCAGGTTGAGTTCAGGGGAACCCCTTGGAGGTTAAGCTTGGAGGGGCCCCGGCCCATGGATCACCAGGCAGAACAGCTCTACTTAGCTCGGGCGTCTCGGGGTCAGGGATGTACCTGTCTTTTTGTGGTGCTGCAGGGGCTGACTTTACCCGGCGTGCCAACGCAGACACTTTAGGATGCAAGTACTCGACAACTGCGCCACAGAACTTGATGGTCAATGATGCAGGATGTGTCCGTCCTCTTGAAGTTGAGTAAAGCAGTCAGTAGTCAGCCAGACCCGGCAACAAACCTTGGCCACGACAAATGCAGCGATGAAGCAAGTCTTCGTCCAGAAGTACTGGGAATGCTGTAGAGGATTGAGACTCAGTGAGGGTCAGGACTATGCTTCCCTGAAGGCATCTGACTGGTTACGTTTGGGCTGGTCCTCGACTTAGCCCTGCAGACAATTCTTCTTTTGGTCTTGGAAGTGTGAGTTATGCCTGCCGCCTATAGGGTACTTGTACCTGTAGCCCTAGGGAGCCCTAGTGAAGTCTCTTTGAGGAGTCCTGCCTTGTGCAGATACATGTCTCTTCTTTGTCCTTCTTCAGAGCAGATGTGGAGTTCTGGTGCCAGAGGTGCCCCTTAAATCATGGATTTAGGGGGTGTTTAGGGGTGTGAGGGTTAGTAGCCAATGGGCTACTGATCCTGCCGCTAAACCCCGCCCCTGAGGTGACCACATACGGAGGGTGTATGTCACCGAACTACAGAGAACCCACTATTTTTGGGACGTTTCAAGATTGCACAAGCCGTCTTTAGCTGTACAAAATAGCTAGCCCATCCTTGACGTTTGGCTAGCCTTTACGGGATGCCTGCCTCCTGAATATCTAATTTCCCGCCTGCTCTCAAACATGAGTGCTTGGGGGCAGGGGAATCTTTGTATCCACTGGGAGACAAGTTACTTACATATCAGAGGCAGTTTGGCCTTTGATCCTCAATGCCCAAATTTGGTGGTACCATAATGGAGCTTGCTAACTCGGCTCACCTGGTAGCCAGTCCATGTTAACCTGTGAACCGCCGTTCAATTACAGTGATCTTTAATTAAAAGATGACTGTAGGGTCATTTATGCTTGCACATACATATCCACACCATTGTTATAATGCACCCTGTCTCCTGGGCTAGAGGAGGCCTACCTTAGGGGTGGCTTAATTACATTATTGCAGTGAGGTGACCCTATCACACATGCTGTGTGCAGGGTCGATCTCGAGCAGGGAAGCTGCTCGTGCAGGCTGCAGTGTCCGACCTGGAGATCTTACTTTTACTTGCATAACTTGGTGGCACAATTAGTGCTGCCTGCAAAAAACACAGTTGATGGACAGAATGCAGAAGAATGTCTTACATTCACCCCAGTGCAAAGATCTGGGCTTAAATCCATCGTTTTTTTGCACTCCACACCACCCTGGGTCAGACAATGGCTATATGCAAATCAGCCTTGACACAATTAGTGCTGCCACCCTGGTGACCACTTTAATACCCTTGCCCTGGTTACCAAAGGGCACTTTCCTGCACACCAAATCTTCCAGGAGGATCTGTAATTCCCTACCATTTGCACACATCACTGCCATTGCTGGATTTACAGGGTTCTTAAGCATCAACGTACATCTTTATGAATCTAAAATTTAGTGCTAAAATAACTTGCATAACAGTAGTCTATGTGCAAAAAGATCAAAATGTCTGTCTCAGTATGAATTGATGCCTTACCTGCAGATATCCGTGAATCACAAGCATTAACCCTCACCACAAACGTGAACCTGCCAGCACCCCTTTCTTATCAAGAGCTCCATCTTGGGTAAAAAAGGTTATTTGACCGTGAAAACTTTATATAAGATCCTGAGGCTTTCTAGAATGGACACATTATTTCTGTCACTATATGTTTCCCGGTTGATCCTCAACTTTTTTTCACTTTACTGAACTGTTGCAGCTACTTCATAAATTTATTTGTGTTCCATAAAACACATGATCAGATTTGTAATAGAGCATCTTCGCTAGACATGGGCACTTTTATATCAACAAACTTCAAGTCATGGTGATTTTGTGTGCAGTACATTTTCAGATGATCATTGTGATATTTTTAATCTTGTCATATTTTAAGGTTCACATTTATTTTTATTGTTGCATCACTATTAATGTACAAAGCTTCTCAATGTATCCAGCATATTGGCTACAATAATCTTCCATGATAAGAAGTGCAACTATTTAAACATTCCAACAAACCCCCCTCCCACCACACCCTTTCCCACCTTCCGGGGGCACTCACAGCTGTATCCGAATGTGAAGAGTAATGAACAAAAGGAAAGGAATTACTTGGGTGGATCCCCCACTTTCGGTGCATGCATCGGCTCGGTCAAGTTGAGCAATCTCCGATAGCAGGGACATGTCAGTTTTCAAAATTCCTGGAAAAGGGGTGCTATATATGGTTGCCACAAATCTCGGCAGGAGTCCCCCAGCGTTGTTCTTTTCAGTTTCCCCATTACCAATATATGCCAAATGCAGTGGAGCCATCCTAGATGTGTCAGCAACCTCTCCGTCCCCCATTTTTTCACAATCGTCTGGTGTGCCACCTAAAGTGCCAATCTAATGTGACGTCCCAGGCGAGACGTGTGTGGATGTGTAAGTGTGTTGGGAAGTCCCAGAATGGTATAGGCCAGAAAATGGGGTATTTGAGTTTGAAAATGTGTATAAATATCGATCAAAGTCTCGTCCCAGAAGTGAGTCAGTTTGGGACAATCTCACAGGATATGAAAAAGAGTCCCGGGGGTGGCACAGCGCTCCCAGCAGTCAGCACTGTGGGACGGATAGCCTCTGTGCAGCTGAGTAGGGGTCAGATACCAGTCGGTTACGATTTTAGTGGCAGTCTTAATGCTTAAAATATTGCGCGCTGAATGTCGCGCTCTGTAATATATATCCTGCCACTCTTTATGGGTTAACAAACGTCTCATCAAAAAATCACAAGCCACTTACTACGAAGAAAAGATCATGGCTGCATCCAACTCCTCCAGGGAGACATATCGCGTAGTAAAAAGTCTCCTGAAAGTACCCGAACCGCAACCAGTTGCCGATCCCTCCGGTACTAGATGCACCCAACTCGCTGAGTTTTTCTCGGCCAAAATTTCAAAAATAATAATGACCTTTCCAAATACCAATTCCGCCATGGGCCTCCCACCTGGGCCGTCAACACAGATTTACCAACGCTTAATGCTTTCCTTCCCGTCTCAACTGAGAAGCTGTTGGATACTCTCAACCGGGTGAAGAGTGGCTCACCAGACGACCCAGTCCCCATGAGCAAACTCAAACTAGTAGCACCTATTATAGCTCCCCACCTCTCGACGCTGATAAATGCCTCGCTCACCAGCGGCATAGTTCCCATCAGCTGGAAAACGCGGTAGTCCGCGCACTCATAAAAAAAACGCATCTGGACCCTCTGGACCCCTCAAATTTCAGACCCATTTCCCTCCTTCCAGGCATTAATAAAGTGGCGGAGAGAATCGTTAATGAACAGCTCTCAACATTCCTAGAGTCTAACGGTCTTCGCCGTCGCTCACAGACAGGATTCAGACCTGGGCAAGGTACTGACACCGCCCTTCTGGCTGTGATTGAGGAGGCAAGGTCAATTCTAGACGCAGGAGGATCAGTGGCAGTGATCCTCCTGGACCTGAGCGCTGCCTTCGACACGGTGGACCACACCATTCTCCTACACCGTCTCCAAAAAACGGGCATCTCAGACCTAGCTTTGGCATGGTTAAAATCGTACTTGGAAAACAGGACTTTCAAAGTAGCCGACAGCCACGGCCAATCCAAATCTCTCCCCTTGAACTTTGGAGTCCCTCAGGGCTCCTCCCTGAGCCCCACACTTTTTAATGTTTACATGGCCCCCCTGGATGACGTCGTCACTCCATTCGGCATTAAGGCGGTCATGTATGCAGACGACACACAACTAGTCGTCTCCATCAACCAAGCAGACCAATCAATGGACAAACTAGTCTCCTGTCTGCACAACATTTCCATCTGGATGGGCGACTCCAGGCTCAAACTCAATGGAGAGAAATCCGAAGTCATGCTTTTGGGCAACCCAAACAAACTACCCTCAACCCTTGCCTGGCCAGCCAGCATGGGCATCCCTCCCACACCAAAACAAGAAATCAAAAGTCTTGGCTTTTTGCTGGACTAGGAGCTCAACCTAAGAACCCAAGCAAGAAAGACAGCCGGAACCTGCTTTGGGCTCATGCGAGTAGTCCGCAAGATCCTCCCGCTCATTCCCCCCCAGTCTAGAAAAATTCTGATGCAGGGCCTTATTTTATCAAGACTGGACTACGGAAATGCCCTATATCTAGGTGCACCCATAGCTACCATAAAGAAACTGCAGCACACTCAAAATGCCGCAGCAAGACTACTGACGGGAACAAAATCAAGATGCTCAGCCAGACCCTCCCTCAAGGCCCTTCACTGGCTACCCATCCAAGAACGTATCTCCTTCAAAGCCTTGTGCATCTCCCACAAGATCCTACAAGGCAAGGGCCCACCAATTCTGAGACCCTTGGTTAAGCGCCATAAATCCTCCCGAGAACTGAGATCAGACACCCTGTTTTTAGCAGACATTCCCAGAATAAGAAAAGCTCGCGCCGGCGGTCGCAGCTTCTCTTACAATGCCCCTAGACTCTGGAACAGCCTTCCCCTTAACATCCGGAAAGAAAACAATCTCCTCGCATTTCGCAGACTGCTAAAAACCTGGTTGTTCCCCAAATAATTCCACCTATTGGAGGTATGTCAAGCTTTATGTTAGCGCTGGGACGCCCAATGGGTAGCTACGCGCTTTAGAAATCCTAAAATCAAATCAAATCAAATCAAACTGTCAACCCAAATCCACCTCCCAGTGAAGCTGCGCTGGGGACGTCGGCCCAAGTATAGTAGGTAGTAGCATAATGTACAAGTCTGTGATGACGTGTTTATTCGTTTGTTTGGTGATAAGCCATTTTTCGAACCTTGTCAAGTGTCTCTGTGCTGCTATCCTGATTGAGGGCTGCATAATCCAATGTCTGATTTGAAGATAATGTGCCTTTCGCTTTCAGGTATTGCAAGGTCTTCTCAAAGTCTATTCAAAGGTATGGGGCTCTCCTCGTCAAAAAAAGGCTCAATAGAGCAGCATCTAGCATCCTTCTAGACCCGGAATACCACCGATCAAGTCCCGGTTTAAAATCCGGGTTCCCTACTAAAGGGGCTAGGGGGGAGGTGAACAATGATTTATGATTTATGATGTGGATTTGTAGAGCGCAAATTGCTGCCCTGAGGCGTCCAAGCAATTCCTACTTATCACCTGCCTATCCATACCCTCAGAATGGAGCCAGTTATCTGGGACAGATAGAGGCCCGCCGCCCTGTGGGCAGGAGGCAAAACTGGATTCTCCTTAGCGGCTTCCCGGCTACTGCCCGGTCTATAAACAACCAGGGCTTCTCCGACTGCTCTGGACCACTTGATCAGGTAGTAAAGCTGAGTCACATGATATTAATGGAGTAAGCTCGGGATACCCAGGCCCTCCTCCGCGGGTGGACACCAGCTGAGCTCTTGTTTAATACAAGTGCATCCGTCGGCCCAAACAAAGCTCTGTATTATCCCTTGTAGGGATGGTATCATCCCTGGGGGAGGTTGTAGAGGGCGAGTCTGGAAGACGAAAAGAATCATCGGAAGAACCATCTTTTTTTTAGATCCGCCACACAACCCAGCAAAGACAGAGGATAAGGTTCCATCCAGCCAAATCGGCCCTCCCGCGCCGAACAAGGCCCTGGTAATTAGGTTTCTGATAGATGCATCTGCCGTGTGGATTCCTCACCTTGTGAATATCCCCCTTGCGCCAGCAACATTCGGAAATTCTTTTTCGTAGCCTCGCGCCGACGTGGATAGGACGTCACAGAGACACGGCTCCGCTCGCGACTCCGCTGACGTCACTGACGCCTATAATAGGCCCACGCCGGCGTGATGACATCAGTTCCCTTTTTTCCGCGTCGTCGACGCTAACGGTTATCGGGAATCTCTGTAGCCTACTGGTACATTGTTGCCGTTTTGTTGCTTATTTCTGCTTCTCTGTATCCTGTCTCTTCGAAGATGTCATCCAAGAAGACTGGCTTCAAGCCCTGCAGGGAGTGCGGTAAAATGATGTCCATTACCGACCCCCATGAAGACTGCATCTGGTGTTTAAGTTCCGACCATGATGTGGAGGATTGTTCTTCATGTCGGAAGATGAATCCGAAGGCCCTGAGGGAGAGAGAAGCCAAACTTCTGGTTGCTAAGGTGAAAGCTGGAAAGGAGAAGTCGTCGAGGTCTCGTTCTCGAAGGGCGAGGTCGAAGTCCAGGGCGAGGTCGAGATCTGCTTCTCGAGAGAGGTCGTCTTCGAAGTCGGCGTCGGATCATGTTTCGAAGTCGAAGAAGAAGCACAAGAAGAGGAGACATGAGTCCCGACGTCGGTCTGGTAAGGAGTCGAGGTCGAGGTCACCGAAGAAGGTACGTTCGAAGGTGGTTACTCTCGAAGTCTCTGAGCATGAAGGTGAGGCCTCACCTTCTGAGTCGCATGGGCGGTCTCCCTCTGCGGCTCCGAATGCTTCTCCGGTTCCGAATCCGTCTCCGGCGCCGTCCCCGGCCCGTGAAGAGGAAGAGACTCGGGAGGTGGTGATTCTACGCCTGTTGATGAGCCGAATCCGATCCCTCTACAGGACCGGCCTGATGGTTTTCAGCCGCCCTTTCCTGCTCCAGGCCAGGACCCTTCAGCGTTTCTTAACGCAATGTATGGCGTCTTCTCAAGGGCGTGGTACCCCTCTGGTGCGCCTTCGGGTCCCATGGGTCCTTTGGCATTCAGCCTGGGAGTTCCTCACTCCTATCCTCCGGCTCCGTTTATGCCTTACATGCCGGCTCCGACGCCGCATTGGCAGTACCCGGCTCCGCCGAAGTCATCGACGCCGATTCCAGCGTCGCCTGCTCCTGATCATCCTCGAGGGCATTCTTCTGTGCCGTCTGATTCGATACCGGCGTCGGCCCCGAATCCGTCAAAGCCGCAGATGGATCCGGCTGCGAGGCGTGTAAAGGAGAGGTCCAGAAGGGAAGCTCAACGCCTTTTGGAGGAGCAGAGATACATGGATTCACAGTCTGATGTTGAAGAAGGTGAATTAGAAGAGAGCTGTTTTGAGGAATTGGCGGATTCAGGGACTCTTGATTTCTCTCCAGAGTGGGAGTTGCCCTCAGGCTCGGGTGCTCCCTCTTAGGATATCCAGCCTTACCATCTGGTTATGAGGAAGGCTGCTGAGCTTCTTCAATTGACTCTGCCTACAGTGGAGTTCAAGTCTAATATCCTCACTGAAGTCTTGCATTCACCGAATTCTGTGGTTGAGCCTTTACTTCCATTCAATGATGCCTTGACTGATCCTATTATGGAAGTGTGGAAGAAACCTTTGTCGGCTCCTGCGGTTTCTAAGAGTGTTGCGAGGAGGTACAGGGCTGCTCCTGAGGACCCGGCTTTTCTGTCTTCACATCCTTCGCCAGAGAGCCTGGTCATTCAGGCTGCCTGTTCAAAGAAGAGTCTTAGTGCCTTTCCTCGGGTTCCTTGTGAGAAGGAAGCAAAGAAACAGGACCAGGTGGCAAAAAAGACTTTTTCATCGGCTAGTATGGCGTTGAAGTCAACTAATGCCACATGTCTAATGGGAAGGTATGTGCATGCCCTGATGGACTCCTTGCGTATCCTGGCTCCAAAAATTCCTGACGCCAACCGGAAGGATTTTGAGGAGGTGATTTCTGACACTCAGGCAGCAGCCCGCCAGGTTATTCAAAGTGGTCTGGACACTGCCGACTCTGTGGCTCGTATTATGGGCACCGCTGTCGCCACTAGGAGGTCAGCCTGGTTGAAGTCATCGGACTTTTCGGCTGATGTTCAGGCGACTCTGCTTGATCTTCCTTTTGATGGTTCAGGTCTATTTGGGAAGAAGGCGGATGCAGCTCTTGAGAGATTCAAGGATTGCAGAGCAACAGCGAAGTCTTTGGGTCTCCAGATCAGGGGCACTTCTTCCAACAGAAGGTTCAGGGGCTTTGGTCCCTCCTTTCGGAATCTCCGGCAAGGCCAACAGCAGCAGCAGCAACAGCAGCAGCAGCAAAATTCAGTGTACAGATCGTACAGGGGAAAGCAAAGAGCGCGTCCTCGTGGACGTCAGCCCTCCTCTTCCTCCACCTCTTCCAACCCCCCTGCCGCAGAAAAGCAGCCCTAGATCCGCTATTCAGGATCATGTGGGTCCGGTTGGGGGTCGGCTTACCCATTTTCTACAGGATTGGGAATCGGTTACAACAGATCTTTGGGTTCTCAATCTTGTGGAAAATGGGTATGCCCTTCCCTTTCGGGAATTCCCCCCTGTTTACCCTCCTTGTCAAGGTTTTTGCACCGAGGAACATCTGTCTCTTCTGCAGGAGGAGGTTCTAACTCTGTTACGAAAGGGTGCGATAGAGGTGGTCCCAGAGCAGGAAAGGGGTCAGGGATGCTACTCCCGGTATTTCCTGATCCCCAAGAAGGATGGCAGGCTTCGTCCAATCCTGGATCTCAGGATCTTGAATATCTATCTGAAGCAGGAGAAATTCAAGATGCTCACCCTTGTTCAGGTTCTTCAAGCGTTGATGGAAGGAGACTGGATGGTGTCGCTCGACTTGCAGGACGCGTATTTCCATATACCCATCCTGAAGTCGCACAGGAAGTATCTCCGTTTCACGGTTGGGTCGCAGCACTACCAGTTTGCGGTCCTTCCGTTTGGTCTTACTACTGCGCCTCGAGTCTTCACCAAGGTGATGGCAGTGGTGGCAGCTCATCTCAGGAGGTCGGGGATACCTGTGTTCCCTTATTTGGACGACTGACTGATCAAAGCGGAGTCGTCAGAGAAGGTGCTCCATCATCTGCAAGAGACAACTCAGTTGTTGTTCAGGTTGGGTTTTTCGATAAATGTACCCAAGTCTCACCTGGTGCCCTCCCAGCGCAACCTGTTCATAGGTGCCGTACTGGACACTACTGTTTGTCGTGCATTCCCTCCTCCTCAAAGGATTCGCGACATTCAGGAAATGATTCCTTTGTTTTTCAATGGAGCGGTCGTTCCAGTCCTGAAGGTCCTTCGCCTGCTCGGTCTGATGGCTTCTTGCATTCTCCTGGTCAACCATGCATGCTGGCACATGAGGGCACTCCAGTGGTGTCTCCGCAGGCAGTGGTATCAGCACAACGGAGATCTCGGGGAGTCGGTGAAGATCTCCAGAGAAACTGCAGCGGATCTGTCTTGGTGGAGCGTGGAAGGCAACCTGTCGCAAGGGAAGCCTTTCCATCTACCTCCATCGGTGGCCACGGTGATAACGGATGCATCCACTCTAGGGTGGGGTGCTCATCTGTGGGATCTGGAGGTCAAGGGTCTTTGGTCTCCAGAGGAAAGGTTGCTTCACATCAACCTTCTAGAGTTGCGGGCGATACGTTTGGCGCTCAAGGCCTTCCTCCCTTCCCTTCGCGGTCAGTCGATCCAAGTCCTGACAGACAACACGACCGCGATGTGGTACATCAACAAGCAGGGAGGAGTGGGGTCGCAGTGTCTCTGCAGAGAGGCTCTGCGTCTCTGGTCCTGGGTTCAGGACCACCAGATTTGTCTGATGGCAAATCATCTGGCCTGAGTTCTGAACGTGCGTGCAGACAGTCTCAGCCGGCAGTTCTCTGCCGACCACGAGTGGAGACTTCACCCGGAGGTGGTTCGTCACGTCTTTCGGACGTGGGGGACTCCTCGGGTGGACCTGTTTGCCACTCGCGAGAATGCTCACTGCCCGTCATTCTGCAGTCTCCAGTATCCGCTGGAAAGGGCCTTGGGGGACGCGTTTCAGTTGAGTTGGGGAAATCAACTCCTTTACTCGTTTCCTGCCATACCCTTGATTCCTCGTGTTCTGAGGAAAATTCGCCAAGACCGGGCCCAAGTTATTTTGGTCGCCCCGGATTGGCCAAGAAGGGTGTGGTATACAGATCTACTCCACCTCTCCTCTCACCCGCCACTCCGTCTCCCTCTCAGGGCAGACCTCCTCTCTCAGATGGAGGGGCAGGTTCTACACCCCCACCTCCAGACATTGCACCTTCATGCCTGGAGATTGAACGGGGCAACCTGATTTCCTATTCTCGCACACCTGATGTGGTGGATGTCATTTTGTCTGCCAGACGTGACTCCACTAAGACTGTCTATTCTTATAGATGGTCTAGGTTTGTTATTTGGTGTGGTGAGAATGATATTGACCCGTTGAGAGCCCATTTATCAGATGTGCTCCGGTTTGCTCTTTCTTTGGCCCAACAGGAGCTTGCAGTTGCTACTGTTAAGGGCTATCTTTCGGCGCTGTCGGCTTTTATTTGTTTGCCTGATCAGCCCTCTCTTTTTAAGTCTCCTGTGGTTTTGAGGTTTTTGAAGGGTCTTGTAAACAAGTTCCCTCCTACTCCTTTTATTGTACCTCAGTGGGACTTGAATCTTGTCTTGACTTTTCTGATGGGCTCTCCCTTTGAGCCTCTTCATAAATGTCCTTTGAGGCTTTTAACCTTTAAGGCAGTTTTCCTTGTTGCAATTACCTCGGCAAGGAGGGTGAGTGAGCTTCAAGCTCCTAGTTCCAAGCCCCCGTTCCTGACCATACATGCTGATCGGATGGTTCTAAGGACCAGGGCTGCTTTTCTTCCTAAGGTGGTGACTCCTTTCCACCTTGGTCAATCCATTACCCTCCCTACCTTTTATCCTCCCCCGCACCCTTCCAAGGAGGAGGAGAGGTTACACCGTCTGGACCCTAAGAGGGCGGTGTCTTTTTATTTGGACAGAACTAAAGACTGTCGCTTGGATGATCAACTCTTCATTGGCTTTGCTGGCTGCAAGAAGGGAAGAGCGGTCCATAAAAGGACTTTATCAAGATGGACCGTTCTGTGTATTAAGATCTGCTACTCTTTGGCCGGTAAGGAACCTCCAGAGGGTATTAGGGCTCATTCAACTAGAGCTAAGTCGTCAACCTCGGCTTTGGCTAGAGGTGTTCCTGTGGAGGACATTTGTAGAGCGGCAACTTGGTCCTCCCTCCACACTTTTGCTAAGCATTACTGCTTGGACACTGAGGTGAGGAGGGACTGGTCAAATATTGTTTTTAGATCTCAACAGGGGTTGGCTTTCTACAGAGATGTATGTTTATTTCAGCCTAAAAATCCAAAATGTAGTCAGAAAAGACACAGTAATTTCAAATTTTGTTTGTAAACTGTTGTAAGAAATTATTTAGGTTAAAGTTTGACGTAAACCTAAATTGGATATTCTGTTAGTATTCCACTGTTGTCTTTCATTCTAACTAATCTTTAATCTTTCCTCAGCTTCTGTTGCTTTATACTAATTTGATGGAATTGTATAATGTGCTGGAAGACTTGTTAAATGTAAAAGACCCAGTACCTGCCATCTAACTGCCATATTTTGTGTTTCTGTAGAATCCTCACTTAGGGACACCACCTACCAATGCCAAGAGATGCAGACTATCTACCTGCTCATGTATTTCATGAGTGTGCTTGGTGCCTATGTTACTTCAAAGGTTTAATAGCTGTTGTATATTAAGATTGCATATGTTTTGTTTTTATCTGCAGTTTTTTCTCCAAAGATATAACTTACCAAGGGATTCCACAAACATTGAATATTAAGATTCTGCCTTCGGATTCCAATCATTTCATCATCGGAACGGATACTGTGAGTTAATTTGCATACTTTTATGATAGTAAAATATATATATATATATATATATATATATATATATATATATATATCTTTGTTGTCTTTCGCAAGATAAAAAAAATTCAATCATGAAGAATTTCATTTTGCACTTCTCTTCACAGACTAAGAGATACGACGCAATAGCCCACTTGCAATGAACCGAGTAAACTCACATAGTACTCTGATCCTTCAGTTACCAGGGTACTTCCTATATAGGCATCCTTTGTAATTGCACCCCTAATTTTCAGCTTGTCTTGCATTAGTCTAAAAGCCACAACATTTTTGTTTTGCCTAAATGTGATAGTCATCGTAGGTTTAGAAGGGCTGTATCTATTTCCAAGTTTTTCCAATAACCGTGGCAATTGTAAATGAGTACTACTTGCACATAATTGTGGAATTGTTTCCACCCATCTGGACCGCCCAGGGATACGTCTGGTTTATAGAGAAATTTTGTGTCCTAAGCCAAGTCCAGTATATGCAAAAGTGGTATTTCCTTCCTATTCCTGTCTCCAGAGAGTAAAACCTCCGAAAAAGACCCTGTCTTTGTCACAGTAACACATTCATCTCTTTTTGATTCATAAAGGTTTTAGCTTTGGTAAGCTGTCACAAGGTGCACTGATCACATTGCAAATAGCAAATTTAAATCTTCTGGGAGTGACAAACATGATAAAATTGAGATTTTTCTAACTAACGTTGGAAAATCGGGATATTGTTAAAGAGGCTGACATGGGTGTTGTACATCAAGTTCTTTACTTATTCAAAATGCAATCAGTATTAGTTAAACAACAAGCTTCTACACCTCACTTTCCTTGGAAAACAAATTTAAGGCACATAACACTCCCTTTCCTTTGCCTGTAGTACACTTATTGAACCATTACTGTGTCACATTGATATAGCCTGTACTCGTACTTTTGTATTTTCCTTTATAGAACCCATTTCAATGCCTTCTCTCAGCTTTGAATTTCCTCTATGAACTCACTGGGAACATTTCGACTCCTTAATCTTGTCCTTGTTCTGGGTCTAGAAGCCGCAGTCAGGTGTGCAAAATTACAATATCTGCCAGTCTGGTGCATGTCATCTGTGATATCATCTTTGATTACCCCTTCCAAAGTAGAGGAAGCATCAGGTAGGGTTCTGGAGGCCTGAAATCTTGATCTCACTAGGCCTCAAACATTACATTGGTCTTTCAGAATGAATGATGAACATTACCTCTTGGGACCTAATCATACCTTTTCGTAAAAAGGGATCTGAAATCTCTTCACTAGAATTAAATTAAATGGCATTCTCTGGTGCATTTGTGGCAGCATATTCATAGGTGTCAAGGGCTATTCTGTCAGTGATACCTTTTTCCTGGAGGACATATTTTGGACCCTCTGGTCCAATTGCTTCATCTGGCTTAACCAGCTCCAAAAGTGTAGCCCCCCCACCCATGTTTTTGCTGAATTGATCTGTTTCCTTCAGTCTTAGAGTTTCTTCGTCCTCCATCAAGGAGGTGCCAGCCAGACGTTTTGCCTAGTGTAAGGTAGGTGACAAACTGATGCCATATTTTTGCTCTGGTCTCCTCGACTTCAAGCGTTTTACAAATATGGATGACGAGACTGTATAAATATTGGCCCATGTTAGGGTTAGCTTAAGTAGCGCAGAAAAGTACCAGTTTGCCTGCCATCACAAGGGTGTCCGTTGTCTGTAATTCCTTTCACAGCTTCCATATGAAACTGGTGATTACACAGTAACCTTGGGGAACACATAACAAGGTTGTGGTGGGACAGAAGCAAATGACCTTGTGAGGATATGTCCATGTCTAAAACTATATCTCTCAAATTTAAATTTTTTTCACAAATCCTTTGTCTTTCTCCCATCTGTCCTGTGTCTGAAAAGAACAGTGTTAAAGAGCCTCTCGTGTTTCCTTTTTACCAGTGGTCCTCAGGAGAGCTTCCTGAACTCTATGGCCATCTTAGCTTGCTAAAATCATCTAAGTTTTTTTAGAGAATAGGTACAAATTGAGCTTTATAGATGAAAGAAGACAATTACTGAGGTCTTGGGGGTGTCTGTCTGGAAACAATTATAAATCTGTAAATGTCTGTCTGGAAACACTTAAAAATTCGTACTTTGATGTATCCAAAATCTTGTCAATGAGATTTTGCCATTTTAAATTGTATATTCTTTCATGGCAGAGACAGTACAGGACTGGAGATAATGCATTCCTTATGTTTTTAGTTGTAACTCTAAATATGCTGCGATATATATTTTTGTTTCACTAAATGTTAACACATCCATGCTGGAGCACTCTCTCACACAGGAGAAAGGAAGTGCTGTTCCCTCAGTATGTAGTCATGTGCATTTCATGCTTAGTACCTAAAACGCCATCTCACACTATTTTACTGATCAGGCTGCCTGAGCCAATGGTATATTTTTGACAATACAGATTACAAAGCTGGCATAACCTAGTGGTCACGTTGGGCAACGTGGAAACTAATATTGTCATCATAACTGCACATTGCTGGATTAGTCTGGTCCCTGAAAATTCAAAACCATCCTGAGCATAATCCTAACCTTTTGTTAGCCCTGTCTGGTACTATGAATAATCACTGCCACAATACACATCTTGCACTTCAAGAAGCCCTGGCCTACTTGATCTGGCATCCAACAGGCTGGCAAATTAACGATCATAGAACATTGGCCTATTTGAGTAGCGTTGAAGCTAGCGTTGGATAGCTTGAATCCAATTGCAAAGTGAGCAAGGGTCCCATGCTCACTACACAACTGGATTTTGCTCTCTCGCCCTAAGTGCGCCATGTATGCCCAGATGAGGGTCCCGTGCTCACTACACCACTGGATTTAGCTTTCTCGCCCTAAGTGCTCCGGGTATGCCCAGATGTGGGTCCCAGGCTCACTATGTCACTAGATTCAAGCTTTCCTGGCTGATGAGGGGTGATGCCCCGAAACCGGTCCCAGGATGCTTGTTTCTGGTCCAGGGAGTACCTCGCTTGGGAATTCGGGCTGGACAGTTCCCATGAGGAACATGGTCAAGACTGATTTGCATATGGCTGGGTCCAAACTGGGGTGGCAAAGTGAGCTAAAGAACGATGATGGATTCAATCCGGATCTTTGTGACTGGGTGTGAATGTTTGCATTGTTTAGCATTCCGTCCGCCTATTGCTACTTTCGCTTTCATATTTATATAATAGCACAAAGGCAATGATCCTCCATACTACTGCTTAACATCGGTCTCGCCATCATTCACTCATAAGAAATGAAATAGTGTTGCTTTGAACTGACATCTGTTTTATGTATTTGCCATTTTATTCAAATGGCATCATTTCTTGCACGTCATACATTTTACGAGCACATTGTCATAGTTCTGAAGGGAAGTCCAAGTGGGATGTTTATCAATTACTTCATTTTTTAAGAAAATATAGGAATTTTTATATTGATTAGACATTACAGAGGCTATTAAAAAAGTTGAAATAGGTACGTTCTCGGTTTGAAGGTTTCAGTTTCCATGTCTTTTCATTCTTCTTAGACATTAAGTTAGTAGAATGTTTTCATCCATTTGAATTGATTATATTTTTACAGGGTCTAGTATTTCATGGCACTCGACATGGTAGCCGAGTGCCTCCGAAGCTCTATAGACCTCATCAACGAGGAACCAGACCAACTAAAGTTACCGCTGTTGATTTCTCACCATTTGGAGAACCTATATTTTTGGTAAGGAATATTTTTTTGTTCAATTGATGTTGTATACATGTTAAAATGGCATTTTAATTGTAATGAAATCGTTTTAATATTTTTTTGGCTATTAGTCGAGTGCTGGCCTTTTAAGTCTGTCAATGGTGTGAGACTGTTGGACACAGCTGTGTAAGCAGTCATAGGTGAAAGTTGATGAGGAGGTCCATGACTAATGAGGTATGATTGCTCATCAGCTGTTTGGTTTTAAATGTATTATACGAAACTGGGTCCTCTTTTGGAAGGACTTGCTTCCTGTTCTCTCCCTATAAGCACAACCCTGACCATGTGTCCAAATATGGATATATAACTCAACCAGTGTAAATAACTGACTGTCACCTATCAGAGATCAGGGCTGCACTGTTTTGGAGGCCACCCCTGCAGCCATATAAGAAAGGACATTAACTGAGGTACCATTAAAAAGGTTACATGAAAGCGATGCCTTTCAGTTTTGCTCCTTTGATGGCTGCAATGGACATATCCCAAGAACCTAGTGACCTTTCATATCTTTTTGGCACTTCCACCTTGTGACTTATTCAATGAATTTGAACATGACTCAAGCAGGCACAGGAGGTGGTTTCTTAAAGGCTATGAGAGGAGCACAGTTGAAACCAGAAGGAGAACGACAGAGTATTGTGAAACATAAACGGAAAAGTGGGCCAGGAGCTGGGCATGCAGGATGACGAGTGATTTATAAAACCCCCAATCAGTGAGTGAATTGCCAAATAAATAGCAAGTATGCTTATTTAATTTTCAACTTAAATAACACAACGTTTTACTTATAATTGTAGTACATTTTAACCTAGTGCTTTTGTTATAATTTTAATGGCCCAGCTTTTTTTGCACACTGCATTTGGAATGGGAATTGTTTTTGTGTGCAATTCAGTAGTACATTGCAACAATCAACTGAGCTTAGGAGTAGTGTTGCTGTCAAGGCTTTGGCAGTATAGAAGGATATATTTGGATGGATTATGGGTATGTTGAGGAATTGGTTTGCGACATTAATTGTAATGAAACCTTACCAACTGCAATGGTTGATGAAAGAGAAACACTGTTGCTTGCCACAGAAAGGGTCAGAGCGTCGGGGAGATGAGATAGCATCATGCTGGGATGCCTATGCAGAAGTAGATAATCTTTTTAATTGGAAGGGAAGAGTGAATGAACCATTTAAAAAGAAGACTGTGTTTTCTTCTTATAAACTATGGGAAAACCTGAAAGGCAAGATGATGTTGCCAAGAGCGCTCTATAGAGAGAAGGAGAGTGGACCTAGTTGAGAATCCTTGTGGACACCAATGTACAGCGGATTGACTGGAAGAGACAAATGTATGACGCTACTTAACATGCCATTAGTACGCATGCTTTTAGTGCGATGTTTTTACATCGCTACTTCCATTAACACGCATATTTTTACTGCGCATACCAGTAATTCGCAAATACATTAAGAAGATAAGAATCTGCTTTTACTGCGCAGATCATTACTTCGCATACCACTACTTCGCGTACATGGACTTTCCCTCGACAGCTGAGACCTAGCCATTTTGATTGATGCCCGGTGGAGTTACCTCACGAGCTAAAGGGGAGATGGGCTTTGGATTCGCTCCTTGACCATCACCTACCCAGCCGGTCTTTGGGCAAACTCTCCTGCGTCTCTCCTGACCTTTTCTCCCGCCTCCCCTTCACCCTACCCGCTACCCCTCTCCTCTCTTCTCCTCTTTCCAGCTATTGACCCTTGTCCTCACCTGTCCTTGCTCATAGTTCCAACCCTGTTTATCCACTGGACTTTCTTCTGTGAACTTTCCCTCGTCAGTTGAGACCTAGCTATTTGACTGATGCCCGATCAATGAATCAATCAATCAATCAATCATAACATTTGTATAGCGCACTACTCACCCGGCAGGGTCTCAAGGCGCTTGGGGAAGGGGTCCGCTATTGCTCGAACAGCCAGGTCTTGAGTTGTCTCCTGAAGGCGAGATGGTCCTGGGTCAGCCGAAGGTGGATGGGGAGGGAGTTCCATGTCTTGGCCGCCAGGTAGGAGAAGGATCTACCTCCGGCGGTGGCTCTTCGGATGCGTGGTATGGCGGCGAGGGCGAGGCTTGTAGAGCGTAGCTGGCGGGTGGGCGTGTAGAAGGTCAGGCGGTCGTTGAGGTACTTGGGGCCCAGGTCGTGGAGAGACTTGTGTGCGTGAGTGAGGAGCCTGAATGTGATCCTCTTGCTGATGGGAAGCCAGTGCAGGTCCCTCAGGTGGCCGGAGATGTGGCTGCGTCGGGGGATGTCCAGGATGAGTCGGGCGGACGCGTTCTGGATGCGTTGGAGTCTTTTCTGTAGCTTGGCTGTGGTTCCGGCGTAGAGGGTGTTTCCGTAGTCCAGTCGGCTGGTGATGAGTGCCTGGGTGACCGTCTTCCTGGTTTCGGTCGGGATCCATCGGAAGATCTTGCGGAGCATGCGTAGGGTGTTGAAGCATGATGAGGAGACGGCGTTGACTTGTCTGGTCATCAAGAGGGAGGAGTCCAGGATGAAGCCCAGGTTGCGTGCATGGTCTAATGGCTTGGGAGTGGTGCCCAGGGCGGGGGGCCACCAGAAGTCATCCCAGGCGGAGGGCGATGGTCCCAGGATGAGGACTTCCGTCTTGTCTGAGTTCAGTTTCAGGCGGCTGTTCTTCATCCACTCAGCGACGTTTTTCATCCCTTCGTGGAGGCTGGTTCTGGCGGTGTCGGGGTCTTTGGTGAGGGAGAGGATCAGTTGGGTGTCGTCGGCGTAGGAGATGATGTTGAGGCTGTGTTGGCGTGCAATGGCTGCAAGAGGTCTCATGTAGACGTTGAAGAGGGTGGGGCTGAGTGATGATCCTTGCGGTACGCCGCAGATGACTTCGGTGGCTTCGGATCGAAAAGGTGGAGAGGCGGACTCTCTGTGTTCTTCCGGCGAGGAACGAGATGATCCACTCCAGTGCCTTCTCTTGGATACCGATGTTGCTGAGGTGTTGAACTAGGGTGCGGTGGCAGACAGTGTCGAACGCTGCAGAGAGGTCTAGGAGGATGAGGGCCGCTGTTTCCCCGTTGTCCAGCAGGGTTCTGATGTCGTCGGTGGCTGCGATGAGGGCGGTCTCGGTGCTGTGGTTGGCTCGGAAACCGGACTGCGAGGGGTCGAGGGATCCGTTCGTCTCGAGGAAGGCGGCAAGCTGTCTGTTGACGGTCTTCTCGATGACTTTGGCAGGATAAGGGAGGAGCGAGATGGGGCGGAAGTTCTTGAGGTCGGTGGGGTCCGCTGTAGGTTTCTTCAGTAGGGCGCTAAGCTTGGCATGCTTCCAGCTCTCCGGGAAGGTGGCAGTGTTGATGGAGGTGTTGATGATGTTCCGGAGTTGGGGTGCGATGGTGGAGTCGGCCTTGTTGAAGACGTGGTGGGGGCAGGGGTCGGTTGGAGATCCGGAGTGGATGGTGTTCATCGTGCGGGCTGTGTCTTCGGTGGTCACCGTGGTCCAGGTGCGGAGGGTGGCGGTGGGCGGCATTGGTTCGACGGTTGGGTGCGTGAATGGTGCGCCGAAGCTGTTGTGGATGTCGGCGATCTTGCGGTGGAAGAACGAGGCGAGAGAGTCGCAGAGATCTTGTGAAGGAGTGATGTCGTTGTTGCCGGTGCTGGGGTTGGAGAACTCCTTGACGATGCTGAAGAGTTCCTTGCTGTTGTGGGTGTTGTTGTCCAGTCATTTCTTCTTGGTGGTGCGGATAAACTGGTGGTGCTTGCGGGTGGCGTGTTTGAGGGCGGTCATGTTGTCTGTGGTCTGGTCGAAGAGCCAGGCTTTCTCGAGGGTGCGGTAGTTCTTCTTGGAGTCCTTGAGTTCGTCGGTGAACCAGGAGGCTTTCTTGCTTCTGGGTCTGCTGGGAGGGTTCTTCAGTGGCGCGAGGTCGTCGGCGCAGGCGGTCAGCCACTGTGTGAAGTTGCGGGCTGCTTCGTTGGGGTCTGTTGTGCTGGCGGGTGGGTTCTGGCTGAGGGAGGTGGTGAGCTGCTCGGCGGTGATCTTGCTCCAGCTCCTGTGAGGAACCTGTTGCGGGTGGTGGTGGGTCCTGGTTCTTCTGAAGCTGAAGTGGACGCAGCTGTGGTCGGTCCAGTGGAGTCCGGTGGAGTGGCTGAAGGTGATGTGCTTGCTGGATGAGAAGACTGGATCAAGCGTGTGGCCGGCGTAGTGGGTGGGGTGTTGACCAGTTGCTTGATTCCGAGGTTGGCGAGGTTGTCCAGCAGGGCGGCGGTGATGCGGTCCTTGTTGTTCTCCAGGTGGAAGTTGAGGTCCCCTAGGAGGATGTAGTCAGCGGAGGGGAGGGTGTGCAGGCTGATGAAGTCTGCGATGTCTTCGCTGAATTGTGTGCGTGGTCCCGGAGGTCTATAGACGAGGGTGCCTCTGAGGGTCGTCTTTGGGTCGGTGTGTATCTGGAAGTGGAGGTGTTCGGTGGCGGAAAAGGTGTTGTTGGAGTCGGTCGTGATACGGATGGTGTTCTTGTGTACGATGGCGATGCCTCCTCCAGTCTGGTTGACGCTGTCCCTCCGGGTGATCTTGTATCCGTCTGGGATGGCGAAGGCGATGTCGGGTGCAGAGGAGGCGTTCATCCAGGTTTCTGTGAGGAAGGCGACGTCTGGTGAAGTTGTTTCGAGCAGGTTCCAAAGTTCGATGGCGTGTCTGTGGATGGAGCGGGTGTTGAGCAGGATGCACTTGAGGTGGCTGTTGTTGGTGCTCGGCTTGGTGGCTGCGGTGCAGGTCCGGAGGCAGGTGAACTTGCAGGCTTGACAGGTGAAGGGTCCGTGGGTGCGTCTCGGGGTGGCTCGGTGGCAGGCTCTGGTTCGGTCGGGTTTGAGTGCGATGAGGGTGGCGGCGTCGTAGGTCCGTCGTGTGGGCAGGCATCGTCGGGGGCCAGAGGTCCTGGCACTGGGCGCCGTCCAGGCGCGAACAGGCACAGACAGGCTTGCCTTTGGCGCGCCTTCGGCGCACATTCGGCGCACCCGCTGCGCGTCCGCGCGGTCTCCATTTAAGGCGAAGTGGGAGGGAGGAGCAGCTGGGAGGCGGGAGCGGGGAGGGCACAGAGGAAAAGGGGGCGGGGCCGCGATCTCACGGCGGCAGGAATCGGGGAGCGGGGGATACACCAGGGGAGACAGCGAACCTAGGCACAGAGGTACAATTTGGACGAAATACAACAGGGTAACAAGAAACAACAGCAAGGCAATGAACAGGAACAAAGAACAGAAAAAAACGGCAGATCGGCGCAGCGAGCAGCAGCGGGGGGGGGCACACACACGACTGGAGGGCCGTGCGGCGCGGGGGTGTCCTGAGGACAGGTCACACTCACCTGCGCCGCGTGGTCCCCATTTAAGGCCAAGTGGGAGGGAGGAGCAGCTGGGAGGCGGGAGCGGGGAGGGCACAGAAGAAAAGGGGGCGGGCCGCGATCTCAGGGCGCCGGGAAGCGGGGAATACACCCGGGGTGACAGCAAACCTAGGCACATAGGTACAATTTGGACAAAATACAACAGGGTAACAAGAAACAACAGCAAGGCAATGAACAGGAACAAAGAACATAAAAAACGGCAGATCGGCACAGCGAGCAGCAGCGGTGGGCACACACAAGACTGGAGGGCCGTGCGGCGCGGGGGTGTCCTGAGGACACCCCCGGAGCTACCTTGTTTAGCTATAGGGGTGACAGGCTGTGGATTCCCTCCTCGGACGTCACATAACCAGTCGGTCTTTGGGCAGACTTCCGTTCGTCTCTCCTGCTGTCTTTTCCCTCATCCTCCCCCTTCACACTTCCACCTTCCCCTCTCTGCTCTATTTGTGTCTCACCTTTCTTTCCTCTCTCAATGTGTTGCTTATTTTTGATGTAATGTGTAATTGTTATCTTTTTCTGTAACATTGTGTAACCCAATGTAAAGTGCTCTGATACCTACGGGTCTAGCCAGCGCTATATAAACTCTTTAAAATAAATAAATAAAATAAATAAATGAATAACACAGATTAAAACCAGTCAGAACCCAAAGCAGACTCTATTTCCAGAATCAGTAGAAGAGTCTTGAAGTGATTATAGCTCTGCCTTTCTCCACCTTTCTAACCGCCTCTACTGATTATTGTGCTCATCCCACTGCCCCAAAATAAACACTTAAGGCACATTGGTCAAGTTGGCACAGTCTCCATCATGAGGAAGTGCTGGTAGCTGCCTAGCATTTCCGACCTTGCTCTGAAAGTAGATGCAATGTTAGGTTAATAATTGAACATTGATGTTGTATAATGACCCACTGTATAAATAGCAGCTGGTGGACATTTCTTATTGCAGATTCCTCACCTTAGAATATCCACCTGCCACCAGACTGGATCCTGGGAATTTTTCACCAGTTCTTCTGCACTGTGGTAGATGTTGTGGCTTGCAGATCAACAACAACTTCATACTATATAAGCTGACCTCAGTTCCTTTCAAGGACACTCGCCACAGAGTGATATCCCAGCTGATCAGATGCCCCGAGTTCCCTGGGCCATTGTTGACCACACCACAGATGGAGACAATGCTGCGAATCTTCATTGTGCTTCCGAATCCCTCTAACATGCCTTTGGGTCTCATTGAGGTACAAGGGCCTCCAGGTTACCACCAGAAAGTTCTCCCCTAACGCTGTCTGCCCCCTTAGGAGCCTTTCCGGGCATTTGCTAACTCTGATATAAGCTTCCACTCTGACCCATGGTCCACGCCAGTTCCTATTGCTTTAATGCCATTTACGGCTTCACTGTCGCCGATTGATCACCAGGTGCAGATTTTCATGCCAGTCCCTGAACTGGCACTGGCATGAACTTCCCTTTATTTACACTATGAAGTGTCTAAAATGCAACATGCAAAGAGGCCCTAACGCTTATCTTTACCAGCATGAAACCGATGGCCCTCACACAAATCTGCAAATTCTACGCAGAAGCAACAAGGCTTTTAAGAACAACCCAAGTAACGAAGACAAAAGTCCGCAACTTACAAGCTGCTGATCATCAACCACTACAGTAACCTCTTCTCGAGGAGCATCCCATATGAACTGGCCACTATGATTTCGCTCATGCACTGCGCACCTTTGATTTTCAAAGTGCACACTGGCACACATGAAGGACGCACCACTTTAGGGGCCTACATTCGGTTGGGTCTCTCCATCTAACATCCTATTTATTTCTGGCACAATCTTCTGGTGGGAACCTTTGCACTTTCATGCTCCACATAGACCCACACCTCATGCAGCATGCAGTTGGCGGTTCTAATATCAGACTTTTATTGACCCGGGCAGATTATCACTTTCTATCTGTTACAGATGTGGCATTAATCTTGACACTTGCCCATGCATAACTTAACCCCATGCATGGTTGCAAGACACAATATTGCACGCCCGCGTACTGCACAGCCTCGGCCTTGGGTAGTGTTGTCTCACCCTGTACTCGCTACACAAATCACAGTCGACCCCACACCTTGGGCGGGAGCATTTCCGGTTAACCTTGCCTAGTGATAAATGCTGCAACACCTCAAACTTTTATATGGCGTAATTTTACGTCACAATTTAGAGTGTCTTTTATATTTTTATTTTTATGGACTTTTATGCTATTGCCTTTGTATAAGATTTTAAGTAATCATACAATAAAAGATCATTTATTCAACTGGTTATTATGCTTCCTGACTCTAACCCATCACTTCTACTGCAACTCCACTATCAGCAGTGGCTCTACTAAATTTTTGGGTCTGATCCTATACCAGAACAGCAAGCATCCCAAGAAACTGTTGATGTTGGAGTGAGGGTAGGCTTACCTATCCCTCACTATACTGACAACGGCTTAGACTTTGGCATACAAAATGCCAGGGGCATGACACCTCCTTTGAAACACATCTTGACTCGCCACATGGGCCAGCAAAGGATAAAAGTGCTTCATTTGCAGTGCTGGTTATGTGAGCAGCCAGGGTACTAGAGTTGCAGTTGCCTTCCATTTAGACTAAGACAAATGCTCTGAAGGAGAGTCTCCAATCTTTGGGGAGCAACATGGAATCCCTTACTACCATTCAATTATGCCATCACAGATACCTTGATCGCTACGTGATCGAAATCATAGTAATGTCTGCCTGTTAGTCTACAATTAGCCAGGCAACACAGTCCTGCGCCTGGGGATCCAGACTTCCTCATCAAGCAACCTTGTTGTGAAGGTTTTGACTTTTCATTGACATTTCTGAGCAAACCCCACTTATAGAATACAAATGGACTTTTGGCAAATGTTTTCTTCTGCCTGCCTGCCACTATGACCCATACATGCAATATGTCTGTTAGGCTGCTACACACTTGCTTTATGGGACATAGCCAGCAAGATCTTGCCAGCAGTCCTATAGGACCTTAAGGCGGGCCTCCCTGGCTCAGACTATCCATGTTGGACCGATTGTGGTGAAATAAGTCATCTGTAGAGGCCTAGACACCACAGATTGCACTGGCAGAGTTGTTGGTACCAGTGTTGTGCTTCACAGGCATACCAGTATGATGTGAACTAGACTTTCTAGCAGTGTGTAGACATTGCTGATGGATGTATCTTTTGGGTTTCGTAGAGAACTCAGACTGCGCTGGAATGATTTAAATACAGGAGGGCCACAGCACAAAACCTGGGGCATTTTACTCCTGAGAATCAAGTTCCCTATCACTTCTGCAAACTTAGGAGCTATTCCAGGGGGTTACCCTGAAGAAGTGGCAGCCAACCCAGCCAGTGGTGCTGCAGTCTTTTTGGGACTCAGATATGGCAATAGCAGACATCTCACAGGACAGCAGGGGAATCAGACCGCCAACTCCTAATCCCTTGTCACGACAGCCACCAAGTCACTTTAGTTTGTTCTTACCAACTCACAACCAAATGGTGTGGGGTAGGATTTATTTCTGCCCAGGTTGGTGGTCCTTTAAGTTCGACCAATAGGTTTTACAGATTGCTCAAAGGGGCTAAGCCCTGCCTTCTGTTTCCTCCCCAACCCAACTCACCAGATCACATTTTGGAGGAGCATCTGTCCTTCCTACTGTAGGAGATACATCTGATACTCTACAAGGGTGCTATAAAGCAGGTTCCAGACTAAGAGAGAGATGAGGGCTATTATTCATACTACTTCATTCCGAAAAAGGATGAGGGCTCAATCCTATCCTGGACCTTCGGAATCTAAATGCTCATCTTTTCTCCGAGTCAATCTGCCCTGGACCCAGGCAGTTGGATTGTGTCCCTGAACTTACAGAACAAGTATTTTCATATCGTCCACTTACAGTCCTGCGGGCATTATCTGTTTCAAGGTGGGCCAGAAACACTTTCAATTTGCTGTTCTACCCTTCGGCCTCACATTGGCTCCTGTGGTGTTCATGAAAGTGATGCAGATGTCCCTACCCATCTTCAGCGGAGTTTCTGCATTTGCATACCTTAATGACTGCCAGGCCTGTCACAGTCAGTTGTAGGCCAATTTTGGATGGTAGTGAAATTGTAAGATCTTTGAGTATCACCACAAATGAGAAGAAGACCCACTTGATTCCCTCACTTAGGCTTCCATTCACTAAGGCAACTCTGGATACACTGGGGCTCAAGGCTTTTCCTCCACTGCAGCAAGCTTAGGGCATGGGGGCTAAGATTCCAATGTTTAAGGCTCAGTCCACTATCTTGGTGAGGGTGGCTATGAGGCTTCTTGGACTTTTTGCCTTGTGCTTCCTCCTTGTCAGCAATGCAACGTTGTACTTGCTGCCCCTGCAATGGAACCTGAAATCCCACGGTTCAGTCCTGTATCTCGGTGAGGTTGGCTAAGAGGCTACTTGGAATTTTGCCGTTTGCATCCTATTTGTCTACAATGCCATGTTGCACTTGCAGGCCCGAAAATGGAACCTAAAATCCCAGTGGACCCAGCATCGAGGCTGCCTCTGACTCTGTCCATGTCCTAAAGGAGACGGCCTAATATCTGTAGTAGTAGTTGACTGTCCTCAAGTGGTCCTGCGGCCGACGGCTCTTCCTTCCTCTCCTAGACTTCAGAGTGATGACAGAGGCATTGCTCATGGGTTGAGGGGGGTCATCAACAGGATAGATCAGAGCCAGCTGGAGATGAAGAGCCAGCTCCACATCAACCTATTAGAGCTTCAAGCCATTCATTTGGCCTCAAGGGTTTCCTGTCGTTCATCTGTGCAAGGCTGGAGTAGGTTCTCAAAAAGAACACCACTGCCATATCATGCTGCAACAAGAACGGCAGGGCAGGGCAGATCTTGGGCCCTGTGCCAAGAGACTTTGCTTCTCTGGAGATGGCTGGAACAGCAGAATATCTCTCAAGTAGTGAACAACTTGGCAGGGTCCTTCAATGCCAGAATGAACTAATTGAGCAGATGTCCCCTGGCGGATCAATGGCATCTGCATCCCAAGGCGAGCAGGATGTATTTGATCAGTGGGGAGAGCTATTACTAGACCTATTCACCACTGTTGAGTACCTGCAATGTTAACAATTTTGCGCATTGGAGTTTCTGCCAGGGCACTTAATAGGAATGAGGGACTCCTGGATGTCTTTCCATCACTAAATCTTCTGCCCCGAGTTCTGAAGTAGATCAAGAACAATAGGGTAAGGATTTAATGTGGTGAAGAGGGATGTGGCCAGGATGTGGGGGCAGATACAAAAACCATGTGGCAGTAAGGCATGAATAGATGCATGAAAGTGGAAAGGGTAGTGTGTGAGGGATGAGGATGCACCCAGAAATGAAATCAAGTCTGGCGGAAATGGCGTGCTTACCACAAATTTAATGAGGACACTAGTGTATTACACCCAGGAAGAGCATCTGGTGTGTTGGATCAAGTGGACTTCAGGGCCCCCTCACCACATCCAGATATGGAAACAGAAAGGGTGGCATTTGTGGGATGGGGCTCAGTTTGGACCTGTATGTGTCCTTGTGTGCATTGTTTTGTGCCATGAAAAAACGATAACAATTGTTAGATAAAAAAAAGGTACCACAAGTCCCAAGCATTCTCATTGCCATGTACTGGGCCAGGAGAGTGTGGTACTTGGAACTCTTGCGTATGAACAAATGTACTCCTATCAGGGTACCACTTTGGGCGCACCTCGTCCTTCTGCCACAGGGCAGGGTCCTTCTCTAGAGCTCTGCAACTTACAACTCTGTGCTTGGAAAGTGAGCTGCAGCAGTTGACTACCAGAAAGAGTGCTACCAAACTGTAGCAACTTTTTTATTCACGATCAGTGGGCTCAAGTGGAGAACTCATGGCAGAACACATTTTGAATTTTGCAGGCTGTTATAAATCAACTTTCGTGGTGGCAAAATTAGTCCAACTTCTTACAAACCATTCCCTTTCATCAGGATCTTCTTTCAGTGACTATCATGAATGCATCACTAATGGGATGAAGTGCACATCTGGGAGCAAAATGTTAAATTGAAAATGTTAAACTGCTCTGTAAATTTGAAGGAATTTGAAATTGGTGGCTAAAAATTAAGTTTGTATCCTCAGATTGATTCATTGGAGCAGTGCAAGTGCATCAAACAAAATATATTTTATACGATCAGTGGCCTCAATTGAATTTAGATAAGCTCCAGCCTTCCAATTAAAGGCAACATTTTATTTTGATATTTTTTGTGAATTAAATACAATATTTCGTAATTTGTGGATTTGTTTGATTGCAGTTTTTTTTGTAATTATATGTTGATTTTTTTACGGTTTAAATCATCGAACAATTTTAGGCCTGGATCCCTTGCTTCTAGTAAGGACTCAGTATTGGTCCCTGGATTGCAAAAAAGATTCAGTGGGTGGTCCTCGGGTCCCAATAATGATCAAGTGGGATTCCGCAGAAGTCAAAAGTTCAAAAAACAATATTCTGCGGTTTCTAAAGTCGCAAGTAGGTTTTCTAATACGGCATTCAGCATTACATCTTATCTGAATGGGGTTTTCATCAAATAGAGATATTTGCCACTTTCCAGAATGCAAAATGTCCAGATCCCATAAACCAGACCGGATAGGCAGTACCCCATTGATGGATTCGCTAAGCAAATTTATGTACACTTTTCTACCAGTTTCCAGATTCCTTTAATACTTCTAAAGGTGAAACATGGTGATAAGAACACACAAGAGACTTCTGTGTAGACCAAACCTGTGGTCCTGTATCCAGGGTAAAGTATTTTATTCCAGAGAGACAATGAATCTGCATCAAGGTTTCAGAGAGTATGTGTAGTATGATCACTTAAACTTGCTGCAGTCCTATATGATATCTTACGGCAAGCCAAAAAATTGGACAATGTATCACCAGATAGGCCTTTATTTTTCGATCTACATTTAAAGATTCCAGATTGTCGCTATATAAGAATATATTTTACGTTTTAAAAAGTGTTAATGGGTTCCCATGCAGGCAGGGACATTATAGTCTTTATGACGTAAATGAAGAGACCTAGGAAGTGGAACTGCTAATTACTGACCATTGTGTACATATGTGTTGATCCACTCATGCTGCTTTACCCAGCGCCTGAAATGCTACTTTCAAGTGTGCTTAACTCAAATTATCTCTATTATCGCATTCCAAATATTATACTCTGAAGAGGAAAACAAGAAATTCCTCATTGACTACATGTTAATGGAACAATTCCTTCATGACTTCCATACCACTCTACCCCAGTTCTCATTCACAATAGTGAAAGCTGTCTTCTCTCCTCTTTTGCTTGCTGTATCCCTACCAGTTACGCCTATGAAGTTCTGGCATCCCTAGCCTCCTTGAGGTTTTCTGTAATCCTTGTGCTAAGGTAACATGATAATTTCTTGTCGTGTATTGTACAGTAAATAGTTATAGCAATTAAGCTCTATCACAACTCCCCTAAATGAATACACATTACACACGTTTATCATGAGTGTCTGATACAATGTAGTTGCCAATGGGTAACATTCTATCTAAGTAAGGGTTTGCTAAACCATTTTCTGTCTCTTGTATGTTAGGTTGGTTGTTCAGATGGAAGCATTCGATTGCATTTGATGTCTAATGAGTTGCCCATTATGCGCTGGAACGATTGTACAAATGGTCATCCAATTATTGCCGTGCAGTGGTCGCTCACCAAGCCCAGTGTGTTCTTCGTTCTTGATGCTGCATCAACCATCTATATTTGGGATTTGCTTGAGAGTGATTTTAACCCTATCATCAAAGATAGCGTTCGATCAGATAGGTGAGTACACACCTGTTCACGTGGCACACTGATCTATTTATATTGAACTGAATGTAAGCGTTTGTCCTTGTATTTTATTTATTTCGGAACATTACCTTCTATGGTCATAGCACATTTTGTCCCATTTCAGATTATATTATTGTGAAATATTATTAAACTGTTTGAGTTCATTACTGTTTTTGAGCCCAATAACTCATAAAAAGATTTACTTGCTGCAGTCTCTGTGCTCTGATCATCACAATAGCTGTATGTATTTTTGTGCATTGTAAGGCTCATCGCTGAAGATTATTTATGATTTTAATAATTTTCACTGGGGGGTGAACAAGTGTGCAATCATTATATTCCCTGTAGAATATTTTAAATGCCTTTGAATAATGCTTAACCTCATTTGCTGCATGTTGTTTTTAAATGATTTTGGATTATCAGAATATTATATAACCGTCGTCTTCTAGCAGTATTATTTGTAGTTCCTGTGGAATAGATTGTTCTAGTCATTGCATAATATTGTTCTAAAGTTGACTCATTTAAAAACTTGAAGCTTAAAGTTTCAATTGTCCCTATGGTTTCAGAAATAACAGTAATGGACTTCAGTGAAGGGACTAGGTGCCAGCAGGGGAAGCATGGTTTAATGTAGAATGTAAAAACATAAACCTTTTCTAGGGTAGCTTTGGTGCAATACCTCCAAGGAAATTATTTTCTGCAGCATATGATCATCATCAAATTTGATTACCTTTAAGATATACTTGCTGCTTGACCGACTTTTGGAATCAAGTATTTTTTTCTAAAAGTATTTTTGTTTATTTTTATCGACATTACTGTCAAAGTATGATGTGGTAACAACAGGCAATTTTGAGATACAACAGCTAAAATATATGTTTCCTGTAGTACTCCATCCCCCAAACAAATAACAATACTACCCCTTTTAAGCCCACCTGGAGGTTTAAAGCATCTTTCAGCAGAGCTCAAGCCAGTCTTTTCCCTCTTGATGCTCATTGTCTAATGGCTGCATGGGATAACCATTCCTTGCCTCCCAATGTCTCAAGTAATGCTTAAGTGTGCACCTACCCTGCTTAAGTTCAGAAAAAATCTGAAAACATGGCTATTCCATGCCTAGTTTCCTTTTCCTACGGAGAGTTCTGTGTCACAGCGCCGAGACACCCTCGGGTATTTGCGCGCTCTAAAAATCGCCAAAAATAAATAAATAAATAAATAAATGCTGTTGCCACCCCATTTCAAAATATAAGGCGGCTATTAAAGTTCCACCAGATAACCCCCCACCTACCCACAACTTCTCCAGCATAAATGTGATGCTGGTGGAAACATATAATGAATCTTTACTGGAACCTTTGGAGTATTCCTCAGCTGGAGAATTATTGTTTTCTCATAAGTAACCTTTTGTTCTCCATTAAGGGTTATTCGCCTGATGCATACAATTTAAAATGAATTAACTGGAGCACTATGGAAATCCACAAGGAATCATCTTGCAAAAATATTCTGGTAATACAGAAATGTTTTTCGAAGGATGCGTGACCAACCTTAGTACCAGCCCTTGAATCAAAATTTCAACAGATGTGGCAGCCGGAGATGGCTAGTGATGTTTGAAAGTGTGACATAATAATACCACCGAGTAAAGCAAGTTAGCCCGTTTCCATGTGGGAGAGTTTAGGGAGGACAGTGGAGTTTTCCAAATGAAAAAAGTTTGAAAGAAAATTGAGTCAAATAGTGCATATTAAATCAGAATATTGGTCACATAAGTTTGATAAAAAGTTATACTCTTAAGAATTACTTTTTTATTTATTATTCAAGTACTTTCATGGTATGCCAACAAAGCCGACACTCCCCAGTAGTTGACCCAATTTCCATTTTCTTCAAAATGGTAATAGGTGCCCCCATTATGCCCCCTGCCAATTTGTTAATAATTTCCTCCAGTGTGGCAGGACCACCAAGTTGTCAACTCCGCCCCCCCCCCCCCCCCGGACCTTATATGCAATGGTTGTACTCCCTAATGGCAATAATCACCTTCAATGCCAGCTCTAACATTAACCAAGAATTAACAACAGTGTGCCTGGGCCTGCAACAGACTCAGAGGCATAACACAGCATACATTATCAACCTCATTCACTCACACTCATTTAGATTTGCTGGTGCTCACTCACTTTATCTCAGTTGTAAACGTTTCTAGAGATTACAGTCACTAGGATCTAACTATACATCCAGAGAGATGCAATAAGGGTGCTTGCTTCCTCTGTTAGCCATATGCTTTTTAACAAGAATAGACTTTATTTATTTGTGTGAGAGGGCTTTACAAATTGCCATGAATAAATACAATTGTACATTTCTCCATTAAAGATGAACATCTTCTTATTTTAGAGTTATTACTATGGCTGTTCTCGGCGAACCCGAAAAAAATAATGGTCTTTCAGGACTAGCATTGGCCAAAGACTCTGGAGCACTGGACATTCAGTACATAAAGAGAAAATGGGCAGTATCGTCTCCTGAGGAGCTAAATCGCCTGCATCTGCTTTTGCACGAAGCCTTGTAAATACTACAATGTTTTCTTTACAAAAACACGTTTTATATGACGTTTGTTAAATATATATATATTTATGTATATGTTTGTTTATATTTATATAACAAAATGTAAAATAAAAGATGTATAATTGATTATTTTTTTCTGGTAAGATTCCCTTATTTTTTACCTATTGTGGTAGAAAATAATGCCACAATTTAGTTAACATAATTATTTTTAAATGAAAAAAATGTAATTATTATTAATATGTATATGTTGAATGATGGATCTAAATTCTTTTTCTCATTATATTATATAGTCTTGCATTTTCTTACTCCATTTTAGAGAATGTATGTGTGTGACCATTTCAACAGTATTGTTCGAAAGGGACCTGGTTTTGTTTTTATTACACTTCATATCGTGCAGTAGACCATGTATGTGGCACATGCTTGAGTAGCATATTCTGATTTACATTTCGTGCATTAGCATATGAATAGTTAAACAGCGTTGAAGATCCTGGATTGGTTTCTGTCTCACGGAGCACACGTTTCTGCAAGATTAGGGTAGAAAGGGACAGACATGGTGAGGTTAGTGCCCAAGGCGTAAGCTAAAATTGCTCAGTTCATCGTACAACACTCTTCCGACAGTAAGCCAATAAGAGTGAGTAAAATTATGAGAATAGTGACACATTTCTCGCTTAGCTCTGCAAAGTATTTGCCTCTGTCCCAATAATTTTACTTCTCCAAACAGACATTTTGTTAAAATATCAAGCTATATGGATCATTTTCCAAAAGCACAGGTCTTCAGATCACGCGTTTTGGAAACAGAAGTACTAGGGTTCTATTTTGGGCTACGCCCAGTTTGTTTGCCAAAATTCTTTGTTGCCCTTTTCGCACTGGTTTAAAATTTTTGTTTACCAGTTGCAGATGTTTTCTCCACGATCTGTTTTGCGTCGCAATTTGGAACTGGTAATAAGGTGTACTTTTTATTGGTTTAGCTGATAGACTATTCTTACCCAGTAGAAATGTTTCTGTTGTCTAAAAACCCAATCTAGACAACAGAAACATCTAGTTTAGATGTTTACTAATCTAGTACTAATCATTGGCGACCGATCACCTGAAATTACCACTAGAGAACTATTCCTGAAAAATATCTTCCTGCACAGCGTCATTGGTAAGCATTTGGTATTGCACTAGCATATGTACATCTGAATGCATGTTTTTGTTATGCACTCGAGGCCGTGCAAATCATCAGAGTTGGTTTTACTGCACAATTCAATGTTTCTCATTTATCTGTAATGTTTGTTTTATTGGAATTAGAAATGTATATTTTCTTACACTGTTCTAAATTTGTACTTGTTTATAAATAAATGAATATATGTCTTTGATATTTTATTCTTGTAGCGTCCCTGTTATTTGTTCCGCAGTGGGACTGTTTTATTTTGAACTAGTAGTACATCCAGCTGCTGAGTGGGAAGTCACTCAGGTTTTCAACTATCATCAAGGGGCAGGTTTTAGAGTTTTTGTTTTTCCAGAATAAATTTAACGACTAAGGTTCCACTTGGCCTGACTGACCACAGACTCACCCTGCAATATTACTTCATCCTCACCTTGTAATTAGCTCTGTGTGGGGAAGAAGCAAGTGGTCTGATCTGTGCCAGCCCCATGACCCAGGGTGTAACAAGCAACTGAAATGATGACAAGGAAGCTGGTCTGCAGGCTCCCTGCATGCACCCTGTGTCAGCTAGCTCAGTAAACTCATGCTCAGCTCCAGGCACTGCCTGCATGCACTTATTCAAGGTGTCACATCTAACCTGCACTGTGATTTGAGTAGCTATAATTAACCAAATATAAAAAACTGCACAAGTGCCTATCACATTATCAAAGAAGTTACTTCATAAACCTTCCTTAAACTGTTATTCAAGTGCTTTAAAACACAAATGTGACTCTTCAGCTCAGTGGCACTGATGTTATGGACTGTGAAAGGATAAAAAGCTGCATCCTCTTCAGGTGACACACAGACTAGACAATATGCTATGTTATCTCAGTATTTCACAGATTCGCCTCACAGAGAGCAGGGAACAAGTCCCCCCCAAAAAAGAAGGGGGGCGGGGTCAATTAAATTAAATTAAATCCAACAATCTTTATTCGGTTTGAAAAACCATTAGCGGAACAAGACAAAAAACAGTTCTAGCATACCAATAAAAGAGCACATGTTAAAAAAAAACTGTTTAGACGGAAGACAGACTCAATTGCGTCTTTGAATATTTGCAGGGGTCTTTGGGATTTACGCTTTGATGAGAACAATGAAGATATCAGTAATCAATGGGTCTAATCTAGTACCTAAAATCACTGAACTTGCTAATTAAAACAGTGTAACATTCAAAGTTTAAAAAAGTTGGAGCTTCATACATAGATTATGCTAGACAAGTAAATGCAAGTACTTACTAATGCATAAAGGTGTTTAGTACAGTACATAGTTGGAAAATAAAGTGCAAATATCTGAAAGAGACACGTTAGTGATAGATTCCTTACCTTAGAATATCCCCAGGCGTCAGACTGGATCCGGAAATTTTTGCGTAGCAATACCCCTGCGCGCTGGTAGGCGTCGTCTGTGGCTCCGCGTCCGTCGTCGGCGTCGTGAGCGCCGGGATGACGTCATCGGAGTATATAGACGGCGCCCATGCGCGCTGACGTCAGTTCTTCTTTTTTCCGCGCCAGCTAGCGCAGATCCGGAAGAAGCTCTACCCCCAGTCACTTTTTGACTGAAAACTTTTTTGATCTTTTTGATCCTCTAGTTAGTCGATTCTCGACTATCGGTGCCAGGGATGCCCGGGTTCAAGCCTTGCTCGAAGTGCGGCCGACTCATGCCGGTCACGGACCCCCATCGCCGGTGCCTGAAGTGCTTAGGCCTCGACCACGACGATCGAACCTGCTCCGACTGCCGGGCCCTGACGTCGAAGGCTAGGCGGGAGCGGTCCCGCAAGCGTCTCGAGCTGAGGCAGTCGGCCCCGCGCCGCTCCAGGTCCCGGTCCCACGGGAGGTCGAGGGACAGGTCGCGAGGTCGGAGTCATCGACGTTCCGGGAGTGGACACCGATCGTCTGGTTCCAAGTCCTCAGGTAAGAGGCATGAGAGGTCGGAGCGACACCATCGGTCCTCCGACCCGCCCCGTCGCTCGCTCGATGCGACCGGGGATTCGGGCGACACCGCCCACGCGGCTCCGCGGGAGTCGCAAGCGTCGCCGCCTGCCCCACACCTTCGGGTCCCTGGGCACGGCGCGTCGCAGGAGGAGGTCGAGAGGTACCTCATGGCCATGAGGGCCCTCCCTCCTCAGTCGGTTCCCGTGGCGCCTTCGGGCCGATCGGCTCCGTCTGGAGGTCCTTCCGGGTCGGGCGCTTCGGCCCCGACGACGTCGGGTGCTTCGGCCCCGGCGCCGCTGGCGACTTCGGTCCCGGCGCCGCGCGACCTCGCTGGATCCGGCTCCGGATCCGGGACCTCGCCGGTCGACCTTACGACCTCGCCGGCGACGTCCCTTCAGGTGTCGTCCCCGGCAGCCGACGTGGTTGCCGACCCCAATGCTTCCTACGGTCCTGCTCAGGTGTCGGAGGGGCGCCGCTGGGCGCCGATTCCGTCGGCCTTCGGAGAGTTCTATCTCCACGAGGAGGCCCTGGCTGTTAATCCTGGTCTCCAGGAGCCGGGTGACGAGGAGCAATGGGAGGGGTCCGAGGACCCTCTGGCACGTGATTGCCAGTCTCATCAGGACTGGACATATGAGCTTGGGGAGGCCAGTGGTATTGACACCTCGCCAGACACTGGATTTACGTCGCCCCCGACTGTGGCTTCGGAGGCGGGTTCTGCTTACAGTGTAGTGTTGACGAAGGCAGCTAAGGCCCTAAACCTTGAGCTCCCCGTCGCGGCCGTGAGGACTAATCTCCTCACTGAGGTACTCAAACAGCAGTCCGGCTCCGCGGAGCCCCTTCTGCCGTTCAATGAGGCCTTGTGTGACGTTCTGCTGGGCACTTGGTCCAAGCCCGCCACAGGTCCCCCTGTGGATAGGAACGTGGCCAGACGCTACCGCCCGGCACCGGGCGACCCTTGCTTTTTGTCCACCCACCCCACCCCCGAGAGCCTGGTCATCCAGGCCTCCAACTCCCAGACCGCATTCCCGTCGGCCCCGCCCGACAGGGAATCCAAGAGATATGAGCAGTTCGGGAAGAAGGTCTTCTCGTCTGTGAGCCTAGGGCTCCGGTCAGTGAACACCAACTGTCTCTTGGGCCGCTACACCCACACTCTGTGGGACACGGTTGCGGAGGTGCTGCCACAATGCCCTGAGGAGGTCAGGGCCAAACTCAGCCAAACCCTTGCGGACGGCCGAGATGCGGCACGCTTTTCCATCCGGTGTGGGCTGGATACCACGGACTCACTGGGCAGGGCGATGGCAACGACGGTGGCGGTTCGACGCCACGCCTGGTTGAGGTCCGCCAATTTCTCGGCCGATGTCCAGGCCACTCTCCTGGACATGCCGTTTGATGGCCGTCGCCTCTTCGGCGACAAGGCAGACCATGCGCTGGAACGTTTTAAGGACTCCAGGGCCACGGCCAAGTCCTTGGGCCTTGCGGCCCCACGCCAGCAATCGGGTGCCTTTCGCTCCTTTCGTGGCCACGGAAGGGGCGCCCCACCACGGACCGTCAGCCACGCGCCGCATCATGTTCAGCAACGCGGTGGCGGCCGTGGGAACCGCCGTGGCGGTGGTCGGGGCCAGCGGCGAGGCCAGTCCACACCTCCCTCAGCAGCCCCCGCCTCAAAACCTTCCTAGTCCGAGTTTTCAGGCCCATGTGACGCCTGTGGGAGGCAGGGTTCGCCATCACCTCTCCCACTGGCATACAGTCACTTCGGACAGGTGGGTGCTGCAAATTGTCCGAAGGGGTTTCTCCCTCCCCTTCGAGTCTTCCCCTCCATCCATGCCACCTCAATACCACCGTGTGTCGGGGGATCACTTGCAACTTCTGCAAGAGGAGGTTTCGGCCCTCTTGGCCAAGAGGGCCATCGAGCGCGTTCCTGGGCCAGAAGTAGGACGTGGCTGTTATTCCCACTACTTTCTGGTGCCCAAGAAGGGCAAAGGGGGCCTACGCCCTATCTTGGATCTGCGGAACGTCAACGGCTTCCTCCGGACGGAGAAGTTCAAGATGCTCACTTTGGCTCAGGTCCTGGCTGCCCTGGACCCAGGAGACTGGATGGTAGCGTTGGACTTGCAGGACGCCTATTTCCACATCCCCGTCCTGCCGGCCCACCGGCGTTACCTGCGGTTCACGGTAGGCCAAGAGCACTTTCAGTTTACCGTGCTCCCCTTCGGCCTTACCAGCGCCCCACGGGTGTTCACGAAGGTGATGGCGGTGGTCGCAGCCCATCTGCGCAGGCAAGGGGTATCAGTCTTCCCCTACCTCGACGACTGGTTGTTGAAGGCGGGCTCGCCCCAGACAGTCGTCAGCCACCTCCAGACTACGGCCGACCTCCTGCACTTGCTGGGGTTCTCCATCAATGTGCCGAAGTCACACCTGTGTCCCTCTCAGAAGCTCCTCTTCATCGGAGCGGTTCTCAACTCGGCGCAGTTTCGGGTTTACCCACCCGAGCAGCGGGTTCGGGATATTCAGGCTCTGATTCCTATCTTCGGGCCGTTATCCCGGGTCTCGGTCAGGTTGACGCTGCGGCTTCTGGGACTGATGGCCTCCTGCATCCTTCTGGTGCGTCACGCCAGGTGGCGGATGCGGGCTCTGCAGTGGGACCTGAAGTTTCAGTGGGCCCAGCATCAGGGCAACCTGTCCGATCATGTCCTGATCTCGGAGGGCACTGCGAAGCAACTGCAGTGGTGGCTCACGGACCGCGACTGGGTCAGTGGCAGACCCCTCTCTCTACCCCAGCCGGAGCACGTAGTTGTGACGGACGCGTCCCTCCAGGGCTGGGGAGGCCACATGGGAGAGGCGGAGATCAGAGGCCTCTGGTCTCCGGCGGAGTCCCGGCTCCACATCAACCTTCTGGAGCTGCGGGCGATTCGTCTTGCACTGAAGGCATTCCTCCCCTCTGTCAGGGGGAGCGTGGTGCAAGTGTTCACCGACAACACCACCGCCATGTGGTACTGCAACAAACAGGGCGGTGTGGGGTCGTGGACCCTTTGCCAGGAGGCTCTGCGCCTCTGGCAGTGGCTGGAACATCAGGGCGTGACTCTGGTGGTTCAACACCTGGCAGGTTCTCTGAATGCCAGGGCGGACGAACTCAGCCGCCGGTGCATGATGGATCACGAATGGCGTCTGAACTCGGACTCGGCGCAAGGTCTCTTTCGACAGTGGGGAGAGCCTTGGTTAGTATTCGCCACAGAAGAGAACGCGCAATGTCAGCAGTTCTGCGCGTTGGAGTTTCCAAGGCGGCACTCGCTCGGAGACGCTTTCGTCGCGAGTGGAGCTGCGGCCTGTTGTACGCCTTTCCGCCTATACCACTTCTGCCCAGAGTGCTGAAGAAGATCAGGCGCGACCGGGCCCAAGTTATCCTTGTGGCTCCGGACTGGGCTCGAAGATACTGGTATCCCGAGCTACTCAGCATGTCAGTCGATCCCCCGATTCGTCTGCCTCTTCGGGAGGACCTTCTGTCGCAGCAGCAGGGGACGGTCCTGCACCCGAACCTGTCCAGTCTCCACCTACAAGCTTGGAGATTGAGCGGCGGCAGTTGAGGCCATTTGACTTGCCTCCCGAAGTCTGTGACATCATTCTGGCAGCCAGGCGTCCCTCCACAAAGTCGGTATACGCCTGCCGGTGGAATAGATTTGTGGCATGGTGCGCAGCAAAGGCTGTGGATCCCCTCTCTGCACCCCTTTCGGAAGTGCTGCTCTTTCTTCTTTCCCTTGCCCAGCAGGGCTCTGCTCTGGGCACTCTTAAAGGGTACCTTTCTGCTCTTTCAGCCTTCTTGAGGCTACCAGATCAGCCTTCTTTGTTCAAGTCCCCTATAGTGAGTAGATTTCTGAAGGGCATCACGCACATGTTCCCTCCTGTTCCCTTCGTGATGCCCCAGTGGGACTTGAATCTTGTTCTCACCTATCTGATGTGTGCTCCCTTTGAGCCACTTCATAACTGTCCTCTTCGTCTCCTTACGCTGAAGACGGCCTTCCTGGTTGCCATCACCTCTGCCAGGAGGGTGAGTGAGCTCCAGGCTCTTTCTTCTTCTCCGCCTTTCCTGTCTGTTCATCCTGATAAGGTGGTGTTGCGTACACGACCTTCCTTTCTGCCCAAGGTTGTCACAGCCTTCCACATCGGGCAGTCCATCACCTTGCCCACCTTCTTTCCGCCTCCGCATCCCTCGAAAGAGGAGGAGAGGCTCCACCGTCTGGATCCAAAACGTGCGCTCTCCTACTACCTAGACCGCACTCGCCAATTCCGGGTGGATGACCAACTCTTCGTTGGTTACGTGGGCGCGAAGAAGGGAAAGGCGGTACACAAGAGGACCATCTCCAGGTGGATCATCTTGTGCATCCAAGCATGCTACTCCATGGCGAGGAAGGAGCCCCCGGCTGGATTGCGGGCTCACTCCACTCGGGCCACGGCAACGACAACTGCCCTGGGCCGCGGTGTCCCCCTGCAGGACATCTGTCAGGCAGCCACGTGGGCCTCGCTGCACAAGTTCGCAAGACACTACTGCCTGGACAGTCAAGTCCGGAGGGATGGCTTCTTTGGCCGTTCCGTCCTCCAGGACTTTCTGGTGTGATATTGGTTCGCAGACCCACCACCGGGGTTGGTATTGCTGGGGTATCTATTCTAAGGTAAGGAATCTATCACTAACGTGTCTCTTTCAGATGCACAAGTTACTACTTGTGTAACGATATATCTGTAAGAGACATTAGTTAGTGATAGATTCCTTACCGCCCTCCCATCCTCCCCGTTCTGCGAACCGATATTTAGGGTTAAGGTCATCCCCTTTCAGGGCCCTAGTTTCAATGGCACCAGTGTTAGTTCTATCATGGCTCTGCGTATCTGGCGCGGAAAAGCTGTGTTATCAGAACTGACGTCAGCGCGCATGGGCGCCGTCTATATACTCCGATGACGTCATCCCGGCGCTCACGACGCCGACGACGGACGCGGAGCCACAGACGACGCCTACCAGCGCGCAGGGGTATTGCTACGCAAAAATTTCCGGATCCAGTCTGACGCCTGGGGATATTCTAAGGTAAGGAATCTATCACTAACTAATGTCTCTTACAGATATATCGTTACACAAGTAGTAACTTGTGCGTTAAATTGTGCATGTATATATTTGACGTATCACAATACATATCTAACAAAGCTACATATAATGAAAAATACTTTGTATTAAATGTGGGCGGATATAAAGTGCTAATGTGGGAAAGTGCATTTATAAATTAAAAACCAGAAATATAAATAAAAAGTTTTATGTCCTTTTTTTTATTTCATGCCTTTTTTCCCTCAATAATTTGACAGCAAACCGGTATCTACTGACACTAAAAACTATTTTCTGCGAGGTATCGGTTTTTAGTATTTTAGTAGCATTAGTGCAAGACCTACCTCCCAAATGACAGCATATCGGTTTGATCCATTTTCGCCTTGGTATGGCATAAACTGGGCAAAAAAATAGTATGTGATAATCGTTTTCTTGTGTGTTGTAATTGCATAAAAGGCAGTGATCATCATTGTCCTCATCATTTTTCAAACCCCATTTTGCTATATTTGATTTAACTTGCAGAATACAATAACGGAATTTCATATACAGCGATTTAGCCAGCTGAGGTTGTATTTCAGCAAGAAATTGTTCGAAGAACGGAAGAGATTTTGTGAGGAGGAACTATGTGGTCAATCTGCCATTATCCGTATTATGGGATACACAGTTTTGCATGTAAGCCCAAAATTTTGTTTTCAATATTTTCTTAGAGGGTGGTGTCAACAGTGCAGGTGTTTCCCAAAAATGGTTCAATCCAAGTTTGTAGAACCATGTTCTCACATGCTTGACCCACTGGAGACTACCACAGTGGTCATGTCTTAGTATCTCTTCTAGTCCCTCTTTGTAGCTCGCGAGTTCAACAGTAGTCCACAATCGCACCCAAAACAACAGTGGTCTTAATATAGCCTGGTAATCAATGCATTTTATGTTCAGATCCATAACAATAGGGATAACTGGGGTACGTACGGGGAGATGTAACAGCATCCTAAAAAACGTGTTTTCTTATACTGTGAACATATTTCTACAAATAACCCCCCAAAGTTCAGCTCTGTATAAAGTTGCTGATTGTGCCCTATATTTATACACCTCTAGTGCAGGTGACACTGCCTTAGTTATACTTTTCTGGTGCTTTTTAGGTCTCGCGCCTAGCGTTGCACTGCATAGCAGTGCTTCGCGCAGCGCAAGGCATTGTGTAATCGAAAAACAGGGTTTCAGCAGTCACTTTGGAAGCTCGTGCGTGTGCTTTTTTGTTTGGTGTAACGTCATTGGTCTTGGCGTTCTTCCGATAACAAAAGACTTCCCACTATTGGCTTGTGTTGCGCGCATTGCTCCTCCCATGGCCTATTGTTGTCTATTACGCGCATGAAGCTCGTAACAGACACCAATAGGCCGTTGGAGGAGCAACAGAGCGAAGGGCATGTTAATAGAAATGTCACGCCTTGCTGTTGTGCGAGTGCGTGCGTGTTACCAATTACGGGCATTTTTTTTCTTTTCTGTGTGGCGTGCTTTAAGCAAGAGATAAGAGCAACAGAGCGACGAGCATGGTAAATGACATGCCTTGCTGTTGTGCGTGCGCGTTTTTTTTTTGTTGAATGGCGTGCTTGAAGCCATTGCAAACTAATGCGATGTCTCCTTCGAAATTGTCTGTCTACCTGTAAAGAGAAGTACAAACGTAGGAGCAGTGAGATTGCGCGCGTTTTCCAATTACGTAGTTTTAGCGGTGCAGGAGTACTTCACAGTTTTTTAAAACACCATTTGTTTGAAACTTAGGCTTTTGTTATGTTTTCAGTCCTTCTCACAGGTGATCTGTCTATCGTTGTTAGAATTATTCCCCCTCTAAAGAAAGGCTATCAACCCCTCGCAATGTATCTCTACTTGCCTGTCTGCACAGTGAAGTACAAAGGTAGGAGCATTGATATACATGCAGGTACAATGCGTGCGTTCACTAATGACGTAACTGCAGCCTTGCAGGAGTATTTAATAAATTTGTAAAACACCATTTACTTGTACATTTGCCTTTTGTTATGTTTTCAGTTCTTCTCACAGGCTATGGTCGTTAGAATCAGCCCCCACCCCCTTCCGAAAAAAATTGCCTTCTCCCTTTAAATTCGGGTATAGTTGCCTTCCTGTACAAACAATTACAAAGGTATGAGTAGTAATGTATACCTGGAGGCTGAATGCGCGCGTTTACCAATTTTGGTGTATTTTTTTCCCAATTGCTATTGTTTTAATTTCTGAACATTTGAAAGTTAAATAAAGTTGTGCTTTAAGCATTAGCAATGGAATGGCAATTACGGGCATTTTTTATTTTCTGTGTGGCGTGCTTTAAGCAAGAGAGAACAGCAACAGAGCGACAGGCATGGTAAATGACACGCCTTGTTTTTTTTTTGTTTATTGGCGTGCTTGAAGCCATTGCAAACTAATGCGATGTCTCCTTCGAAATTGTCTGTCTGCCTGTAAAGAGAAGTACAAACGTAGGAGCAGTGAGAATGTGCGCGTTTTCCAATTACATAGTTTTAGCGGTGCAGGAGTACTTCACAGTTTTTTAAAACACCATTTGTTTGAAACTTAGGCTTTTGTTATGTTTTCAGTCCTTCTCACAGGCACTCTGTCTATCGTTGTTAGAATTAGTCCCCCTCTAAAGAAAGGCTATCAACCCCTCGCAATGTACCTCTACTTGCCTGTCTGCACAGTGAAGTACAAAGGTAGGAGCATTGATATACATGCAGGTACAATGCGCGCGTTCACTAATGACGCAACTGCAGCCTTGCAGGAGTATTTAATAGATTTGTAAAACACCATTTACTTGCTTGAACTTTGAAATGACTTTATCACATTTCACGTGATGTTTGTTGTGTGGTTTGCATAGCTAGCATTTTCAGAGCTCGGCTCGTGCACGGGCCCTAAGAGCCGAGTCAGACTTTTGGCGCGGCGCTCCCTGTAAATCTGTTGGCTCACCCACCCTCTATGTAAGTGGTGTCGACGAGGCTCAGCCTTGATATGAACCTAATGTGACAGACCGCGGTTTTGGAGGGCCGTGTGCCACTTGCACCAAGGGGAAACCCAATCGGTCGGCCCCGAGATCAGGTGAAGGAACAGTTAGTCAGTCTATAAAAAGGACAGACATTCTCGCCCGCATCAATCATAGCTACTGGGTCATAAGCGTAACACAGGTTATTAAATTCCCCGCCAAGTCCGCCGTGCCCCACCCTTAAATCACGCTGTGCAGGGTGCAGTGACGAGCCTACGAGTCATTGATCAGGGATTATTTTAAATGTATGCACGGCAAGATTCGGGGAAAGGGCCCGATTTTCATTTTTGCAACCAGTGTGGTGCTTACAAGTACTGGAAAGGGTTCGGATGGCTCATTAGCTGGGTATGAAGATTGCTTCTGAGACTCTAAATGTAAAGCAATGAGATTGTGTGCTTTGGCCGGTCTCAAAGCACTAGACAAAAAGACTAAGTACTGGATTATGTCATGAATTGGCCTTTTAAATGGTTTCTAAAATCTCTTTACAAATATTTGGGAAAACATTGATGAAAATGCTAAACCCAGCTCCATTGTTTGAAACAACCAGACCCCACCCCTTCTGCTACCCGTCCCTAATACCCTACACACTGCCAACTGCTTGGATGAGATTTTTTGCAAGTTCTAGGACTTTGTGATGCCAATCTGCAGGGGCAGAGAGGAAGTCAAACAGCAGCATGGCCAGAATGTGGCCGAAGCCCGATTTCTGAATAAATACCCTGCCTGCTACTGGGCACAGCTGGCCAGATGCCAAAAAAGAAATACTTCAGCTCCATTGGTTGCAAGGATAATGAAGGCCGACAGGAGTTCCAAAACCATAAAAAACAAGCATTTGCAATGCAATAGGTGTCGCATTATTAAAGTTTGACCTATTGGTGTTGCATTATTTAAAGTGCCAATAGCTCAAACTTTTAAAATGCGAGACCTATTGCATTGCAAATGCTTGTTTACTATGGTTACTGAATTTTGGAGCAAAGTGGTCTTGCTTTTTTGCAGTTGCTGATGACATGTCAATTTTGTGTCAAGTGTGATGCCTAAATTGCTGAAGTTCGATACATATTCTAGCTTCTGCTTTTGAATAAAGATGTTCTTTTTAAATGATTTATGCGATTTGACTGCCATGTATTTTGTTTTATTTTAGTTTATTTCAAGGCCTTTCATGTTACAATATTCGTTAAATGAATTAAAAACATTTTGGAGTCTCTTCAGCTTTTGAGATATTAAAATGGTGTTGTCCGCAAATAAAAGGGCTGGTACTGGTGACCCTCCTAACTTGGGGGAATCGTGCCCACACCCCAAAAGATATTTGGGGCATCATTTACATATAGAGAAAAGAGGGTAGGTGCCAGTACACATCCTTGCCTTACACCCCTCCTTATGGGAATTGCCTCGGTGAGTTCTCCCCTGGGCCACCATCTAACTTTCGCATAATTATTTTCGTGTAGTCTCACTATCTGTGTGAGGAGTTCCTCTGGTACACCCTGGTCTTTTAGTGAGCGCCAGAGCAGATCTCTTGGTATAAGGTTGAAAGCCTTCAAATCTATGAACGCTATATACAGGTGATCTTCCTTTAAAATCGAGTATTTCCACCCCATGCATAAAAGTATAAAAGCCTAGTCCATTGTACTGGTTTTTGTTCTGAACCCTGCCTCGTACTGTGATAAAATGTTATTTACCTCTGCTCACTCATTTAATCTTGTTAAAATCTGCTTAGCATAGATCTTTTGTAATGAGGCTTATTGGCAGGATCTTGGCGATCTCCTTTTTTAAAGATTATGATAATTTCTGCACCTTTCAATGAGTCCGGTACCAGGGCGCCTGCTGCTACAGCATTGCAAAGAAGGTTAATGTATGGCCCCTAGACAGCTTTGTCATTTTCCGCAGGTCTCCTGGTATTTTGTCGGGCCTGGGGCCTTACTGGACTTAATTGTATCAATTGCTGCCAAAGTTTCCCCTATACTAAATTAGGGGGTATGGGTTTGTTCCATATTATTCAATACGTTTGGTGTTTCATATTGTTTATTGTTTATTGACTTGTTAGTGTTCTTTGAATACAATTTTGAAAAAATGATTGACCCAGATGCCTGTATCCAGAAAGAGATCCATGCTACTTCTCCCCATTTAATTGCCCTTGGCTAACAATTTCCAAAAGCCAGCATGCTCTTTAGTTTTAGCAGCGATTATCAGTTCTGTACAGATGCTGTCATCCCATTCTTTCTTTGTTTTCATTAATAAGCTTTTATCCAGTATTATGGGTGTCTTTCATAGATTCACATGCCTAAATCATTCCCCGTCGTCGGAATGGGAGTCCCCGGTACATAAATAAAGTAATGTCCTATCGACATATAGTGAAATAGGCCTATAGGCCTCACATTAGTAACATATCCACATCCTTTTGTCAAAAGGACCAAACTCTAGAAAAGAGCCAATCAGCTGTCACCTCCCTCTAGAACCCTCCTGGAAGGAGCCTCAGTCCCTCAGATTTTCTACCGCACGTTGTGCTGAGGGAGTCTCCTCTGAGCTCTGCTCAGGTTTTATCTTCATAACTGGTTTCCAGTGTTTTGGGATATTTTCTCCTGTTTCTCCTGTGATTGCTGCTATATCATGACTGACACACCAAAAAAGGGTATTTTCAGATCCTGTGGTTCTTGTGGAAAGAAAAGGCTACATGTGGATGACCAGCATAAAGACTGCCTATACTGCCTGTATCCGGACCATTCTTCTAAAGACTGCAAGGTATGTCGTACCTTTTCTACTAAAATTCAAGGACTGTGAGGGACGCCTTTTAATTTGTCTCCAGAGGCTGAAAGACAGAGACCACCTTGAATCCTCTGAGTGAAGGTTCCTCAGTCTCTTCAAAATCATCTGTAAAGAGACCAATGGTGGCTTCTCCTAGCCCTACGGCTCCTCCTCAAAAGAAGACAGCCAAGAAGTCTTCAGAGGTTTTGACTAAGACAAGTTCTGCGAAGGTTTCCTCTCAGGAAGTTCACACCTTCAAAAAGCCAGTTTTGACACCGTTGACGATATCGTCGACGACAGCTCCATCGTCAAAAAAATCTGTTTCTCCTGCCTCGTATGTCTCAACATCGACGACGACTGTTTCTATATCGACGGCATCGTCGTCATTATCCTCGTCGACGACTACGACCCCGTCGTCGACGGCAGGTAAAGCTTTGTCGTCGACGATAGCAATCAGGAAAACACAGTCGACGACGAAGACCCCGTGAACGCTGACCTCGCCGACGACTGCATCGGCGACGACCTCGACGACGAAGCCAATATTGTTGACGTCGACACCATCGCCGAAAACATCGTCGACGAAGATACCGTTGACGAAGATACCGTCGACGAAGACATCGGCAACGACAGGAATTTCCCTCCGTCGACGGCGGCCCCGTCGACGATGACTCCACCGACTATGACAACTGTCGATGCTCCACCGTCGACGACCACACCGTCGACGGGCTCGTTGACAATGATGGATTCTGGCCTACAAACAACATGTGTACGCCTAAGGATCACAAAAAAGGCTCTGGCGCCGGCTTTAACATCGCCAAGCCGGGTTCCACCAATGCTTCCAGCATGTCTCCTTCAGGAGGAGGATGTGGACGAAGGTGACATGTTCCAGACAGCAACAAGCCCTTCGGAGCTTCATGTAAAATGTCAGAGTTCGGATGAAGAAGAGTATCAGGAGGAGGAATATCATCCGCCACCTCCTCCTATGGTTTGCCTTCCAGCATCTTAAGTTACTGATCTAAGGTACCTCATTCAAGATTACAAACAGAGGTTCCCAAAGTCTCTTACTCCTCCACCTACTGCAGTATTTCTGTCACCAAGACCACGGCCTCCACCCTTTAATTTTCAGCTGGAGAGGTTTGATTTACCAAATTCTCCGACTACGGATGAGGAAGAGGAAGAGCAGCAAGAAGAGGGAGAACTGCAGGATGCTCAGTCTATGCATGATGACTGGGATGACTATATCATTCCCTCTCCCGCTTTTCCCGTACCTGCGCCCGCAGATTCACCACCAGGCAACATTGGAGGATTCCATAATATAGTTGAGAGGGCTGCTCAACGTTTCAAAATAGCAATGGTCTCTCAGGAACAAGACTGTTTCTTATATTATTTTAAAGAACCTCTCAATAGATCGGTTAGATCAATACCCATTATCGAGTACTTATGGGACCAAGGTGTTAAAGTCATGCAGAATCCCTCCTCCGTATATCCGGTGGTGCCTCGATTGGATAAAAAGTATAGGGCACCTAGTGAGAAGGTGGCCTGATATGCAGTGCTCACTATTCTAGTGAACACTATGTATCAGTCCAGCAACCCTTATTGATGATTGGTTGTAAGTCAACCTTATAGACCAGCTATCCTAGTAGCGTGGATACGAGCAGTCTAAGGCTATAGACTCGAGAGGGCGTGTTAAGCCAGCTGTTATACCACACATATACCCCTTGAACACCAAGTGAAAGGACACCACACAAGTGTTATGAAAATAAACAGTGTATTTATTAAAATCACAACAGCCCTGTACTCTTTATGAGGACAGGGTACTAAGCACAAAACAAAACTCTTACAAAAATACTTAAGTTAGCACAGTATATACAAACGCCCGAGGGGCACGGAAAACCATATACTCTGAAAGTGGAATGCGAAATTACTAGCAGGTAAGTACAGTACTAATAGGCTTTGGAATCGCTAGGACTTGACTATAGAATCGTTAGATTACTTCTAGGAGACCCAGGGGACTCGGGTGCAGGGTGTGCACTCTCACGCGTGATGCGGGACAAAGTCTATGGTAGCTAGATTTCACAGAGTTAGTGTTCTCGGGCGAACCCGACCTGGTAGGAGGAAAACGAAAGTGGATTCTGACCCTTGGATAGTGAGGCTATGCTGGGGCACCGAAATGCCGAAGTTACCAACCCCAGGGGCTGCAGCTGCATAGGTCTCAAAAGACGTCGGGAATCCTCGTAGATGGACCAGGAGCCTGGAAGAAAGATGCTGGCAGGCGACCAGTGAAGAGAGTTCGAAGTGATCCAAGCCTGGATCTTGAAGAGTGATGACACCTGAAGGCAGAGGGGACCAAGTTCGTGACTACTAGCCAGTAGTCAGGTGGCACCAGGAGGGCACCGGATGGTAGTCACCTCGACTAGGTGAGTGGGTGACGCTGTGCTCTGCAGATCTCACGGACCAGGAGGCGTTGTCGGCGACCAGGATGGAGGAGCGAGCTGTCCCACGATGGATGAAGCTGTCGGCGTCGCTGGACCCAGGATTGGGCAACAAAGCCTTGGCAAATTCAAGCCCACGCGGTGGACTCAAAATGGCGTCTGGAGTGGACCAGGAGGGTCCGGGGTGCTTCTCTTGAAGAAGGAAGCAAGGGCCAGTCTGGAGCAACCAGACCAGCAGCAGTGATGTCGTCGGGCATCGTTCAGAAGGCCACAAGCCAGCGGGCTAGTAGCCAAACAACGCGGTGAGCAGAAAAAAGCAGAAGGGCCCCACGCAGATCGTGGAGATGCTGGAGGGCTGGACTTCGGTGCTGGAGCTGCTCAGGGTCGGGGCTTCTCGGACCCCAAAGCACTCACCAGAGGGACACTCGGCGGGCTTGTTGTGAAGAAGTTGTGCAGTCTTGGCGATCATCGGTCCCTCGAGGTCTCGTCGCACTCACGGTTCTCAGCTTGGCTGTAGAGGTGAGTAGAGGTCAGAGGTGCCAGGGAAGCCGGGTCTCATTGAGCTGTGTCGTCGGATTCCTGAGGAAGGACTTGCAGCAGACCGCAGTGTTCTTGATGGTGCCTGCGGATGCAGGGTGACTACTCCTTAGCCACAAGGGAGAATCTTGAAGAAGAAATCTTGATGTCCTTTCGCAGAAAGTCGTGTCTTGATTCCAAAGATGATCTAATTTGAACAGGGGGCCCGCTCCTATCTTTATACTAAGAAAAGGGGCTGACCCGGTGACTAGGTCCTGCCTATGGGTGGGACTAGGAGGGGGGTGGTTACACCCCTCTCCCATGCCGGACTTTCCCCAGGCCAGGGGCTGGTGTGCCCCTGGAACTGGTTCTGACCGGCCTATGCGTAGTGAGCACCGGGGTGCCACTCAGCAGTCACCTTCCTGTAAAGCCCTGCCTACCCAGGATACACAAAACCCTGTCTGGGACGGTGCTAGCACCGCCCTCGACAGGAAACCCTTTGTCCAGGCTCCCCTCGCTGGAAGGACTCCCAGCTGCAGGGGGTCAGACTCGTGTCTGTGGTGGCAGCATCCATTTTGTGGAGCTGAGGCTTCGTTTAACTTTAACCGGGGTTCACAGTTACATACATGTCGTGTCCCTCTAGAAGGGTGGAATGCTAACCCCGTCGCCAGAATTGGCGAGGGGTTAGTATTCCAATTCGTATGACACCTTACTCGACATGTTTTGATAAAGCAATACCAAAGATAGCATTTAACCGCGAGGATTATAATGCACTTAAGAGTATATGGTATGCGATATCATGGAACAGCTATTAGGACTTGGTTCCGCAAGCTGCAGACAGGCTCAGCTCATGCCAGAGCACCATCTCACACGATTCCAAGCACTCTGCCTTCAGGATTGTCAAGGCCTGCCATAGGAGTGACTGATAGGAATCTGTGTGTCCATTCTTAGGGTTAGATATAGGTATACTATATCTACAGCCAAGGGTGATTACACGACTTTGCCCCAGCTGTCATGCAGCCAGTTGTGTCAACTTTAGGAGGCCAGCCAGGGGTGGCATAATACATGCTTCAGCCCCTGGTAGGCCCTGGGTACACCTATGCCCTGAGTTACAGGGTCTGATAAGGTGGCCCAGTACCAATTGGTAAATGCACCTAGGGTACATGTGGTAATTTAGAGAGAGAACAGCCAGGCTGTGGGTCTGATTGGCAGGCCCACAGCCAGAGAAAGTCGTAAACCAGGGAAACAAAAGCAAAAAATCTGGGTGATCATAGGATTGCAGACCCTACTCTCATACACACCTGATACGGCATCAGCTTGTTTGATAGGGCACCCTAAACTGGATTCAGTAGTGACACAGGCAGCCCAGAAGAATTCCAGAAATCCTTCAGCCCCTTTATCGGCTCCTCGGATAAGGAAGGAAGGAGGTTGGACAACATTGGGAAAAGATTCTCCTCAATGTCTGCAATGACGGTGAAGGCGGCCAATGCCTTGGCGCTTTTGGGGCGTTATAATAGACAATTATGGGCGGATATAGCCCCATATCTGTCAGAATTACCGGATATATCCAAAGAGGAGGCAAAGAAGATTTTGCTAGAAGGTGAAACCTCGGCGTCAGAAATCCTAAACTGTGTGATGGATATCGCTACTACAGGGTTCCACCAACTGGCTGGAGCAGCAGTCTTGCGACGCCAGGGGAGGCTAAAGGCAACTTAATTTCGTCCCGAGGTGCTAACGAAAATATTGGATATGCCCTATGATGGCCAGTTGCTCTTCGGCTCCAAAATTGATGAAGCATTGCAGAATATGAAAAAGGACACAGACACTGCCAGAGCTCTGGGCACTCTCCAGTACAAGAACCAGTCCTTTCGTGGGTCTAGAGGAAGGGGGTAGTCCTCTTACAGAGGAAACTACCAATAGTGGTCCTCATACTCTTCAGGCCAGAGTCTACACCAATACCAGCAACGCCAGCAACAGGGACAACAATCCTCTTACGGCAAATCGTCCTTTCGGGGGTAAAGGCCAGCGAAAAACCAACGGGCGTAGACAATGACATGTCTCTTCAGCCAGACCGGATAAATTTCCCTCAATAAAAATTTACTGGAAATATTTCCCACTTCTTCAAAAATTGGAAGAAAATTACCACGGACCGTTGGGTCCTACAATTAGTTCAATTCGGCCATTCTCTGGAATTTATGCAAATTCCCCGTCAGACTCCTCCCCATCCAATGGGCGATAGAGAAGGTACCTCCATCTCAACGGGGAAGAGGATTTTATTCTCGCTTCTTTTTGATTCAGAAAAAAGAGAAGTGGAGACCGATTTTGGACCTCAGGGCCCTCAACAAATCCCTGAAGAAGAGGTCGTTTCGCATGGTTACGATCCAGGAGGTCTTACAACTACTGGAAGAGGAGGATTACATGACATCCTTAGACCTTCAGGACGCTTACTTCCATTTTCCGATTCACAGAAATCACAAAAAATATTTAAGATTTGCAGTGGCAGGCAAACACTTTCAATTTCGCGTCCTGCTCTTCGGGCTCAAATCTGCACCTCCCATCTTCACAAAATGTCTTTCCCCAGTAGCTGCATATCTCAGACAGCACCATTATCAAGTCTTTCCGTATCTGGACGGCTGGCTGATCAAGGCTCCATCCTTAGAAGACGCGGCCAGGTCTTCCAACGCCTGTCTACAGCTTTTCGATTGTTTGGGTCTCACACTCAATCAGGAAAAATCAGTCCTTAAACCTTCTCAGCGCATCAATTTCCTAGGTGCAACCATGGACACGCATTCGAAGAAAGCCTACCCATCTCAAGTGACGAAGGACAAGCTTTTGGCACTAGCTGTTCTAGTGGCTTCAAAGAAGGCCTTGACTGTCTGCCTTTTCAAGTCTCTTCTGCGGATGATGTCATCATGTATCCTCTTGGTTCCTCACTGCCGTCTGCGAATGCGACCTCTCCAGGAGGCACTCTCGAAGCAATGGGTCCAATGCACAAGGTCGTTCGACGACCTCATAAAAGTGACTCCTCAGATGGTCAAGGCCCTGCAATGGTGGATGTCTTCTCGGAACCTTTCTCAAGGTTTGTCGTTCCTACTTCCAGCTGCTCCTCATATTATTACAACAGACGCTTCCTTGGAAGGTTGGGGAGCTTTTCTCCAGGAGCTGCAGATAAGCGGAAAGTGGTCTCCCTTCGATAAAGGGCTCCATATCAATCTCCTCGAACTGCGGGCAGTCTTCCTTGCCCTTCAGGCTTTTCTTCCAAGAATAAAGAATTCCCTTGTGCTCGTCCGGACGGACAACACTACGACGATGCACTACCTCAACAAACAGGGAGGGACGCGCTCTTTGACTCTCTCTCACGAGTCTCAGAGAATCTAACTGGCTAATCACAAACAAGGTATCTCTTCGGGCGGAGTATGTCCCAGGCATGGACAATGACCTCGCTGATTCATTGAGCAGACAGAAAACCACATCCCACAAGTGGGAACTGGATCAGGGGGTCCTCGACCAAGTCTTCGCGCGATGGGGCACCCCTCGGATCGACCTGTTCGCCACAAGATCCAACGCCAAATGCCCACACTTTGCAAGTTGGCATCCCCAGACAGGGTCTCTAGGGAATGCATTTTCGATCGCATGGTGCAACGTCTTTGCGTGCGCCTTTCCGCCATTCCCTATGCTTCCCAGGGTCCTCAGGAAATTGAAGGCGGAGCCTTGCACTCTCTTTTAAATAGCCCCAACTTGTCCACGCCAACATTGGTTCACGGAACTCCACCGCCTATCTCTGGAACCACCAATACGCTTGAAACAGTTTCCGTCCCTGCTCACGATGAGCAACCAGCAAGTCCAGCATCTGAATCTAGCCTCACTCAGATTAGCCGCCTGGCTCCTGAGTTCAGAGAGCTTCGGAATTTGAATATTCCACCTGTCTGTAGAGCCGTCCTAGCTCGAGCACGGGCGGATAGTACCAATAAAACATACTCTTTGAAATGGAAGAGGTTTTGCATCTGGTGTAAAGATCGAGGAATACACCCTTTCTCTTCCTCTCTGGAACAAGTTTTGCCTTATCTTCTCCATCTGGCAACTTCGGGCCTTGCTCACGCTTCCATCAGGGTCCACTTGGCGGCGATATCCCGTTACAGAAGATCTTCTACGGGTCCTTCTCTTTGGTCTCACAGACTGATCAAACAGTTTTTGAAAGGACTCTACAGGACTTTTCCACCTGTGAAAACGTTGCCACCTGACTGGCGCCTTAACATAGTCCTGAATCAGCTCATGAAACATCCTTTCGAACCGGTGCACCGGGCTGACCTGAAATACATCTCTTGGAAGACAGCTCTCCTGCTTGCGCTCACCTCCACGAGGCGGGTGAGTGAGTTGCAAGCTTTCTCGATTCAGGATGTCTTTATGCAATTTAAACAGGACAGAGTGGTTTTGCGAACAAATCCGAAATGTATTCCTAAAGTTCCATCGGACTTCCATCTCAACAAACCTGTGGTCTTGCGCTCTTTCTTCACAAATCCCAGTACTGCAGCGGAAAGGTCATTACACTCCCTGGATCTTAAACGTTGCCTGAAGTTTTATATCGACAAGACAAAGGCTTTCAGAAAATCAAATCAACTATTTGTGGCTTACAGTAGGTCCAGGAAGGGTCTTCCGCTCTCTAAGCAGAGCATTTCACGCTGGATTTCGGCAGCTATTACAGTTTGTCATGAACAAGCAGGACATCCCCTGCACTCTAAAGTACGAACCCATTCTACTAGGGCGATGTCTACATCCATGGCACTTTTCGCAGGGGTGCCTGTTATTGATATTTGCAGAGCGGCAACATGGAAGTCGCCACATACCTTCACTAGGCATTACTGCCTGGGTGCAGAACTCATGAAGGATGCTGCGGTGGGACAAGCAGTACTTAGTCATCTATTTCAGTAGAGGTGAGCCTTCTTTCATCCCTCCATCCTTCTCATGTACGAACATTTCTCTATTGTATATTTTGATGGTGTCTCTTGCTTGCAACTGTATGCTGCTATTAGTCGCTTGATATGTTATTATCAAAATGACTTGCATATTCTATACCATCCGAAATGTGCTTTGTTCATTGCTTGCTACTCTGATTCAGGCATGTGAATCTATGAAAGACACCCATAATACTGGATAAGAAATGCATTACTTACCTGTAACTGCAGTTATCCAGTATTGGTGTCTTTCATAGATTCACATGCAACCCTCCCGCCTCCCCTGGAAGGGCTCACCTACTTCTCTCAGTGATACGCCTACTTAGCTTTGTGCTTACGAAAATCTGAGGGACTGAGGCTCCTTCCAGGAAGGTTCTAGAGGGAGGTGATAGCTGATTGGCGCTTTTCTATAGTTTGGTCCTTTTGACAAAAGGACATGGATATGTTACTAATGTGAGGCCTATAGGCCTATTTCTCTATATGTCTATAGGACATTACTTTATTTATGGACCGGGGACTCCCACGACGGGGAATTATTCAGGCATGTGAATCTATGCAAGACACCAATACTGGATAACTGCAGTTACAGGTAAGTAACACATTTCTTATATTTGGCCCTTTTCTCTCTTAATGCTATAACGTCATTGGATTTTGCTGCCATTATGAGCTCCCTCTTTACTTTGCCACACTCTCTAGTGTACCACTGATTGAGAGATATATGTGTCACTCTATCCTCCACTCCATTCTCCTTGGGGATCTTACTCAAAAGCAGTTTTAATTTGTCTATCATTTGGTTGTGAATTTGCACTATTGTAATCTCTGAGAATGGCAATTCGATATAGGGGGAGATGACATCAGAAAAGGTATTATAACTCCTCAGGGGGGATCACCAACTTAGGCAGGTCGCAAGTGACATCACAGTGCGTGACATTGCACATGGCATCACAAACCATGACTTTACAGGAAGTGACATCAGATCCTAAGACCTCACACATATGTTTAGCAGGTCTATCATGAGTACATTTGAGCGCATTACGAATATACATGCAAGTACTCCTCATTTAGTCAGAAGACTCTAGGTTTTGCAAGCTACACATACATAAAAACAATGTTGTCTTTTGTCAGGGTAAATCTTCCTTTACTCAAGGATTGAACAAACTTACTCCACCGCCAGCCTACTCCATCAGGCATAATATTCCATATAGATGTGATTGATTTAGCTGTCTGCGCTAGCTACAGACGTGTGACCACTCTCATATGCGAAGAATGCTTACTCAGCCCTACCAACAATTTAATGTGTCTGTGATGGTAATCTGCACTCATTTTAGGAGATTGAGGCTCATTTTTCACCAATAGATAACGACCCAAAACAAAATAGAAAGTCTGAAATGGAAGAAGGGGCAAGAGAAAGGGAGGAAAACCATCATGAAGGCAAAAAGGGGGATGAAAAAGAACCTGCAAGAATTAATAAGTGTTCAGTGTAGGAAGCTGACTTTCTATATAGTGGACCAATATGAGGTATACTGTGTAGAGAGTCCAGGCAACCCTTATTGGTTTACACAGATGAAAATGACAACACTCAATGCTCTCTTTTGTGGCAGTGTGTGCGAGTAGTTTAGGCTTATCAGACGGTAGTGCTAAGCATTTGTTATACTCACAAAGGCAATAAATATGAAAGACCCTCAATTAATAAATATGAGACTAATTTAGAAAAATGATTCCTATTTTTATATATATTTTGATATCAAGAATTCATAAGCAATTGAGTACTTTTGAAAATATCGGCTTTCACAGATAAGTAAAATGTTCATTTAAATGTGTCTTTACGGGAAATGCTTTCCTATGGGAAAAAAGACATTCGGTATACAGTTACTCGTACTAGGTTTCCAGGGGTCCACTTCAGGACTTAAGGTGGTAGGGAGTGAGATCCAAAGTCCTACCAGCAGTTAGAGTTTACCTGCCTGGGGGCATCTGCGTGCAGAGGTGCTGGTCAGGTTGATAGTTCTACGCGATACACCAAAAGAGAGGGGGGTCACCTACAAACAGGCTACAGAGGGGGACTTTGGGACAAGTCCCGGAGTTCCCAACCGGGGGTTCGGTTAACAAGGGTCTTGGGAGCAGGGCATCTCAGTTGGTTCTTGAGAACTCGGGCTGGGGCGATCAGGTGCAGAGTGGTTAGGTCAGCTGGGCTGGTGTGTTGGATCTTGCAGTTGTTGGTCTTGCTGGTTGAGGGTGCTAAAAGCAGGACAGGTAGGCCACTCTGGAAGCGGCTCTCTGCGGTGCTGACATCCCTCGATGGCTGCTCAGTCTCTGTGGAGTATGGATTGGACTCAGCCAGGCTTTGGTTGCTGAAAGGGGTCCAATACTCCGGATATTGGGGCTGTGCGACTCCAGTCGGTCCTCCAATCTTCTCACTTGGTTGGGAGACTGATCTGACCTTCCGGAGCATGTTGACCTCTTGATGGGTGGCTGCTCTGTCTGTATGACCGAGGAGCGGCAGCATGGTAAACCAGACTCTGCTGTTTTGGTGCCTGTGGACTGCATGGGAGTACCTCCTATACTCCAAGGGAGATTGCTGGTTATTTGCTAAGGGCTGGAAGTTCATTGGGCTTCTTAGTAGAGTTTCAGCTACAGGACAAGTCTGTTTCTTCACAATTGTCGAGACTGGTGCAGGCAGCCAGGGTTTGGCACCAAAAAGTCCACAGCCAGTCTTAAGTTCTCATTTTAGTGGCTCTTTGTACTCTTCTTCTGGGTCCGTTGAGTCTGAGTTCCTGGCATCAGAGGTGCCACCTACATTCTCAATTTTGGGGCATGAATGGGAGTTGACAGGTGGTAGCCTATGGGTTACTTACCTTTAGGGTGACTACTCCCCCAATATATGACCACTTCTTGTTGGAAGTGGGCATAACTCTGACCCAGTGAACCTAATGTCAGCCAAAACCAACATGATGAAATTCTAGTTTTCCTGTTCACATCAGGAAGCCCACTTTAGTTGTGAAACTGGACTGATAGTGCACATGCCTCTTGACTAACTAATTTTTCCGCCTGTTCTGCTGCCACTGGGCCTTGGGAAGGGGGTGGCATTTCCCTGAACTAGGGGAATCCAAGGTTACACACCAAAGGTGGCAGAGGCCTTTGAAGCTTCCTGCCTTAATATGCTGATTATTAGCCATCCTCCTTGGAAGAGGTGACCTCACCTATGGCCCTAAAACGCATTGTTGTTGCCCTCAGAGAGTGTGGGCTCGCACCTGCAGGGAGGTCAGAAACCTGTTTGTGGTGACAAGCTGGTCTATACCGGTCAGCCAGTACAATAGAGGTTGGCAGTTTTTCTGGGGTTATCTCTAAGGTACCCTCTGGGTGCATGTGTGGGGTTATTCACACCAAGCATCTTTGGTTTCAGCAAAACCATCGTGTAGCTGAGGAACTCATATTCACCAGCGCCCAGTACATATACTCAAGATTGCTTCCCTGCTTGTTGGCAATGTCCAAGAATCCATGTGAGCATCCAAGGGGCATATCTGTTCATGCAGTTATGTCCTCACCTGTGATATAATTCTCCCTGCCATATGAGTGAAAGTCCTGCTGTAGGGGTGACTTACATATATTACATGCAGGGTCTTCAGGCAAGGCACATCTGCTCATGCGGATATGTCCTCACCTGTGATATAATGCTCCCTGCCTTAGGTGTGAAAGGCCTGCTGTAGGGGTGACTTAAATATATTACATACAGTGTCTTCGGACATGACACACAGAAGGTCACACATCCTTCACTGGCAGTTTGCATGAGTGTGGTGAGGGGTCCCTTAGGGTTGTCTAATATATTCTGCAAGCCTTAGGGATCCTTTTTAGCATCCAAGCTCTGGGTACCAGGGGTACCACTTACTAGGGACTTAGAGGGGTGCTGGAGATATTGCCAATTTGGGGGAACAGTTGTACAGTTTTATGGAAAGTGGTCTGGCATTTGGGACTTGGGTAGCAGAAACCCAGTGCACTTCTGTCAAACTTGTATCATTTACCAGGTAAAAAGTGGGGATGACCATGTCAAAAAGAACCCTTTCCTACACACAGTAGTGAAAAAAAAGGTTATGGGAACCTTGGCGTTCAGCAATAGGACTCTAAGAAAATGTTTGGGTCTCTGCATTTGTTTTTACAAATCACACACTGCCCCAAAAAAGTCACTTCCTCATTTTTGACGGCAGCAGTATAAGACCGAAACGTCGACAGCTACATCATCTCCATCCACGCTGCTTGTGCACAAGCACACAACCATGATTAATTAATTTCTTTTGGTTGTTGTTATAAATTGATTGGAGTTGATGTTCTAGTTCTCAACTGATGTGGTGAAGTTATATATACCTCTGTTCACTACTCTTTTGCTTTTTATTTGTGTCTCCCCACATTTGAATTATAATTTACTTTATGGAATTCATATAAAATTTGTTTTGAATAACATACCTTTTATTTTCTCTGTGTGTTCTTCTCCTTCCAATAATTCATTTCTATTTTTATTATTTGTGATACCTTGTGGGTACGCTGGAGTAAGATATTATTAATACAACTCCCAACTGAGTCATTACTTTTGAAAAACAAATCCCTTGTAGCATCCCTCTGACCTGAACAAAACATTGCCCAAGCCTACAAGGGTTTATTGGGTTTCCCCTGTTACAGTCACATTCCTCATTTACCAGCAGACATCTCTGATGTTCTTATTGTTGGCATTTCTGAGAAGCTGGCCTAGTGTATGGTGCTCACTTATGTAAGTGTAGCATCCTACACTAATCCAGACAACCTTTATGGTGATTTTGGTGGTCTTAGACAACTTTAGAAAGCTCTATTAATGGTAGCTGTGGAGAGCAGCCTTCAGGCTTAGTCCAGAAGGAGTGTAAAGCAGCTTGTTTTACCAGTACTTAATCTTATGGTATAGGTTAATTGAAAAAGAAACCCACAGTGTAGTTATAAAAAGATGTATTTATTATTAACACTCACTAACACAATGTATTATCTCGTACCCAGAGATAAATCATAATCCACACAATACTTTGCCAATAGAATCGGACACAGCAAGTCTTTCTCCAGCCCTACATGTCTTCCCCGAAACCTTTGTTATGTGGGGACCCCTAGGGCTCCGCACCAAGTCCTCTCCTCTTCAACACCTACCTCTTGCCACTCGCCGCACTGGTTGAATCCTGCAGAGTAAAGGTGATCTCCTATGCGGATGACACCCAGCTGCTGTTTTCTTTCAAACATCAATCAGAGGCTGCATTTGCCAACTTTAGAAAGTGTCTGTGTAACAACTCGGCTTGTATGACACACAACTTTCTCAAGCTGAACTCGGATAAAACCGAGGTGCTCTTCTTTAACCAGCAGGCCCCCCCTCCCGCTGCGCTCTGGTGGCCTCAATAACTGAATCCCCTTGAGCCAGTGGACTGTGTGAGAAACTTGGGGTTTAAAATCGACAATGACCTCTCTTGTAAATCTCAGATTAGGCAAGTCGCCTCCCCGCAAGGCGAGGACTGGAGGCAGAGCTTTCTCTTTCAGGTCTGCAAAATTATGGAATGCCTTGCCACTTTCTCTCCGCCTGATTGAATCAGAAACTGCCTTCGATGAACTCTAAAAACCTGGCTCTTCAACTTCACCTAAAACCACTCACTGTGCATCTGTATCAGTCATCCGCTTTAGCACTGTAACACCTCCGTTGAGGGTAGCCGTGCACTTTACAAATGTCTAAATTAATAAATAAAACACGTATATAGCACAGAATACAAATTGGTCTCCAAGGGGAGACCAAACCATATACTAAAATATTGGAATGCGAACCACGGCCTAAGTCGAGAATGGACCCAGAAGATGTAGAAGAGCCAGGGACCCAAGGAACCTGCCTTCCTTGGGTCTCCGGCCATGAGTATCTAGGACCCCAAGGAGGTTGTATGCAGACTGAGAACACGACCGCATGCTCAATGTTAGTCAATAGGTAAGTCGCAGTTGCAATTTCAAAGAGGAAGGACCCTTCCCAGTGGACACCGAAGAAACCTTGTGGAGGGCGGAAGGTTGGAGAGCCACCCCACCTGTGGATACCCCAAGAACCAGGATAACTACACCAGGGAAGCCGGGTGCATAGGTGCGAATTGGTGTCGGAAACCATTGTAGACCACAAGAGAGGACTTCCGTAATGATACAGCTGATGAAGAAGGTGAAAGTGTCCAGTGGAACCCAAAGGTGGATTCAGGATGAGAGGTACCTGCAAGAAGAGGGGACAGAGTCTATGCTACTCAGGAGTCACCAGGAAGCACGGGAGACGAATGCCCACTGATGTCAGAGATGCAGGAGAGTTTGACGGTGCCCTTTAAGTTGCAGCTGTGCGGACCAGGCAACGCTGTAGAAGACCAGGAGCCATTCACGAGCTGTCCATGTCGGAGAGCCAAGGGGTCAGTGTCTGGCAGAGGCACCAAAAATATTTGGCAGCGGCAAACAACTTAGTCGACGAAAAAGGTGCTGTGTCAGGATCAGCAAGGTTCAAGTGACTCATCACAAGCAGGTAAGTCAGAGTAGGCCCCGAGCTAGCAGGGGAGCCCCCACGAGTCGGAGGGGAACCTCAAGAGGACCCACAGGCTGGAGGCACAGGAGTCGAAAGAGGATCTCGAACAGCTCAAGTATGAAGGCCCACGGTGCAAAGGATGCGGTGCAGTAGAGGATCTTGAGGCTGGAGCTTCTTGGAGCCCAATGTCTCTGGAGGCAAGAGTCAACAAGCCTTTGCAACGGCAAGTCAACGCAATGCACAGGGTTTCTGTTCCAGCGGTTCCGACGAGAGATAATGGCCTCAAACTCGGTGAGAAGACAGTGCATGCCTCGAGGGATTTGCAGAATCACCACCTCTTTTGCTGAGCCTTTCGGAGTCCATGGGAGCCCAGGATCAGCGAATCAGTCAGCTGTGTAGCGGTGCCTGCAGATGCTGGGAAGTGGCTCCTTCACTCCAAGGAGGATTCCTTTGGCTGTCCACAGGTCCTGTGAAGAACCTGTACGGAGCACAAACTTAGCAGCAGACTTGCAGGACGACGAGACCAGGAACAGCAGGAGTCTCCCAGTTGCGGTCTTGGTTCCCAACGCAAAGGCCAGTGAGGTCCAGAGTGCCCAGACAGTTGAAGTTGAAGTGGAATGTGCTCTGAATCTTGTCTCACAACGAATCTAGGGACTGACCCACAGTAAGCCCTTAAGTACCCTAAGAAAGGGTTGCAACGATTCAGGGGTCCCTCCCAGAGGAGGGGCTGAACACTGAGGATACTACTCCCATGTCCTTTGTCTAGTTTTGCACCAGAGTGGGAGCCTACGGCTCCCTGAACTGGAGTATGCAAGGAGGACACCAAATGTGCCCTTCAAGCAGTCTAGGTGTCGCTGGCAAGTACCCCCACCCTGTCATAATACACTAAGTACTGTCTAGGAGGTGGTCACACCTCCCTGTGACAGGATACCTATTGTCCTGCCTCCCTCTGCTTGAGCTTGGCTCAGCAGCAGGAGGGCAGAATCGTGTCTCTGGTCAGCAGCAGCTATAGTTTGATGTCTGGGTCTAGAAGACTGGTACCAGGAGCACTGAGGGCCGGAGGAGCTTTACAGTAATCATACCCGCACATGGTCATCGCATAATGACGCATGGCCACTCTGTATCTTAATGGCTGATGCACTTACAACCCGGGAAATTGGACTCTGAAGATTGTAGGGGTATCCTGCTCATGCAGGGGCACCCTCACGCTTAGAACCGAGCACCCTGCCTTCAGGATTGAAAGGCCTGCCTTAGGGATGACTTATAGGTTTTAAGTGTAGTGACCCCAGATATAAGGAATCCTATATCTGTTGTAAGTGGTGCTAGCAAGAGGTTATACAGGCTGCAATGGCAGGCCTGTAGTCACTATCTGAGTGGTCTCCCATTGGTGGCGAGATACATGCTTCAGCCCATCGGAGACCCCTGGTATATCTATGCCCTGGGTACCTTAATACAATATACTAGGGACTTACAGGGGTGCACCAGTAGCCAATCTGGAGTGTACCTAAGTACTCACCATGTCCAATTAAGGGGAGAAGCACAGAGACTGGAGTCTTGATTAGAAGGATCCTAGTTAGACTAGTCAGTAAAACATAATGACACCAGCAGAAGGTGGGGGCGACGATGAAAGCAGATCCTACTTTCATGCTGCATAACTATATCTAAACAACCTTCAAAGTCACCAGCGCAAACTGACAGCTCACCCTAAAATCAGCTCAACCAGAATACCCACACAGAGAATGGACCATAACTTTCATAGTAAGAGATATGAGCTCCATATCAAAGTAAGTGCAAGTAACCCAGTATCAAAGGAAATGGTGATAAAGGTAACTCACAAGTAAAAGATACGTACAATTCCAGTCCCAAATAGCCCATTCTAGAAAATATTGGCCTTCAAAAGAAAATATTGATAATTTGCATAGAAAAACTACCCAAGTGGGGAGATGTAGGAACATCAAGATACACCACAAACTATGACAAATAATCAGATTCTACACTAGACTACATTCGCTAATAGTGACTTTGCACATCTTAGACATGTCACCTTAGCATGCCACCTATGGTGGGTGAGGGCATTCGTCCTGAAAGGGATTGCTCCCCTTTTGGGGTTTGTTAGAGAGACGCAGATTCACCTCTTTCCTCCCTTCTCTTCCCAACTGGTTTCAGACTATCATAGACCCGAGAAGTCTTTTGTGTTATGATTGTAATTTTAGGGGAATTACTTCTCGCAGGTCTCTAAACTAAATCCCTTGGACCCTCCTTTCGAGTTCCTTGTGTTGTGATTGCTGGTAAATAAAGCACATGATTGCAATTTTTTGATAATCATTTTCTGTTTTGGTGTAATGGATTTAGTTAATTCTGTTCAAAACTAATATAATTGGGTCAGGTAATAGCAAATAGGATTATGCAGGGCAGTCCTTATTTGAAGTGAAAAATGCACAGTTGCAGCATCTACCCACCACCTACACTCCAACCTCATATGCCAAGAATTATAGATGAAGCATTAACCTTTGATGTAAAACAGGAGTGCTGTCACCCTAGGGCAGTGTGCAGCTGTGAAGGAGAAGCAAGCAATTATCAGTGGCGGAAGAGCAACTATTAAACGTCTCAGCAATCCAAGAGGACCCAAGACCTGCCTGGATTCAGAGAGGCTAATAGCATAGGTTGACGCGCATGTGGACGCCTGCTACCTCTACCATAGAATTCAGACTTCTGCTTACCGCCTGGCTGCAGACGTGTGCCAGGGGACTCTTAACTGCCACTCCAGCGAGAGCGGGTAAGACTGAATGCTGGCCGCCAGCCCTCAGGGGCAACTTGCTGTGACTGATACGCTTTGGCGCGGAGGCATTGTGACTTTCTCATAGCCACTTGCTCTGACACGCTACTTTTTTTTTACAAAGCCACGTATTCCGGATTTGTGTGGCACCATAAAACCCAAAATAGACTTTGCATCAGAGTTGTGCCAGAAAGGAGACACCACCCCAGTGCAAAATCTGGGCCTCAATTTATACATTTTTGTTTTAAATCACTGCCACAAAGAAATTGGCAATAAGGAGAAACGTAACAGTAAATTTGTTCTGCTTGATTGGTTGCAAAGTCCTAATTTAAAAAAATCTTAAGGGATTAAGGCACCTGCTTCAGAGACCTTTGTGTCCCCCATAAATCTGAGAGAATTTAATTAATGGTAAGAGAACTCTGATGGTTAACGCATGTGCTGGAAAGATCTGTGTTTCTTCTAGTCCCAGTTTTGACTCAAAGTATCATAGATGGTTGCTGTGTCTCCTGCAAAGCACCTCATGTAACATGCAGATGACAGATTTTTATTTTATGTAGGTAGATAAGTGTGTTACTGATTTTAACATAGATACTTTTGTTACATGCAGTGGCATCATATTCCTAATATAGCACAGTGGGCTGTAAAGGATAGTATGCCACACCTACACCTTGTGAATTTCACTGTCTTATCTAACACATCCCGGACAATGATTTACAAACTCATATGATTTATTGTCAATGTACCATGTACTTGTGATGTAAAGCGCTCTGACACCCTGCAGTGGAAGGAGTAGCACTATCAAAGAAACAAAAAACAGTGGTAATTAAATTGTTATTTTCTGTAAATACTGGGACCGCCCAACACCTCTGACATTCTTACAGTGCATGCATCAGTGCATGCATATCTCTTATATACAGAGCTGAACAACGTCAAAAGTGTGTCTCTCAAGTATGTGTGAAGTGCTAACAAGTTGTTTGCCTTTGTTTCTCCTCCACCACATTTGCATCCAGGTGTGAGGCTCCTGATAGCTCCCATCCAGAATGTCCTGATGGCCCTTTAAATTCGCCCGTTGTTAAGGGCCCAGCTGGAGTCTGAACTAGGAAAGACCCCTTACTGCCTGCACGTTGTTGCTGGGATGGAAAGCAGACAACGTGCAGCTGCTGCTGAACGTGCCCTGTGTTTGAAAATTACACCAGGAGGAGTTCTACACATTTTATTATTATTATTATTATTAATAATAATTGTGTTTTGTTAAGCGCAAACAACCCGAAGGCCTCGTAGCGTACAGTGGGGCCCAACTTCTTGGCAGGGTGGACAGCGTCCACCTGTGAAAGTAGTGGGTGGGCTGGATGGACCATGGACGCTGCCCACCCGCGTGTATCCCTGGCTCGCTCCCTGACCGAGTGGTGCTGTGTAGAGAAACATGTTGGATTCTCAAGCGGGTGAGTGGTCTTCGAGGGTCGGCCCGCCTCCAGCTCACACCAACAGTCTACTTTCGTGAGTCCCCCCTCGACTATCATTAAAGGCTCCTCGAGGGGACTCCATTTTTAGGTCTCGTCAATTTGTAGCACTGATTTAAAGCCATTTAGGGATCACACACAATCACAGCGCCTGCGACTGACTGCCAGATTTCGCGTCACCAGTAGAAGTGATGGATGCTTCGCCGCTGGCAGCTCGTCTCAGAGTAAAGGACGCGGATGGACTGAAATTGAATTGTGCTAAAAGTAAACAGCTAATTCCTGCTTCTCGCCCCCAGATCCCACTCTCGGATCCCATCCCAGATCCTTTCACTTCCCACCCCAGACATTTGTTTAGCACATGAATTACAACAGAAGCGGAGGGCATTGATCTCAAGGAAACAAAGCTATGCTCGGCTCCAGGCACTGCCTGCATGCACTTATTTCAAGGTGTCACATCTAACCTGCACTGTGATCTGGGTAGCTAAAATTAACAAAATATTAAAGCGTCTATCACATTATCAAGGAAGTTATTTCATATACCACCCTTAAACTGTTATTCAAGTGCTGTGAATCACAACTGTGACTCCTCGAGCTCAGTGGCACTGATGTATGGTCTGTGAAAGGGTGAAAGGATGAAAGGCTGCGCCCTCTTCAGGTTACATACATACTTGACGACTGGTGCATTAACACGCTGAGTTATCTCAGTATTTCACGGATTCGCCGCACCGAGAGCCTGCATGTGGGGCCTGTAGAGAAACATGGTGGATTGTCATCCAGAGGTGTGGTTCTCGGGGGTCGGCCCTCCTACATCTCACACTTGCAATGTCTACTTTCTTGAGTCCATTTACATAAAAAAAAATATTTAAGCATTCGTGCCATAAAAGTTGTACACATCATCAGGGACAAAGAAGCAAGCATAAAAAAAGATAAATAAATAAAACATATGCTGTATTCAAAGTCCATCGGATTATCACAGTCATTTGGATTTATTAGTGCACGACAATAAGAACAAAAAGCTAAAAACACTGCTTTAATAGGAAACAACATGATTGTAAAATTCCCAGCCGGGAGATAAAAGCCATACATTTACAGTAATCAATTATAAAATAAAATTAATACATTAAGACAATTGAGTTTTCCTCCTAATGCCCCAAATGTGCCCTAAGAATTTGGCAACAGCACATGCAAATAAGGGTTTAGCATTTAAGATTTGCAAGGCTATTTCATAATGGTGTGTTCCCAACTGTCTAAAAATTGGTTTAATAAACTTGACTCATGGGGGCCCTTTTGCTGGGCAAACAAACACTACTGGGCAACAGATTCAATAGCAGCATTACAGACACAACATGACCGAGTTGGCAACGAATTGTGATGCCAACTGCTAGTAAAGGTGTTCTAAGGAAGCGTGCCCATCCTAAATTGAAAGTAAAGTTTTATGTCATTTGGTACCTGGATTATATCTTGATAATTTACCAGGGTACTGCCGATTTAAAGTCCAGAAACTCGCTTGTGAGTTGCCCACAAGATGAGTTACCAAGCTCTGCTTTTGCTACTCATTCCAAATCCAGTATTTTTACAAGATATTTAGAGGGGAAAGAAGCCAGAACAGTATAATCTCAGATTTCACGCAGCCCAATATCAGACAGCAGTCTCTTCACATTACTAATCCAAGCTTTCCTATTGGATTTATCCAGAATGCTAACTTCCGTTAGGGCACTGGCATAAGGAAGCAATTCTGGTGTAGACATAATAATAGCGGTGGGCGTAACTTTGACTTGTCAGCAATACTTTTTCTGCCCATGTCCAGCTTTAGAGGATAGAGTGGAGTACTCAGGGGCAAAAGCACCAGACTCCTCAAAAACTTGTCTTTAGATCTGGACAGGTCATCTACTTTAGCAAACCCCCACAATCAGCCCCATAAAGGGCAGTACTTACAGCCTTAGAATTGTAAATCTGCGGGGCGGCTGCAACTGGTTTGCTGGGTGATGTGCGATGTCCCTTCATAAGTGCACCAACAATTTGATTGTGTTTCAAGGGCATCTTTGAATTGTGTGGGTTCCATGAAGGGTGGTCTCATCATTTATGCCCAAATAATCAAAGGTGTTTGCCCTCTCAAGCAAACCCCCACCTAGGGTAGGCCTCCCCCTGTAGGACTTATGGGAGTTTATTGCCATATATTTAGTTTTGGACGTGTTGATCTCAAGGCCTCGCCAACGGCAAAAATCCTTAAACCGATTTAATAACAGCTGAAGACCCCCTGGAGTTTTGGACACTAACAAGGTATCATCTGCAAATAAAAGAGGCACCATTTGTTCCCCTCCCTTGCAAGGGGGCATCTGCAGGGTGGATGGATAAAAATTGGACTACATCGTTTAAATAGATGGAAAAAAGAGCAGGTGCCAGCACAATTAGGCTTCTGAGCGCCACACATGCACACCCTTGTGCCATAGTGCAATGGTGTCTGTGTGAACCTTGCATAGGTATTGTACTGGATGCCCTTCCAGTACAAAATACTATGCTTTGACTAATTTTAAAACTTTTCTACTTTGGATATGTGCCATAGAGTGTAATACACATGTAAAATGGGAAAAGTTAACACCTGCTTTAATGTGGTGTTTATTTATTTTTTGGTGCAAAACACTTTCTAGTATTGTTAGTAGATGGGGTTTTGGGTCAAAAACCATGGGTCATTTCATGGTAACACTGATGTATCACCCATGGAATGATGCAGAGTAACACAAAGCAGCATTTTGCATTACTTTCAGGCAACGTTTCTGTGGAAAACAGGTTTTGCACTGGAAAGTAAATTAAAAAACATTTTACGCAGGTTTGCGTCCTTTTTGTGATGTAAACTCATTGCAAAATGTGTTAATCTGGGTATCAATGTGAGGAGTGAGCATGAGTGAGACAAAGATTAAAAAAAAAATTGGGGGAATTTATGGATTTTATTACACTCCGCCACTTTCCAAGATCACCAGCAACCACTGACATTAATACTAACTGATGAGATGTGGCCTGACAGACGGAACTGCCAATTTAGGAACTGGGGAATGATGCTTGAATGCCAGCATCAACTCAACATCCTGCGATCCTGGGCAAATCCCTTAATCTCCTGGTGCCCCCCAAAAATTAGATTTTGTGTAATTTAATGTGGTGCTCATGTAAATCACCCTGATCCCTTTAGGCTAGGTTTGCTCTATATAAACTGCACAAATAAAAAATGACAGGCAGCCAGGACCATTTTACCTAGAGGATTGGGACTGCTACCCACTGACCATCTTTGCTATCCATCCACTCCAGCCCTGTTTTCCCAACAACTGTTTTCAAGTTCTGATGTTTTTGATCAGTAATTGCTAGTCTTAGAACCGCAACCCTCACCACCCCTCCCCCCACCCTCAAAATGAAAGATGCTATTGGTAGACACGTCTGTACTGCCCAATGGTCATGCATTTAAAAAACTCTTTCATTTTTAGCATTTTTTTTTAGCGCTTATTACCCCTCAGGAGTAATGAGCACTATATAAATCCAATTACAAGTCAAGACAACTTGCAATTTCGGTCTTGTTTGCTTGGAAGTATAGGAAGATGCCAGAGATTGTCTTTGAAGTGAATGCAGATGTGGTCTCACATACCAGCCTTAATGGGCAAGCATTGTCTCACTTTCAAACAATCGTAATCCCGAAAAGCATAATTGGAACACCAATGTGCTTTTTTTTAATCCGGGACTCTGTGCTTTTTTTTATCCGGAATGTTGCGAATCACTTGTGACTCCCACCAGCCATCTTTAGGGCACTGCAGCGGTAAGAGAAGCTGAAGATGACTGTTGGAGAAAAGAAAATGTTTATTCCAACGCTTTCTTCTCCAGCCGTGCGTCGCCCTGGCTTTCCTTGTGACACACCAACAGAGCGTCAGCCTGGCCTTGGGCACACTACATTGGAGGCTGAAGCCCTTTCAGCCCAAAGGCCGTTGCGCACCTGTCTTGAGTCACCTTCCACTCATGCCATCACTGAAGGCTCCTCGAGGGGGCTTCATGTTTAGGTCTTGGGTAGACAGTGCATGCACTGTCTTGAACAGACATGTTTACAAATTCTGTGGGCTTCAGCCCACCCGTAGCACATATTGCTTGCAAACGATTCTTGCCGCAGTTACATTTCTAGTAGTGTTTCAGCTAGCCTGATTGAATTTGGTCAATGCTTCTTGCTCCCCTTACAAGAACAACTGGAGGCAGTGCATTTCAGCAAGAAACCATTTTATTTCAACTAGTTTTCAACTCTGAGGCCCCCTGACAGATGTATAACACTCCTAAAATACTGCTTCAATGCGCCTGGCATCTGTGCGTAGTCTTAAAGGCACCATCCATTTTTCCACAGAACGAGCAGGTTTTGAGTTGGGCAATACATAAAAACACCCAGAGAAATTTGACTGCAACTTGTCTTTACAACTGCTTTAACACACTTTGCGCAAAACAGAAAATAAACAAAAATAAAGGGGCAACCGCAGAAAACAAGGATATATCACTGCTTCCCTGCTCAAATTGTGTGCTCTTGGGCTACATAGCGAAAGACATTTGTATTAACAAAGCCAATAGCTCCTGCACAGCCTAGACCTATTGGCTTTGCCAATGCTTGTTCTTTCAAATACTGTTGTAGATATGCCGTACTACTCTACCCTAGTGATTCAAATACTTTAAATATTGATAATCCGTTTTCCCTCCAAAGAGCTAATGTTCCACGTGGGATGTCTCGTGCCCCTCGATCACCTGTCCAAGCTCCCATGGTCATGGATAGTCCTCAGTCCAGGTGGATACGGAAAGGCTTGTTCATCATTTTTGTGACCTTTAATGGTCTCACGCATTACAATGAAATGTACAAATTCTCTAACTTTTTGGCTTCCAAATCCTTGGACATTGGGTTATTACAGGAGGTGCACCAATCACCATCTGAAGTAGTGAATTTGAAAAGCGACTGGGTGGGCTAGATACTTTCCACCTGTAATTTAGGGCAAGGTTACCTCAGGGAAACTGTTTCTGTTGGTGATTATCCTGTTTAGTAAGTCGCCACTGTTTTTTTTTTTTTAACAAATTTTAATTAGATTTTGTCACTAAACACACATCAATTGGAACTATTCCCATATCCCCCAATCGTACATAAGTGGGTTCGTACAATAGAATGCTAGATATTGGCCCCCAGTAAGTCGCCACTTGTGATGATTCAGTGGGTGTGAAGGCATACTAAAGGATGTTATATTTTAGCTCAAGTTTCTGCTCAGGTTATGTTGTTGGACTGTGTTTCAGTGCCTACAGGATTATTATCCAGGACAGTGTTAGAGCTTAGCAGGTAGAAGGTGCTCCCTGGAACAAGAGAGCCGGCCCAATCCCAGACAGATCTGGTTGGTTTGATGTGATCCACTCTAGGGACAGTGGCATTACTACTTGACTTACTAAAGGACTATTCAATGAAAGAAGTATGGAGACTCTTACATCCACAAGATAGACAATTTACATTTGTATGTTGTGTACACTGCAAATGTACTCACATTGACTATTTGATAACTTCTTCTTGCTGCTGCACACAGCCGCTGCCTGTGCAAGTAAGGGCAGTGGGGCGGTATTGCGACAGAAATTAAATAAAGAATTCATTTTCCCTAGTGGTCGCCTGTCAGATCCCACCCCCAAACCGGCCTCACAGCTCTTACCTGTACGGGCCGCGGCTGGCTGCACGTTACTGTGTGCATGATTCTTGAGGGGGTCGAGATGTTTTGGAGCGTAGTTCAGTACTTTTGAGGCTTTACTTGGGTCTTGTGGTATCACCCCATGTTGATGGTGCATGAATACCTAATGATGATGGATTAAACGCAGATCTGTGACTGGGGGTGAGTGTCTGAAAAGTTTCAGCACTCCGTTCATCATCTTATTGTGTTTGCTATGTTCGCCCTACGTGGCCAGGGTTTGCCCAGATGTGGGTCCCTTGCTCACTTTGCCACTGGATTTAAACTAGCCTGGCTGATGAGAGGTGAAACCCCAAAACCGGTCCCAAGATGCTCGTTTCCGGTCCAGGCAGGACCTGGCCTGGCAGTTCAGGCTGGACTGTTCCCATGCAGGGTCAAGACTGATTTTCATATGGCTGTGTCCAAACTGGGGTGGCTTAGTAAGCTGAAGAACGGTGATGGATTAAACCCAGATCTGTGACTGTGGGGATGAGTGTCTGAAAAGTTTCAGCACTCTGTCCATCATCTTATTGAGTTTGCCACTTAGTTATATAAACAGCCTGAAGAAAAGAGACAGTGCTCTCACCTTACAGACTTTCTCCTAAAGAATGAGGGCTCTGTGGCCTCCGATCAAGTACTGTGGGCAGCCCGCAAAACAATTTTTTTGGCTTCCGACAGACTCATACTAGGAGATTTTGTTCTGAGAAAATAAAAGTGCCTGCAAGAACAGGCTACTCTACGATCTGCACTTTCTCAGGTCTCTGGGTATAGCATTAACTGGACTAACTGTAAAGCTTTACCAATGTCTAGTGCCACAATCAGTTCAGTTCTGGGGATTTACCATATTTATTAGATGCTGACAAACCTGAAATATTACTGGGCAACCTTGATCAATCACGTATCAGAAATATGGTACGTGACAATGTCCATCCTCTATTGACATTAACATCGGTTGACTTCTTGAATTGATTGGGCATTTAATTAGCACTTTAGGAAAGCGCCAAACTGTTAAGATTTAATTCTGTCCTTGTAATGCTCTCCTTGCCCATCCTATTCTGAATACCACTAGTTTTGAAATGGACGTGGTCATTAGGAAATTTATTTGAGATTTAGCAAGGCAAAGACCCAAAAACACTTAGGGCCTAATTGCTACTTTCAGCAGTGCGAAAATGGGCGGGCTGCCCTATCAAGGCCACGCTCCCGCACTGCAGTGACTTACCGCCGCCCTCCAGATTACGACTTAAAAGTGGTCTGGCAGGCAGGCGGGGCGGTTCCTGCACAGCATGGACTGTAAAGTCCATGTCATGCAAGAACTGGTGTGCATGCACACAGTGTGGCACATGAAATACCCCTCTGTATACCTCCACATAGTGTGAGGCACCAGTTTCCTCTCCGCCACAGGTTTCATGGCGGTGGACCCGCCCAAAAAAACGTGGCGGAAAGGAAACTCGTAATATATTTGGTGGGGGCTGCAGCTGTCTCACTAAGCATATTTCAGCCTCAGGACTCTGGTGGGGTGGTGGTCCCTGGACTGTCCGATGGCCCAAGTCGCAATGGGACGGTCGGACCGCTGGTGCAGTGGTGGCTGGACTGCAACAACTAAGCCACCACAAGTCTGTTTGTCCTCGGAACACCCGACTCGTAATTTGGCCCTAAGGGGGTTATTACCAGTCTGGTGGTCCATGGACCGCCAGACTCGTTGGGGAGCAGCAGTGGCGGTCTTCTGACTGCCCTATTACGACCAGGGCGGTTGGACTGACCTGGGAACACCGCAACTGCCAGGTGGCGTGGGGATATTGATGCTACGCTATGCTTGGCAGGACACTCAGGCCCGCGAAGCCTATTATGAGTTTCCTCACCGCCACACTGTTCTTGGCGGTGCGACGGTCACGCCATGTTGATGCACACAGAAGAATACAACATGTGCCTGTTTGCATACTCAACAGTACCTGCACAGTACCTAGAGCAGTCCATGCTGTGCAGGTACTGCCTTTGACATTCCCATTGCGGTGCCTATTTCATAGGCATCGCCCTGGGAACGCCAAAGAACAGTCTGCCAGTTAGGAGAAAACTCCTAATCTAGCAGGTGGTTGAAACGGGTTTGGCAGTGCAGGAGCAGGATGGTCCAGCTCCCGCACCTCCAAACTCATAAGAAGACCCCAAGCTACTTCCATCCAGGATGAGCAGTGGATTCCGTCTTGACTGCGGTAGGGTAATACAGAGTCAAATTTCTCAGCCCTAAACTGCTGTTGTATCACTGGGCCTAAGATGGTAACTACTCAGATCTGGTAACTACTCAGATCTGGTAAAACTGGCAATTTGGAAAGCGGAATTTGAGATAGAACAGGAAGGGATACGGTTAGTTGCAGAGAGTGATCTGGAAAGATATGTGCAACCAGGTAGGGACTTCCTAAAATGTCATGTAGGCCTTGGGAGGAGACGGGTGAGGATTATGGAGAATAATGAAGAGGCGGGAGGTATGCTACATATTGTAGTAAACACCCCAGTAACTGATAATTCATGGGACAACTGGAGTCAAAGTAGCAGCCCAGCAGGGCCCTCCCAGTGGTATAAGGACGGTATGGGGGAAGATGGAGGTCTAAGTGAGATAGAATTATACGAGGGGGTGTCGCATAGCCTTAACTTCCTATCCTGGAACGTAAATGGCCTGGGTTATAGAGCAAAACAGGAATGTATAAACGAACTAGGAAAGAATATAGGAACTCTGTGTGTACAAGAAACTTGGCTATGCGATGAAACCCCAACATTTGATGGCTTTCTCCAGCTCCACCGCCTGGCTAGGAAACAGAGGTTCGGACGCCCGGTGGGGGGGATTATGACCTTGGTGTGAACAAAAATTGCAAAGAATGTGATCCTGCTAAATGTGAAATGTAAATGGCTTTTGGTGTGTAGATTGTCCCTGCTGGTTTTAGATAAAAAGTATGAAAATGTAATCATTATAAATGTGTACTGCAATGGGAGAATATTAAGGAGTATGAAAATGAGCTGTAGCATTTTAAAAACGATATAGACTTTCTATGCGGAAAGTATAAGATGGATATATTTGTCATAATGGGGGACTTCAACCATAAATTGCGCCCAAAGATGGTAGACCTCTGGTTTAGGGATATACTGGACGCTTATGAGATAAAGGAGGCAACCTTTCCAGATTGTGAACCCCAAAGACGGGATAAAATGCTGGGAAATTACCTAGGGATGAAGGGTCTGTTCTGCTTGAATGGTAGATTGGAATCAGATTGCCCAGCAAAGAAAACATTTAAAAAAGGCATACAAAACTGCCCAATTGATTATATGTTTATGTTTGCATGGAATTTCCCTCTTATAAGCAAATTTAAGATACTCCAACTAGAAGAGAGCGATCATAACCTCTTGCAGTTGATGATTCAGGGAGGCAGGCCGAAACCGTGTGATAAAGTTATCGCACAACTAGTTGAATACCCCAAAAGAGTGACCACCAGACGATCAGAAGAGTATATAGAACAAGCATTTACAATGCAATAGGTCTTGCAGCATTAAAGTTTGAGTTATTGGCATTGTGTATGACAATGCGTTGCATAAATTTTTTAGCAAACTTTGAATTAGTGAGCAGTGAGAGTGTGTGCAAGAGTATGCTGTTGCTCACAGCTGTTATTCACATAGCTCTGATGATGCACCTCACGCACGGGGCTGACACAGTTATTATTCACACAGCTCTGATGATGCACCTCAGGCACGGACTCACAGCTGTTATTATTCACACAGCTCTGATGATGCACCTCAGCACGGGGCTGACGCAGTTATTATTCACACAGCTCTGATGATGCACCTCAGCCACGGGCTCACAGCTGTTATTATACACACAGCTCTGATGATGCACCTCAGCATGGGGCTGACGCAGTTATTATTCACACAGCTCTGATGATGCACCTCAGCACGGGGCTGACACCGTTATTATTCACACAGCTCTGATGATGCACCTCAGCACGGGGCTGCCGGCAGTTATTATTCACACAGCTCTGATGATGCACCTCAGGCAAATAGTGCCTCTAGTACGAACATACGGTCATTTAAGATCTTGGTTTGTTTGTATAGCCTGCATTGTAAAAATTTAAATTTGAATAGCAATCATCACGAAAGCATGTATTAATATTTTACAATCTGACACTCGTGTAGTGGATGTCGTCGTCAGTGCTTGTGCAGAAAATGTATCAGTCAATGGTCAATACAAAAAGACTGCCTTAATACATCAGGACACAAAAAGAAATATTTGGAAAGAGGAAGACAGTAGTAAAATTCTCAGTCATATTGCGTCCATAGTAGCTACTTTACCGGACAGTCACTTGAGCCCAGGGAACCAAGCTATCACTGCCCCACGCAACCAAGACACTCTCTCTGGATCATTGGCAGCACTCACCCACAACAGGATCAGCAGGCAGCCCAGTATAAGCCTCTAGAGGCGCAACACTCCCTCCATTGCTACAGCCTCCGCTCCTCAATGTGCTGCGCGGGGCCGACAGGCTGTCTGGGTTAGCTCCTCGAAACTCCACACCAGGTACGTTTCTGCCATCACTGCAGACCAAAGTGTGCTGTCTGCTGCTTCCGGCAAGAGGCCTAGCATGTGACGTCACCTAAACCCCGCCTAACCACCCGCCCTTTCCAATGACCGTTTCAGGCGTCAAAACGAAAGAAGGACTACGTGGACGACTTCTTGTGTCCAATTTCTTATGCACAAAAAAACGAAACCGCCATATTAAAAAGACGAGCGGTGCACGTCCCCGAGGCCCTGTTTAATGCCCAGCAATGCTCCTCGCCCAGCCCCCTACTTCAGCTGCCCCCTCCCTCCTTGCCCCTTTCCCTCCAGTTGAATATTTTACTCTCGGTCCCTGGGTTTCTCCTGAAGCCACCTCCCTGACGCGCCCCCTCTCTGCTGTGTCACTTGTGGGGTGTCCACTAAACTTTAGCATTGTCCGGATATTATTCATGGCGTACAGCGAGTGGGGCGGGACTTCCATCTTCGGAAGCCCGCCCACGGAGTGCCTGAGAGCGGGGCTCCCATGCCCGAGGGAGAGCCCCGCGGAGACTGCAGATTTCCAGAATGGCGATAAGTGGGGCTTAGTTGTAGGGGGGAGTGGGGGCGCTTGTGTGTGTGTGTGTGTGTGTGTATGTGTGCGGCGGCGGGGCGGGGGGGCCGGGGGTCTCTGTATGTGTGTGTGCGTGCGTGTGTGTAGGTGCGCTGGTGTGTGTGTGTGGCGGCGGGGGGGTCTCTGTATGTATGTGTGTGTGCGTGTATGTGCGCTCGCGTGTGAGTCTCTGTGTGTGCGCATGCGTGCAGGGGGATGTGTGGCCGTGTGTGTGGTGGAGCTTTCCAGAAGACAGGAGATGGCCACAGTGTGCGCGTTCGCGCGCGAGCGGCCCGCTCCAATCGCCGATTTTGGGATGCGCGTGGCCAGCTCCTGTCTCCTGGAAAGCTGTGTCACTGACAAAAGCCACAAGACCTAAAAACTAGGAAAACTCCAACAGAAGATACCCTTGGGGGAAATAGAGGCCAGAAACCTGGATTGGTTTGAGGGCAAAATAGAACAAGTGGTGCAATGTCTCCGAATTGAATTAAAAAAAGTTCAAATAAACAAACATATAATTCCGGCAAGACGACAGAAATGGTTCTCTGCAGATTGCCAGAAGAAAAAAATGAGAAATCAGGAAAGAAGCCAGAATGATTAGAAAGAAAAATTATCAGAAGAGACAAAGTCACCTGGAAAAATTAAAAAGAGAATATAAAAGGCTACTTGCAAACGCTAAAAGAACGTATAAGGGTAAATGCTGGGAAAATGTATTGCAAACTATCGAATGAAAAAACCTAAGACAATTTTGGGAACTAGTGGAAACAGCAGCAGACCACCCAGTTGGGGCAATGAATTGCGTGGTAGGTGAGGCAGCCTGGGAGAAGTACCTGAAGGAAATGTACGCCCCACGGAGAGATCTAGCAGAAGGAAGGCCTGCACCATGGCAAGGGCTAGTAGTAGACCTAAAATCAGATTTTACAGAATTGAACGTAAAAAATACAATAGCTAACCTAAAGCTAACACGAGCTGCAGACCCAGACAATCTCCCAGCAATAATAATAAAATCAGAGGTGAAGTGGTGGGCGAAATTCTTATCTCAAATGTTCCTGGCAATCCTAGAAGGAGGGAAAGTACCTAAGAATTGGAAGGGAGCATTAATAAGGCCAGTACACAAAAAAGGGGACGTGAATGTACCACAAAATTATAGGTTAATCAACCTGCTAGATATAGGGGAAAAAGTTTAAAAAAAATAATTTTTAATAGATTAAAGAACTGGGAAGAGGAGTTCGCAATAGTACAAATTGAACAGGGGGGCTTCAAGGAAGGCCATTCCACGGCCGACCATTGCTTTGCCCTGTGGGCCGCGGCACGCAAGTCAATGGAACAAAATGGTAAGCTGTGCTGCTGTTTCATAGACTTCCGAGCCGCGTTTGATTCAGTTGATCGGAACTGCCTCTGGGAAACCCTAGAAAATGGAAAGGTCCCCGCCGGTTTGTTGAGGATAATAAAAGAGTTACACAGCGGCAATTGGGCCCAAGTAATTAGGGACACAGAGGGGTCACTAACTCCAAAAATAGCAATCGAGAAGGGCCTCAGACAGGGCTGTGTGTTAGCCCCCCTGCTTTTTGCTATATTTTTGGCTGACTTACCAGCAACTCTCGAGGTTGAAAGAAGTGCAAGCCCGAGAATAGCTGGTAAGAAAATTTCTTGCCTGCTGTATGCAGATGATTTGGTGATTTTAGATCAGACAGAAACTGGCCTACAAAGGAAATTAAATGTTTTTAGAGATTATTGTAAGGAGAAATTTTTAACTGTAAATATGGAGAAAACTAAGATTTTATGTTTTGGAAAAAAAGAGACTAGCTTCAGTTGGGTGTTAGGAGATCTCAAATTGGAAGTGGTGAATGAATATCGTCACCTGGGGGTGTAGTTTGACAGGATGTTAAAGTGGAGTACCCACCTAGAAGCTCAGAAAGCTAAGGCCTTTACATCGATCTGTGGCCTGAAGAAATTCAATTGAGATTACGGTGATATGTCGCACAGACCGGTGTTGAAGGCCTTTAGTGCAATGATTCACCCGCAAATACTATATGGAGCGGAGGTCCTTTACCTTAGTGGGAAACAAGGTTGGGACGCAGAGGAAGGAAAGTGTCTGAAAACATTGCTGATATTACCACACTCATCAATGATACAAGCAATAAGAACAGAGATAGGCACAACCACTTGGAGCATACAGGTACAAATGATTTGTCCCAATGGTATAAGAAAGAGATCCTACTAAGTAGCCTTAAATGGGCTAAAGATGCAAGAAAGAAAATATCACAGGATTGTGAAAACTTAAAGGTGAAAACATCCCATGATTCTCTCCAGGTAGAATTCACTAAGAGTGAGCTCACGAAATACGGTCAAGAAACATCAAGAATGGCAGATATGGTATACCTAGAGAAGAAAAAATCGGTGCAGCACATGAGGGAGTCATGGCGAAAAGAAAATTGGTTCCCTTACTTGGATGTGTTACCCAATCATTGGTATAGACAGGATATTTTAAGACTGAGAGTAAGAATAAACCCCTGGCTTGTAAATGAAGAAGTAAAAAGAAAAATGCTACACTGTGACGGTTACTGTAAATGTAGTCTGGGTACCAAAGGAGATATATTGCACATTCTGTTAGATTGTGTAATATTACTAGAACAGCGTAAACGTTGTCTCCGCCCGTTATTCCTAAAATATGATATAAGGCAACGGAACAAAGCAGTAGAATTACCAACAGAAATGCCAAACCTTGACATTGCGGTAGCAGTGGGGAACTATATGAAAGAAATTAAAAGTTTCCTTAGTGAAAATTATCTGAATATGCAATGATTTTAAATAATTTTACCCTGTACCAGTTATTTTATAGAATGTTTTATTACATCATTTTAAAAAGTGCTGTGATCCCGAGGATGAGAATCGAATTTTGTACCACTCATTGAATACGTATTAACTTTTTTACCATTGAGAATGTACAATAGTGCTGCTTTATTATGTATAAATTGATTTTCTATTTGTTTAAAGACTAAGGTCTAAATAAACATAGTTTTGACAGTGACACTGGGCCTAAAAGACTAATAGGTTGTTGTTCTGTTTTATAGATCCTTATCCCCCACCCCCTTTCTCCTTACTCCATGTTAGGTGTTACAACATTATACTAAATAGGATCGTGTTATGTTATGCTTGTAATGTCGAGTGGATAATGCTGTGTTGAAACTCACTGATCTGTATTTCTGATCTGTATTTGGCAAAATTTTAACAAAGAACTATGACACAAAACATATAACATGAATGGTATAAAACACTTACCAAATGAATAAACTTGCCACAAGCACACTGCAGCCATAAAAATCTTTTTAATATTACTGCAATAGTCAGAAAGGCTTGTAATATCAAATAAATTAATCACATTTCCACAAATTTCACCACTCAGAATCAGCCACCAATGAAAACCTATTTATTTGCAAAATCAAATGTGAATGAAACAACTGCGAGGCCTGTTAGATCAAGTAAAATTATTTAGTTTATTTTCCATAATTCAAAGTGATTTCTTCGCCGTGTTTGTTAACGTTAGTAGTTTAAGAGGTTGTGCTTTTGGTAGTCAGTCCATGTTAGTTACTAATAAATTAAGCTTTAAATCTGTGTATTGTCTAACTCCTACTGTTTAATCAGGACCAGATGCATTTTATTCTAGATAGTGTGAATAACCGACTTTTACGCTAACTTGTCTCAATTATGTTTCTAACGCTTCATTTTTATATGCGGTTTAATTGGTGTTCAGACAAAATACCTTGGAAAGGATATTCTGAAATATAAATATTGTGTCTCAGAATATCTCAGCTAAGAATATAATTTTTGGGAATATTTTTGAATATTGTTGTTAAAACTATAATTTAATTATATATTCTTGTGATTTATATAATTTTAGTAATATTATTTTATGTATTATTTGTTTAAATATATTTTATGTATGTTCTAAAGGTTAATTTTTCGTATAATAATTCTAGGAGTGGGAAGTTAGGTTTCTATGTTAATGGAGTAGGAAGCAAATTAAAATGCTTGTTTTTTTAAAAGTTTCTTATGTTTAATATTGTTTATTTTTCTTTTTAATTTTAAATGTATTTTATCATACAATATTGGTTAGGAAATAACGTTTCAATGTTTAAATTGTTTTGTTTTTAATAATTAACAAGTACAAATTTACATGTTATTTGTTAGATTTTGTTTTTTAAATTTTGTTTTAATATTGTTATATTTTTTAATATTTTATGTTTTTCTATAACTTTATTTTACCAAATAAAATAATTGTATTTGTTTTTAATATGTTTATTTAAGGTGCTTTTGTAATATGTATATTTGGTATTTATAGTGGGAGTTTTCATGTATGATTTAACTTTTTTTATTTAACTTTTTTAAAGTAATTATAGTTACTAATTTGAATAGAAGTTTTACTAAATATTTGTTATTTAATTTTTTTTGTAGTATTCTCAATCAACATTATGCTGTGTTGATTATTTCTTGGGCATAATTAAAATGCATTTCTCTCGTATTCTTTTTAGTCTGTCTATTATAGAATTATGATAGTAGTTTATGTTCACATCTAAAAGTACAAAAACAACAGTTGATGGACAGAATGCAGAACAATGTCATACATTTACACCAGTACAGAGATCTGGGCCTAAATCCATAGTTTTTTTGCACTCCACACTACCCCAGTTCAGACATGGCCATATGCAAATCAGCCTTGACCCTCTGCCTCATGGGAACAGTCCAGCCCGAACTGCCAAGCCATGTCTTTCCTAGACCGGAATCAAGCATCCTAGGACCGGTTTCTGGCTATCAGCCGTCTTCAGCCAGGATAGCTTGACTCCAGTGGTGTGGAGAGCATGAGACTCACGTCTGAGCATACCCATCCCACTCGGGGTGGGTATTGTCTTTAAGCTTGGAGTGGAAATAGCATATTTGACCCTCCCAAAAAAAGTCCAACACTTCCCGAATACGGTGAAGTTTGGATTTGGATTAGTACATGTGAATCCCCTCCTCCCCCTCCAAAGCCCTACAATTTCTCCAATGTGATTAAGTTTGGAGTGAGAATAGTAAATTTGACCCCCTCAAGGCCCTACACAATGCATGTGATGTGATCCACATGGAAATGAATGCACCAATTAAGGAGGAAATTACACCTGAGATTATGACAACTGGTATGAATGTGAGTGGCTGTGCAAGTACGAATTTTAAGCCTAAATCAAAATGCATACCTTAAACCCCTTTGAACACAATTGAACCTTTGATTAGGGATATCAAAAGAACACCCAGAGTAATGAAGAATACAAAATAAATGTGACAAGATTTTCTTTAAAGTGATAAATAAATTGATGAAGGAGGCTTGACCCTGGTGTTGAAGAGGGATTTACTCTAGTTCCTCAGCTTTTTGACAATAACATAAAAAAATAAGTTAGCTCCATTTTATACGTTGATCTATGTTAAGATGTTGACTGCCGCCCTATGATGAAGCATGACACTATCTAGTGTGTGAGAACAGTATTTAAACACGAAGGGATTTCCCATTGTAGAATATTGAGCAGCTCCCTATGCGCTATTAGATTATTTTTTAATACCCTTTCCTTTCTCTGCCAAAACAACAGGTTTTATGGCCTATAGGGACTGTTTCAAACAAATGTCTGTGACAGATCCCCATCAGGTGCGACTGTGTTGCCTGAGGTTGAGCTATGACTCAAAGGACTGCAGTGACTGTGCGTCGATGAACCCAAAGGCCATCCCGTCGCAGTCCAAGTTTCTGTCCCGTTCCCGTTCGTGCCCCAGGAGTCGCTCCAGAGGCCGGTCTTAGTCATGATCCAAATCATCCAAAAAGAAGCATCAAAGAAATCAAATTGGTACTCCTCCCCAATCGAATTTACCGGAGCTGTGAGCAGGCGTGTGGGGGGTTTGGGTGCCATGGCTTTCGACCTCACTCCTGGAGTCACTCTACGTTTGAGTTGATCCTGCGACAGGTTCCAGCACAATCTGAGTTTCTGGGTCCGTGTGCCACTCTACAACAGATGAATACCTTTTGCACAGCCATTGTCCGTCCCTTTGGATCCTTGCTTACTCCGTCGTGCCTTTGGGTCCCAAGGACCCAAGAAGCCTGCCTTCTTGAGTACTGCTGAGTTCTTCCTCTTGGCAAGTTGGTCCATCTGAGCATAACATGTTGCTTTGGCTTCGATCCAGATCACACTTCCGGTGCCAGGGCCCATGCCTGTTCCAATATCTTTGGCGCCGGTACTGAATCCATCAATGGCCTATGAGGAGCTACCTATTGTACACTCTGACTTGGCTCCCATCCGACCCTAACGGAAGTTTTACCCTACAGTTGAGGTGCTGCTACCTCCACTTGATCTGCTGCATCCACAAGGGAGACAACACACCCTATTTTCATTTTTTGTCACAGACTCAGACAATAATTATGATGCGGGTGATGAATTTGCTAACCTTATCAAGTTGACAATTGGTATGATGACCTGCAGGAGGATAGTGGTCTTGATGCCTGCCCTGAAAACAGGCTTTCTCTCACCCCCTGGCCCAACCACGGGAGAATCCGCCTCCTATACTATGGTAATGTGTAGGACAGCCAAAGTCCTTGCCCGCCAGGTCCCCCACCTTGCAGGGAAGCACACATGTATTGACAGAAGTCCTCCAGACGGGGCAGACCTCCTCTGAACCTCTTCTACCTTTTCAATGAAGTATTAACTGACACCTTATTAGGGGCCTGGGCCAAACCTTGATCAGGCCCTTCAGTCAACAGGGAAATAGTAAGAAGCCAGCACACTGCACCAGGCGACCCTGTGTGCTTATCTCAGCAACCCTTTCTTCAAAGCTAGGTGCTGCAGACATCCATGAATAGATCTATCCCCCCCACTAGGGAGTCAACAGGTGGAGACTTTTGCGAAGTGAGTTTTCCCAGATACTGCCAGCTGCCTCCTGGGACTCTACTTCCATGTCCTTTGGGACTCTTTTGGCTCATGTTCTTCATGGTGCCCCCGAAAATCTCAGACCTGTCCTCGCCCAGGCCATACAAGACGGTCATGATGTGAAATCGAAATGAAATGAAAGTTAGATTTGTAGAGTGCTCTGCTACCTAAAGGTGTCTAGGCGCTGAGACTTGGAGAAAAAAAAGAGAGAAGAATGAACCTGGGAAAACAGAGTAGATGGGAAATTCAGATGTAAAACCCTGCTGGTTGAAAAGCCAGGGTTTTAAGGCTTTACGGAAAGCCAGGAGATTTGATTCTTTCTTGAGAGCCAACGTCATAGAAGTCCAGAGCCTAGTGATGCAAGCTATAAAGTTCCTGTCTCCCCATTTAGCTCTTCTGACCTAGGGTATTACAAGATTGGATGCAAAAGAGGAGTGCCGAGATTTTTTATGAACGTACCATTGGAAGCGTTGCGTTAGGAATTCTGGACTAGAGTTATGCAGTGCCTTAAATGCAATGCACAGAGACTTGAAATCAATTCATTTTTTGACCGGAAGCCAGTGAAGTGCAGGAAGAACGTGAGAAACTGATTGATGTTTAGGTAACACCAAAAGCAGACGAGGGGCCGCGTTCTGGACGATCTGTCGTTTATTTAGAAATATTTTCAGAATTTTTGAGAAAAGAGTGCTACAATAGTCTATTTTGGCAAAGATAAGTTCAGAGATCACTGATTTGTGGAGGTCCTTAGGGATAAAGGGAAAAATCTTCCTAAGAGTCTTGAACACGAAAAAATAAGAGGAAGTGATTACTTTTAAATGTCCTTCAAAGGAGAGTTTGTTGGCAAGGTAAACCCCATGATTTTTTACTTTGATAACCGGGGTAGGGAGCACACCCAACTCCTGAGCCCACAATTTGGGGGACCGAACAACGTGTTCCTGCCAAATAGAAGGACCACAGTTTTACCCTAGTTCAGATTTAAGAGTTACTTGACATTCAGCTTCCGACTTGCTGCATGCAGTCATGAAAGCGAGATGCAGTGTCCTCTAGATTGCTGGTCAGCGTAAGACACCACTGCAAAGCCAAAGGATTTTATTAGGTAGGCCAAAGGGGTCACGTATAAATAAAAAATGGTCAGACTCAGGGCAGAGCCCTGAGGGATACCGCAAGGTAAACAGAAAGAGGAGGACTTGTAGCCATTCAATTCAACAAACTGCTCTCAATCTGAAAGAAAATATTTAAAGAGCTTAAGAGCCTTGCCCCAGATGCCTGTCGTAAAGAGACAGTCAATGAGAAGGCTATGGTTGACCGTTTCGAACGCCGCAGAGAGGCCTAAACAAATAAAGGCAGTGTTTCCACCATTGTCATGGGTTTGCTCTATTTCTTCTGAGCCTGTAATCAGGGCTAATTCAGTACTAAGTTGACTTTTGAAGCCAACTTGGGTGACATCTAGAAGCGCATTATCATTAATAAAAAATGAGAGCTCAGAATTGATAGCCTTCTCCACAATCTTTACAGGAAAGGGGAGGCGTGAGGTGGGCCTGTAATTATTTGGATCGCTACTGTCTAAGTTTTTTTTTTCTTTTTAGAAGAGACAGAATGGAAGCCTTCTTCCATTTCTTCCGGAAATAGCCTGTGGTGAGCATCCTCTTGAAGTGTCCCTGTGCTACTTACCGTGATCGAAGAATTTAAAATAACATGACAAAAACAAAATTTCTAACTAGGGTCCAGCAACACCTGCTAACCTGCAGAAGCTCCCTTGTGGAGACTCAACTACTGGTAAAAAAAACAGAGACAAAGAAATAGTGCAAAATGGCTAACACATAAAAGCAATTGAAACATGAATGACCACCATTCCAATATGCGACCAGGGAGACAGACACCTCCCAAAACTGCACGCTCATGCAATACAAGGAATTAACATGATTTAGGACACAATTCCAGCAAGGAGAGACTACTACTGAGATCTGCGCAGACGCGCTGTAGATCCGGTTTTGTAGCAAATGTGACGGAGTTCACAATACGTTATGGCGAGTCAATGAACACCACCGATTCCTTCATGTGAGCCATTGACACCAGTGTCACCATATGCTGCCGTGCATGGCTGTCATCAACTGGGTTCTTTGGTGATGGGTTCTTTATGGACATTCCCTTTGAAGGAACTCATCTATTTGGGGGCAAGGCTGATTTAGGTCAATTTGAAGAGAGCAGAGCTACAGTATACTATCTGTGCTTCTCTGCCCCACCATCTGCAACAACCTTACTGCTCCTTTTAATGAATTTGGTTGAGCTGTCCCTTACTACAAGCTCATCGAGCCTGCGCAAAGAATCCAGCAGTTTTGCTTTCGAGGCTGCGGTGCCTGCTGCCCTGTGGCCAAAGTCAGCGAGGTCCCTACGTCCACTGCCCCACCTGCTAATGCCCTTTAGTGTGCTCTTAAGGGAGCGCAAACAACCGGTCGAAGGCAAGATCTATTGATTTTCCTTGGGTTGGCAAGCTGTAACATCAGGTGGATGGGTCCCGCAGATCTTTCAAAGAGGATTTGCTTTGCCCTTCCTCTCTTCTCTGCTGCACCTTCCACTGTCCCCCCCAGGGACTGATGAAGGACCAACAGTCCATTTTGTTAGTAGGAAGTGCAATTCCTCTGGGCAAAGGGGCTATTGAGAGGGTACCAGTGCCAGAAGTTAAATGTGATTGTTATTTTTGTTACTTTCTGGTACCTAAAAGGGATGAAGGCCTATGGCCTATTCTAGACCTGCACCCTCTCAACACCTTCCTCTGGCAGGAGAAATTCAAGATGTGCACCCTGACCCAGGATTTGTCTTCCCTCAATCCTGGAGACTGGATGGAGGCAAGGGACCTGCAGGAAGCCTATTCCCATACACCTGTCTTTCCGGATCATCTGTTCTACCTGCGGTTCGTGGTGAGACAGGTGCATTTTCATTTCAATGTGCTCCCCTTTGGTCTCACCAGTACCCCTCTGGTGTTCACATAAGTGATGCTGCTTGTGGCAGCACACCTTCAGAGGTCAGGGGTGCAAAGTCTTCCACCTACCTTGATGACTGGCTGGTGAAGTCAGGGACTTCATAGGCAGTTGGCAACCACCTCCAGACTACTGTGAACCTCCTGTTATCCTTAGGGTTCACTATCTATGTGACAAAGTCACAACTGACTCCTTCCCAGATGCTCTCCTTTATCGGAGCCGTTATGGACACAGTTCGGTTTCATGCCTTTTCCCTGGGAAATAGGGTCCAGTACATTCAAGCTATAATCCTGGCTTCCTCCCTCAGTCCTGGATATAAATAAGGTTTACTATGAGGCTGCTGGGACTGATGGCCTCTTATATCCTTCTGATCGAACACACCAAGTGGCATGTGCAGCCTCTGCAGTGGGATCTGCAGTCTCAGAGGGCCCAACATCAAGGAGTCCTCTCTGACCATGTTCAGATTTTGGAGAAGACTGCAAAATATCTACAGTGGTGGGTAATGGGTGCAACTGGGTCTGCAGCAGAGCCCTCTCCCTTCCCTACCCAGAACTGACAGCTGTGACTGATGCATCACTTCTGGGTTGGGGAGAGCCATCTAGCACAGGTGGTGATCAAAGACCTCTGGTCTCCAATAGAGTCCCGGCTCTATATCCATCTTCTGAACCTAAGGGCCAAGCGCTTGCCATTGAAAGCCTTCCTGCTGTCCAACAAGGGAGGCTGGTTCAGGTGTACACGGAAAACACCACTGCCATGTGGTTCTGCACTAAACAGTCTGGGTGGGGACACAGACCTGTGCCAAGAGGCTCTGTGCCTCTGGAAATGGCTGGACTGCTATGGAATCTTCCTGGTGCGGAACCACCTAGCAGGATCTTTGAATGCCAGGATAGACAAACCCAGCCGTTTATGCCTAGCAGATCAAAAGTGGCAATTCTATCTGGAGGTGGTGCAATGTCTCTTCTGCAAATGGTGAGAACCTTGGCTTGATCTTGGGACTCGTGTATGCCTTTTCACTTATAACCCTCCTGCTCGAGTTCTCAAGAAGATCAGAACCGATCGAGCTCAAGCCATCCTTGCGGGTTCGAGTATGGTATCCAGAACTCCTGGGTTTGAGCATGTGTCCTCTAATTAGGCTGTCCTCAGAAGGACCTGCTGTCCCAGCAGCAGGGCCGGGTTCTGTATGCAGGTCTTCATAATCTCCACGTTCATGTTTGGAGAATGAGCAGCAACAGCAGAACACCTTTGACCGTCTACCAGAGGTGGTTGATGTTAGTTTGCCAGCCATGCATCCCTTGTCAAAAACTGCATAAGCCTGTTGTTGGGACAAATTTCTCATTTGGTGCGGTACTTGCCATGTAGACCCCCTCAAGGTAAAGTTATCTGATGTTTTGTTATTTCTTTTGGCCCTTGACATGCAAGGCTTTGCACTGAGCACTGTTAAAGGGCATCTTTCAGCTTTTCTGTGGTTGCTGGATCAGCCTTCGCTGTTTAAGCCCCCCAACTGTTATGTATTATTTTAATGGGGTTACAACATATGTATCCTCCTTCCCCTTTTGTCATGCCACAGTGGTCCTTTAATTTGATCATTACATTCCTAATGTGTAAACCCTTCACACAACTTCACAGATGCCCCTTGCTGCTTCTCACCCTCAAGACAGTGTTCCACATTGCTATAACATCAGCACAGTGGAAATGAGATTTCGGCTCTCTGCATCAACCCACTGTACACCACCTTCTTTCCAGGCGAACTAGTTCTGTGGATGTGAACATCCTTAACAAAACTAGTGATACCATTCCACGTCGGTTAAACTATCACTCTGCCGCTGTTCTATGCCCCCCTCACCCCTCTAAGGAGGAGAAGAGACTCTGGTGCTTGGACCCCAATAGAGTGCTTAGATTTTACAATGATAGTGCCAAAAAACACTCGGTGGACAATCAGCTCTTTGTGGGCTCTCTCAAGCTGAAAAGCCAAGTCAGTACAGAAGAGAATATCTCCCATTGGATCATGCTCTGCATTAAGATCTGCAATGCACTGGCTAAAAAGCAGACTGTGTTTTCCTACTACCAGGGCAAAAGCACCTAACATCATGTCAGAATGCATAGTCCCTGTCCAATGTCTGAGACCTTCGCCAGGTGGCTACTAGGGTATCCCTCCATACATTCACAAAGCACTCTTGTTTGAACAGTCAGGTCTGCCGAGAAGGACATTTTGTTAGCTCTGTCCTACAGGTCTTTCTGGTTTGGGCCCCTGCACAGACCCACCTTCAAATAGGTACTGCTTTGGTATTTATTCAAAAAGTGAGGAATCTGTGGCTTGAAATCTTTCTTAGAAGAACAAGTTACTTACCTTCTGTAATGCTCTTTCAGGTAGGCACTCTATCTTGCTGCAGATTCCTCATTGACCTACCCATCCTCCCCGTTCTTTGGTTGGACTCTATCCATTAATACCATACCAAGTCAAGGAATCTGCACACTGGTCACAACAATTTGCTTATGAGGCTTTGCGTCTGTGGACATGGACAGTCTCATAAGCAGCTGATGTCAGCGTGTGAGAAGGGCGCCTATATAGGCTCTGCATGTCATTTTTGGAGCAGAACGGCGTCACTGTGAACACACACGACTCCAACTATTGGCACAAAGAGGTACTGCTGAAATGTTTCTGAATCCAGTCTTGCTCCTGGGCAATATTCCAAAGGTGATGAATCTCAAGCTAGATAGAGTCCACCAGAAAAAGCGTTACTGAATGTCAGTAACTTGTTCATCTGTAATAACCACTATTGCTGGCTAGAGTTCACCATCCGGAGGAAAATGTACTAAACCCCACGTAATTTGGCCTAGAAAATAAAACCATGTCCAGCAAACTCTGTAAATTATTTTTGGGATCCCGTGACCTGTGAGTCCACCCAGGGGAACAAGCAGGAGCTACTGGCCCCCTTCTCTCCCTCATACAAGTCCCCTGGGGTGGCCAGTACCCCAGGGTTAAGAGGGAATATTACCCAGGCAGCGCTTTGCTGCCTGGGTATCAAGACTGAAATCTCCCAGGCAGGGCCAGTGTCCCAGGGGTATTGTGGAGAGCTCCAGTCCTCCCTTCTCAGGAGCTCCCAGGGAGGGTCAGAGTCCTGAAGCATTGCACTGTGCCTCCTCAGCTCCCCTTCAGCATGACTGGGAGGAGCTGAGCAGTCCTCACCCATGCTGATCATGGGAGAGAGAAAATGAAAGCCGGCTTCTGTACAATCACACAGAGCTGTTGCAAGCTCTGGGAGTCTGTTGGGCCACGAAGGCTGTGGGACTCTCTCGCAGCATCCAATGTCCATTTTGCCCTACATGAGGCTCGGATAACCGGAATAAAAAAGTTGAAGATGTGCACCTACGCAGCCTAAAAGAGCAAAAAAATGAAAAGAAAGAAAGGTTTTCTGCTGAATCAAATGATAGCCTCTGCGCTCTGTAGCTTACCCCACAAGCCAACAGGTTGTTAAATAAAATTGTATATCTACCTCGTTGATGTCCCAGGAGAACTGAGCCCCACCAAGAGAGTGTCTTTCATGTCGGCAGAAGAGCAGTAGATCCCCTTTACAAACATCCCATATGTATTTTAAATGTGGGTACCCTACGTTTATTGGGACAAATAAGAGTGAGGCCATGAGAGTTTTCATCTGTTTCTAAGCATTTCTTGTGGTGGGGCTTTTGTCTTAAAACAGTGAGTGCTTGGACCATTGTTTGTAAGTTTTGATGCTTATGTGCAGTTGCTTACATTTACGTGAAAAAGTTAAACTCTGCATAAGATTGAATATCGTATTAATATGCATATTGTTAACAGTATAGTTGTGTATATGTTGATGAATGCCATTGAATGCAGGTACTATCCTGAAGTGTCTTAATATTGTTAGTCTTGTTTTGACTCTATAATTGTTAGCAGTACAGAGAAAAACCTATAATTGTGTCTTTAATTATTGTTGGTGCCACCCTGGCAAAATCAGTAGGCCTGATTGTGCCTAATGTAGCCCCTCATGTTTTTTAGGCTCATTGAAGAGTGTTGTTTCCAGTAGAGGGCACATACAGGGGGTTACCTAGTATGTGCAACCATTCTTTGGTGTGCACCCCCGTTGGTAGTGAGGCCCTTTACAGGGTGTCACTATCAATCAATCAATCAATCAATCAATCAATCAGTGGTTTATAGAGTACGGCCACTCGCCCATGAGGGTCTCAAGGCATGGGAGGACTGCTTATCCATCTGGGCACTGGAGTTCAGTCAAAGAGCCAGGTCTTGAGATCCTTCCTGAATTGGGTCAGCGACAGGGATTGCGTGAGGTGGAGAGGCAGGGTGTTTCAGGTCTTGGCGTAAGGTAGGAGAAGAATCTTCCTTCAGCTCTGGGCTTTTGGATCCGTGGAACGGTGGACAGGGCCAGTTGGGCGGAGCGAAGGTGTCTAACGGGTACGTGGAATGTGAGGCAGTGGTTCAGATATGCTGTTCCAGTGTTGTAGAGGGCTTTGTAGCCGTCTGAGATGGTGGTGGCGATGTCCATTCTAGAGCTGGAGTTAGTCCAGGTTTCAGTGAGGAAGGCGATATCTGGGTGGACGGAGTCAAGGAGGTCCCAGATTTCTGTGGAGGTGGCATGTAAGGATGAAAAGGATGCAGCTGAATCAGTCGGATGCGCTGTTGGTCGACTGGGCGGCGAGGGGAGCTGGAGTGTGGACGTTGGTGATGGTGTAGCTGTAGTTTTGGCAGGAGAAGGGTTCTTGGGTGTACTTTGGTGATGTGAGCTGGCAGGCGGCGTGGCGTCCTGTGTTGAGGGCAAGGAGGGTGCTAACTTCGTATCGGTGGAAGGTTGGAGAACCAGGGTCCATGGTTCAATCTGGGTGCGGACAAGCACGGACGGGGGCATACTGGCCAGTCTTTGGCGCGCCGACGCGCGGCCGCCATTAAGAAATGTGTGGGGGGTGGACAGCTGGAGGCGGGAACGCTGGGAGCGGGAAAGTGTCATAGGAGGGGTGTAGGCCGCAGCGGATCGCAGTGGCAGGGGCAAGAGCAGCAAAAGTAAAAAGAAAAGTTTAAAAAGAGTCAGCAAAGGCAGAAAGACAGAATGAAAAAGGAAGAAAAACACAGAAGAAAGCAGACAAAGAGAGACAGAGGGGAGCCCAGTGGCAGAGCAGTGACGCTCTTCACTAGACCACCAGGGTTGAGGCACAAGCGGGAGCCTGTGTGTGAAGGCGGGCCTCGAACTCCTGACCAGAGGGTCAGCAGCAGCAACAGGGGCAGCAGCTTTCAGGTGGAGGTGTGCAGGGAAGGAAGCAGTCGACTAATAAGGTATATCAGTGTTTTTACCAGCCATTTTTCAAAAATAGATTTGTTAATGTATGTATAGTATTTAGTAGCATGTGCTATAAAGTGTGTTCCGTTTTATAAGAAAAAACACTGACTGAATAGTGATTTTATCAAGTGTTGTTTATTGCTTTATTGAGTGTCTAGCTCCCTTTATCTTCCCCGAGCAAGGTTTGGGCTGCTTGGCATTACTATCCTTAGAGTCAAGTGTTAAAAATAGGCAGTTGGTTAACAGTTGGGGCCCTCCAGTACCAGGGCAAGGACACCAGTCGAAAAATACCTTAGTTAATATAATTGGAGCCCAGCGCCCCATGATTGCCCTAGAGCTTTCTAACCTGATTTCCTGACAGTATTTAAACAAGCAAGCAAATATTTTACTCAAGATCTCCATCGAGTTTATTTTCTAGAAATGATGAAGAAAAATAAAGGGGAATATTCTCAAGAACATGCGATAATCATTGCCAAAATAGGTTAACGCAATGTTTCATATCGTCGTCTATTGCGGGAAAATAACTCTGTGTTAACGTCCTATTCACAACACGGCGGTAACATGCGATAGATTGCCGACAAACGCACCAAATATCTGCAATAAAATCACCAGGACGGCAATACAAATCTAACCCTGAACATGAAAAACGCTGCGATGGTCCCAACAGAGATAAAAATGTCAGAGATAAGCAGCGCCACACCTGCAAGTCCCACAAGTCAGGCGAGAAAAACCACTATAAAAGCGGCAGCAAAAAACACAAACAAAACACATACAACTGCGAAGCACCATGGAGGTAGCCGGAGCAAGTACAGAGGACAACTAGAACCCTGAATGAAAATGTGGTAACCAGTTATGCACAAAGGGCGCTCTGCACTTTCAGGAAAAGTAATAATCAGTAGTACATTAATGGTGCTCTAGGTGGACACGAGGTTGGTTACCACAACCCCAATATCATCCACAATGTGGAAACATCAGATAGAAAAGGATTCCTCCGAGCACTCAAATGTCAATAATAAATTGTCCAAATAAATCCTTCTTCTTGATATGTAGAGGTTCAGTCAGCACAGTCAGGTATGTTCTATCTTCCTAAGTATTTACTAATAGTTCAAATTCCAAATCCAAAGAAAACAGCTCCAATTCAAAACATAAACAGCCAACACGTGTTTCGTCACGCTTAAATTTAGCATTCGACTTCCTCAGGGCTGCAACCCAAAATAACAGTACATAAGAATAACTCTGAAGTTCACGCTAACACAATTATTGAAAGTACTGTTCATAAATCAAAATTCCATGAAAGTAAACAACCACAAGCCAAAAGCCTGTGTCAAAAGAAAAGATCAGGAGACTTAGAGACAGGATTTTGGAACATTTTAGAGCTCTGAAAAATGGAGATACGCGGTACCCGATTGCGTGCCATGCTGTACGTAATCATGAGAACAAGAACAAACATGTATTTAGTTTTCATGGCATTGAACATGTGAAGCAAGATTCTAGAGGAGGCAATAGACAACTGAAACTAAGGAGACGGGAAGTTCTCTGGCTGATGAAACTTAAAGCTGTGGAACTTGGTATGAACATAGATAATGAATTCCAGTACTTCTTGGGTCAGGACCAAACGGATCTCCTGGTATTGCAGTGATTCTCTGTATTTTGTACTGCGTGTATGAATAACTTATGTTGCTATACCCTGAGAGGAATTTGATCAATGATTGGATTTGCATGTGACAGTACATGTCGCCTATGAGATGTATCAAATATGAGAATGTGAATTTGTTTAATGATTTTGATTATAGGAATACTGGTGACCATAGATGTAAATAGATAGGCAGTGATGTCACTGAATATTGGAACTGATTGAGTCTCCAATCTTCTATTATCCCTTAGTTTTTCTCTTTTTTCTCTCTTTGCAATCTTCCCTTTCTGTTTTTCTTCCCAATCCTTTATATTCTCTTAACACAACCACTGATACGTGAACGTACCTGACTGTGCTGACTGAACCTCTACATATCAAGAAGAAGGATTTATTTGGACAATTTATTATTGACATTTGAGTGCTCGAACTAATCCTTTTGTATCTGACAACCAGAACCCCACAAGACCCACGGAGGACCAGCCTGGGACCATCATTAGGGAGACGGTGGCAGGAGTTAGTGGACTGGACACTGCACAACAGGCCCTGAGCCAACAGCAACAGGGTGAGTAATGACCAGGGACAGGGAGGATGGGTGGAGATGGGCACAATGGCACACATGCACAATTAAGTATAGCACATCTGTGGACAAACCATGCCCAAGAGACACAACTCTCACCAAAAGCCCAATTTACCCCAGTCTGCTACATCTCAGCACTGTATAAGCACAGAAGTGAAAGGCACACCGCCTGAAAGGCATAAGGGCCGACAAAATCAGAGCTGAAGGGCCAAAGCACTCACAATGCAGCATCCACACATAAGAATCCGACCACCTCAACATTGTCAAGAATGTGGTACAAACTGCAACACTTTCACAACAGAACAGAGAACACAACTGCTGCTGCTTGTGTGCAGAAAATGGCCATTCGCATTTGGCATAGCAGGAAACTGTGAGATGACAATGTACAAGTACAACCTCACATCCGTAATGGTGTAGAAATGTCAACTGTCCCACATCAAATAGGCATCTCCTCGCAGTCACAATTTACATTGCCATGCTGTCTGTTAGTAAACTTGTGCAATGCGTGAACATACATGTGAACACAATGTAAATCTGCATCTTCCCTTCACATTGCAGAGGGAGAATCAACACCTCCTGTAGAGCAGACCCAACAACACAGCACTGATGATGAAGAGGACCTCCCCAACATCAACACTGACGCCCTCCAATAGCTCATGGACAGCTCCGGCATCTCGCCTCAAGGAGCAGGGCAGGCCAGCGGCATCGAGGAGACCCCACCCCCTGCACAGACGACACAGCAGGAAGCGCCCACCACCACGGCTGTCTCCCAGGCCAACACGACCAACACATGGCATTCCAACGCCGTGTGTTAGGGTGCCAGGAGAAGATGGCTGATCAGCTGCGGGTGGGGTTCGACCTCATGGCAGCCAAACAAGATGCCATACGTGGATGCATAAGTCCCATCAGCGACCGCTTACAGTCCCTATTGGACACCCACTGTCCGCTCCATGCTCTCCAACAATCCATGGCTAACATCGCTGCAGTCATGACTCTCAGCCAAGAACAACTGTCTATTCAGAGTGGCTCCAGTGATGTCACCTGAGAGTTAGAACACATAAGAAGAATGATGGAGAGCTTGGAGCAGATGCAGTCGGAAAGAATGTTTGCCGTGGCTGCACATCAGCGAGATGTAGCTGGGATCTTCCATGCCCTGCAGATCCTCTTCATTGCATTGCCACCACAAGGCCCGGTGCGTATGAATGCTGCTGCTACCACTCCATCCACATCTCCGCTCCCTGAAGTGTCAGTGCCACACAGTGCGGCAGACATTCCACCTCCGGCTCCTGATGTGTCACTGCCACACAGTGATGCAGACAGAACACCCCCACCAACATGTGAGGCACCTGACACATCAGAGGACGAAGATGATGATGAATCCAGCTTTGTGGTCAGAATGAAGTGGTAGCATTCATCTCTCTTCCATATGGCCGGTTTCAGCTTGGTTATGCCCTCTGCATCATGTTCTGGAATAACACCTTCCACTGTCCCCAATACACTCCGCGACACTCACCATGAACCTCAACATGGACAGCCATATTTTTTCTGGTTACCAATGACACAGCAATCACTCTGTGGACTGAAGTCTTCCACTTCTGATAAACTTGTCAATCCGTAAAGGACTCTGGCTGGCCCTCCACGGGGCAACAATGTAAAGTGGGGTTTGCGTGTCCCTGTACTGCTCCAGCTTCAACACACCACTGAATGTGAATAAAACATTCTAATTCACACAGATGTGACATGGCTATAATCAATCAAGTATGTAAGTATGGATGAATGTAGGGACAGTGATTCAACAAAAATGTACTCCCTGAGTAATGCTATCAATGTGCATGTATCGCCGTGACCCAGATAGGCAGTGAGTCACACATTGTCATTCAAATCAACACTCATCACAGTTGAATACAAGTGAAGGTGCGTAGACTTTTATTAGCATATGCGTGTCAGTATGGGCAAGATAAGTGCCACAACATACAGACCAATGCAGCAGAATGTCAGAATGAGGAACGTTGCCAAGCGCCTCTGTCCACTCCGGGGGAGTGCCTCACCTTTCACAGGTGTGTGTAGTTGGAGTCTAGGTGAATGCAGCTATGTCCACTGTTGTCGTGGGATTATGTGACCAGATCTCCAAGATGCAACAAGGTGTTGGAACATGTGCAGTGGGTTCAAATCAGTTGTGGCTGCAGGTACGTAGTTACTTGTCCATGAAAGCGATTGCAGCATCGTAGGCCATCATTTCCAACATGAGGTCGTTGTCGGCTTCATCAAACAGGACAGCGAGTCCATCCATTAGCAGGTCTGGACAGATGTGCTGCGTCCACCCACTTTCACCAATTAGCACTACAGCCCAATAGGGGAGCAGTTCAATGAGGTCACTGCACACGAGGATTTGTGCAATCTCCCAGGTCCAGCTGCCAGCATGTATGCCAAGTATCAAGGCATCCCATAAATGGGTATCACGGTGACGCTCCTGGTTGTGTGCCAAGAGGGGGCGCACACACATGTCAAAATTCAGTTCATCTACCATCCTGTTGGATAGGCAGACATCCATGCACCACTTGAATATGCACAATCGACAATGCAACACAGGCTGAACACAAGTGATGTTGGCAAGGCTGAAGCTTAGCCGGTAACTGATCCACAGCACTGCCAATGGTAGTGCCCCCAGTAAATGCAGCATACGTGGACAGTACAGTTCCACGTGACAGGGGTTGTGCATGTGTCAGGGATGTTCTGCCATTGCGTCAGTGGCTCTGGTTGAAGCGGCACTGTTCTGTCCTGCGCCAGTTCCGTGGATGAAGCTCGGATAAATGAGTTGTTTTAGTGTGCAACGATTGTACGCCTGGGATGGTGTGGGAGTAAGTGTGAAGGCCATTCCATGCAAGATAACTTTGAGCAAGGACTTCTGTCTGTGAGGTGGGTATATGTTGGTCTTTTGTCAGGCTGTGCTTAGTGTTGAAGTCATCATTAGCTGCTATAGTATCTGTCAGGGCGTGCCGGGCACATGCAATTCCGAGGTTGGAGGTGCAGATGTGCTCCCGCCTGATAGTTCAGACAAAGGAGCTTTTATCCCAAATTTTAGTTCGTCATCTGCTTGCATTCAGGAATTGTGAAGTGGCTTGTTGGGGGTGGGTTGGGATATGTGCAACTTTGGGATTTATGCTTGACATGTCTTGCATGTGGCAAATGTGCGGCATCACTGTGTGTTACGTTGCCTCACAGCTGCTTCTCTCTTCCCCCAGGCCTATTTACTTGTGTGCGCTGTGCGGTTGCATCACTTGAACTCCTACGGCACACCATTGTCATGCCTGTCTGCGCATGTCCACAAGCCATACAATGACACAGTGATGTTGGCCGTTGAAGGTGGGCAGCCACATGAGTGTAGGCCTATGGCAAGGAAGGGCGGACACAGATGTAGAGTTCATGCCTGGCTGAACTAGCGCTGCGAGTAGGGCTAGGCATTAGGCTCATGCTGCGGCAATATAGATACACACAAAACCTGGCATGTATGAGCCAAGACCCCGAGCGGTCTTGCGCTCCTTCATTTCTCCGTTTGTGCGAGCCCGCCCTCCGGGTGCATGCTACATTGCAACATTGTCGTTTGCGGGCAGTGTGGTGCAGACACTACAACAGAGACACACGCATTAGTTACTTCCTTGTTCAGGCCAGAACTGAACCACGCCCAGAACCCCGGGCAAATTCTGCACACCCCTATGCTGGACTGGCATATGCCGGTCCAGCCCAGTCCCCTTGCGCTTATGGAGGGATGACAAAACTACATGTCCAAGGTCTTAGCCACTGCCTGAGGTGACATGGTTGTGTCCGCTGTCCACAGCACAATGTAATGTGGTAGGGTCAGGGCCCATCATGCATACATAATGACCACACGGACACACTTAGATAGATAGTGGAACTGGCTAGGGGCATGTGCACCCGGCCCCTTTTTATTACCAGGATCACATGTCCAGGGATGCCTGTGCTGGAAGGGTGTGAGGTGAGTGTAAGCCAGCCCTCGGAGTGGTTGGTTCTGGCAATAACAAGAACAGTGATCATCAGATCAGACACACAGATTCAATCATAAAGGGTCCAGGAATTGAGCTGCACTGAGGCAGGGGTACCAGATCTGGAATCAAACACAAAAGATTCTAAAATAAAGAGTTCTTGTCTTGAGCTGCACTGAGGTAGGGGCACCAGAGCTGAGCATGCTCATGTGAAGAAATTGATGTTGATTGTGTCCCTTCCAGATAGTCCTGGTGTAGCTGCAGTGGGGTGTGGTACACCTGCCTCCTCTTTATCATCATCGTCCCGGGTCTTCCCCAATGCCTGAGGTGACATTGTTGCGTCCGCTGTTCACATCACGAAACTCAATCATAAAGGGTACATGAGTTGTGGTACACAGAGTTAGCGGCACCTGAAGAGATGAGTGGGTGCTCAGCCAGCGATGATGGCGTGTCCTTGCAGGTCAGGATTGGATTTATTATGTGTGAGCCCTGCTGACAGCAGTGTAGGCTGAAGGCAGTAGTCAGCATACACATGACTCCGTGGTGCTGTGCCGCTGGGTGTCTGTGTCGCGGAAGCCAGCGATCGGCTGAGGAGGCTGGCGGTCACGGCGGTGGACTCGCGGCAGGGTGATGGGCGCCGCCCTGGCAGATGTGTTGGCCTTCCCAGATGTGAACCACGCCCAGAGCCCCGGCCTATTTATTCACACTCCTATGCAGGACTGGCATACGCCGGACCAGCCCACTCCGCTTACGCTTACAGGGGGGATGACAAAGTTACATGACCGAGGTCTTCCCCACTGCCTCAGGTAACATGGTTGTGTCCACTGTCCACAACACTACGAACACCAGCAGTATATGTCCACATGGACATGTCTGTGTGCTGCATACTGAAGTCCGTCCAGCACATCACCGGCACACTTGGCATTGTGTACATTCTTATTCATGGGGGGCTTGCCTCTGAGGTTCCGTGACGATTTGAACCCGTGTTTTCAACATTGTCGTAAATACATAATTTTGGTATCAGTGAACCGCAAATGGTCCATTTAGCACATCCTGGTGTTTTCGCTGTGCTACGAGCAAGAGTACTCCTGTTACAAACACATTTCTGATCTACCCATGGCATCCATTTTAGATCATGGCAGCCATTTTGTGTTTCTTGCCCTCACATAGACAATGGACACGCAATGACCTCTGATTACTTCATTTCGATTAAGGACACGTAGGCTTAGCCGGAGATTCACCTCTCTAGTGACACGTGCACCTTAAAACAGAACACGCTGTGGCTGCATGACTCGACAAAGGCTGCCTCCTCCTCTGCCTGAGGCCAGTCCTGCTATACTGGTTCTCGTGTTCGTTGGCCTGATCATGATTAGGCGGCCGAAGCTGGTAGCCTTGCCCATTTACGACCCACAAACATCTCTTATCCTGCTTTTCTATCTTCTGCACCTGGCTCTGCTCCTTTCCTTCTGGGCCTTTATTAGGGGGAGGTAACGAAATTTACGATGAGGCGGTCCGGCTCTTGAATGAAATGTTGACATGGGATTGTGATGGAATAGTGGGAACCCCTCTTCGTAATGTTTGACATCAGATATTATCGACGATTCCTGTGCAACGCCAAATATTTATTGTTTAGGACACAAAGGTTTTGGGAATGTACTAACATGTGAAGAATTTGCCTGAAGGCCAATATTTAGTATATAAGGAGCAACCTTTCTTGTACAAATCGAACAGGCTCCTAGACACTACCCGTGTGTAGTTTCTGTGACTTCTGTGTCCCTGCAGTAATAAACCTTTGGTCTTTGACGCCACCATCGAGAAGCCCGTGTTTCTGTTTATTTGTGCACCGAGACAGGTAGAACTCCGGGGTCTTCGGGTGTTATCCCTGACACCTCTGGACGGAACCAAAAAGTCCAGAACTCCAATTGGCGCCCAATGTGGGGCGACGTCATTCGGTACTGGTCCAAAAGCCTGCAGAGTTCGAGAAGCTTCGTGTGAAGATTCCTGAGGGAGGCGCCTCACTTCATCGATCCCGGCATATCGCAAAAGTGGCCCGACGTTCTCTTCCACGAGGGTTCCCGTTCAGGACGGCTGCAGTGGTCCGTTGCCTTGACCGTCGCCCTGTCTTGGACCCGAGGTGCAGTCCTTAGTACGGCGAGACGAGACGGGTTTCTCCTTGGTGACGTCTTCAGTGCCTCAGTTAAGTATTTAGTGGTTGCTAGTTGGTTACTTCGTAAGGGTTGTTAAAATCCTTTTAGTCCTTGGTTTGGTTTGGTTTCGTAAGATTATCACTGGTTGTTCTAGTTACGATAATCTATTGGTTTAGTTTGGGTATCGATACATTGGTTCGTTTTTGGTAGGCCTAAGTTCTTGGTTCGAGTGCACATTTCTATTTGTGTTTTGTTCGTTCTGTGTTCCGGATTGCAAAATGGTAAGTCGGAAAAATTGTATGTTGTCGTGTTTTGGTTGCAACAGTGATTCCCGGTTGGAGGACTCATGTCTGGTTCCTCCGATTGGAACTCCTTTATATGATCTTTATTGTAAATATGGTGTGGGTCCTATATCTTATAATGAGGTGTGGGTCCGATATACGGAAAAAGACGGTGTCCTTAGTTGGCCACTACATGGTAGTTTTGAACCTGAAGTCCTTGACAATTTAGAAGTGAAATTGTTTAAGAAGAAAGCCCGGCCGGCAATGTTTGATTCTTTCCGTTACTGGCGAAAAGAATCTAAACAGAGAGAAATTAAAAGGTTAAAGAAAGAACAGAAAGAGCAAGAGTTGACTTTAGAACAGGCTGCTAAGCAGCTGCAAGTCAACGAGTTAGAGAAGGCAATAGAGGTGGCTACTAGAGAGCGTAATTTAGCGATCGACAAGTGCTATCCTGCTTTGCCATCGAGTACGGCTAAGATAGTAGAGGATCCCGAAAGCGATCCTCTCTTATCTTACTTGTTACAGTCACCCCCACCGTATGCACAGGGTGCTATGGTTCCTCCTTTACCGAATGTTCAAATGCCGGTTGCTGGACAACCTGGTATTCCTGCTCCTGCTCCCCTGAATCAAGCTCCTGCACCTCCTGTGGTCAATGTGAATGTTCCTTCGGCACCCCCTCTTCCTGGGTTGCCGGCTTCTTTGCCTATACCTGTATCACTTATACCTACTGTTTCCCAAGCTACCTTACCTGATACTCCTACTGTTCCTATTCTATCTGTTCCAACTGCTACTGTGTTTTCTACATCTGCTAGTATTATGACTCCGCTTTCTGTTCGTCGAAGAATCACTGATTCTGTCTCTAATATTCTGTCTCCCTTCTATAAAACTTTAATTAAGACTCCTGCCTCTGAGTCTGTACAGAGACGTAGTCAGCTTCCAAGTACTGAGGAACGGGGAATCTTAGATTCCACGGCTCTCAGATGGATTTCGAAGAGTAGGAGATATAGTACGAGAGATGTATTAGATACATTTATGCAGTGGAATGAACCAACGCAACGATATGTGTTCGATGAGATGTGCTCTCTTTTACGGGAGGAATTAGAAGAAGATGACTCCGAATCGAATTTAGAAGAGTTAATTAAGGTTCAAAAAGAGTTTGCTGCAGGTATGATAGTAGGTCAAAATATAAAAGAAGCGATGGAACTGATCTTAAGTTATAGGAATGATCCATCTCTTCGTTCACCGAGAGATTTAGAAAAACACAGTACGAAGCAGAATCGCCAATATCCAATGAGGGAGGTTCCACCAATTTGGCGTGAAGCTGTGCAAGCTGACGCAATAAATGGTGTTGTTGCCGCTCCGGCGCAATTCCAGAGAGTGTGGATACACATTCCGTGGAAGCGAGCCGAAGTGCTAGCAGTGAAACAGGCCTTGCCAGATCCGCGTAAGAATCCTGCCGGATACTATAAGGAATTAGCACAGACAGTTGAGGCATGTGTGATGAATCTAGCGGACATTGACATGTTATTTGGGAATGTAGTTCCGCAACCAATTTGGGCTAAAATACGTAAGGAGAATCATCCAGTTGCCCTAGGTGGTGATTGGGCAGCTATCATAGCGGCGGATGGTCAGCAAATAGGTGGTTCCAAACCCGAACCTCTAATTGCTAATCTTCCAGGTAGGATAATTGACTTAATGAAGACTCTGCTGCCAGCATTGCGCGTTAACTGGGACAAGTTGTCCGCATGCAGGCAGAAGAAAGACGAAAGTGTCTCCAACTTTTTCACGAGGTTCGAAGAGACTTTTGTAGATCATAGTGGTCAGGATATGAGCACAGAAGGAGGACAGAGACTGTTTGTCGATAAATTTGTACACAATCTGCTACCAGAGCTCTGCAATAAATTGAAAGATTCCGAGAGTGCGTGGGCTGTCTCCACAACTGCACAAATACTTGCAACCGCACAGTACTATGAAAATAGGGATAAAGAGCAGAAAGAGAAATCAGATAAGAAAACGAAAGATTTAAAGACTAAAGTTCTTTTGCAACAGGCATATCCGCCTCGCATGAATCAGACTAATACACAGCAAGGGTCATATCAGAGGACAGATTATAGTTCACCGAGGCCTCAATATCAGTGGAACCAGTGTGCCTACTGTAAGAAAGAGGGTCATTATAAGAATGATTGTCCGATCTTAGCGCAGAATAATGCTGCAGCAGCTCAAAGAGGTCGTGGTGGTTCTATGCAAAATTCTAGAGGTCGAGGACGAGGTGCTATGCCTCCACAAACGAATGATCGCCCTTCTAATCACTTTGATCAACGAAATGGACAGTCTGCCCAGCAAAATAGATCTCAACAGTATCATGTTGAGGATTATTGTGAAGTAGATGAGGGATTTCAGCAAACTGAATACTAGGACAGCCATGGACAGAGAGAGGGAGTAGTATCAGTTCCAGTGGATCAGAGTGGGCCTTATGTCGCAGTAGCAACATCAGGTGTAGTCAAACCGTTTCTGTTGGATACTGGTGCTGCAAAAAGTTCTATCATTCATGCGAAACTCCCTGGCGCACCTTTGTCCGGCTTAACAAATGTTTCTGTAGGTTTTTCAGGCGCCCCTGTTTACAATCCCGTATCTGGTCCTTTGTCTATTTCTGTTGGACCGTGTCAATTGAAAGCACCCCTGATTTTGACGACAGGTTGTAATGAAAATCTGCTTGGTTTAGACTTGTTAAAACGCCTATATGCGACATTGTACTGTTCTCCGTCAGGAGTACAGCTTACGTTGGGTAAAAGAATCACCTCTCCGATGTACTTGTCAATGGATGCACTCCCGCCAGAGCTGCGTTCACTCCCTGATACTTTTTGGGCGACTGGTCCTAACGATGTAGGCCTTCTGGAAATACCACCATATGTAGTCACTTTGAAAGCAAATGTCAAATTTCCACGAATTCCACAATACAAGATTTCTAGTGAAGGTGAACGAGCACTTTTATTGATTGTGCAAGATTTGATTAAGAAAGGTGTAGTTGAAGAAACTAGAGGAAATGTCTGTAACAGTCCTGTATTACCAATTTTGAAACGTACTGATCCTTCAAAGCCTCCAGTTTATAGGTTTGTTATCGATCTCAGAGAGGTTAATAAGATTGTGGTTCCGCAGTTTCCTGTGGTTCCAGACATTACTGCATTGTTAACGTTAATTCCTGCTACAGCCACATGGTTTTCAGTTATCGACTTGAAGAATGCCTTTTTCAGCATTCCGATAGCCGAAGAAAGCAGAGATATTTTCGGTTTCTCTCTAGGAGGTCGAAGCTTCAGGTTTAAACGTGCTCCACAAGGCTACTGTGAGAGTCCGTCCATTCACAGTCAGGCATTAAAAAGTCAGTTAGATTCCTTTGTACTTCCTCCTGGTTCTGCCCTAGTGCAGTATGTAGATGACCTTCTGGTGGCTGCCGATGACAAGGAAACTTGCAAAGCAGCTACAATTTCGTTATTGCATCATTTGTCTAATTTGAATCATAAGGTGTCACCTTCGAAAATGCAATACTGCTGCCAAGAAGTGACCTACCTAGGTCATCTCTTGTCAAAGGAGGGAAGGAAGTTGACCCCAGAGAGAATAAAAGCAATTACGCAGATGAGTGTTCCCCGCACACAGAGAGAAGTATGTGCCTTCTTAGGTATTACCTCGTATTGTAGGCAGTGGATCCCAAATTTTTCACTTTTGGCAAAACCATTGGTAGCTTTGACTGGGAAAGGTGTTCCGAGTCCGGTGCCATGGTCTGCTGAATGTCAGGAGAGTTTTTCTGAGTTACGAAATGCACTATGTTCAGCTCCTGTATTGGGTACACCCGATTACAGTAAGCCATTCACGCTCTATGTTCACGAGAGAGAAGGCTGCGCGTTGAGTGTTCTGACACAGAGATTTGGTGATAAACAACGCCCTTGTGCGTATTTTTCATCAACATTAGACCCGGTAGCTAGAGCGTTGCCTAGTTGTTTGAGAGCTACAGCGGCAGCTGCAGCTTCCATTCGACAATCTGCTGGTTTGGTGATGAACAACATGCTAGTGGTCATGGTTCCTCATGCTGTGGATACACTCATGAACCGAACTAAGACGCAACACCTTACTAGTGCTAGATTATCAGGCTATGAGCTAACACTGTTAGCAAGTCATATTCAGATCAAAAGATGCAATGTATTGAATCCAGCAACATTGTTGCCGACTAATCAAGAGTCGAGTGATTCCGAACCCCATGATTGCTGTTTCAGAACTGAGGAGGAGACAAAAGGACGAATTGATTTAAAAGACACTCCATTATCAGATCCAGATGGCACGTTGTATGTTGATGGGTCATGTTTTAAATTGGAGAATGGTGATGTGACTGCTGCTTACGCAGTAACGACTTTGAGTACGATTGTGGAGACTGCAAGAGTGAGTCAGAATTCTGCCCAAGCTGCAGAGTTAATCGCTCTAACAAGAGCGTGTGTTTTAGCAAAGGGAAAGAGAGTGAATGTGTTCACAGATAGTCAGTACGCATTCGGCGTGGCCCATAGTTTTGGCCGTTTGTGGAAAGAAAGAGGTTTCATTACGTCCCATGGGACTAAGATTCAACATGGTCAGCTAGTTAACGACTTGTTGGAATCTCTAACCTTGCCGACTGAAGTTGCGATTGTGAAGTGCAGTGCTCATAAAGCAATCACGGATGATGTTGGTCGTGGGAATGCTTTTGCTGATGAAATCGCTAAACAGACAGCTAGAAATATGATGAGTAGAATGTATGTTGCAACGTCTGCAAGATGGATTTCCGAGTCTGGAATGTGTGAGGATACAGTGGAAAGTGTGAAAGAGATTCAGAAAGAAGCGACTGAGGAGGAAAAGCTTGCATGGAAAGAGAGTACGGGTAAATTGGACTCGAGTGGATGTTGGATTGATTTGTCGGAACAACAGCGTTGGATGTTGCCTGATGCGTACGTACTTGCAGTGGTTACGATGGCACATGGAGTAGCACACATTAGTTCTAAAGGGATTTGTAAGATGTTGGCTCCAGTTTGGAAGAATGATGGGATTAGCAAGTGTGCAGAGAGAGTGGTGAAAAATTGTATGGTATGCCTGATGCATAATCCTGGCAAGGGAGTCCCAACGCCTGCTGGTCACTTCGCTCCTCCTTCCTGCCCCTTTGAAGTGATTCAGTTAGACTTCATTCACATGGATCGTTGCAATAACCTAAAATACGTCCTGGTGGTAGTTTGTGCTTTTTCCAGATGGATCGAAGCATATCCACTGAAGGACAACACTGTCCTATCAACTGCCAAAATACTTCTCAAGGAATACTTCCCTAGGTATGGAATGCCACGGATTGTATGGTCAGATAACGGAAGTGAGTTTGTAGGGAAAGTTATGCAGAGTGTGTGTGCCGGTTTAGGAATCAAGCAACAATTTCACAGTGCAAACCATCCCCAGTCTGCTGGTTTAGTTGAGGGTTACAATGGCACCCTCAAGCTGAAACTCGCTAAAATACAGGCATCCACGGGTTTGTCCTGGCCAGACGCACTACCCTTGGCTTTGTTATCAACGAGAGCGACTGTACATTCTAGAGTAGGGCTTAGTCCTTATGAAATAGTCTTTGGTCGTCCTGCGAATATTTGGGGAGTGCCAAGGCCAAAAGAATTCTGTTCTCTGGAATATCCAATGTTGATTGATTACCTTTACGACTTGACTGCTAAATTGAGTCTTATTCACCAACAGGTTTTCGATGCATTGCCAAAGCCACCGGAGAGTCCAGGTCATCAGCTGAAACCAGGGGACCACGTTGTGGTGCGCAACTTTGCGAGGACGAAAAACCTTCAACCCAGATTTGTCGGCCCCTACCAAGTGCTGCTGGCGACGAGAACTGCTATTTGTGTGGCCGGCCGCAAGAACTGGATACACACGACGCACGTCAAACGTGTGCCCTTGCCGCTTCCTTATGATAACTGGGTGAAGAAGGGAATTGGTGCCTCTGAGTTTGAACAAACGCCCAAGTTTATCCCTTTCAGCGATGCCGAATTGATAACTGACACATCGAACTCTGGCTCTCCTCCTGAAACTACTTCTTTGACTTCTGAACACTTGCCCTCTGCATCAGAAGAAACTCTGCCTTCTGCGAACTTGAACATTACAACCTCTGCTGATAATACACTGTTTTCAGATCAAACAGCTCCTGCAAAACTGAGATATAATTTACGGTCTCGCAATATGGACAAATAAAGCAGGAAACTGCCTATTGTAATATTTGAATTTTAACACTTTTGCCCTCAGCCAGGAAGTTTGCTATTGTTTTATTGTTTTAAATTGCCTTGCCGTCTGGGTAGCCGTAGGGTCGTGGCTGTGTGCCTAGTTGAATCTGCGGGGGTCAGACACTAGGTCGATCTTTCTGTTAGTTCTGGGAACTCCCAGGGCTGATAGAGGCATTTTCATCTACGTACACATCATCAGTGGTCGCGAGCGGATTGTAGAAGATGGAGCTTCCTGCGCTGCAACGAGAAAATGTGATTTATGTTCGCAGAAACAGACTTTACAGAATTCTTCACAGCAAATGCTTTCTGATGCAATGTGCTATTACATTTTTTATTGTTTTGATAACGTTGGTGGGTGGAATCGTCTTTGGTGTGAATTTGATTTTTATGCCAGTAACCACAGTACCTCCCCTTGATCCTACTACTTCTACTGTTTCTTCTATGCACTCTTTTCACTCGTTTCCTGAACATGAGCAAGCTCGACGCTCAGAATTCATTAATAACACTTTCGTACAGCTCTTGCACCAACACCAACTGGTAGTTAACACTACAGACTGCTGGGTGTGTGGCTTGATACCCCACACTATGGATAAAGGCATTCCCTATCTAGTTTTGCCTTTTAGCTATAATGGATCATTTCAGGCCCTTCAGACCATTTTTGCTTATGCCCTTGAAACCTATCCTCCGCGTCCACCACGTTCCACTAAATATAACTCTGCCAACAAAGCTTTAGTCCAGGGAATTATTGACATGATCAAGGACGTCAATAATACTCCATCTTACCCTAGAGATGAATTACGAGTATATTTGAGTTGGAACTCTTCAGAGTATCGCCTTAGTTTGGGAGAAAGCAAGCGTAAAAGCTCAACTCCAATCTGGGTCGTGCCTCACCGAGGTCAGGTCTGTTTGCAAGGAAATTGGAGAAATCCGAGAGCTCAGCTAGGGAGGAGTGAGTGCGTAGAGACTTACGTGTTTCCGTCTAACTCTTCCCCTGCCTTCCTTACTGCTAGGGGTACCTACTTCATCTGTCAAGACAGAGCGTATACATGGCTGCCTGCTGACTTTTCAGGTTCATGTTATATTGCTCGATTGTTGCCTCCGACATACACTGCTTCATCTGATTATCACAAGACCAGAGTAGAAAGAGGTGTTTTCAGTAAGGAAGATACCGCTGGTCAGGAAGCTGGAGACTTCTTCAAAGGTTTCCTTCCGTTCTGGGGGCCTATGGCCAATAGTAGAAACATACGTCAGCTAACACGGGTAGTTGAATCTACTATTACCGAAACTGCTGGTGCCCTTAGCAATTTGACAGCTGAGCTTCAGGCGGATAGACTCATGACGTTGCAGAACCGTATGGTTCTAGACGTGATACTTGCAGACCGAGGTGGGGTATGCAGAATGATCCAATCGAGCTGCTGTGTTTTCATTCCCAATAATGCTCCAACTGTCTATGAGGCGATCTCTAAGCTACACAAGATTTCCGACTCTATACACGTAGACAAGGGAAACTGGTCCTTCATGGAGTGGTTTTGGACTCTGATATCAGCGTGGGGATGGAAGGTTCTGATGGTCATTGGTGTCATCTTAGTATTCCTGTTCTCGTGTTGCCTGATTATCCAGTGTGGTCCTGCTTTGTGTAGTCTCTGTGCTGCAACCTGTTTCAGAAAACCACCTGCTTTTGGAGAAAAGGCGCGAGAGAGGATGATGATACAACAGCATGTCACTGACCTGATGAGCATAGAACTAGATTCTGACATAGACTGAGTAATTGCCTATGTAAGGGCAAAAGGAGGGTCTGAGGTTCCGTGACGATTTGAACCCGTGTTTTCAACATTGTCGTAAATACATAATTTTGGTATCAGTGAACCGCAAATGGTCCATTTAGCACATCCTGGTGTTTTCGCTGTGCTACGAGCAAGAGTACTCCTGTTACAAACACATTTCTGATCTACCCATGGCATCCATTTTAGATCATGGCAGCCATTTTGTGTTTCTTGCCCTCACATAGACAATGGACACGCAATGACCTCTGATTACTTCATTTCGATTAAGGACACGTAGGCTTAGCCGGAGATTCACCTCTCTAGTGACACGTGCACCTTAAAACAGAACACGCTGTGGCTGCATGACTCGACAAAGGCTGCCTCCTCCTCTGCCTGAGGCCAGTCCTGCTATACTGGTTCTCGTGTTCGTTGGCCTGATCATGATTAGGCGGCCGAAGCTGGTAGCCTTGCCCATTTACGACCCACAAACATCTCTTATCCTGCTTTTCTATCTTCTGCACCTGGCTCTGCTCCTTTCCTTCTGGGCCTTTATTAGGGGGAGGTAACGAAATTTACGATGAGGTTGTCCGGCTCTTGAATGAAATGTTGACATGGGATTGTGATGGAATAGTGGGAACCCCTCTTCGTAATGTTTGACATCAGATATTATCGACGATTCCTGTGCAACGCCAAATATTTATTGTTTAGGACACAAAGGTTTTGGGAATGTACTAACATGTGAAGAATTTGCCTGAAGGCCAATATTTAGTATATAAGGAGCAACCTTTCTTGTACAAATCGAACAGGCTCCTAGACACTACCCGTGTGTAGTTTCTGTGACTTCTGTGTCCCTGCAGTAATAAACCTTTGGTCTTTGACGCCACCATCGAGAAGCCCGTGTTTCTGTTTATTTATGCACCGAGACAGGTAGAACTCCGGGGTCTTCGGGTGTTATCCCTGACGCCTCTGGACGGAACCAAAAAGTCCAGAACTCCACCTCCTTCACACATACTTGGTTCCCACCTCTCCCCACATTCTATAATTGTGCGGCTGGGGGCCATACCATTTTAGAAGGTCAGCTGCCTTTAGGAAATTCGCTCCTTCATAAGGTGAAGACAAAGAGGACTGCTTCTGTCACTGAAAGGGAAATTGCTATTCTTGTTACAAAAGCAACAATACGGGTTACCAACAGAAGTGTGTAAACTACACCTCAGGGAAATGTACAGGGAAGGCTTACACAAATAGGTATAATGTAAAAAAAAAATAACAAAATCATGCAGCATGCTGGAGCAGAAATAGAAATGCATTCTTCAGGAGAAGAACTGAAAAGCAAAACTAGTTCTAAAAAGAACACTTAGGGCCTGATTATGAGCTACAATGTTATTTATAGCCCCAAATAAATAACAATAGCATGGGGTACGTTACTTATTGGGTGTGATAAATATCACCTGTTACGGGTTTATGGGCAAAAACATGCATATTTTGGTATCTTGTGGTTCCATGATTCCGAATTGGGTTCGATAGTGCTGAAATCCAATTTATAAAGATCGTCAGAAATGGACGATTTTGGTCTCTATAGACCGCAAATGGCGAGTGTAGCGTGTTTAAGTGTTTTCATATGAATCGATTTAGGAGAACACTCTGTATTCGAGGATTTAGTTTGAACCCTCGGGTTCCATTTTGTAATGTGGCAGCCATCTTGTATGGTTGCCCTAACATAGGCCCTATGATTGTGGCCGAACGAGTCCTTGACACGTACGCCTTAGCTGACTTCTGGTTGACCTGGCCGAACTGACTTCTCGCCTGGGGCGAATCCTGCTGAGCCAGTTCCTTGGTTAGCAGCTGCACTGATAAAGATCAAAGAACAGGACGTGGTCCGACATTATGGCCCACCGTTCCCACTCCTAGTCAGGAAGGCCAGATGAATCCACAGGAGTCGACGCTTAGTCCCAACGCCCCTCTGCCTCAGAAGTCACCCGACACAGCAATGTCAAGGTAACCGCTAAAACAGAAGGGAAAGGGGAAGTGGATAAAATAACAAAAGAGAAGAGAGGCTGCCCTCGAGAGTTGGAGAACACTCTTCGTATTGGTCTTCAGGGTCTTCTGATTGACCTGTAAGGAAATCCTGTTTAATTTCAAGCAGCTATTTTACATGCAAATCATTTATTACACTAGCAAAACGCTTACCCTTAAACCACCGGCAACTGCTTCTCTCTCATTAATTTTCAACTGAACTCGGGATTCAATTAACCTATATAAAACACAGTATCATTAGCTATCGAGAATATCTTACGGAAATAGTTTAGTGTGACTCTATGATGGATCTTATAATAGATGTACCTGGCAGAGTTGGAATGTGTTCTGTAACTAAGTCCATTTAAAGTTGCATTCTGTAGCTTGACAACAAAAATATATATTGCGTTTCAGAAAATACACGATACCCTAGCTATGAGTAAACTATAGAAGAAAGAAAACAGCTTCCGGCATATCAGTTCAGTCACTTGATAACGCCTTGGCTTGAAGACGCCAAACGCGTCAAAAGCAGTTCATTTCAGTCTAGAATGAGGCTTGAAGAGTCTTACTTCAGGTCCCTCGTTGCGCATGCGAATGTATAACCTTTTCGGATGAAAACTGAAGATTTCTCCGGAAAACTCGGAACTCCGGAACTTCACTCTGTCTTCGTGGACGATTCCAGTTGAAGTGCGCAGTTCGTTATCAGAACGCGCGCCTCGCCAGCTGCACTGGTTGTGAGCGAAGAAACACTAGACCGGCAACTTTTCATTCTGCCGTGTCCCGTTCCTTCAACCATTTTTACGCTGCTATTTTGGAGTTCAATTAAACACCGCTTAAGGAAAATTATTGGAACCACATGACGTCTTTTCCAGCGTGAGTGTTTACATTGTGTCTGACCTTTTGACATGATTTTTGGGGTTTTCCCACTATTTGGACTAATGGCTAGGCAAGACCTGACAGTACCTCCCTCCAAGGTAGGGTCCCCCAATTTTGGTTTTGTAGGATACATTCTATGGAAGGTTTGGACTAATCTTGGAGCATGTACATTTGAAGAAGGTTCCCAGGATCTCTCTTCAGGGCCATAACCTTTCCACTCAACCAAGTAATGTAACTTCCCTCTGGAAATTTTAGAGTCTAGAATCCTGCTAACCTCAAACTCTTCTCCAGATTCTACGTCTATGGAAGAAGGGGCCACCTTAAGTCTAACATTTTTTGGATTCTTTTTAAGTAGGGAAACATGGAAGGCTGGATGTATCTTTAATGATTTTGGAAGTTGTAACTTAACTACCACTGGATTTATGATTTTCAGCACCTTAAAAGGTCCAATATATCGAGGTTGGAACTTCCTGTTGCCTTTTAATCTCAAATGTTTAGTGGACAGCCACACCTCATCATTTACCTCATAATTTGATCCTGCTCTTCTTTTTTTATCTGCATGTTTTTTGTATGACTCTTTAGCCTTGGTTAGATTCTTCTGGGCCTTATCATAAGCTACTCTTAAGTCGGTTATGACTTCAGTGATTGCAGGCACTTTTGTATCCATTTTGCCCAAAACTAGTCTCGGGTGTCTTCCTGAATTTAAATAGAACGGGGAATACCCAGTGGAGTCATGCACAGCATTGTTATAGGCAAATTCTGCCGACCACAACAACTCAGTCCAATTACCCTCCTGTTCCAACAGAAAGAGCCGTAGATACTGTTCTAGTTCTTGGTTGACTCTCTCAGTTTGACCGTCTGTTTCTGGGTGATAACTGGTCGAGTATCGGGTGTCAATTCCAAGGCTATGCATGAATTTTTTCCAAAATTTGGATATGAATTGCGTATCCCTATCTGATATGAGGATTTGTGGGATTCCATGGGCTCGTACAATATTTTGATTGAATAGTTGAACTAACTGAGGAGCAGTGGGGGACAGCTTTTAGGGGAATGAAGTGACCCATCTTTGAAAAGGAATCAACGAACACCAGAATGACTGTATGCCCCAAACTAGGTGGAAGATCTACAATTAAATCTAATGACACAGTATGCCACGGGCCAGGAGCATTAGGTAAAGGCTGTAATAAGCCCTGAGGAGCACTTCGATTAGATTTCCCTTTAATACACACTTCACAGGTTGCCACATACTGTCCCACCTGAGCTGCCATGCCAGGCCACCAAAAATGTCGTTTTATTAGTTCCAGAGTCTTTTTGACCCCCTTATGCCCAGCAAGACGATCATCATGAAAGTTTTTTAAGACCTTTTCCTGCATTTCCTTGGACGGCAGGTACAATTTGCCATCATAAAAGGGAAGGCCAATAACCAAGGATTTCTGTCGTCGGACATAGACCAGTTTGAGAGTTCAGTAGAATGATTCTTCAAAATTTCTTCTGTGATTTCTTCCAGCTGGATAACTCCTATTACCTTTTCCAAGGGAATGATTAATTCAGGACGTGAAGTTTTAGTTTCTTCCGGAGAATTCAGTCTTGCGATCCCGGTTTGTAGGTGATTACAAAGTCAAACTCCGAGAAATATAAAGACCATCTTAGCTGTCGTGGCGTGAGAGTTTTAGCGGACTTCAAAAACTGCAAATTGCGGTGATCTGTGAATACAGTCACACAATGTTTAGCCCCCAGCAGATAATGAGGCCAATCCTGAAAAGCTTCTTTCACCGCCAACAACTCCTTGTCGGCTATGGAGTAATTGCATTCAGGCTCTGACAATTTCCTCGATCGGTAGGCTACCGGATGGAGTTGCCCCGTTAATTTGTCTCTCTGAGATAATATGCCTCCCGTGGCGAAGTCTGACGCATCTGTTTCCACATAAAATGGTTGTTCCGAGTCAGGGTGTTTCAAAATTGGAGCCGTAACAAAAGCCTTCTTGAGAGTTTGAAACGACTCCTCAGCCTCATCCGACCACTCAAACTTTTTCCCCTTCTTTAATAGTCGAGTGATTGGTGAAACTTTATCTGAAAAATTGGGTATAAATCTGCGATAAAAATTAGCAAACCCAATAAAACTTTGTATTTCCTTTACACTTCTTGGAGAAGACCATTCTTGTATGACTTGAACCTTAGAGTCATCCATTTCCACGCCGTCGGCGGACAACACAAAACCCAGGAATTCCACACGATTAGCATGAAAAGAGCACTTTTCCAACTTAACGTAGAGATGGTTCTCTAACAACTTCTGTAACACAACACGAACGTGTTGCACATGCTCCTGGACGTTATCTGAAAAAATCAAAATGTCGTCGATGTAAACGACCGCAACACGATCCAAGAATTCTCGCAATACGTCGTTAACAAAGTGCTGGAACGCAGCTGGGGCGTTGCTAAATCCGTAAGGCATCACTTGATACTCGAACAGGCCGTATTTGGTCCGGAAGGCCGTCTTCCACTCGTCGCCTTCGGCCACTCTTACCAAATGGTACGCGCCCCTAAGGTCAAGTTTGGTGTATATTTTGGCCCCCTTAACTTGATCCAACAGCTGAGAAATTAGAGGAAGGGGGTATCTGTTTTTTACAGTAACTTGATTTAACGCTCTGTAATCAATGCAGGTCTGCAGGCTGCCATCCTTCTTAGGACGGAAAAACAGAGGCGATGACACAGGAGACTGGGACGGCCGGATAAATCCAATCTTCAAATATTCGTCCAAGTATTCCTTCAGGTATACATTCTCGGCTTCTGTTAATGCATAAATGCGACTACATGGTAACACAGCTCCGGGTTCTAGCTCAATTTTGCAATCATATTCTCTGAGGTGGAAGTCGCTCTGCATTTTTCTTATCAAACACGTTAGCAAGATCACTATATTCCTGGGGAATTTCTTGGGTTATAGTGGCACAAATCCTGTTGTCAAGTTGAGCAAGCGGAGAAGCCGGGGAACCTTCACTTTTAGGCTGAACTCTCGAAAAGCAATTCTTTAGGCAATGTTCAGAAGTCATCTTCACTGTTCTTCGTTCCCAATCTATGGAAGGGTTGTGTTCAGACAACCAAGGCAAACCTAAAATGAGTTGAAATTGTGGAGCGTCGATAAGATTGAATCTTATGGACTCACGGTGGCCTTGCAACCCCACCAATTCCAGAGTTTCTGTTTCATTAATGATGGGACCGGAGGTGAGATTAGTACCATCTACAGCTTTTACTATTTCATGATGTCTCTTCTTGACGGTTCTGACTCCAATTTCCTGTGCATAGCGTAAATCACAAAAGTTTCCGGTGGCCCCAGAGTCGATCATGACCGAGACTCCCTGGATTTCTTTGAGCCCAAATTTCACCGTGAATGAGACCGTGAGATGAGGTGCTGTCGACTGTAATGTATTAATCAATTGTTGTGGTTCCTGAGTTGACTCGTTGCAACATCCCACCAGGGCAACTCCTTCTACTGATGGGATCTGTCTTTTACCCCTTGACTGGTCTTTGGTCTTTTTGGGCATTCCTTTACAAAATGCCCTGAAGTACCACAATACAAACACAGCTGATTATTGCGCCGCTTCTCCTTCTCTTCTCTAGACAAGGGCCCCCTGATGGAGCCAATCTGCATAGGTTCTTCGCTCGTGTTGACTTCCTTCTTGTTGCCTTCCGACTTGATCCGGTCTAGACGAGGAACGTAGGTTTTAAAATCTTTCTTTTTCTCGGACCTCCTTTCAAATTGACGATGGTCAAGTTGAAGGACTAAATCAATCAATTCAGAAATGTCCTGCGGACGCTTCGGTATCTGAGCTAAAGCGTCTTTCAGCTCGTCCTTGAGCCCTCGATAGAAAATTGCTGAGCGCTTTTCTTCTGGCCAATCCGTTTCCACAATTAATTTGTTGAACTGCACAATATAGGCCACCAGGTCACGATTCCCTTGTTTAAGGTCTAATAGTTTGTTGTCGATAGCTTGGTTAGCGGTTCTTCTGTCAAAGATTCTCAAAAACTCTTTTTTAAAAAGATCAAAATTGTACAGGGCTGGGTCATTGCGTGAGACCAAAGGCATAGACCAGGCAGCGGCATCACCGCTCAAATACGACAGCATGAAAGCAACCTTGACTTGATCTTCTTTAAACACCACTGCCCGACATAGAAAATGTAAGGAGCACTGGGTGAGAAAAATCTGGGCCTTATGTGGATCCCCACTAAATCTCTCTGGGTTTGCCAATGGCACTACCGGGGCTACTGAGTGAACCACTTGAGTGGCTACTTCAGAGGCTGAACTCATACTAGAATGGATTCCAGGCAAAGGGGTGGTACCTGCCAACAACTCTTCCATTTTTAGTTTAATTTGGTGGGTCTCCTGTTGGGAACGTTTAACCTCCTCTCTTAGAGCTCTATTTTCCTCAACTGAATGGGTTAACTGGTTCTGCAACCCTTCTAGAATTCCTGCCAACGCTTTTAAGTCTAACCCCTCAGCCATGTCGACTCGGGTGGATATTACGGCACTTCAATCTGTCAGGAAGGCCAGATGAATCCACAGGAGTCGACGCTTAGTCCCAACGCCCCTCTGCCTCAGAAGTCACCCGACACAGCAATGTCAAGGTAACCGCTAAAACAGAAGGGAAAGGGGAAGTGGATAAAATAACAAAAGAGAAGTGAGGCTGCCCTCGAGAGTTGGAGAACACTCTTCGTATTGGTCTTCAGGGTCTTCTGATTGACCTGTAAGGAAATCCTGTTTAATTTCAAGCAGCTATTTTACATGCAAATCATTTATTACATGATGGGTTTGTCCGGCCTGATCGAACAGGAAACTAACATATGCTCGATCGTTTTTGGTGGGCTGGACAATGGAAAGTGGGATTAACTTTGACTGTTGTGATTCGTTACTTTTTGAAATGCTACTTGTTCATTGGTTCGTTTTGTATGCACCGAATGTAAATTGCGATGTTGCCAGAAGCATAATTTTCGGCATAAAAGACCGAGTTTTGTTCATTGAGGTGGTGCAGTCTCTTTCGAACTACCCGTGTGTACTTCGTAGACCTCTGTCCCTGGTTTCAACCATTAAACTTTGGTCTTTGACGTCATCGAGAAGTATCCCGTGTCTCTGTTTGCCATGACAGGGGAATCCGGGGTCTTTGGGTGTTGTCCTGACACCGCAGGTTTTTTGTATTAGTATTGGTTCCAAGAAAACCCAGTACCTCATTTGGCGCCCAACGTCAGGCGACTTCAGTGGTACCGGTCCAAGCCAGAGGTTCGTGAGGAGCGTCGTGCGAAAATTCCGGAGGTTGGCCAGCCACTTCAGCGACCCCTGTATGTCGACGTGGTTCCGAAGGTCTTTGCTGCGAGGCTTCCCGCGTCCCGACGGCTATGAAGGACTGCTGCCCTGACTGTCGCCCTGTTTTGGAGCCTTAGACGTTTGTAGAGCGAGACGATTGACGGGTCTTCTGGTGACGCCATCGACAATTCAGTTAAGTATTAAGGGAGCGTCTCCTAGTTCTTAGTTCTTAGTTTGGTTTTGTATCCTTTTAGTGGATAGCTTTGATTTGGTACCTGCAGGCCCCAAAGCCAAGGGATTCGTGTATTCACAAGTTTATCGATTTTAGATTACCCTTGTTGTTTGAAGCTAGACTAGTGAGCAAGATGCCTGCTTTTAGCAGTCTTAGGAATGTGTTTAGTTGTTGTACTATGAGGGATTCCCGATTAGAGGATTCGTGTCCGGTTCCTCCGATCGGAACTCCTACATATGAGTTATATGTGAAGCATGGAGTAGGTCCTATTAGCTATAATGAGATTTGGATAAAATACACGAAGAACGACGGTGTCCTACAGTGGCCCCGTTATGGTAGTTTTGAGACAGAAGTCTTAGATAATCTCGAAGTGAAGTTGTTCAAGAAGAAAGCCCGGCCGGCGATATTTGACTCTTTCCGCATATGGCGCAAGGAAGCCAAACAGAAAGAAATTAAGTTAGCGAAGAAGAATAGAAAGGGTATGTCAATGGTGCAAGCCGCTGTTGCATACAGGAACGATGAGGACGAAAGAGATAGTGAGCAGATGCTTAGAGTGAGGAAGTTAGCGGTAGACAGATGCTACCCAGTCTTACCAGCTAAAGAGCAGAAAGACGAAAAGGATCTTGTGAAAGACCCTTTGATGTCGCATTTGCTAAATTCGCCACCACCCTATATGCAGAATGCTACGGCACCACCACAGCCTATTGTGGCCGTGCAAGTTCCTAATGTTTTGCCTGCTGTTATTCCTCCACAGCCAGCTCCTCCATTGGTTGTTGCTCCTAATGCGCAGCCTTCTCAAGGGTTGCCCACTTTGCCTTCTTCTACTACTGCTGTTCCTATGTCTGTTCCGACTATGGATCCTACTACTACTGTTTCGTCTCTTCTTGTCCTTCCGACTGTTCCTTCTCCTAGACAGCGGATGACTGCTGTCTTTTCTAATTTCCTAACTCCTATTTTGGGACAAATGGGTATGTCTCCTATGAATGAGCGTAGACAATTGCGTAGTCAATTGCCCGATACAGATGAGCGAGTGGTTCTAGACCATATGACACGTAGATGGGTGACGTATAAGTCCCAGTATGATCTGGAAGGTATTATGGATGTTTTCCGACAATGGGAAGCACCAAAACAGCGTTATGTTTTCGAACTTATGTGTGTATTCCTTCATGACCAATGGATGGATGAAGTGGGTAGAGTTCCTGTAGAATTGTCCCGATTGCGTTCGGAGTTTGCCAAAGGAACGATTGTGAGTCTACCCGATGTTGAGAAAGCTGTTTCAACGTTACTGTTGCTGCGAAGCGACGTTCCTGTTGACCGGTTGTTTGAGCCAGATTCGTCAGTTAGGAGAAAAGCGCGTCAATATCCGATGCGAGAGGTTCCTCCAGTATGGAGACCTGCTGACCCTGCTCCTCAGCCACCGATTCAAGCGCACTTCCAGCGTGTGTGGGTACATGTACCATGGAAGCGTGCAGAAGTTCTAGCGCTTAAGCAGACTTTACCAGATCCACGAAAGAACCCTGCAGGGTATTATAAAGAACTTGCGCAAACTGTGAGTTTGTGCGTCATGAATTTGGCGGACATAGATATGTTGTTTGGGAATGTTGTTCCACAGCCCATTTGGAATGTCATTCGACATACAGATCATGATAATGAATTGGGCGATACGTGGGTGAATCTCGCTGCAGCAAATGATAGGCAAGTTGGAGGTGCTAAGCCCGAAGATGTTATTATTGAACTTCCTGGTAGGATTATTACTCTCATGAAGACTTTAATGCCTGAAGTCCGTGTTAATTGGGATAAACTGTCAGCCTGTAAGCAGAAGAAAGAAGAGTCTGTTTCAGACTTTTTCTCGCGTTTTGAGGAAACGTTTGTAGATCATAGTGGTCAGGATATGGCTACAGAAGGTGGCCAGAGATTGTTTGTTGATAAATTTGTGCATAATCTTCTTCCCGAGTTGTGTACTAAATTGAAAGATTCCGAGAGTTCTTGGCCTGTTTCTACTTCGGCGCAGATTCTTGCTACGGCTCAGTACTACGAGAATAGGCGCAAGGATGAGTTAGAGAAAGCGGATAAGAAGACTAAGGAATTGAAGACTAAAGTTCTTCTACAACAAGCTTATCCATGCTTATATTATGCTTATAAGCAGCCTCAACAGTATTCGAGGAACTCGCAAAGAAACGAAACTCCTCAACAACAGCGTGTTCCGTATGGGCCTAATCAGTGTGCATATTGCAGAGAAGAGGGTCATTACAAGAATAGTTGTCCCGTTCTGTTGCAACGTGCAAATAGTGCTCCTGGTATTAGAGGTAGAGGTGCTCAACAAGCGCCTAGAGGTAGAGGTCGCGGACAGAACACGCGCTCTTTGCCTCCGCAAAATTCAATGAACAGTTTTGTTCAGTAATAGAGTTCTTCTGGTAGATCTACACAGTACTACGTAGATGATTACTATGTTGAAGGCGATGGAGAGCAAGGTAATGATTATTAGGACAGCCATGGACAAAGAGAGGGAGTTGTTTCAGTTCCGCTAGATCAGAGTGGACCTTACGTGGAAGTGATTGCATCAGGTGTGTCAGAGCCTTTTCTGCTAGACACTGGTGCTACGAAGAGTTCTATTATGCATTTGAAACTCCCTGGCGCACCTTTGTCTGGCTTAAACAATGTTTCTATAGGTTTTTCTGGCGCCCCCGTTATGAATCCGATTTCCGTTCCATTGCCTATTTCTGTTGGTCCTCGTAGACTTGAAGCACCCCTTCTTTTGACCACGGGTTGTAATGAGAACTTACTAGGCCTTGATTTGTTGAAAAGATTGTATGCGACTTTGTACTGTTCTCCGTCAGGAGTACATCTTACGTTGGGTGAGAATGTGATTACTCCGATATATGTTTCAAAAGATTGTCTTCCATCTGAATTGTCTTCTTTACCAGACTCGTTGTGGGGCTACGGGTCCAAATGATGTGGGCCTGTTAGTCTAACATCATCAAACTCAACACCCACAATGAAAGGATCAAGTTCACTCACAATATCTCAAACGAAACCATAGCATTTTTGGATGTTCAAATCACCTTAAAAAACAACGTCATCAGCACCAAAGTCTTTCACAAATCCACGGATAGAAATGCCAGTCTTTTATTTCAAAGCTTCCATCCTGAAGCTTTAAAGAAACATTTGCCTACCTCGCAATATATCAGATTGAAAAGAATCAATTCCAATGAACACGATGCAAAGATTTCAATACAAAAACAAACAGAAAAGTACAAGTTTAGAGGTTACCCCGTGGACATCTTGGAAAAAGCTTTAACCAAAGTTGAGAAAATGAAGAGAAATGATCTACTGACTCCTAAGACAAAACAACAACAACAAAAAACCATTTGCGTTTTAAAATATTCTTCGGATTCTCACAAAATTAAAAACATTATAAACAAACATTGGCATTTGATTCAGACTGAACCGGATCTCAACAACTTGTTCGACGACAAAATCACGTTTGCCTTTCAAAGGTCCAAAAATCTTAAAGAATTGTTGAACACTCCGACCAAGCCCAAAATAGCTTGGAAAGGAATGTCTAAATGTTTCAATTGCATCCATTGCAATAATGTAATAACTGGAAAGACAATTATGCACCCCACAAAAGGTTTTCCAATTGATTTACATCATTCCAGTACATGTGACACCGCCAACTGCATCTAATTAATCAAATGCCCATGTGGCAAAATCTATATCGGTCAAACCGAGCGTAAGATCAAGGTCCGCATCACGGAGCACAAGAGCAATATCAGATTAAGCAACATGAAATCTACTTTGGCAAGCCATTGGAAAGACATGGGGCATCAAATTTCCCAATTGAAATTTATGGTGATCGAGACGATCCAACAACGCCCAGACATGGATCCTGTGAAACAGAGACTAAGGGCAGAATTTTATTGGATAAAAAAATTGAACTCAACCCAGCCTGCAGGGCTAAATGATCGGATTGAACATGCATGTTTTTTATGAACTCATCGAGCTTGAGCATTGACTTTCGACATTATCTGATCCCCGCACAATCATCCAGAATTTTATCGTTTGAATTGTTTGTTTGTTACAGCATCAACTTACATTATTCGTTAGCATAATACATTGTTATTTGTACGTTGATACGCATAAAGTTTGAGATTCAACACTAGGATTACTCCATGCTGATTGTTTGGTAAGCCGCGATACTCTTGTCACATGACCGGTCGATCCGCGCTGCCATTGGCCGCAGGTCCCGATCACGTGATCAAAATATATTTATATACACGGAAATTGAATCTTAACCGCGAAGACGTAGCCGCGTCCTGTTACTCGTAAGTGAGAATGTTTTTGTTTTAAGCGTTAAAAATGTGCTCTCGAGATCCGTTGGGAATAGTTTAATGCAGTTGATGGTTAACTTTGGTAAAGCATGTGAGTTATCGTCATTCCATTTCTAATTGAGTTGTCACTTTGAATTCTCTTCTGCATCGTGTAGCGACAAAGTGCAATGTATTGTGTTATTTTTACAATGAGAGAGTGACTATTTTTACAATTAGAGAGTGACTAATTTGGTCCTGTTTGCGCTTTATTTTCAGACCCCTGACGAAGGGTCATGTTGGTATGGACCCGAAATGCATTGGGTGGATTGAAACATTTGAAAATCATGATATGACTTCATAAGAATCGAATTATGTTGGTCAGAAACTTCCGTTTAAACATATGCAACGCATGAACTGAAAAATTTGAAAAATTTGAATTAAGCAAATAAAACTGATGAACTCGGAGTAGAAACTTGTTTTCTTTGTTAAATGAGTGCTCAGCCTCGAGGATAGTGTGTTCTACCCTCAACATTCATTTACATTTCAAGGCACGTTCAGACTACGTGTGACGACTAGAGCACCTTCTTATGAATTGAACTAACTTTGTTGAAAATTCTAGAAACATTGAGTGCACCTGGATAATACTTTCCTGTTAGACATTCCTCCATATGTTGTGACGTTGAAGGCGAATGCCCAGTTACCTCGCATTCCGCAATATCGTATTTCGAGTGATGGTGAACGAGCGCTTTTAGCGATCATTTATGATCTGATTGACAAAGATGTTATTGAAGAGACTCGAGGTAATGTGTGCAATAGTCCGGTTTTGCCTGTTCTAAAGAGAACTGATTCTTCACAGCCTCCTGTATATAGGTTTGTTATAGATCTTCGTGAAGTGAACAAAATAGTTGTTCCGCAATTCCCTGTTGTACCCGACATTACTGCGTTACTAATTGATTCCAGCTTCTGCCACTTGGTTTTCGGTGATCGACTTGAAGAATGCTTTCTTCAGCATCCCGATTGCTATAGAGAGTAGAGATATCTTTGGATTCTCTTTAGGAGGACGAAGTTTCCGCTTCAAGCGCGCTCCTCAAGGTTATTGCGAGAGTCCATCAATTTACAGTCAAGCTCTGAAGACACAACTTGACTTGTTGGCCTTACCGGAAGGTGCGGCCCTTATCCAGTATGTAGATGATTTGTTAGTCGCTGCCGATACTGAAGAGATATGTAAGGATGCCACTGTGTCCTTGTTGTCTCATTTGTCTGAATGCCATCATAAAGTTTCTCTTTCCAAACTACAATTTTGTCGCCAAGAAGTTACCTATCTAGGTCACCTCTTATCGAAGGAGGGAAGGAAACTGACTCCAGAAAGAATTCAGACCATTGCGAAAATGAGTGTCCCTACGACACAGAGAGAAGTACGTGCGTTTTTGGGGATTACGTCATACTGTAGACAGTGGATCCCAAATTTCTCTCTTTTAGCGAAGCCTTTGATAGCTCTTACGGTTAAGGACACTCCAACTCCAATTCCTTGGACTGAGGAATGCCAAAAGAGTTTTTCTGAACTACGAAATGCGTTGTGTTCGGCTCCTGTGTTGGGTACTCCCGACTACAGCAAGCCTTTCACATTGTATGTCCATGAAAGGGAAGGATGTGCATTGTCGGTTTTGACTCAACAATTTGGTGGGAAGCAACGCCCATGTGCGTACTTTTCGTCAACTTTAGATCCTGTGGCCAGAGCGTTGCCGAGTTGCTTGTGAGCAACTGCAGCAGCGGCTGTTTCGATTCGACAATCTGCTGGTTTGGTTATGGATAATACACTAGTGGTTATGGTTCCACATGCAGTGGATACCTTGTTGAATAGGACGAAGACACAGCACTTGACTAGTGCTCGGTTGTCAGGGTATGAGCTTACGTTGTTAGCAAGCCATGTGCACATCAAGAGGTGCAATACCCTAAATCCGGCTACATTGTTGCCGATTTCGCTTGAGACAGACGATGATAGCGAAGAGCAACACAATTGTTTCTTGAGAACTGAAGAAGAGACGAAAGGGAGGATAGATCTGAAGGATACTCCTCTCCCTGATTGTAATGATGTCTTGTGGGTCGACGGCTCGTGTTTTAAATTACCGAATGGCGATACCACTGCAGCATATGCCGTGACGACTTTACATACAGTTGTCGAAGCTACGCGCATACCACATAATTCTGCTCAAGCGGCAGAATTGATAGCACTTACAAGAGCATGTGTGTTGTCGAAAGGGAAAAGAGTGAATGTGTATACTGATAGCCAGTATGCTTTTGGAGTGGCCCATAGCTTTGGACGATTGTGGCGTGGACGTGGATTTTTGACATCGCATGGGATGAAAATCCAGCATGGGCAACTGGTGAATGAGCTTCTTGAATCTCTTACGTTGCCTTTGCAGATAGCGATTGTGAAATGCAGTGCCCATAAAAAGGTCACAGATGATGTTGGTCGTGGTAATGCGTTTGCGGATGAGGTTGCGAAAGAAACTGCTAGGAATGTAACGAGTCGAATGTATGTTGTGGGTCCAGCTAGATGGGTTCCGGAGAAAGGCATGTGTGAAGACACTATTGAGAGCGTGAAAATTATTCAGAGTGAAGCCACTGAGAAAGAGTTGGATGAATGGAGAGAGAGGAAGGGTAGGTTGGATTCGAATGGTTGTTGGACTGATTTGTCCGAACATCAAAGATGGTTGCTGCCGAATGCATATGTGCTTCCAGTTGTTACAATGGCACATGGATTGGCACATATTAGTGTGAAAGGGATTTGTAAGCTGTTGGCTCCGGTTTGGCAGAATGTGGGAATACCTAGATGTGCAGAGAACTTGGTCAAGAATTGTATGGTGTGTTTGATGCATAATCCTGGCAAGGGAACCCCAACACCAGCTAGTCATTTTGCTCCTCCTACATATCCGTTCGAGGCTTTGCAGCTAGATTTTATCCATATGGAAAGATGCAACAACTTGAAGTATCTGTTGGTAGTTGTTTGTTATTTTTCTAGATGGGTAGAAGCATACCCTCTTAAGGACAACACTGCTTTGTCCACGGCCAAAGTTTTGATAAAAGAATTTTTCCCTAGATTTGTATTGCCGAGAATGATTTGGAGTGATAATGGAAGTGAGTTTGTGGGACGAGTGATGAAGAGAGTGTGTGATGGTCTCGGGATTAGGCAGAAATTCCACGCTGCAAATCATCCCCAATCAGCTGGTTTAGTTGAGTGCTATGATGGCACTTTGAAGTTAAAATTGGCCAAAATTCAAGAGAGCGCTGGTTTACAATGGCCAGATGCTTTGCCATTAGCACTTTTGTCCACCCGAATGACTGTGCACTCGCGAATGGGTTTGAGTCCGTATGAGGTTGTGTTTGGTCGCCCGGCGAATATTTGGGGCGTACCAAGACCAACGAAGTTTAGTGATCTTGAGTATCCTGTTTTGCTTGATTACTTGCGTGAAATGACAACTAAAATGAGTGTTTTACGCCAACAGGTGCACGACTCTCTTCCACAAGCTGCCGAAGATCCAGGTCACATTATTGAACCTGGGTCCTGGATTTTCGTGAGGAATTTTCAACGCACCAAGAACGAACAGCCCCGTTGGACCGGACCTTATCAGGTCCTCTTGTCGACGAGATCTGCGGTACGAGTTCGTGGAAAGAAACACTGGATTCACGGGTGCCACACGAAGAAGGCACCCTTACCTTTACCGTATGATAAGTGGGTTCAAGACGGTCTTGCAGACTCTGAGACAGAAACTGTTCCGAAATTTGTTGCATTCAGTGATGCCCGTCTGATTGGTACTAATTCAGAACTGGAGAGCGATCGTCTTTTGCAATCTTCAATACCTCCTGCAAAGCGGTTGGACACTTCTGAGCCACATCTTTTGTTCACTGATCAAGAAGTACCTGGAAGAGACAGATATAATTTGAGATCGAAAAATAAGGACAAATAAATCTTAATAAAGTTGATTTTTTTACTGTTTGCAGGTTAACTCTCCACCAAGGATCTACGTATTTTTGTTTTTCTGAACCGCCATCCGGTTCCTGCTGCTAGGGTCGCGGTTGCTACCAGTCTTGGGAGTGCAAGCCTGAGACACTAGGTCTTGGGTTCTGTTGGTCCGAGGCAGTCTTCCTGGGTTCAGCGGAGGCCCTCTTAAGCAGAATCAACCAACCACCGCGGGCAGCAACTTTAGTTTAGGATGGATTTCTTTGAATTGGAGAGACCTGTGCAGACACCGACTTTTAGAGAACGCATTTACAAAATAATGTCGAAGAAATGTTTTTTGATTCGTGCATACTTTTACTACTGAGTTTTGTAATCTTCATAATTGGTTATGTAGCATTTGTTTTTAAAGTGACGTCTAATTCCACTGTGCAATCTACACCTTCACCTACTATTTCCTCTCATTTTTTTCACCCTTTGCCTGAACATGAGGTAATCCGACGTAAGGAATTTGTTAACAATTCCTTCATACAGCTTTTACACCAGCACCAGTTAGTGATTAATACAACAAACTGATGGATTTGTAGTTTAATGCCTCATACAGCCGATAAGGGAATTCCTTATTTAGTTCTGCCTTTTAGTTTAAATGGTTCGATTCGAGCTTACAGAACCATGTTCATATATGTCCATAGTGTTGACCCTTTACGTTCACCGAGAGATAATCCAAAGAATAGTCCTATAGCTAGAGGCATAGTCGATATGATCCAAGGGACTAATGCAGTAGAGACTATTCCTAAAGACGAGAGGCAACCATATAGTGGTTGGAGCGTAAATGGATATGGAGTAAGTCTGAGTATTAACCAGCGTGCGAAAAGTCCTCTACCGATCTGGATAGTGCCTCATAAGGGTTACTATTGTCTATAGGGCAACGGTAAGAATCCGAGAGCTCAGTTAGGGAAGAGCGTTTGTGCTGAGACTTACGTGTTTCCGTCTCAGTCTTCCCCAGCGTTCTTAGCAGCCAAGGGTACTTATTTTGTTTGCTACGACAAAGCATACACATGGTTGCCCCATGATTTTTCGGGCACATGTTTTGTTTCCTTTCTGTTACCCCCCACTTTCACAGCTGCGGCAGATTATCACAAGATGAGAATTGCTAGAGGTGTCTTTAGCCAAGAAGACACTGCAGGACAAGAATTGAGTGATTTCTTTAAGGGTTTTCTGCCGTTTTGGGGACCTATGGCTAACAGTAGGAATATTCGTCAGCTTACGAGAGTGGTTGAGTCCACCATAGTTGAGACGGCCGGTGCCCTTGGTAATCTGACTGCTGAGCTCCAGTCGGATAGACTTATGACACTTCAGAATAGATTTGCCCTAGATGTTATTCTAGCAGATCGAGGGGGAGTTTGTAGATTGATTCAATCGAGCTGCTGCGTTTTTATTCCGGATAATGCTCTGTCAGTCTTCCAAGCCATTTCTAAATTACATAAGATCTCCGATTCTGTCCATCTGGACAAAGGGGATTGGTCTTTGATGGGATGGTTATGGGGATTGATATCCACTTGGGGTTGGAAGATTTTGATGGTCATTGGGATGGTCTTATCGATTCTGTTCATGTTCTGTCTCTGCGTACAGTGTGCTCCGGCTATTTGTGGCCTTTGTGCTACTTTGTGTGTACGGAAGCCTGTCCGGAGAGAGATTCATAGTAATAAGATGATGCTACAGCAGCATATCGATGACCTGATGAATATAGATCCGGATTCAGATTAAATTGAGTTTGGGTTTATTGCCTATGATAGGGCAAAAGGAGGGTCTGTGGTTCCATGATTCCGAATTGGGTTTGATAGTGCTGAAACCCGATTTATAAAGATCGTCGGAAATGGACGAATTTGGTCTCTATAGACCGCAAATGGAGAGTGTAGCGTGTCTAAGTGTTTTCATATAAATCGATTTAGGAGAACACTCTGTATTCGAGGATTTAGTTTGAACCCTCGGGTTCCATTTTGTAATGTGACAGCCATTTTGTATGGTTGCCCTAACATAGGCCCTATGATTGTGGCCGAACGAGTCCTTGACACGTACGCCTTAGCTGACTTCTGGTTGACCTGGCCAAACTGACTCCTCGCCTGGGGCGAATCCTGCTGAGCCAGTTCCTTGGTTAGCAGCTGCACTGATAAAGATCAAAGAACAGGACGTGGTCCGAGTTTATGGCCCACCGTTCCCACTCCTCTATCTCCTTTCCATCTGTTACTACCTTTCCTTTACGACATGTTCCTCGATCTGAGTTGAAGGTTTTATGATGGGTTTGTCCGGCCTGATCGAACAGGAAACTAACATATGCTCGATTGTTTTTGGTGGGCTGGACAACGGAAAGTGGGATTAACTTTGACTGTCGTGATTCGTTACTTTTTGAAATGCTACTTGTTCATTGGTTCGTTTTGTATGCACCGAATGTAAATTGCGATGTTGCCAGAAGCATAATTTTCGGCATAAAAGACCGAGTTTTGTTCATTGAGGTGGTGCAGTCTCTTTCGAACTACCCGTGTGTACTTCGTAGACCTCTGTCCCTGGTTGCAACCATTAAACTTTGGTCTTTGACGTCATCGAGAAGTATCCTGTGTCTCTGTTTGCCAAGACAGGGGAATCCGGGGTCTTTGGGTGTTGCCCTGACACCGCTGGGTTTTTGGTATTAGTATTGGTTCCAAGAAAACTCAGTACCTCAATCTAACGCACCAAAATCCGTATGTGTATGGTAAATACTGTATTTTTCCCCTGTTAAATTTGGGCAGCTTTGACTAGTGGGAATTTAAGGATGATTGCGTTCATTTAATGCATCTTATAATTGTCGGATGCGTTAAATACCTACAAACTCGTAATTGCGACCCATGATTAAATGCGCTTACGCATGGGCATGAGTATTGCGAGGAACTCGTAATCAGGCCCTTAGTTACAAATGTCAACACAAAACTGACCTTCCTGCAACCCCAACAACCACCCATTTGATAAACATTACAGACTAAAATTAGTCACAAGGAGCAGTTTCTTTTATTTGACAACGAAACAAATACAAACAATGCATTAATGTTTTCCACATGCATAAATGTGCATATATTTCAAAGGTGTGAATGATGGACAGTACATTTAAATCATGTCCAAAACGTTTCACTGAAATTAGCATCATCCATGGTGGATATCAAAGCAATACTAAACAATTAATCTGTGTTTATTACCAAACATACTATCAAGAACCTACCATGCACTTCTTTCAATAATCCAACAAAAAAGAAAAAAAACACTAGACACCACTTAAAATCATAATAGACTTTTAACTTCTAGTGCTCCAAATCATAAAACAACTGTATCCACAAACACATAAAAAGAGCAGTTTCACTACAGCCAATCCCTTTGTTTTAAAGTAATACAAATGTCTCTGGTGGAAGAATAGATTACAAACAGCGTATTTCACCTCGAAATAAGAAAAATAATATTGTTAGCATTTTTGCCTTCCAAAGGCACTCGTCTAGCACGGATTTTTCAAAATATAGATCAAGTACCATTACTATGACCATAAAGTTTCCAGAAATTAAGGGGGAATTCATGGAACACATCCTGGAATCCAAATACAAAAAATAATATAGAAACTATTGCTTAATATAAAACAGAATCGCTTTTACTTCACAAAAACACAGCATATAAAATCTACTAGAAAGTACACTATAAAATGTGTTCCAAACCCACGAACTACTAAAAGAGTACTAAAACAACAAATACATAATTCACAACCTCCAAAAAGTAAACCAAAATATTACAATACAAAAAACTGCTAAATAATCAAATCCAAACGTAAAAAGAAAATAATGAAAAGTGTAATTGGCAGTTTTGCAGGATCCTAGTTGCATTCACTCGGGAGCCCCCGGATCCCTGCCCTCACCGCATCTTCAACAGAGCTGGCACCTCTATCGACCCCGAACTCTGCTGCAACATCAACTGCCCCATTGAGTCCTCCACCTTCCCCGAAGACTGGAAACACGCTGAGATCAATCGCCTGCTGAAGAAATCCTCTGCCGACCCGATGAACCTCAAGAACTACAGACCCATCTCTCTGCTCCCCTTCCCAGCCAAAGTAATTGAGAAGGTCATCAACGTCAACTCTCCGAGTTCATCAAAACAAACCACATCCTGCTCCTCTCCCAGTTCGGCTTCAGAAGCATCCACAGCATCGAACCCGCGCTCCTCGTCGCTACAGACAACATCCACACCCTCCTCAACTGAGGAAAAACTGCAGCCCTCATCCTCCAGGACTTCTCGGTCGCCTTTGACTCCGTCCCCCATCATACCCTCTGTGCAAGACTCCATGACACCGGGATCCCCAACAAAGTCCTAGACTGGATCCGCGTCTTCCTCATTGGCCAAGCGCCTAGAGTCAAACTTCCACTGTTCTAGTCAAAACCCTTCGAGATCAGCTGCAAAGTGCCCCAGGGCTCCTCCCTGAGCCCCACCCTGTTCAACATCTACATGGCCCTGCTTGCAGATATCGCTAGAAGCCATGGACTCAACATCGTCTCCTATGCCGACGCCACTCAGCTGATTCTCTCCCTCACAGATGAACCCAAAGCCGCCAAGAGCAACTTCCATAATGGGATGAAGGCAGTCGACACCTGGATAAAAGACAGCTGCCTCTAGCTCAACTCAGACAACACCGAAGTCCACATCTTAAGCTCCACCCCCTCCGCATGGTACAACTCCTGGTGGCTCGCAGCGCTCGGAACCCCCACACACCTACAGACCACGCATAGAACCTCATCATCATCTTGGACTCTTCATTCTCTGTGTACTGAAATCAAAGCTGTCTCGTTCTCCTGCTTCCACACTCTCCGCCTGCTTCGGAAGATTTTCAAGGGCATCCCCACCGATTCCAGGAAGATGGTCACCCATGCGCTTGTCAGCAGCAGACTGGACTACAGCAGCGCACTCTAAGCCGGCAACAGCCAAAATATTCTAAAAGAAACTGCAGAACATCCAGATTGCCTCCGCCAGACTCATCCTGAACATCTCCTGCCGCAGCCATATCACCGTTCACCTGAGAGACCTCCACTGGTTCCCGATCAACAAAATAATTACCTGCAAGCTTCAAACACACACCACAAATCCCTCCACAACACCGTAACAGCATACTTCAACCACCCCCTCTCAATCTACACACCCACCAGACATCTCTGATCCGCCCAACTGGCCCTGCCCACCATTCCACTGATCCAAAAGACCACAGCGGGAAGAAGATCTTTCCCCTACCTCGCTGCAAGGACCTGGAACTCCCTGCCTCTACATCTCAGGGAATCACAGTCTCTGCCTCAATTCAGGAAGGACCTCAAGAGCGGGATCTTCGAATGAACTGCAGATCAACCCCCACTGCACACACACTCAGTGCCTTGAGACCCTAACGGGAAAGTAGTTAATTTTTACAAGAACCCTGATTGATTGATTTTCATTAAGAAATACCATAATGTCTCATCGCAGCCAAGGACCTTATACAAGCTACCCAATCACTGGTGTTATCCAGATTAGACTATGGGATCGTAAACCTCTCAGGCTCATCAAAGGCGCACTTGGCCCCCCTTAAAACAACACTAAACGCAGCAGCTAGAATGGTCACAGGAGTGAAGAAATTCGACCATATCTCACCCGCACTCAGAGAAATAAAATGGCTCCCAGTTGAAATGCGTGCTAGTTTCAGAACAGCTTGCCTCACCCACAAAACCCTTCGCACAGGCAAACCTGAATACTTGGCCTCCAAACTCAAAAAAGCCGGGCAAACCAGGACCCTCCAGAGCTCAAACATACTACTCATCCCGATGAAAACACGCAAACAAAAAACCGCTGCTCGATCCTTCGCGGGAAATGCGGCCAAAATCTGGAACGCTATCCCCCCCATATCAGACCTATCCCCTCCTTTGCAAAATTCAAAAATCAACTCAAAAATCTTTTCCTAGATCAGTCCCTAGCGAAGGGTCATGAGATGCAGAAGAGCTGTTGACAATACTCCACGATGGGGGTGTGATCCCAGACTATGATCACTCAGATAAGGCACTACTAGTACTCATTGACACTGGCTACTTAACCCACTGAAACTCAACATGCATACCCAATATTGTCTCGAAATTCTTGACACTTGTGCGGATACCTTCATTGTACTTAATGTGAATGTTTGTTTGGTCTATGCAATTCGACGGTTGTAAAGCGCTCCAATACCCTTGGGTCTGGCTAGCGCAATATAAAACTTCATAACAATAATAATAATAGTAATGGAGAATATTCTGCTCCTAAAAGTCGTTCTTTATAAACATAATTAACTTTAATAACAAAGCAACCTCAAAATAATGTAGCTAAGTACAAGACTGGGAACATCCTAAATAAATATCCCAGCAGTACAACAATCCATGATATCTAAAACTCAAAAACAGAAAGAACGGGTTACCTATGCATTGTGGTGGGAGTTGCCCCCCTATCCTCCTTACTTCGGTAAAGCCGCCGCGCTGCCTGAACAGCAGGTGCGTCGTTGAGAGCGGACTACCCAAGTATGGTCCGTGAAATGTAGCAATTCCCCATACACAGCAGGGCAAGGATTGACGACACCATGTACTGCCCAGTACACAGCGTCGTCAATCCTTTCCCTGCTATATATATATATATATAATATATATATGTAGCAATACCCTCACACAGCATATATATATATAACGAACAAAGTGGATACAATGTCACCGCTAGCTTGATAGAGCGCACTCTGAAGCAAATTCAATTCAATTAATTTAATCTGTAACAAGCTGGGATGATAGGCGCTCTTCCGCATGGTCGCCTTCCTCAGTGTCAATTACATCAATTCATTTAGATCTGGTTTAAATAAAGTTGTCACAATACAATTAAAAATTCAGTGAAAACAAAAGAGGATTCAAGTGTTGACCTTGTTACTGTTTTCATGGCGGTCATCTAGTAACATGTTACCCCACAACTGAATGCATGTGTTGATGGCCATTATTACACGCAATAATATTCACAGGTTTGATTGTTCCTAATACTTAATGGATTATGTACCCCATTGTAACTATCCCTAAATAACTGTAATTACACCCTGTATGGGCAATCGCGTTATGAACTCATCTTATCCCATCGGATAGTGCATAGAGGAGTTTTTCTTAAATGCCTATGTCTCATTATGCCATCATCATGCCCTTGATGGGCTAGCTATCCAATCTGCTTAGTTTCTCTTTTATAGTCTGGGTTGTTTAGTTTTCTCATCCTATATGCAAAATGTAAATGTAAATCCAGTACTTGTATAGCACACAAATCACCCCGAAGGGGTATCTCGGCGCTGGGGGCCATTGGGAAGATTAAGCGAGCTATTGCCCAGAGTCGCATGGTGCTGGGCAGACCCCTGCCGCTGGAGCCGGCGATCGAACCATGATTCCCAGCGTCCAGCGTCAGTCGCCCTGGCCGAGGCGCCTCACCTCACCACATTTACTGTCACTTTTACTTTTACTCATTTATAGAGCGCAACAAATCATTCCCAGGGGGATCTCTTGGCGCTTCGAGAAATGGGGACTCATAAGTAGGGAACCACCTAAAACAGCCAGGTCTTTAACAGTTTCTTAAAACTAGAAAACTCAGTGCAGGACAAAATCTTCTCGGGTACATTTTTCCATTAACTGGGAGCCAGATGGGAGAAGGCTTGGCCCCCATTGTCACCATGTTTATTCTTTGTGTGCACAAAAAGTTACGGTTACTGGATCTTAGTTGTCGCATTGGTTGATACTAGGTGAGTTTCTTTTTGAGATAGGCAGGACCCTTCCCCTGTTGCGACCAAAAGATCACACAGAGCATCTTAAAAATGGCTAGTTTCTTGACCAGAAGCCAATGGAGTTGGCTCAGGAGGGGGTGCGGGCCGGCTTATTAAGGGCAAGGCGAGCTGCAGTGTTCTGCACCACCTGCAGTTTGGATAGTAAATCCTCCCTTATTCCAACAAGCAGTGAGTTGCCGTAGTCCAGTTGACTCACCAAGAGTGACTGGATAAGGGTTTTTCTTGCTGACAGTGGGATCCAGGGAAAGGTCTTTCTGAGCATCCTCATTGTTCTGAAGCAGGTGCCTGACAATGTCTTCACCTGCTCCTCCATTGATAGTTTATTATCAATCCTGATGCTGAGGTTCTTGGCCCAGTTTTTGGGGGCCGGGGCCTCTCCCAGCTCTACAGGCCACCAGTCAGAGGACCAGATTTGCTCGGCCTTCACAAACAGCAATATCTCGGTTTTCGATGAATTGAGCTGTAAGAAATTCTTCCTCATCCATGTCGCTATGCTAGAAATGCAGTTTTTAAATTTTGATTGAGTTGATGAGATGTCATCTTCCATAGGGACGATCAACTGCGTGTTGTCGACGTTTGAGATGGTCTCAAACCCATAGCTTCTGATGATTTCAGCCAGGGGTGGTCACATACACATTAAATAGGGTGGGACCCAGGACAGATCCCTGAGGAACTCCCCTGTCCACCACTATGGTCTGGGACACGAAGAAATCTAACTGTATACTTTGGGTGTGATCGGATAGGTAGCTTTGCATCCATTTAACAGCCAGACCCTTGACACCAATCCCTCACAATCTGTCAAGCAGAATCCTATGAGAGATGGTGTCAAAGGCTGCTGACAAATCAAGCAGGATTTGTTCCTCATTATGTAATCCTCTTGCAGCCTTACTCTGCATTTGAATTATAAGTCTTAATTCTAGGGTTCGGAGTCTTCTCACTCTATCTCCTCTCCTCTCATCTTTACCTACTTGGTCCAGACAAAAGAATGTTAGGAGGCTACTGTTGCTATTATGTTCTTGCTCAAAATGCTGGGCAACCGGATAAGGATGATCTTTATTCACGATTGCCCGCATGTGCTCCAAAATTCTTTTTTAGGTGGGGTGTGTTGTGCTCCCCACATACTGTTTGCCACAGGGGCATATTAAAGAGTATACTGTGTGGTCAGAGTTACAATTTAAAAACCTGTTTATCTGTATCTATGATTTTCTGCCTGGTACTGTGTACTCCTGTACCTTATGGCTGTTTGTACAAGCTTTACACCGTGTGCACAGGAAACAAACCCTGATTGGGTCTTTTTTCTTGGCCTTATTTGTGAAATGGCTTTTTACTAGATGTTCCTTTAACCCCTTCGATGCTCATGACGGAACGGTTCCGTCATGAGCATCGGTCGAGCTGTGCTCATGACGGAACCGTTCCGTCATGACCACGCCCGTTTTCGTTAGGGCCCAGCACCGGCGGTAAATCTGCACCACACGGATGTGGTTAATGAAGTACCTCTTAGCCCTGGCTGTAGTTTGCGTAATAGTCCTATGCATAGCTACACAAAGTGCACTTCGCACTTCGCACTACCCATGCTACGTGTAGCTATATGAACTGCATAGTGCCGGATGGAAAGTGCTGTTCGCACTGATTGCACAGTGCTGGATGCTTGTTCGCACTGTGCAATCATTGCAAACGGCACCTTGCACAGTGCAAGCAGTCGTTTTGTGCCGCTCAAGTAGATTTGTACTCGAGCGGCAGCTTTCTAAGCGCAGACTGGTAGTTTCTCATCGCAATGAGAAACCTGACCTCCCCGAATTGAGAATCTCACCTGGAGGTTTATTTTCCACGCTCGCGATCGGCAACTTAATGTTGCTGATCGCGAACAAGGAAAAAGTGTTGCCAGGATGTTGATTTTGCTCGCTCGCGGTCGTCAACTTAACATTGAGGACCGCGAGCAAGCAAAATATGCCAGCTACGCGTTTTTGCACTATGCTAAGTGCAATTCGCATAGCGCGTAGTAGCGCAAACTACGCACGCTCCGCAAGCGTAGCGTAGTACTACGCCCAGGGTTATTCTGTATGTGATTAATGATGCATCTGATATCAATTTGGCGATATCATCAGATTTCAAAATTTGCCACTTTCTTTTGAGAATTTGGTATAGTTCAGATGCATTTTCAGTGTAGTCTGTGATCATTCTTACATTACTCTTACCCTGTGATTTTTGTATTCTGCCCTCTTGACTTCTCTCTTTTTCTGTAAGTAGTTGACCTCTTAGTATTGAATCGCTTCTACTTTCTGCTTTATTTAACACCCCTTTGCAGTAATCCCTTTCCAGGGAGCTCCGTTTTGCACTTGCTTTTGCTGCATTATATTCACAGGGTGTAGAGCAATTTTGTTTAATGCATAAAAGCTCCCCAAATGGGACTTTGTCAATCACACTCTGTGGGTGACAACTCCATGCGTGAAGTATTAAGTTTCCCGCAGTTAGTTTTCGATAAAGGGTACTGTGTAATGTATTGTCCTCAACGTATACTGTGAGATCTAAAAAAAGCACTTGCTTTTTACTGATAAGCTTGTAAATTTTAAATTCAAGTTATTATTAAGAGCTGCTATGTATTTTTTTTGCCTCACTTTCAGTGCCTCTCCAGATGATGAATAAGTCATCTATTTTAGCGTGCCCATAGGCCCACGCTATCCATCCACTCCTCATTCTCTCCTTGCCAGGCCACATGCTTCTCACACAAGCCCACGAAAAGATTAGCGTAGCTGGGGGCGAAGCACTTGCTCATAGCGTTACCTTGATTTTGCAGATAGAGTTGTCCCGAAAATGTCAAAATGTTATTATTAAGGTCCAGTAAAAGCTGGTTGTGTTCTTAGTATTTCAGAGATCTCTCTTCTAAAAATAATTTCATAGCAGATAGGCCATTCTCATGCGTTATACATGTGTAGAGACTGGTGATGTCTAACGTGATCTGAAACATATCTTCCCCCATTGTATCCCTTCGATCATTCTGAGAAAGTCCTTAGTGTCTCTAACATGTGAACTTAAGTACTTCACCATCTGTGAAAGGAAAATGTCTATGTATATAGAGGTGTTTTCCAATAAACTGTTCTTGGTGGACCCTATTGGACTACCTGGGGGGAATTTCATATCTTTATGTACCTTCGGCAGATGGTAGAAGGTGGGTAATTCCGAGTGCTCACAGTTGAGGAATCTGTAATCTTCCAGTTCCTGAACACCTTTGTCTTTCATTTTTTCAGTAATCCGTTGAATGAGGTAATGTTGGTTTCAGAGTCCCTTCGAGTGATTGGACCATAGTATTCCAAGGTGGAAAGTTGCTTGAGTGCTTATTTTTGGTATTGGTCTTTATTTAGAATCACTACATCCCCCCCCCCCCCTTATCTGAGGGCTTTATAATGATAGAAACGTCCTGTTTCAAATTCAGAATTGCCTCCCTTTGGTTCTTTGAGATATTTTTCTTGTTGCGATCAAAGTTCTCCTTTTGTATTTTTTCAGCTCCTCAATCACAATTTCTTGGAATGTGTTGATGGCATCATGTGGGGATACTGGGATAAATCTTAATTTAGCCTTAAATTGCTACCACAGCTTCTCTGTGCTATCCCTGTGTCCTCCAACATTTCCACTATGTTGCCTCCTGTTTTTCCATGCAAATCAGAGTCTTCATCCAATTGATGTAGCACCAATAAAGTCTCCAAATCTGTTACTATTAGGAGATGTGTTGCTTCCTTTATTTCTGAACTTTGGTAATCTCTTTTTTGGGATTTTGCAAATGTATTTACATTAATTTCAGCTTCCTTATGTATTTGTACAAGTCGATTCGTGTTTGTGTGTAAATGAATTGCATGGTTGGGCAAAAAGTTAGTCCCAGTTGCATTACTTTTATTTCATCCCCTGTTAAGCTTCTACTTGATAAGTTTAAAACCGTTTGTCTCGTTCCTTCTATTTCCACTTTCCACTTTCCACCCCGCTTACTGGGGTTTACTCTTGGTGCTGGGAGGTCTCCCCCCTTCTCTTGCTCCCCCTTCTTGTCTTCCTTCCTTTTTCTCTGGAGGATGTCTTCTCTGTGATGACCGTTGACGGGTTTCCCCTTCTTGTGTCACCGTCCCCTCTACTTGTTGACTGTTCACCCTCTGAGGTCTGCACTTCTGATTCAGAGGTTTCTTTCTGTGTCTCTGAAGGGCAGTTCGTTGACTGCTTTAATTGCTTCTGGGTACATCAAATTTATTTGCAAATGTTTGGATCGGTCCAGTTTCATAATTTCGTTCATCTCGTAAAAACTTGGTTTGTTTCCTGTGCCTTATCGATCCATCATAGTCTATGAGATGTTTTTTCATTCGCTGTCTCAGATCCTCTCTCAGATTCACATATTTATCCGCACTGATCAATGTCTCCAGCTTTTTAATCTCTTCCAGGAGTTTGGCTTGATCACTCCATGCATATTTAATCAAAATCTTGACAATTCCTTTGGCTAGCACTGTTGTATATTCCGCCCATTCTTGTAATAATGCCGGATCTGGATTCTCATACAACGGCACAGTGTAAATCCTTCGACCGAGTGGGATACGATTAACATCTAGATACTTTTGCAAGCTTGTTGCTGCCCACGACTTTCTTATTTCCTTCTCATGTCTTTTCCAAATTATTATCTAAAGTCCTCAACCTATTCGGAGTGGGTTTAAAACTCACGTTTCCTTTTAATGCCTCTGTTGTGCCCTGTGTGTTTTTTCTGAGGATACTAACCACTGCTTCTTCCCTTTCGGTATCACTCAACAAATTCAAACCATGGCGTGTGGATATATACAATGTCTTTTGTGTTTGTGCTTCTACGCGGTTGTCAGCAGTTTTAGGACCACTCACCGCCCCTGGTCTTCCGACTCAGGGTGTCCTGCATCTGCTCGGGCTGCGTGGCGTCCTCGTCGTTTATTTCACCCAGCTGGGTGCGGCTTCCTTACTTCGGTAGCTTGGCGGGGCCTATCCCTAAACGAAAGGAAAAACAGAAAAATGAAAGAATATGTCAACTGAAAATACAGCATCAGGAAAAACTCCAATGCATGAATGAAAAAACGTTTACATTCTGTTTTTCCAGAAAGAATATTCATGGAAAACATATAAATACTTCCACTCACTTACCCTCCAAAAGACACCCGACACACTTTGGCCCAACTATATATTCATTTAAATAGTTACATAAACGAACAGTAGTACCTAACAATGGACTCTAGGACTAATGCATTTTCCCCGAAAACTCTCTCTCTTCGCTAATCCACTCTGATTACTAACATTCATTTAAATTATTAAAAATATATATATGGTTAAAATGGCAAGTGGAAAATGGCTACCCATGCGACTGCATGCATTGCAAAGCATGAAATACGTTAGCTAAAAAAAACAGAAAAGAAAGAAAAACAAAAACTTAAATTAAAATGTAAATAAATTATGGTTAAAAGAGTTTTCGTAATAAAAGTTTATAAAATTGTATACATTATATATTAAAAATATTACATTGTTCTAACAAAAGATGTTTTACTTTGCTAATTGTAATTGTCTACACTACATTATTTTAGAAATAAAATGTGAATATGATTTTATAATATGTAATATGTAAATCTATTACAAATATTCGTTATAACATTTAGTTACTTTACATGTTTTTACTATCTTATTCAAAAAGCTACTTTTTATTTATCTAAAACGCACTGATGATTTTTTATTTTTTTAAATATCACACTAAGAGTTCAGATAAAGCTATACAGAATAATAACATTAGAATGTGGTGCTCTGGGATCTCTCTAATATCATTTCCTCTAGTCATCAGTAAACCCAAGTTGAGAATGCACATTCAGCTCTGTAAGAATAAATCATGACCGCTGAGTCAAATTAGTAAATTTTGTTTAGTTTACCAGAAATGTAGAAAGATAAGTGCATCAATAGATTACATTAAGTAAATGGAAAAATGGATAAGGCCAAATAAGTACCAAAGCTCAAGAGTTCAAAAAGGGACAATGAGTTCGCCAGTTTGAGTGGTCCCAGAAAGAAGAGACCACTAAGCGCATACAGCATATGCGTCAGTTCGGGAAAGAAGCCACAGGAGTCCGCATCAGGCAAGTTGCATTTCCAGATAAGTTCTTCAAATCTCTAGCAGTAATTATTCAGCATGCATGCTGAACAGCAGGTTGTCCGTCACCTTCGCCATCAAGTTGCATATATGTAATAATGCTCAATCCAATGCTTCAAATCTGTTAAATCAGATGATATTATATTCTTAGCGTTTCCAGGGGTGACACCTCCTGGAATCACCTCATCTGGTCAAACCACTCAGTCTATTGGTCAGTTAATATGGAGTGTGTGTCAGAAGACATAACAAAGAAATAAAATGCAGAGGAAGAGGTAGGACAATCACGCAGCCCTTAAGCCATCCAGTATGTAAAACTTTAGAATAATGCTCCTTTAGCTAAAGCATAGGAGTGGGTTTAAGAGCACAGTTTCCCAAGCAGATGTCTTGAAAAGGTAACAAATATGCAGCAGAACTTTCATGTAGTCAATGAAATCTCAGGAAAGAAAACACTGTTTCACATAATTTGTTATACTGAGGAATTTTCTCACGGACAGTGAGTTTAGCGAGGCAGAAAACTTTGAATGCATTCAGGCCCATATTAATTTAGGCTAATATAATGCAGAATATATTAAATTACAAGAATACATTCATAAGGAGACATGAAGATGTCATGAATTTAGCATAACTTCGGATGCACTTAGGATCATTGTCTATGGCTACAAATAATATGTGACAGTAACTATTGTAGGTACTAACATGTAAAAACATTTTAGATTATACATTTCAGATATCTTTTCAAACAAATAAGATTGATATATGTGTAAAGTACATTCTCTATAAGTTTCACAGAAGCATCTTCAAATAGAAATGTGTAGCATCTACTTTTCTTTTGTCATTTTCAGTGCACATGATTACACACACAAATAAATATTTCGTAAAATTCACTATCATAATCAGGATGAATCATAATATTTGATAAATCTCAATAGTTGTTCTTTCATACAAATGCTCTTAAAGCTCATCAACATCTCCTGCAGCGCAAGATGCTCCAACGCTTCCCCAGGCCAAGACCAGACCTGACTTAACCCGCCTCAGCCAAGAAGATGCGGAAAAGGGCAATCATAAGTCACCGCCGGTTTCCCTCTAGGATTTCCAATTGTCAGGTCGCAGACTTGTGGATGATTGCGGCAGATGAAGTGTCTGGGGCCGGGAGCTCCTTGCTTACTTGGCCTCCATGTTGTTCGTCCAACCTCTTTTAAAGTCTGGTACCAAAGCACTTGCAGCAAGCAGTGCGTACCTTACTTTAAAAACAGAAAAAGAAGTTATCTTGAAACAGGAAATCCAGCTAACTTCCACCTATGACATCTGCTACATGACAATTAAAAGCAGGTGCCTTTCTATAAATGCATTTTATATTGAATCTGAAGATCTGCTACAGCAGTTTAGGGAAGGCCTCCTTCAAGAAAGTGGCGGAGAATCTATCCTTGTGATGCTGCTAGAATAATTGTGCCTGAAAACTCTCAAGGGCAGTTTTAACACACTTATTAGATCTGTCAGTGGGAATTGCCGCCATTAAGTATAAAATATATTTGTCGCATCACACCCACACTAGATTTTTTGCTGAATGCCTTTCCTTTTTTCTGATCAAGCCCAAAGTTTAGCCTTTTGTCCTTTCCTCTCCAAATTACCGTCACTGGTCTTCCTTGTCCATCAGCGATAAGCTCATTAAAGACAGGTATGTTTATGGCTAGGTCAAGGTCAGCCCTTTAGCTGATCTTGTTTATTTACGTTGGCTGCTTCTTTCCTCCTCTTTGAATAATATACATATCCTTTTTAGGTCTCGCCTGTCGATGCGCATGCGCATCGAGCAAGGCGAGAGTATTGGGACTTATCCACTCTTTATCCACACTGCAAGGAATCGTGGCGATTCCTTGCAGTGCCCGTGACTTTTAAGCTCAATGCGCATGCGCATTGAGCTTAAAAGCGCGTGCACGTCCGTCTTTGTTTACCCGCTCCGCCCCCTCCCCTTCCCGCCGTGTCGCATTTCTCCTCCCCCTCCCCTCTCTTCCCTCCGTCTTGTTTATTTTACCCGCTCCGCCCCCTCCCCGCCGTGTCGCATTTCTCCTCCCCCCTCCCCTCTCTTCCCTCCGTCTTGTTTTTACTTTCAGCGCGGGGGCTTATTTCTAAACATGTTCACACTCTCGACGTCTGAAACGGGTGAAACAGGACTATGAGATTGCAAGATTTCTGCGAAAATTGGTCGTCTTAAAGAGCTCTGCCGCCCACTTTAAAACACATTCAAGACCTCACTAAGTGAGGAGACCCCACTGTTCCTCTACCACGAGGCATCAGACCTTTAAGACCGCAGCGTTCTTTCTGTTCGAGTGAACGCAGACCCTGTACAATACCACTCGTACGAGTCACAACCCATCCTCCTATAATCGCGCAGCTTTGTGTGACACGTTCCGTGAATTCAATTCCCCGAATCTGTTGCGAAATACTACAGCCCACCCTTTACCCGTGTTGTGACTGACTAGTTTTAATTTATTGCGGTGCCCATTTCATTTACACTATTTTTGTTCTGAAGTGTCTGCCATTTATTGCAGTATTGTACCTCTACCTGCACTTTGTACGCTTCTGAAACCTGCACACATCACTTTTCCTCCTATAATGTACCGATTGCTACTTCATGTATTTTTGCTGCTCACCATTGTCACTATTCATTCACGCAACTCAACGTTGCCTTCCTTCACCTGTAATTTTCTCCTCACGCATCCTTAATGCTCCCATCAAAACGTGCCCCGCCAACCCACTGCAAAGTCCGCGCTACCAAAACCAACAAACAAACTATCACCCGCGCATCACTCTCCGTACTCTGGCCTCAGCAACCCCCTTCTCCACCCCCACCTGTCCCCTCGGCTAACTTGGTAGAGATGTGGCCCCGCCCGGGCTCCCCCCTCCCAGGACTTCCTCCTCGCATCCCTGCCCCCACGCGCTGCTTCAACCCCTCCCCTGGCCACGGCACTTTATTAGGGGCCTAATCCGACGCACATGCCCTTGTGCGCACCGTGGCAGCCTCGATCTATCTCGCCCAATGTATATAAACAATAGCATTTGACTGTCATTGTAAGTCTCTTGCTGGAGCTACAGTGCCAACAAAAAATAAACCTTTCGACAGTCAGATGTCCCAGCTGCGTCTAGCTTGCTTTCTGTGACCAGACACACGTTTTTTGGCTTTTATTGAGTTATCCCCTCTGCTCTTGAACATTGTAAATCGCACCCTCTCTTCTATGGGTGCTAAGTGCTATATCCTGTATTTTTCTTCTTCATATATGACTTTGTTTATATCACTGTGTTGCTCTCTGCAAATTTATAAAGCGCTCTGATACCCGTCAAGTTTGCGCTATAAAAAACGATCAAATAAATAAATACTTGCATGAAGTCCGTGTTTTAAATCTAGCGACTGAGATGTATTTTCTATTTTGTTTAGTTCATTTCGTGACAAAAACGTTACGAGTCATTGCCTGTGCGACTTCTTTTAATCTTGCAGAAGCAAGGCTGCACCACGCCACATCTTGTTCCTCTTTTACCCACTCTGACACTGTCCCGGGACCGTCAAAACCAGTTTGCCCAGTTTGGAAAGCTTCACTTCAGTGCTTCTCTCCTCTACTTGCATATCAACACGGTGGTGTGAGGGTGTCTGCTGGGGTGTGGTGTCGGGAGAGGTAGGCTGGGGGGAGGAGAGGTGTGTTTGTGATAACTCCCAGGGCTGTGCACAAACGCCTTTCATTTGCTCGGTTACCAACAATCTCATCGCCAGCTACTTAAGTGTCCAGGGAAGGCAACACGCAGGGCCGAAAGCTGCCGTTATTATCCGTAACGACCTTAGAGGAGACCTATCAACATTACTCACAGAAAGGCAACACGCTTTTATTCCACTAATTGATGCTGCCTTTTAATGAATACAAACTAACAAAAGTAATAGAAAAGGAACAACTGTGTGATGAAAAAAGGATGAAAAAAAACAAGAACGAGACATGCTGCATTGTTTTAAAGCGAAATCATGTATTTGCTGAAATAAAAAAACAGAGCAAGTCTTTTTAAATGTTAACCTGGGCGAAGTTTGAAGTGTGGCTAAGACTGATTCTACATTTCATGCTTCCCAGGTAAATAAACACACAATTTAGGAGAATTAATTTCCACTATTCATAATTACACGCCACATAATTACACTGCACTCAATGCAACATACACTCCAAATACCACTCAGTGCCACATAATTACACTGCAATCAATGCAAAATACATTCCAAATACCGCTCAGTTCCACATAATTACACGCCACATAATTACACTGCACTCAATGCAACATAATTATATGCTTCATAATTACACTGTGTTCAACGCAACATACACTCCAAATACCACTCAGTGCCACATAATTACACAGCACTCAATGCAACATACACTACAAATACCACTCAGTGCCACATAATTACACGCCACATAATTACAATGCACTCAATGCAACATACACTCCAAATACCAGTCAGTGCCACATAATTAGACACCACATAATTACACTCTACTGAATGCAACACACACTACACACAATACCACGTAATTATATGCTACATAATCACACTGCACTCAATGCAACATACACTCCAAACAATACCACTCAGTGCCACATAATTACGCGCCACACAATTACACTCTACGGAATACAACATAACCTCCCCATAATACCACTCAGTGCCACATATTTATATGCAACATAATTCCACTGCACTCAATGCAACATACACTCCAAATACCACTCAGTGCCACATAATTAAACTCCACATAATTATTCTGCACTCAATGCAACGTACATTTCAAATACCACTCAGTTCCACTCACCCTCACTCACCCTCACTCACCCCCACTCACCCTCCCTCACCCTCCCTCACCCTCCCTCACCCTCACTCACCCTCACTCACCCTCAACCCCTCACCCTCAACCCCTCACTCACCCTCACTCACCCTCACTCACCCTCACTCACCCTCACTCACCCTCACTCACCCTCACTCACCCTCACTCACCCTCAACCCCTCACCCTCAACCCCTCACCCTCAACCCCTCACTCACCCTCACTCACCCTCACTCATCCTCACTCATCCTCACTCATCCTCACTCATCCTCACTCATCCTCACTCATCCTCACTCATCCTCACTCACCCTCAACCCCTCACCCTAACTCACACTCACCCTCACTCACCCTCACTCACCCTCACTCACCCTCACTCACCCTCACCCTCACTCACCCTCACTCACCCTCACTCACCCTCACTCACCCTCAACCCCTCACCCTCACTCACCGTCACTCACCCTCACTCATCCTCACTCATCCTCACTCATCCTCACTCATCCTCACTCATCCTCACTCATCCTCAACCCCTCACCCTAACTCACCCTCACCCTCACTCACCCTCACTCACCCTCACTCACCCTCACTCACCCTCACCCTCACTCACCCTCACCCTCACTCACCCTCACCCTCACTCACCCTCAACCCCTCACTCACCCTCAACCCCTCACTCACCCTCACTCACCCTCACTCACCCTCACTCACCCTCACTCACCCTCACCCACCCTCACCCACCCTCACCCTCACTCACCCTCAACCCCTCACCCTCACACAGTGCAATAGGTCTCGGAGCATTTGAGTTAGAGCTTTTAGAATTGTTTATGGCTTTTTTTATTTGTAATTCTTTAGCATTGGCTACAGGAAACAAAAATGCTAAAGATTTACAAAAAAAACCCATAAACAATTCTAAAAGCACTAACTCTAATGCTGCGAGACCTATTGCATTTCCAATGCTTGTTTGTATTAAGAGGCATTACACAATATATTCATGTCTTTACAGTGTAAATCAGTCTAATTTTCTCAAACAGAATGGCAGCAAGACTGAAGATGTCATATTTGATGGGAATAGTTTGTTGTGATGGTCTGATTTCTGTCCAGAAGCCCTGCCCTGCTCAACTGCCTAAAGATCAGGACCTAGGAATACAGTTTGGCAAAGACTTGTCCATGTATTCCCTCATTGAATGTGTATCTAAATCAGGTTTTCCCAGCTTCACATATTGACATGTTTTCACTCTTACTAGCGCCTTGAGACCCTTACGGGCGAGTTGCTGTGCTTTACAAACCTATGATTGATTGATTGATTGACTGATTGCCTAGCCTTACATTAGAGCTGGGTAGCCTGCACCTTGACCTTGAAGGTCATCTTTGACAGTAACCCAGTAATAGATTAAACTACTGCTGCTTGGTTAATAGTGAACAACCAAAAAAAGACAACCCAGATACCCAGACTGATCCGAGTGCAAGGATCGTCAATTTAGTGAATAGTCTTTCATTTCTGATTGTTACTGTAACCAAAGATTTCTCACCTTGTGAAAATCCTCAGGCACCACAGCGGTTCAATAAAGTCAGAAACCAGTGCTCCTGTGTGCTGGTAGACGGCAGCATTGGACTCTGCGTCACTTGAACACTGCTTTGGAAGTGACAGGTGAAGTTGCATATATGTGCCAACCAAGCATGCTGATGTCCACTCCTTTTCTTCTGTGCCTTGAGATGTGGATATGGAGCTCTGCTTCTCTTCTTTTCTTCTTTACTCCATGAAAATATGATTTCCACTAAATTCTTCTGGTGTGCAAGGGAACATGTAATCCCCTAAGAATGCAGGATTTAAACCTTAATGGGATTGTTACAAGCAGATGTTGACTACTCATCCCCATGAGGTGTGCCTCTGGTGTTTAGGTTTTGTGTATGACTTCAGGGTCTGTGACAACTACATCCAGATAAATCCAGAAGCCACCTGAGAACATGAAACAAAGCTCTACGTAACAAAACACAATTAGACTCTACTCAAGTCCTGCCGAGATTGAAGTCGAGAGTGTGGACCCACACGCAAAGTCGTTCACACAGCTGATCTTCTTCTCTGTTGAAGGCTTCAATTAAGTGCAAGAAGAAACAAAAGAAGTTAACCCGGGACTCAACTCCTTCCAGCCACTCTTGTTCTCAAGAGAAGATGTGAGGACATCACCATGTCGTCAAAACACAAAGGGATCCACCCTTATGGAAAAGTGTAGAAGTGTTCCTCCAGACTACGTGTGTCTCCTACAATGGTGACAAGAACACAGCTTTGTTTAAATACCCCTCACCCACCAAAAGCATCCTTGGTGGCATGCTTCATCATCAAGGGGGCCACCCACCCGCTGCAGGACGGGGCGGGCTGTGACCTACGACTACATGGGAGCTCTGGTTATGAAAAACAATACTATGTGTGGTATAGGAGTGTGAGTGGAAGGGTCTGAAGTGAGTGAATGGTGAATGGTGAAAAATTTTAAAATAACTGGCTCCATGGAAAAAATAAATGTTAATGTTCCTTTGAGCTGGTATCGTTAAAAGTGGGGAATGAGATTGCGATACTATGCTTTAATGAGCAGTGTCTCCTGTGTCAACATGTTTCGAAGCTCTCCTCTGGCTTCTCATTAGGACCTAGAAGAGATCCCTTTTACACTCAAATCAAAACAACTGTGTATTTACATAGAATCCTAACTAAATGGTGCACATAAATTTAACATGCACAGTATACTATACCCCATTAGGTACATTGCTGAATGGGTTCTGGAAGAATAAAAACAGAGTTAAAATACAACACAGCTAAACTGCACCATATGTGGTTTTAACCGGTAAAGAAAAGTGATATATGTCTGTGATATATTTTTCTTATCTTTATCCGTTATAATAGGTAATCAGTGCTGTGTTATGCTGGCGAGATGGGACAATACAAAAACATACACACACAAAACATAAAACACACACACTATATCTAAGGACCGCATGGTGTGCGCATCCATATGATAAGTATGACTGAGAGTATCTGTTAAATATATCTCTCCTTCAAAAACTGTTTAGTGACAGATAAGGAAGCCTCCAAAGTTTAGGCTGTTCATGTACTCAATCGCCCAAATAATGCCCCATGAGCCTTCAAAACGGGAGGGAAGGTGTACCTATAGTTACACATTGGTAAGAAATTGAAAAAGAAGAACTGTTGGTTTTGAGATCCTTCCTAATTGAGCAGCGTTTCACTGTTGCAAATCGGCTGTGCCATACTTACAATATCAAAGTTACCTCCTCACCAGGACACTGCCTCGCCGCGGCTCCGTGGAACATTGAGCCAGTGTGGGCAGTGTCCTTAAATACTGAGCATAATTGGTAGTTTTGCCACCAAAAAACTGCACTAATTGGTAAAAACACTAGACTGTCAGAAAATCCAAGATGGTGACCTAGAATGGCACCTCCAGCTGAATGTGTTTGTTCCTCACTTCCTGTTGCTCGAGGGTGTTTGTTCCTCACTTCCTGTTGCTCAAGGGTACCTGTTGTATAGCCTTAGGAGTGAAAAAGACTAGTGCACTAACTAAAAGGACAACAACAAAACCGGGTTTCTGCCCAGTTGCTTCAAAAGATTTGTATGTAGAGGACATATAGTGGTAATGACACCTCTCTACAGAATGGTGAGCTCAAGATGGCAAAAGTGAATAGGAGTGGAAAAACGTGTGGCAGGACATTAAATTCCACAGGGTAATGAACAGGCCACATTATTTCAGGGGTATTTTCCTGCTGGCCCCAAGTGTTTAATAGAAGGCTGGCTAACATAAGGGTTCTGCCCCTTCATTTTAAGAGTTTCTATGCAGTGTATTTGCAGTAGTTTTTTCTTCCCAGAGATTGTGACAAAAGTAATGGGGAGATAGAAATCAGCTAAATTGTCCTTAGTGGATGTCGTCGTTCAGACCTGTAATGTGTGTCCCCAAGCAGGAACACCCACTGCTGTTCCTTCTCGAAAAGACTGTGGTCACTGTTCAGTTGTTTGATAATGGTCCACTGTAGGTCTTCAATTGTGTGTTGGGTTGTCAAGTAGTAGGTAGTCATTTTTGTAGTGCTTCTTTTGCAACGTACGTTGCTTCTGTGGTCTCCTATGCGTGACTTGACAGGTCTAGTTGTCATTCCGACATATTCCATTCCGCCTGGGTAAGTGATGATATAAACTACATTCTTGCTGTTGCAGTTCGCAAATCTCCTCTGCTCCCATTCCGCACCATTCCTGCATTTTATAGTTTTGCTTTTCTTCATCAGGTGGCAAGTGCTGCAATTACCACAAGGATAATGGCCCTTCACTGTGGGTAGGAAGGAATTATCTGCCTCAATTGCTAAGGTGTTTTGTGGTCTTGTGTGGACCAGCATGTCCCTCAGGCTCCTTACCCTTTTGTGTGGGAACATCAGTTTGAGAAGGTTGAGGTTTCCGCATGCCAGGAGTCTCCAATGTTTGTTTACAATTTTTGTCACTTGATTGGAGTTGGTATTGTAAGTAGTGAAACAAATGGGTCTCTCTTCTGGGTCCTTAGGTCCTCTTGGTTCCAGCAGTGCTTCCCTATTGTTGTTATGTGCCCTCTTCATGGCTCCGTCAATAATTCATGTAGGGTAGTTGTGTTTCTTTAGTTTCTCCTGTAGATCAGTAGCCTGCCTCTTTAAGTCTTTAATCTCCGTACAGTTCCTCCGCAAACAGAGGACTGTCTGTATGGGAGATTGTCCCGAAGTTGGCGAGAATGGAAGCTGTTATATAACAGCAGACAGTTCTTGGCTGTAACTTTACAGTGAGTGGTAGTCTTTAAAGTGCCCTCATCTGGGTAGATATTCAAAGCCAGGAAGACCAAGTTGGTCCATTAGGTTATGCTGGTGAATTTCAGATAGATGTTTTGTTGGTTCAGCCAAGTCATAAAGTTTTCAGTTGGTGTAATGTCTCCTTCCCATATAACCAACACATTGTCTATGTAACTTTTCCATGTTTTTATGTTGTTGACAAACGGGTTACTGGGGTGTAGGATCTTCTTCACTTCTAGGTGAAAGACGTACAGACCTGCTATGGTGGGCGCAAAGGTGCTGGTCCCGTGCTTCTGTAGGTAGATACCTCGTAAGCAAAGAAGTTTTTTGTAAGTGCCAGGAACACACATTCCATAACCACGTTACATGGTGTGTGGTATCCCCAATCGGTGGTGAAAAGTACCTCCTCAATGATCGTTAGTGTCTCATCATGTGGGAGACTGGTATACAGACTCTCCACATCCAGTCCCAGCAGGAGGAGGCTGTTGGGGTCAAAGTCAATTCCTTGGAGTAGCTGTAGGACTACCTTTGTATCCTTTAGGTATGTTTCAGTTTTTTGGACCAGTGGGCGAAGGAAAGCGTCCACAAACTTTGATAATGGTTCTAGTATAGAATCAATGACCAATAATATGGGGCGGCCTGGAGGTTGCACAAGGTCTTTGTGGATCTTGGGAATGGTGTAGCAGTCGGGGTCCATGTCTCTAGGTGTTGCTTACATTCCACCAAGGATCCAATTCCAGTTTAGGTCTCGAGGCACACAGAGATTTTTTGGTCCATAAGTGATGCTGCAGTAAGCCAAAGCTTTTCCAGAAGCCATGCTGTACATCTTTGGAACACTTCTAGGCTCCTCTACGCACCTTCAAGCCGGAAGGATCTGCTGGAGCCTTCATTTGGGGTACCTATTGTGGTATCCAACTCTGTGGAGCAGCCACTACTCAATCCCTCAGATTCAAATACTATTCCAAGTTTTTAACTCAGACTCTGATCAAAGCCAGCCATATGGAGATGACAATGGAGGTGATAGGAAAGCGTTTTTCCCAACTCATGACGAAGATAATTGATATATGGATCTGCAAGATGCCATTGGGGTGGACAACTCACCTGATACTGAGTTAGTCCCCTCCCCCACACAAGCAATGGAAGTAAGTACGCATTTTTGCCACTGTCATTAGGAGGGTTGCTGCAGTCCTTGACCTCCATATCCTGACTATGGAGGTAAAAACCAATAAGCTTACCGAGGAATTGACTGAACTTCTATCTCTCAATGAGGCCCTCAGTGATTCACTCATGAGCAAGTAATACTCTGGCCCTCCGGTCAGTTGAATAGTCACACGTCGACAGAGACCAGCTCCTGATGTGTGTAAATAAATATATTAAATTAACATGTTTATTTTAAATGTAGGATGACAAAGCAAAAGACACACAGATGATGGATGTAATGCAGGGCAAATCAAACATTCACCCCCGAGCAAGAGATCTGGGTTAAATCCATTGTTCTTTTGCTCACCATGCCACCCCAGTTTAGACCAAGTCATATGCAAACCAGTGTTGACCTGTTCCTCAGGTGAACAGTCCAGCCTGAACTGCCAAGCCAGGTCCTTCTTGGACCAGAAACAGGCATCCGCTCTCAGAGCATCACCCCTCATCTGCCAGCCTAGCCTGAATCCAGTGATACAATGAGCCCAGGACCCACGTCTGGACATACCCGGCGCACTTAGGGTGCGAATGCAAAAGAAACACAGAAGATGGACAGAATGCAGAGCACAACAAACATTTACCCCAAGTAAAGAGATCTGGGATCTATTGTTCATTTGCTCACCATGCCACCTCAGTTTAGACCCAGTCATATGCAAATCAGTCTTAACCCTGTTCCTCATGGGAACAGTCCAGCCTGAACTGCCAAGCCAGGTCCTCCCTGGGCCAGAAACAAGCATCCTGGCACCGGTTTCGGGGTTTCCAGTCCAGTGAGGACCGGGCCTGGCAGTTCAGGCTGGACTGTTCCCATGGGGAACAGAGTCAAGACTTATTTGCATGTGGCGGGGTTTAAACTGGAATGGCATGGAGAGCAAAGAAACAATGGATTTAGGACCAGATCACTGTACTGGGGTGAATGTTTGACATTGTCCATCAATTGTTCTTTTTCTATTTTAAATGTAGAACAAAATAAAAAAAAGCAACAGCACTATTAACTTCATTTTTAATTAAATATTTAATTATTTAAAACCATGAAAATAAATAAAAATACATTTTCAACGTTTTATTTAAAATGAATTCAACGTAAAGTAAAATGTTTACATTTACTTATGTATTAAAAATAACAGTAAGTCATGTATAAAATAAATTGAAAATAATCTCTTTTTTTAAATGGAAGATCTATTTTTAAATAAAAATATGCTATCATTAAATAATATTTGTTTTTAAAAGATATATGATTTTTTAACATTCAATTTAATATATATATTTTTTTAAAGTCAAAATAAATTATTTCAATGTAACATTATTTCCTATGTCTTCTATTTTAATTTCCTGCCTCCATCATTTTCTATGGGAGGGTGTTGGAGTTTCGGTATTTGGCTATGTTCTGAGCTTGACTAATAACTGTTCCTTTTCAGGGGCTTGAGACATGTAAGCCTACACTTTTGAGTTATTTTACACTCATAAATGGTAAATAGACAAAAATTACTCATAAGTGTAAGAATAAAGATACACTGCAGAATTACCTTTATGAACTTTACTTTTGCCCAAAGTGTTTATTACAATTTCTTAAATCCTAACATGCAACAGTACTAGACTTAATTTTTGTTGTACAAGTGACTTGTTAATGGAACTCTGCCCCAGAATTTAAGAATGACCCGTAACCATCTCTCCTTTAAGAAAATTCTTAAGACCTGACGGTTCTCCTCGGCATTGTAGCTGCACCTCTCAAGAATAAAGGGTATTGGTCTAGTAGTACTAAGGAGACGTAAGGCAGATGTGCATCATCTAAAAATTAGTAGCTATAAAATAACTAAAACATTCCTTTATATATTCCGTCAACAACTTTAATCTCAACCTTAATGTAAGGTATCAATTTCAACAGTAATGCATTTAGCTAACATGTTGCTGTGGAATCTGGGCGATGTGAAAAATGTTTCCTCTTCTACATCTTTCCCCTGCGAAAAGTAGATGGCTGACTATATATGGAAACCGAGGAAAAGAAATTAAAAATATATTCAGACCTGGTTCACAGAGAGGGTGCATTATGTCCCATCAACATTTCGATATCCACAGACCTGGGCGGGCTGAGGTGGCTATGCTCCCATTACTCGATTCACGACTACTTGTAGGCACCATTTTGGAATTTACTTGGCTCTAGACCCACCATAAAAACCATAACTCGCTCACCTAATGCATTGCTCATGACCTCACCCTTGATGTATACAGATTCTAGCATAAATGCATAAATTGTTTAAAAAGGAGCTAAAGAAAATACATGCCACATTACAATTAACGTTAACACTGATAGAACTATGTAATCAACATTAACACTGAAATAATTATGAAGATAGCAATATTTACTGGTTTGGGTACAAAGTGTTATTTAGTGATGCGCTGTTAGATGTTGTTGGGTTTTTAGTACTTTAGCTACTTGGGGCCATATATATATAGCTGAGCAGCCACACAGTGCAGCGCACCCAGGGTCTTGAGCTCAAAAAGTCCGCGGACTCGCTAATTCTCGCCTCGGTGCCTACTCGAATCATGGGTTTACACTCTGCATCTCTGGGCAATAGCTTGCTTAATCTCCACTACGGCCCCACCGTGATAGGGTGCCTGGCTTTCACCTTGGGGATGCCCAGTAGGGGTTATCCCGCAGGGAAAAGCCAGGACGGGTTCCCAAAAGCAAGCACCTTGAGACCTTACGGTGAAAGGCGCTATATAAGAATGAATGATTTATGATTTATGATTTACGATTTACCTTTCTGCGGTGCGTGACTGGGAAAGGGCAGGAATGAGCTGTATTTAGGTAATTACAGTGCATTTCTGCCTTTCCCCCGTGCTGGCGACCTTTTGGCTGTCTAGTGCCAACACAGGCCACCTTACACTAAGGTGCAAGGGCGCCTGCCCTGTAAAGAGGATTGTTTTTGCAAAAGAAGGGGCACCTTCCTGCACAAAACAATCCTGTGTGGCTTTTTCTTCTTTCTATGTGTGCTGCATATTATCGTCACGCCTCACCAGAGAGGCCTAGGTATTTGGTGCATTCTCAAACCTACCATTTCTGTTAAATCTGGGTGTGTGTCATACTCCATTGATGTTACATGGGAACACCCACGCAACGCCTATGGAAATGCCTCCCTGGCACAGAGTAATGCAAAGCAGCGATGTGAGATGCTTTGCTTACTTGAGATTTATAAAGCTCCTAGCGCCACGCAAGGTGGCCTTGTAAATCTCATTTTTAATTTGCGTCGCTCTTGCACCACTTTAAGTGGTACCAGAGCGACGCAAATAGGCTCATAAATATGCCCCTTTGTGTGGTCAAAGGCATTGTATTTGGTGTGCAAGTTATGGTGTGTATCTCAATTCTTCGAGTTCTAGTGTGTGGAGCTGATGATAGTGGGGAATTTCAGTTTTTTTAATATATATATTTATTTCGTAATTGTAACTGTGTTCAGTCAATTTGTTTAAATATATTATCATTTCTTAAGGGTAAAAAAAAACCATAAGCTCACTGAACTCATTGAGTGAATTTCTGAAGTTTCTTTGATTATATACTGCATAGCTATTTGTGATTTCAAGATCATTTGGGCACTGCTTGATGATCTCAGAAAACTCTCCAAACAAATAACATTGGTGGTTAAGTTATATTATGTCAAGTTTTGTGAAGATCCCTCCAGGGAAGAAAATTTAAGAGAGGAGGCAGGAGGGAGTTAAAAAATGGGAGCTTTTTCCATGTTACTTCCTGTAGAAAATTTCGCTCTCCAGTTCTGCACAAACTACTAAACAGAATTACAGCAAACTGTATATAAAGCTAGAACTTTACTCAGAGGTGTCTGTTTTACTGACTTTGTTGTACCTTGTACATGAAGACACTGGTAGCCAGGTTGTAAGTTTTGGAAGTCTTCTTTATTAATCCATGTCTTGCAGTAACAAATAAGGATCAGCCATGTACAACTCTTAACCCAGCTCTAGTAACTCCTATGCCAGCCCCACCAGGAGCAGCCTGCCTAGCTGCTCAGCCCATCTCCAACTGTCACCCACTCATCCACACAGGCACCCAGGCATTCCATTCATCACAGGCACACCAACATTCCGTCACCATCTCTCACTCTGGCTGAGCAGCTAGGAAGACCTAGGCTGATTCACATAGGAATGTAAATCTTAGGATATAACATTATCCCTTTCTTTTAAAAATGAAAACAAAACTTACAATCTTTAAAGAAAAGAACTATACAAAAAAGGCGATAATGTTCATAACTAAGGAATAAAAATGAATCCCAAACATCACCAAAGAGAGAACAAAGCAAACAAGAAAAGATGGGGATAATACGACATATTAAAAACATGCATCAAAATCCCCCATCCTCCCTCATGAACATTGTTAAGATACATTAGATATGAACCATCAGACAATATCAAATTGGGAAGGAAAAACTGCAATATTACATTTCAAATCAGGAATAACCCCATCCTTTCCCAATAACACAAAAGAACAATTTAGTAGTGAAGAGTGCACACACCCCTCGACAAACACCCAAGGCCAGAAACCAACAACAAGGGTGAACAAACACTACAAATACACGTGTACCACAATGTGGACCACATAGAGGGTACACACACAGTGAGGCGCAGGGCGTCTTACACACGACAACATCTGAAGCGCAGGACGACTTACACAGAACAACATGTGACGCACAGGACGACTTACACACGACAACACCTGAAGCACAGGACGACTTACACAGGACTACACGTGAGGTGCATGGTGACTTACACAACAACATCTGAAGCGCAGGGCGACTTACACAGGACAACATGTGAGGCGCAGGGCGACTTACACACATACAAACATATAAGACGTGCAGCGCAGGGCGACTTACCAACACAACACAAGAACATGGGAACTACACACCAAGACCAGAACCACCCTCAACTAAGGGAGAACCTGTGATGTCCACCCACCAGGAGACTAAGAGGTCCCAAGCTATAGATAGAGTAAAACTGTGGCATCACATAACTATTCTAAAGATGAACAAAAAGACTTGGAATATTACACTTGGAATAATCTTAAAAATAAATCTCTCGCCGGTGAGCGACCTTTCACCCGAGTTGTGCTACTCAGGACAAACACAGATACAGTGAAACCAATGTAAAACCTGTAAAAATATAGTAGATACATGTAATACATTTGCATCACAAAGGACACATGCCAGTGACACAATGACTCCCAACAGTCCCAAGTATGCACTTTTCCATGGCACACCAATGATGTGATCTCTTCAGAACTCAAGTAAAGAAGCAGATGTATACAACCGATTCATGTTGTACCTTAAGTAACAGAAAATTGTCACTGTTGATCAAAAACCTTCAGCAAGTGAAAGCGTCGAAGGAAGACTCCAGGGCAGGTTATTGCCCCTCTGACAGTGCTGAAACACTCCAACATACATGAAATGGAGCACTTCACAAAAAACTTCCCAGAATAAAGATTCCTGAGTTGCTTTGCCGAACTCGGAAATGAGGCAGAAGGTGATATAGAAATCCCAACAATGTACATAGAATGCCTGTGGAACACACATGGATTCTGGTGCTACAGAGAGAAGAAAGTACTTTGAAGAAAAAAACCTTACTTCATTGAAAAGCTCCTCTGTGCCTCTAAAGCAAAAAGGTTTCTGAAGTCTTCTTTATTAATCCATGTCTTGCAGTATCAAATAAGGATCAGCCATGTACAACTCTTAACCCAGCTCTAGTAACTCCTATGCCAGCCCCACCAGGAGCAGCCTCCCTTGCTGCCCAGCCCATCTCGAACTGTCACCCACTCATCCACACAGGCACCCAGGCATTCCATTCATCACAGGCACACCAACATTCCGTCACCATCTCTCACTCTGGCTGAGCAGCTAGGAAGACCTAGGCTGATTCACATAGGAATGTAAATCTTAGGCTATAACAGACTTGATGTAAATCTGTTCAAGTGCCAGGTAGGCTTTGAAGGGTTGATATTGGTGCCAACTGTACTGTAACTGTAAACATCCTCTGCGGATTTGCAAATCTGTGGAACATTGACAAATCAATTAAAAAATAAAGAAATCAATTAAAGGATGGGCCCTTTTTAGTAGTTGTCCATTGCAGATTCACAAATGTGGAACTGAATGAACATATTTGCATTCTCTGATCGTCTGGCCATCCCCATAAAAGTCTGTTGTGTCATAATGTGGTACGTTGAACATACCCTTAAAACCCACCTCAAATGGGTACCCCAACGGTACCCCCAACATTAAAATTAATTTTCAAAAAGTGCATTCTGAAACAGGATTGGCAAATCCTGTAGTGGATAGGTGCTTCCTGGGCACCCACTGGATTCCACAGATCCGCCTGGATGCTGACCTTAGCATCAGTGTACTGGGAACATGATCGACAAAATCTGGGGAAACATTTTAAGAGTAGTATATCTCAGCTATGCTGGGTCTATGGTAGGGCACAGCTGAGATTGGCAGGGTTCAAGGGTTGGGCACATAGCCTTTCAGACCCTGTAAAGGGATGGACACAGGGTAAACAGGGGCTACTGGGCCCCAATCTCATGGTTGAAGTCCTTTGTCACTGCTGCTGTGGTCCTGACAAGCCTCCACAACCTACTCCCAGTCCAAATCCCAACCCTGAACCCTAAAACAACCCTCTTCAGCACTGTTAAAGGACAGTGGTGACAACTTCTTTCGAACCACAGCAGCTGAGCAGCTTGGCAGGCCTGCTTGGTGGGCATGCGGCCTGGCATATGGCCCTCCGGGCTGGAATCCGGCAGCTGTTCCGTGCAACCAGGTAAAGCTACTGGGCTGGGATTATGCGGTGAGCGCTGTGGTCGATGTAACCTGTGTGTGTGTGTGTGGGTGAAAGTTGTGCTTGCTGGGTTTTTGCGTTGCGGGTGACTGCAGCTTCCCTACTGGATTAGCATGTAGTCAAGTAGCCCTAGCACCAGGCTTCTGGGTGTTGCAGGGGCGACAGACAGCATTTGGGTACATCTAGATCTAGAATTCTGATGCCTTAGCAGGGATGGGATTTCCCTCACAATGCAGGATATCCCTGGCTTTGTTCCGAAGGGCCCTCACCAACTTCTCCATCGGACAGCCCTTCCTCCTGCAGTGTGATACACTCTTCTTCTCTCTTTGAACAGACAAGCTTATAGGCACTAGCAGACCATCAGCTTCTCCAACATGTTGTGTAGATTTCACATAACTTCTGCTCATGTCTGGAAGTCTAGCTGTCATAGAGACACTAGACAAACAGCATCTTTTCCAGTACTTTGCAGAGTGCTTCCTTCCTTGGTCAAGAAGGTGGAACTGGAACAAATTGGGGTACTTTAGATTCCACTTTTTTTTCTATATATAAATTTTAATGTAAACAAAAGAAAAAAGCATCAGGTGACATACATCTCTTTCACAGTGATCAATTATACATTTCCATGCATCAGAATATGATTAGGATGACAGTAAGGGTCACTGGGAGTCGAACCCTAATGTTTCTTCGCCAACATTCGGTGGAGTACATATATCCCCTCTGTAGCCATTCCAAGCTCCCCAAATCTTCCCCCATTTCCGGGGGCAGCCCCTGGCAACGTACACCGATCGTTCCCTGAACATGCATAGATTCCACTTTTTAACGCATTTTTCATGAATGTGGATCCAGTGTCTACAGTTTCAAAACTGGCTTGGGTGATTACATTTCAAATGTCAGTTTGTGGTTGCTCCTCAGACACAGCCTTAGTGCAAAGCAATGGCTGTCAGAGCAGGTAGCAATGGAGCTGGGTCCAAGCAGGAGTATCCAACTCAAGGACACAGTGAAATATGAGATCGCTGCATCTGACTGTCATCAGCTTTCCTCAAGCAGTAATTAGGCACGGACAAAAGTACAGGCCCGGCCAAAAAATCTGAACAACAGAAACTGCAGTCATAGACCTCACCCCTGCTTTTTTTTGTAACAGAGTTTTATATAGCGCAAACTTTACCAGAAGGTATCGGGTATCAGAGAGCTTTACATAGCACCAATTGCGTTACATGAGGACACAGTCATTTTTGTTAGGCACGGGGAGATTCAGTGATTTGCCCAGAATCACAAGATGTTCAGCTTCATTGCTGAGACTCAAACCCGGTTCCCCAGATTTGAGGTCGACCGCTCTAACAGTTAGGCCAACTCCTCTCCCCATCTTCCAAATGGCAGTCCTCAGGAAGAATACATGTCTTTTACTAGCAGGATCTTCGTTGAATTTCTAAAAGCATCTCTGTTTATATCCTCCCGCACCTCAGTCTCTGGATCACCTCCCCCATTCACAGTAATGCAGTCAATGCACTTCCACTGTCTGGGGAATTTGTATAATTCTCCTTTCTGTGTCATGAGGAACCAGGGGCCATCCAAACGGATCCCACTGGTCCCAGTACCCAGACTCACTACACTGAGTCCTGCTAGCATACATGTGCCACACACTCACTGCACATTCATAACATACCCACAAAATAGCATCTCAAGGTTCTGGGATTCCCGTTATGGTAGATTTTCACATGTGAGAGGTCAATACACCGCCGTTACGTCACTTTTGTGACGCAGCGGCAGCGCAAATCCCGCGCCATGGTGCGGGGTACTTACAACGTGACGCATCTGGGAGATGCTTCACGTTGTAAAGCCCTGCGCCACATGTATGCGTTCCTGCACAGGGGGGGCATTCCGGCGCAGGAACGCCACTTAAAAGTGGCTGAGTGAAATCTACGAGATTTCACTCAGTCACTTTTAGGCCCATGCTGCGTCAAAACCCTGCGCCTGCTTGAAGCAGGCGTAAGGATTGACGCAGCATTAACTTGATAGGGCTCCCAGAGAATTGCTGGAGCTGCATCGCGCTTGCGACGCAACTCCAGCAATGGTCACTTTTACGACATAGATGCGTCACGCATCTGTGCCGTTTTTGCCCCATGGTGCGCCGCATTGTAAATGCGGCGCATCCATGATGCCGTAGCTGTGGCGCACAATAACTGGCGCATCCCTGCTGATTTGCGGAGATGCGCCAGTTTTGGTAAATATGCCCCCTGGTATGTTGCCACCACCACTTTACATAATCCACCCAGGGCTTGGGCAGTAGCCCTACACCCATTATTAACATATGCTTTGTGGGCACCTCCACATTGTAGCACAGATAAAAGACATGGCTTTGCTAGGGTCAGGCCTAGGACTTTAAGCACACACTAGATTAGTGTAATGCCAGGGCCAAAATAGGAAGTCAGGGTGCCAGTTTTACAGTCGGGCACTCAAGGGATGATGCATTCCCGTCCCAACACTGTCTGAAGGCTAGGATCTGTACCAGAATCCCTCTGCTCATGTCCAGTGGCCATGTGCAGCTGCGGCCCGGGCGAGTGTGAGGTTTGAGTGCAGTGACGATGGCTATGCATAGCTCGGATTGGTTGCATGGAGCTTGGTATAAGACCGCGCCCTGTGTGCAACCTCTTCTGTTCATGGCCAAAGGCTGTGCATGGGATTGGCCATGCACGGAGTTTGGGTGCAACTAAAAGGTGTGAAGTATATCATCAAAAAGCCTAAAAAAATCTCTGCAAAAAAACAGTAAAGGAGAAGCAATGAATCTTCTACTCTTAGTATACTAACCAACGTTTAAAAAAAACAACCTAAAATTCACTTAACCCCTTGACTGCCGCGGTAATTCCACTGCAGCGCTAGGGGGGAGGGGGGCAGCGCGGCTCTCCCATGCTCGTGACAGAACCGCTCCGTCACGAGCCTCAGGCGCGCTGTACTTGTGACGGAGTGGTTCCGTCACGGCCCCGCCCGCTCAATGGAACGCTCAGCGCAGGTGCGAAATCGCTGCCACGCAGGCGTGCCGGGTGGGCCGTGACGGAACCACTCCATCACCAGCACAGTGCGTCCGAGGCTGGTGACGGAGTTGTTCCGTCACCAGCATAGAAGGGGTTAAAAAGCCACAGGTTAAGTACTGTTATGTTTATGAATTGTGTTACATTTATTGTGGGAATTAAGATAAGCATGACTGGTGTGTGTGGCATGGATGGTGAAGTTAACTATAATTTGGCAATTTCTATGTTTTTTTTGTTTTCAAATCGCCGCTACAGTCCCGCCCTATGGGACATTTGACTTGTTGGAATTGGGGTTCTTGGCCCTTGCAGACTGTCCTCAAGCAAGGGGACTCCATCGCCCATCGCGTCCGGAGGTCCGCGGCTAACACCTGCGGGGAAGGAGGCATGGCCTGATCATGCTACATTGGAAAAGGCAGTTAAAGCACATTTTGGGGGGTTTCATGACTAACTTACTCTATCAGAAGTCTAGAACGGCTGGGCAAATTGTATTATTTAAACCCACTCCGCACTTCGAATACTTTTTGGATGAAGTCCAACTCAAATTGGCTAAATCACTTTATTTAAAATTTTGTTACGACACTCTTTAAACTAGAGAGTACACATCAAGATGGACAACTGATAATAAAGATTGGGTGTAAACTGCGAATTGTGTAATTTACACATTAAAGAAAACACAACGCACATATTGTTCTTATGTCTTATGTAACACAGCCTGGGGGGAGAACATGCCCAGGCTCCCAGTCCCCGTCTGAGTTCCGAACCACAGCGCTCAGACCAATCACAATGCTGCATTGTAGCTTTCTGATTGGCGTCAGGAAGCCTTTGCGCTTCCTGTTCCAGCCCGACATGGAGGAGAGACATGGCCATAAGGTAAGTTTATTTATTTTATTTTGCACCCATTTACCCCCTCACCACCCCTGATCCCTACTGTCCGCCACTGTGAACCTCTAAGGTTGATTCCACCTGCAATGACCGCCGTAAAACCTATTCTATTACGATTGACATAAAAATGGGATTGATTAACATCGACGTTCTATGCAAGTTTAGTTATATTTTTTAGCCGATAAAATTTTTTAAATTAATTGCCACATGCTAAGGAACCATGGGAATGATTTTAAAGGATTTATAAGTGTTCTCAGATATTACGATCATGTATTGTTTGTTTATATGAGATGCTTACTTGTGCCTTTTAAGGTTTGTAACTGTAATCAAGCTATGTTACTACTACTGCCTGGTTTCAAAAATACCAGTCATACATTGTAAGCGTATTTTTGTGAGCAGATCTTCGTACATCTGGCACTTGCTTATCTCGGATGGTTTTATGTGAACACTAGGCTGCACTTACCAGTATCAATGTCAAGCGAAGATCGGGAGCTGCAGTGTATGCAAATGAACTAATTTGCTTCCTTTTGAGTACATGTAGAGATTGGTGCAACCACAGAAGAATGCTTAAGTACCCTGGGGCAGATTTACAAGCCCCTTGCCCGTCATTTTTCCCATGTTAAAAATGACGCAAAAGTGGCGCAAGGGGCTTGTAAATATGCCCCCTATATTGTTTGTAGGATCAGCGCTATGCTCTACTCAGATACTCAGAATGAACCAATCGAACGTGATAAATGGAAAAAAAAACTCTCCAATAGAAAGAGTGCATCGATGCCCTTTTTAGGTCGATCTGGAGAAAGCAATGCGAAGCATAGCATCCAGCTCGACAATTAATGTTGCCCGTCTCCTGAGAATCTGAGACAGGGGTCGGGCACGCGCGGCGATTGGTGTCTGGGGACGCGCACGTCCAGGCCAGCGCCAAGCACATCTCCTGCCTCAGATTCCCTGAAGTGCGCAAACACACACATACACACACGCAGGCAGGCAGGCACATACAAGCGCACGCACGCACACACACACACACACACACACACACACACGCACACACACCCACCCACCCTACGGGCTCACGTGCACACAGCCAGGCACGCAACCCCCCCAGACCCACGTATACACACGCACAGCTAACAGACACTCAGTCACACATATACATACACTCACACAGCTACACCCATACACGCGCACCCCCCCCAGCCGCCACCCCCACTACAACTAAGCCCCACTTACCGCATCGGCGCAACTCCGGACTTCAGCCGCCACCGTGGGGCTCTCCCTCGGGCATGGGAGCCCCGCGTCACCACTGCTTCTCTCCTTGGGCACGAGGTTCCAGCAGGAAACGGAAGTCCCGCCCCGCGGCAGTTTTCGTCACGCGCACGTCTTGTTAATTCTGTATAACAATAAAATTGTCGTAGATGCTAAAGACTCTGAAAGCCGGCTCCAAGACATTGTGCATGGATGCAAAGCCCTATCATACTCACATCCTCAACCCAAACACCCCTCCTGAACAGTGGCGGCTGGTGATATTTGAAAAAGGTGGGGCGTAATACCTGGACCGAATTTCATCGACATACTCCAGAGTGGTGTGACGGCAGTTATCCCTCAGTAAATTTTCTTGTAAAAGCTAAAAGGCGCAATAGGTTCTACAACAGTACATGGATTAGGGGCCAGCAAATATTAACGCTAAACTAGAATGAGGGATATTCTCTTTAGCAGAAGTCCTTAGTGCATGTTTCCAAGATGGAAAAAGTTCCCCAACTTAATAGGTGGCAGTTATGAGTAATTATGACCATAGAGGTGTCAAATGATTGGTCACAGTGTGTTTCCTTAAATATTAGTGATTTTAACTTTAAGCCTGCAAATGTATGTTGCAGTCCTATCACTTTTCAGGTCATACTGCGTGCATACTGATTGACTGACAGACCATATACTCTGTATGCCCAGTTATGTGCCAGGAAAAGACTCAATATGTCCAGTTTCTGTCAGTAGAATGTTTTTGCACGCCCACACTAACACATGCGTTCTTTGAATGTAATAATAGTTTTGCTCTTTAGCCATTTACAGGCTTTCCATTTCTAGAGTTTGTGTGCCTATCACTATCTTTTTAAAACAGCCTGTCTCCTGTCACTGCTTCCATCATCTGCTAGGTTGGCTCAGCATTAATAACTCACAGGTGCAATGCCTTATACTATTTCCATCTCGTTCATGCACAGTCTCACCATGTTTCTATCTACTCCTATCATGCTCTCTTGCCCCCTATTTCTCTCACATCGGCTTTCTTTCTCTCTCCCTCACCCTGCCTCCTACTCCGTCTCTCACCTGTTCTTCGTCTTTCCCTTTCGTTTCGTCCATGCCGCATCAAAGCATTAATGCTACGCATTCAGTAGAATGAATGACAATGCCACACAATACAGGTCTTGAAAGGGTCAAATGCTGCACTCGCTTCTACTGTGACTGATTAATAACGAACTCAAACTCAGCCTCTAGTTTTCCCACGGGCCACCAAGAAGCGACTGAGACGAGAGGCCCGCAGTGTTCCACTTCAAATAAGAAAGGCAGCAAATAAATAAAGAATGGGTTTTTGCACAGTATCACGCGCTTTTTTTCATTTCAGCAACGCCAAGCGATAGAAAATAAGGCAGGAAATGGGGAAAAAACGCTATTCAATTACATTCAAAGTGGCAAAAAAAGTTTGAAATTAATTTGGGAACAGAATAGTATAAACTTACTTACTGTCCAGAGACTCCGTCGGCCGTCCCGATTCCCGCCGCCCTCGCTTTCAAGTCCTGTCCTGAAGCACGTCATCAGGAAGGCGGCGCAGCAGGCAGCCTCCCTCTCCACTGCCCCACCTACGTCATTTTCTCTCTGTATGCTGCTGCTGCAGCATACAGAGAGAAAAGGGAGAGTTACTCGAGGGCAGGGGGGGGTGGCTTGGGGGAGTGGCTTTCCCACTGTTGTAAATACTGTCAGTATTAGCAACAGTGGGCAAGTCACTCCCCCAAGCCACTCCCCCTGCCCTCGAGTACTGTAAACAAGGCAGTTCTCCTTTCCTGCCTTGCGAGAAGGCAGAAACAGAAACAATGGTAGTTATATACTATGATAACTAGCATTTGTTCTGCCTTCTCGCACGGCAAGAAAGCAGGGGGGGCGGCGCCCAAACGCCCCCATGGAGAAACCGCCACTGCTCCTGAAAGCCCCCGAGAGGACCGGGCACGAGCGCCTTTCACAAACAGCAGACACACTTATTGTTTTCCCACAGCTCAATAGAATGGGGGCGAGTGCGGCATAGACACGCCCATCTGCGGGCAGCAGCCGATCTTTATTAAAAAGAATGAGACCGGCCGGCTCCATGAGAACCACGGCAAGCAGGAAGTGCTCTAGAAATGTTTACCTCGCAGCGGCAGGACAACAATGAGCAACTCCACAAAGTGTGTTCCGAGATCCTTTCCTGCACACTTTTGTCAAAAATACAATATTCAATTAACAACTAAGCCAAGTCTTAACTGCACGTAAAGAATGTTGGTAAGTCAAATTGTTCTTGTCCACCTTTTAGATTTTAGGGGTGTAGCCTAGGTTCGTGTGCACAAACACATTATTTAGGTTTTTTTAACAATTCATCTCATGAGTAAACAGGATCTCTATTGGTGCAGTTGCAGTGGTGCTGTTTCTTATCAGAAATCAATGATTGATCATCTCTGATCATACACATTGGCAGCAGGGACATTGGATGGGTGGAGTATGTTGGGGGAGGGGCATACAGTCATATTTATGCAAGTGGTTGAAGGCTGTGGGCTTCAGCATTCATTAGGTGGAGCCTACTACGCAACGCAGGTTGTGTGTGTTGCAAGACACATTGTGGGCTTACTCAAAACGTACAGGGATGTGAAGCCTGTCCAATGCTTGGCTTTCCAGTCACTCTTGTTTGCCTGCCTTTTTATTGGTGTTCAAGTTTTTACCGGGGTGACTCACTTTTTAACTTTGATGATTTAAAGCGAAAGTTCTCGATTGCATAACCTGAGGTAATAGCGACCTTGACGTATTTGCTTTGTGCGTATTACGTGGCTTCTACCAGCAGAGCCTTTCTGTAGATGCATCTCAGGGTGGACACGTCACAACGGCCAGTGCCCACATTCCAACGCCTCAGGCCAAGAGCAGATGTCTCCCGGATTACATGTCCAAACAACTGTCAAGGCTGATGGTCCTCAGGGCCGGAAAGATGCTCAAATGGGGTCCACCTCCAGACGTCCCCGCACTCCAATTAAATCCTTCAGAGTGCAAGGCAGTCAGGCGAGGGAAAATAAGTAGGAAACAGGAACATCCAGGACAGGGACCTGAAACGATAAGAGGAACACGTTAACCTACCACTCCCTTGTCTTCCTAATTTAATCTCACTAGTACATATAAGGACCCTCACCTGATAATGCTGAGGAGATGACCCTTCCCTTGTTTGTATCCCTTCTCGGACTAAGGGTAAGAAAATGAAACAACAATTAGGGCCCTCCTGCAACCCCCTAGGTCTCATGTGTAAATCTCCTTTTCATACAACCCACAATCACTCACCAGGTGCCATGAGAAGGGGAGCTGTAAAGAGTTCTCAGTTGGACTAATGGAAGATCCGCCTCTTCCCCGAATTCTTAACCAACTGAATATACAGCATCCGATGTTCCTGAACAAAAAGATGAAAAACCAAACTTAAATGTAGCCAACCGGCTTTTCCTGCTTGACAGAATTGTTCAAGACATATCCAGTTTACGAACAACAGGAGGGTGCAATCCCAGCGTCTCCTGTATCTCGTTAATAGACTCTATGTACAATACACAATCTCTGTGTACGGTGAAGGGGGAAATTCGAGCGTCTTCACCTACACACCTAAAGAGTTATAGAAAGAACAACATGAAGGCGCTGAGGGGGCAATCCTGCGTCTCACGCGCCTATGAAGAAACAAAGCACCAGCCGGTGTCTGTAACACGGTTCTATTACCGTTTATGTGAGTGAACCGAAGGGGGCAATCCTGCGTCTCCTAATTCACTCGCTTCTCTCTTGTCAGTATCACCGCAAGAGCGCCGAGGGGGCAATCCGGCGTCTCACGCGCCTTGCGGGTAACTAACACCAAAACGATGACGAGTGTCTCAGTCTTCACTCGTCTCAACTCAAACTTGCTCCACAGCCACAGAGCAAAATGAACCACGCCTTCCCAGCAGATCCACGGGGACAGGGCGTCCGCAAACAACAGCATTCAATAGGACAAATCACGAGCACCAATTGCAGGCTTCCCTAGGACTTTATGCTCTCTGAAGACAACCCACTCCATGCAATGCATTCTGGTAGATGTAGTCTAACTTCTAGGCAGGCACCTCTGTCAGACCCTGACAGTATGCCCCCCTGCCCTGTGCCTCCTAGCGCCCGGCTTCCGCGGATTGTGGGCGTAGAATGAGCGGATCAACCGTGGAGCATGAACGTCTTGACTAGGCTCCCATGAGTCATCCTCAGAGCCATATCCCTTCCAGGATACGAGAAACCACAGCTTCCCCTGACGGAACCTTGCGTCCAGAATGCGTCGCACCTCGTACTCCAGTTGACCGTCCCTCAGCACCGGCGGTGCGGCCTTCTTTCGCATGGAACCAGCCGGCTTCAACAAACTGCTGTGGAACACCGGGTGTATCCTCATAGACATAGGCAACTTCAATTTGTATGCCACTGGATTGATCTTCTTGATGATTGAATACGGACCAATGAATCGGGGATGGAAGATACTACGGTAACGAAATCGAATGTTCTTTGTGGACAGCCAGACCTTGTCCCCAATCTCATACGGAAGACTTTCCTGCCGGTGTTTATCCGCCCATTTTTTGTATGAGGTTTTCGCTTGGACAAGGGTCTTTTGTATACGTTGATGTGTTTCTAGCAGAGCCTTCACATGGG